>NC_056424.1:5625000-6250000 GCF_905147365.1 Aricia agestis | reverse complement strand
GGGAGCCCCCCTTAAATATTAATTTTATTTTGTTTTTAGTATTTGTTCTTATAGCGGCAACAAATATACATAATCTGTAAAAAATTTCAACTCTTTAGCTATTACCGTTCTTGAGTTACAGCCTGGAGACAGACAGACAGACAGACCGACAGACAATGAAGTCTTAGTTCAGTAAGGTCCCGTTTCGCCGAGACGAGCCAAGCGAAGCGCAAGGGCACTATGTAGCAACATTTGCCTTGAAAAACTGCTACATTCTTCGCTACTTATAGATGGTACCGTACCACGTTCACGGCGTCGTGACGTGGAGATATGGACAGGCCGTAAACCCTGTGAAAAAGATATGAGATCTCATGTAGAGCCAAACTTGGCTTACCTCTACTGACCCTTACTTAAACAAATTCTACATAATATCAGTAAATATGTATGGTTCGTCTTTCGTTACTAACTCCAGATCTGAAACTAATAATTAATATATTATTCGCATCACCTCCGCGACGACGGTAGCAGCGAAACGGCGAATCCATACATATTTATTATTTACTGGTAAGTATGTAAAATTTGTTTAAGTTAAGGTCCATAGAGTTAAGGCGTTCAGAAGTTTGGCTCTACATGAGATCTCATATCTTTTTCAGAACAGGGTAACCTTATGTGGTCGTAGAGGCAACATTTTACAAGAAATGTTTTGGGTGGGATCTATTTTTAATGTACGTCTAAAATATTATGTTACGACTGATAATAAATATTTTCTCACGTTATTATGCAAATAACTAAACACGATCTATTTTTAGAAGGCCAATGTGTTTTTCTTCTGATTTAAACTGGAAAGTTCCAATGAAACAAAAGAATTTCTTTAAAACATTTTTTTTGCATTGCACTAACAGTGTAATAATTTTAGGGTTTGGTACCCAAAGTGTAAAAATGGGACCTTATTACTTGGACTCAGCTGTCTGTCTGTCTCTAGGCAGCGTCTCAAGAACCGAAATCACTAGACAACTAAAAATTAGAGCTAATTTATAGCTTTATACTTTAAGTTTGTATATATTTGTATATTATAGATTGTATGTTTTAGTGTTTAGATTGTTATTATTTAAAATACTATTTTTATTAAAAGCTGAATATTTTTACCCGACTGCCAGGAGGGTTATGTGTTTAGCGCACGATACGCGTATCTTGTATACATTTGTAATTTGCTAAAATTTTCATACTTAAATGAATTTCTGTTGATGGAGTACCATCAAGTATTTGCTGTTGTACCCAGTACATAGAGTACAACAGCAAATACTAAATAAAATTATAAAAAATAAGTATATTAGTGGGCTCCGGGCTCCCATACAACCATAAAGTTAATATACCTAGCGGAATAGAGAAACAAAGGCCTGAGCAAGAGAGATGTCACTATCAGTAACACTGCGTGGTAAAAAGAGACGTGTGATACATGACAGCACCACTCTTTTTTGACGTCCAGTCGGCACGTGCCGCACGTTGATAATTTAATTTTATAGAATTTATTTTAATTTTGACAGCTGGAGATTGTTGCTCTATTCCGCTAGGTATATTAACCTTTATGCATACAACTGACACGATTTTTTGACCGTTTTACTCTATGCTCTATATTATAGACGCTTGAAATATTCACAAAATATTTAATTTTATTTGTACTAGCCGGGCTCCGAAACAATAAACACAATTTTGCCAATTATTATAGCTCTGTCGCATCCTTGCAGTAAACTAAAATTACCTAAACTATCACATGCATTCTACACAAGTAGATTGCATGATTATCATAATATGTCCAAAAATATCAGAGTAAAATCAATAAGGCTGGTTTATAATCATCACTAACGTATCTATTATTATTGGTTGCCAAGCTGTTCAATCGATAAAACACGATATAATATGTAGAATAATAAATATGTTTTGTGATAAAAATCTGTGACGTCGCGTCGTAGCGTTGTCACGACATGAGGCAAGTGTCTTGAAGTTGGGAAAGTATCGGTCCCAGTTAGCTCGATCATACACTATGTGTCCCGACACCGGTGTCCGATCCTTTAATATTGTCATGTATGACATATTTTATCGACAAATTGGTTTTAAACGTTTTTTTCTCTCTCTCACGGTTGTAAAATGGCACCCATTTTAGTTTTTCTCGGGCTTTCACACTAATCTGACCAATTATACTTCTTACGTCATTTACAGTACATATCCGCTTACATAGGCAATATTAGATATATGTTATATTTTCCATAGAAAAACCAAAGTTTAAGGTTAAAAAGTTGGGTATTTTTTAATTAAGTAAGTAATGGCTTTTTGTAAAAAATCTAGTTCATTAAACTGGTTCTTTTTATTTTATAAAGGTAGAGGAGGTTTTCATATTATATGAACATGATTTCAACTAAAAGGAAAAATTCTACGAAAGGCTATAAGGATTAAGGCGGTATGGTCGAAAGACTATACTTATAGCCTGCGGCGTGGGCGGAAAAAAAATAAATAATTTCCTTTTAAATACATATACATACTTCTATGCTCTAAGTCAGAGCTTTTTTAAGATGAACAAAAAAAATTTTGAGAAACAGTTTATCA
This sequence comes from Aricia agestis, assembly GCF_905147365.1. NCBI lineage: Eukaryota > Metazoa > Arthropoda > Insecta > Lepidoptera > Lycaenidae > Aricia > Aricia agestis. Next base: position 6,247,420 of record NC_056424.1, on the reverse strand, counting down.
ATAAAATATGCCATACTTACATCATATTTAATTTATAAAATTAAGGGACCGGAGAATATAAAAAGATGTATTTTAAACCCCTAAATTCTTTCACACTTTCCGAAGGTACAGAAACCCCAGTTAGGTACCTGTACCTAACTGCTAAAGCTCCTGAGCTTAGCAGGATGGCAACCACAAAATAATAGTAATACTCAAACTCAAAACTTTATGGCCACCAGGGGCGGATCTACTATAAGGCTTTTTGGGCTGCAGCCCAGGGCCCCGCGAATACAGAGGGCCCCCAACCGAACTGAAACTTCGCTCCTATTAGTCTTAGCGTGATAAAGTATAGCAGCCTTCCTCGATAAATGGGCTATCTAACACTGAAAAATTTTTTTAAACCGGACCAGTAGTTTCTGAGATTAGCGCGTTCAAACAAACAAACAAACTAACAAACTCTTCCGCTTTATAATATTATAGTATAGATATACCTACATCATTACAGAAAACAGTTTCTTGTCAAAATGACAATTAGTTAAGTAATTAGGTAGGGGGCCCCTAAGCAGTATTAGCCCAGGGGCCCACAAATTCAAGATCCGCCCCTGATGGCCACGACGAAACACCCAATTAAAAATGTATCGTTTTTCTTAAATGTATTTAAAATTTGCCCGATAGGATTAAGCAGATGATCACCAGATCCGCGATCTAGAGACACAGCAAGACCAGGCCTCTTGGCTATCCCATGTCCATATTCCATAATCAACCACGTAAAAACCCCTTTAGTTCGAAGTTTAATCAGAAAAAGTAGAGTCGGAGAGCAGGTTCCAATATTCTGTGCTGACTGCTGAAGCTGTTGCACGGTAGGTATTTAAAAGGTTTTTGCTAACCTATTTTTTGACCTGACCTTTGCTTCTGATAAGTGCAGCGGATCCCGAAGATAATAAATAATATTATAGTGATTTAAAAAAATCTGTGCCAGACTGAAAAATCTTCAAATAACGCGAATTGATAAAAATGTGCGTATTTTTTTATTATTGATGACCTAATTATGTTATCAAAGATTTGTCGCATTCCACGAATATAGAAGGTCATTTATAGACATTTGGAGATCCAAATGTAAGATTACACACTGGCCATTAAAAATAACTTCTTATTTTATTTTATGAAATAAGGGGACAAACGAGCAAACGGGTCACCTGATAGAAAGCAACTTCCGTCGCCAATGGACACTTGCAACATAACTCAAAGCTACAGGTGCGTTGCCGGCCTTTTAAAAGGGAATAAGGGAGGGTAAGGAAGGGAATAGGGAAGGGTAGGGAAGGGAATAGGGTAGGGGATTGGGCCTCCGGTAAACTCACTCACTCAGCGAAACACAGCGCAAGCACTCTTTCACGCCGGTTTTCTGTGAGCCCGTGGTATTTCTCCGGTCGAGCCGGCCCATTCGTGCCGAAGCATGGCTCTACCACGTAAAACTTGACTTGGAGTCAAATGATGATAATCATTTGACTCCTCGCATTTCGGTAATTTCACATTTGCTAAGCAATGAGCAATGTGGGACCATCAAGTCCACAAAAAATATAAGCAAACTAGATGACGCCCGCAACTCCGTCGCGCCAAAATTCGTTTATCGCGCGGGAACCGTGCATTTTCCGGGATGAAAAGTATCCTATGTCCTTTCCCGGGACTGAAAGTATCTCCATACCAAATTTCAGCAAAATCGGTTCAGTGCGGCGCGGCGGTCTGGGTTCGAAGAGGTAACAGACAGACAGACACACTTTCACATTTATAATATTAGTAAACTGTATGGATACAGATCATTGAATTCTACCTTGTTTAAATGAAACGTGTGAACTTGATTAATCAATATCCTTTCCGAACCTTCACGAATACTTTATTCTCTATTCGACTATGTAATTCTAAATACTTATTATTGTATATACTAGAAAAACAATGGATATTTTTGATAAAACGTGTCCAGCTACTGTATTTCGAAATCTACTGAAGAACTATTGTAACGAGTGTTTGCCCCACAAATCCTTGATTGCTATTGCACTGATAAGATACTATTGTAAAATGCCCATTTAGAAGTGATTGCTTTATATTTTACAATATGAGCATATTGTACGATAATATGGATAAGCTAATAACAACAGTCTGATCAACTTTCTACATTTACAAGAGTTGCAAGACATATTAATAAATCCTCATTATTTTTGTTAAAAAAAAATCATTTTCGGACACCGTAGAACTGGCGCGCACTACGACATTTTGTCGCGCAATTATTTTACCGACCGACCAAAATTCAAATAAAATGTCACTTTATGAAATAGGCTACAGATTTCATTTTCCACCGACATTGATCTAGCAACCCATGCCGCCGATGCTTTTTAGTGGCGTAGAGTAAAATGAAACCTATAGCGTCGTAGTGCGCGCCAGCTCTACAGTTAGAAACGTCCACCAGACGTAAGGTTTATTGAGATTCAAGTTGCCAACAAACGAACAGCCCCCGATATCGGGTTTATCGTTGGTGGTAAATTTAGATTAGAATTTAATTAGTGTAGTTCTATGTATATTAATAAGTGCAACCCGTAAAAAGTGGAAAGATAAAGTCTGAGCTGCGTACTAGAAAGATTATTTTTTTCTACACAGAAAGCACCTGTGTTGTTAGTTTTGTCTCTGTTATCATCCAATGGTTGACTGGTAGAAAATGCCCAATATGGCATTAAGCCCGCCATTGTACTATCAGAGAACTTGATTCCTAGGCAAATGGTGGGCCTACGTAGTTTGGTCGCGTCGTCAATCCATTAGGTAGGTATGATCCGACCAAATGACGTTGGTCTGTTAACTGCCTATGAATCAACTTCTCTGACAGTACATTGTGCAAAAATAAATAAAGCTACTACTCTGTTCAAACTTCTTACTTCTGTCTCTACACTCAATTCTGAGAGGTCTGGCAATGTCAGTCTGGCATCAGTTCAGTCCATCAGTCTGATCCAGACTGACGAAAGAACGATCGTGTAACCGTGTGGTTGACGGACTGATAATTTTTTAATGTACATTCCAGCCATCATTCTGGCGTCAGTCTGATACTGGTGGACTGAATGCCAGACTGACCGTGTAACCCTAGCCTTATGTTCTACTTCTGAATTCCAGGCTTTCCTCACGGCCAGCGTGGCCATCAACATCATCGCCCACGGCTGCGTCATCGGTTTCTCCGCCGTGCTCATCCCCAGCCTGCGCCGTCCCGAGTCACACATCAAGGTCACGCCCAGCCAGGAGTCATGGATCGGTCAGTATTATTCTATACAAATTTTTTTACTATCATATTTATTATGTACCGGTCTATTTATTTGTATGACTGATATTTTAATCCAGTTTAAAATATGTAATTATGGTTGATAATAAAAAGAGATAAGTGATCAAAGAGGATTTTAGTCAATACTAAATGTCAAACAAAGAATTTTATTTTTGCATTTTTGCTGCTCATACTTAGCTCTGCAAAAATAAACATATTAATAATTAATACATTGGTGCTATCGAAATTTATCACTCTTTACATAAAACACTGGATTACAAACTAACACGAGGAAAATATACAAATGACCATCTCAAAGTCGCTGGATTTAACATCATTACGGCAGAACAATAAATAAGCCTTAAATATGATGACAAGATAAGCTAATCTTTGGAAGAGGTTCGCAAATTCCAAACTAAAAATAACATTGATACAATAATTTTCAGCTTCAATCGTCGGTTTCGCGTTGATCACTGGCAACATCATCATCACACCGCTCATGGACACGCTAGGAAGAAAGAAGTCGCACCTGCTGACCATCTTTCCTGTGCTGATTGGGTGGTTCCTCCTCGTAACAGCCACTAATGTCGCCAGCATCATATTCGCGAGGTTCCTGCAAGGCGTAGCAATGGGGATGCTTGGACCACTGGGCTCCATAATCATTGGAGAGATGACAGACCCAAGGAATCGCGGTGCTTTCCTGACTTGTGTGTCACTTTCCTTAACCATCGGAGTATTGTCCACGCATGCACTAGGAACGTACTTCAGTTGGCAGCAGAACGCGCTGATCTGCTCCTTCGTGACCTTCACTAGCCTACTCCTGATCATATATAACCCCGAGTCTCCTCCCTGGCTAATAGCTAAAGGAAAGTTCGACAAAGCTGAGAACATTTTCTACTATTTGAGAGGAAAGAACGGCCAACAGGAAGCCGAATGGAAGGATATGTTGGACGCTCAAAAGATGATAAAGAGATCTATAGAAAGTGGCGATAACGTGGGCTTCGGAAGGCGTGTCTCCTCCTTCTTCGGATACTTACGTGTAACGTTGAAGAAGCCAGAATTCTATAAGCCCATCATTATCATGTTTCTCCTGTACACTATGTTTCAGTTTGCTGGAATCAACGTAATCAGCTCCTACACCATGGATATTATACATAAAGTGGTGGGGCCAGAAGCTAATGCAAAATTTTTGATGGTAGCCTTAGATATAGAACGATTAGTGTGTAACATATTAGCTGTATTTCTAATGAGAACTATGAAACGGCGAACGCTACTATTCAGCAGTGGAGCAATTTGTGTTTTGTCTTATATAGGAAAATCTATGTATGTGTTAGCTAAGCAGAAGGGCACGCTGCCTTTTGATAACCAGTGGGTGCCTCTGGCGTTAATAGGTTTATACATGTTCTCCCTGACTGTTGGTGTATCATCAATACCATTTACTTTATCTGGGGAGATCTTCCCGCTAGAATACCGCGGTTTAGGGAGTGGCATCAGTGTGCTAGCTTTGTCACTTAACTTTTTCATTGCTGTTAAAAGTTTCCCAGTGTTAACTAATTCTATAGGACTATCTGCTACTTACCTGCTGTATGCTGGTATTGTTACACTCTGCTTGAGTATATTGTATTTCATGTTACCGGAAACTAAGGATAGAACTTTACAAGATATTGAAAATACTTTCCGAGGTTTGTCACCGGCGGAGCGAAAGAGCGCCGAGCCCCTCAACGGCTATCGAGCGAACGATATGCGGCGATGTAGTTCCGTCATATTGTATTAATTATTGTATTTATAAAATAGGCAATAATAAGCTAATTTATATTAAAATAAATGTAAATCTCAGAAACCTGTATAATTTGTGTAGTCCTTATTTACGTCAAAGCTAAGTTTCCTATTAAACATAACTTATGTCTTGACAGTAATACTAATTTCGTTCGGTTAATATGCGTCTGTTTTCTCCTCTACGGTGTTAGCTCCTCGAAGCCGAAAAGTGTTCCCTTTTTTGTGAGTTCTCTGCGTCATCCCTCTTCCACCTTCTTCAGTTCCAGCATTTTATCCTTCTCACAGGGATCAGACACATCGGAAGTCTCATTAATGCCCTTAAAGTGACACTCTATTTCATACAACGTCTTACCCTTCGTCTCAGGCAGAAGGAAAAATAAGAAAGCGCCACAAATCGCAATGCACAATCCATAAACACAAAACGTTCCTTTCACTCCAATCTGTCTGAATGATGTCGGAGCAGTCTTTACAACCACAAAGAACATAATCGATAGGAACATTCCAGAAATGCCGCTTCCTAACGATCTGTACTGCAGAGGAAATATTTCGCCTGCGATGGCCCAAGGAATCGTCAGGATTCCAAGAGTTTTGCCGAAAATGTACGTCAAGGTCGGTATCGCCGGAACCCACTTGTACTCCTCTGGTATGTACCCGAAGTCTCGAAGGTACAATAGTAGGGCCGCACAAAACAGTGAAGTAACACTGACGTATACTCCAATGAAAAGTACCGTCCTTCTGTTTAGTCTATTCACAACTCCACACCCAATGACGGCTGTCACGAATCGCACCACATCGACCATAAGCATGCTTGTGTACGGCTCAATAGCCTTATCCGTGACTTCATCCATCATTGGAACAGTGTAGGAAGGTACAACCGTCATTCCGGAAATTTGAAAGAGTATAAACATAAACATCATAATGATCGTCGGCTTGTAAAACTCCGGCTTTTTAAATATACTTGCTATCATCTTCAGTCTTGACTCCTTTGTTACCGTCACAGCTTTGTTCTTCTGACTGTCCAGCAGCACACTGAGTTCCTTCTCGGATTCCTCTGTATACCCTCTGAGCCAGCGGAAAGATTTGCAACATTCGTTGTATTTTCCCACTGACGCCAGATATGGCGGGGTTTCTGGTGACAATGATATCAATATGAGGGAGACGAGGTAGAAGCTCGCGCAGGCTACGGCTGCCGATCTCCAATAGAGGAGGGTTCCGAAGGTGTGAGCTAGGAGCATTCCGGTTGCGAATGAGAACGCAATAGTGGCCAGAAAGGCTCCACGATGTTTTGGAGCGGAGTATTCGGCTATGGAGACTGGTGCGCATGCAGCTTGGATTCCCATTCCGAAACCCTAAAAATTAAAACATACTTTATATTATTCCAGTTGATAAGTGAATAATGTTACAACTTTTTTCTAAATTTTAGTGTCAACCAATTTCCAACGATAAATTGGGTGACAAAAGAAAGGTTAAAAGGTTAAAAATTGGGTGAAAAAAATTTAAAGATTGGAGCATAATAGTTACTATTTACTCTAGGAAAGGTCTTCTACTCCTAGAGTAAATAGTAACTATTATGTTCCAATTCATATAATTTATCCTGCTTCAAATTTTTTATATAAAAGTGCAGTGAAATATTATGTAAGTATAGTTAAGTTCTGGTGTTTTGCAATTTAGGTAGGTACGTGTTTAGAAAACATTTACAGAATTCAGAAGAATCGAGAGCTAACGAGTTAGTGGCGGTAATTTTATAGCATTCACGTAGTTAAAGTTACGAATGTATTTTATGTTAGGATATGTAAATTAAAGATACGGCTGGTTTTACTACAAAATTTGCAGACATTTTCTACAATATACAAGTTTATATAAGTACTAAAATTTTCGTGGTTTGATTGTTAGTTATTACTTGATGTTTTTACTGTAACAAGAGACTCTCGCATACATTTTTTAGGTCGAATCAATATTGAAATGTTGCGAATCATGATGAATGAACCAATGAAAACAATGACCCATATTTAATGGGTCTTTGTTTTCATTGATTTTAATTAGAAGTCAATAATATGATGTGACACAATCTGGTTTATTATCCTCATTTTATCGCGAGGATAATAGAATGCATTAATCAAAAGTTAACATTTTTAAATTTCTGAATTATTCACTTACCATCTACGTCATTGATTGCTTGATTACATTGATCTTTGTTCTAATTCTGTCGTTCGACTGCTATGTGTTATGACAAATTTATACTGATTTGTATGATTACGGCCATTATAACAATTATTGTAGGTCGCTACAACATCGGGGCGTTTTATTTTCTAGTAAATAAAACGCCCCGATGTCAAGGAATATATTGCGATAATAATGGGTTTAGATTGTTTTGGCTTTTCTCGACCTTATCAATGAAGCTATACCTAGAATCATTGAGAAACTTTAGTTCCATGAAGAGTTTTATTAGTTTGATGACAAACTTATTTGCGTATTGTCCTCTAAAAGAGGTCTTTTATAATTAAGAGGTTTGCTATCTCGAATATTAACCTCGTTTGAATGATTAGAAAATAGCAATTGTATTTTAATACAATGCAATGTACGTTATGTTTTGTGATGAAAACTAGGATGCAGTTTGGCCTTGAAACTTGAAGCATGAAGGTTACCGTTTAGATCGTGTGCCATGTGTATATCTATTATTATTGAATTATACACTTATTGATACAGGGTCTTCCTCATTTTTTATGGTATAATAAAGTATAGGACAGGTGTGTTCACTGTTGGACTGGAAGCGTCAAAGTTTATTAAACATTCAGCCCCCGGATTTTTTTGCCCTAAACCGATGCCCTTAAAGTTTCAGGTCTCATCTCAGCTTTCCAATATCTTTTACGTTCAGCGGACTTGAGGACTTGAGATGAAACATACAGTTAAGCAATTTTCACGCCTAAATTTGGTGAGAGTACCTGTAGTGATCTGCTGATGAGCAGCGCCGTGGGCGCTCTAGCAGCAATCAGCAACCCCCAGCCTGCCAGCGCCGGCAGCGTGCTTAGCTGGTTGGTCAGCCTTCTCCCGAACTTCTGCAGGCAGAACGGTGCCACCACGATCCCGGAGATCAACGCCAGACCCAGGATTGACGCTGGAATTTAGGAGATAATTCTTTTTTTAAACAATTTTCTTCGGTGTCCTTTCTGGACACATTATCAATAGGAGTATTAAAAGTCCAATGTTTGTGCGACTCTTATTAATTTACTTTGCCTCAAGACAGATAAAGTAAAGTATTTAAATTTTAAAGGAATTAAGTGCCAAGTACAAAACTGCATGTCAAAGTTATTGTTAAAAAATAAAAACAATCGAGATAAAATCAAAGACCGTTAAAATATAAGGCCTTCTCTTACATAAACAAAAAGAACGAAAGATAACTTGACCAACCAATGCTATTCCTGAATTAAATCCTGAAACCTATCTGGATTAAACCTCAAATTTCCAATATAGTGCGAGTGGCTTATCGCGTACCTGATGCTGCCAAAAGATTTCATTATCTTTCAAACTCTTCATTAAATTAAAGTTAAATAGGTTATAAATAAAGGTGTCTGAGTGAGTAAGTCAACAGAGTTTAGCATTTAAAGAGTTATAATGTTATTAGTGAAAGACATAAATCCAAGAATGAAGAATTTGCTGCAAACGAACATACATTTTGAACTCTAATGACCTCTGAATCTCATGAAGCAACGAAAATTTTAAAAGTTAATAACTGCTCGAATAGCAACAGAATGTATAACTATAAAGGATCTCGTTAGTTTGTGAGCTCACACAAATTGCATGTACGAGCGCAAAATTTGATTTGCTCCACAATCTAACGGCCGTTCCCAATATTTGATCTATCTCTGGTTTTGCCCTACTAGAGATAGGAATAGCTCATAATTGACATAAAATATATGTCCCTAATGTCTAATGTGAGCTATTCCTATCTCTAGTAGGGCAAAACCAGAGATAGATCAAATATTGGGAATGGCCGTAAGGGCCTTGTTACACCTACCGTGTAGGGTGGCGAGACATTGTACTCGGCCAATTACTTGGTAGGTTTTTTATGGACGTGCTCGGCCGAGGACACTGTCTTGTCAATCTACTCGGTAGGTGTAATCGAGGCATTGGTGTACGTAAACCGCAATGTTTTTTCTAAGCTATGAGCAGTTCTTAGATGAATGATTGGTCTTGCGCGTGCGGTCGAGCGCGCGCGCGAGACCAATCATTTATCTAAGGAGCAGTTATAGTACATGGGTAAGTGATTAGTAAACTCCATACAAGATACATATTATAACGAGCTTTTGCCCGCGGCTTCGCTCGCGTTAAGAAGTATTATTAATTATTATATACAAACTTTCATCCCCTATTTGAACCCCTTGGGGTTGGAATTTATCAAAATCCTTTCTTAGCGGATGCCTACGTCATAACTACGTCCAGTGGTTTGGGCTGTGCGTTGATAGATCACTATGTCAATCAGTCAGTCAGTCACCTTTGAGTTTTATATAGTAGTTTTTGAGCCTATTCATTACAATCAAACAAACAAACAAACAAAGTTTACCTCTTTATAATATTAGTATAGATATATTAGACTTAGTTCTACTAGTGGTATATTAGAAAGCCCTAGAAGCAATACATTAATTACATTATATTATACTAGTAATAAACAAGGTCTATCCAAGCGATCAGATAGAGGTCCCTTCCGGATTTACGTAGATACCTAAGTGATAACTGATATTATTATATGACTAGAATTAGATGATGCCCGCAACTCCATTGCACCAAAATTCGTTTAACGCGCAGAAACGTACACTTTTCCGTGCTAAATAGTATTCGTACGCGGTACGTCCTTAGGTAGGTCCCGCGTCATCGACAGACTCTCTTTTGCATTTATAATATGTATTAGTATGGAAGTATGGATTTGAGATGTCGAGCCGGCCCATTCGTGCGGAAGCATGGCTCTCCCACGTATAAATCCACGCATATAAGGTTTATTGTTCAGTTAATTTTAAAATTCATTTTTAATTTTGATGTTACTTAGTTAAATATTGAAACATTTATAACATTCCTTAATCATTACAAACTGAGTAAAAGTTGCAAAACAACCTTTTTAGAATTAATTTCTAATGATTGCTTTACAAAAAACATCTTTAGGTATGATAATTTTTTTATTTACTTATTTATTCATTAAAAAAATATAAACATCATTGTGATGTTCTAAGTTACTAACTCTGGTCACTAGTCACTACATACTACACAGTACACACACTATAGAATCCTGCACAGTCATATCCTTCATTAGAGACTACAAATTACTTTAATACTGTCATTCTTATGATTTCCTGTTCTCATAATTTACTAGTTTCTATATTTTTATCGTGGCACCTATGGCTACGATGTTTTACATTTTTTCTAACCGTCCGTGTCGCATTTCTATCTACTGTATGTCCATCTACTCCAAACATAATATTAAGTCCAATTGAAATGTGTAAGACGACTCAGTCTGTATTAGAATCTACTGTGTACCTACTAATTTGACCGACTACCTTGTTCATTCAGCGACTACGTTAAAATAACTTCTGGCTTAGATTACTATAAGGTAAAAATATTAGCATTACGGTAATTTTGCAAAAGAAAAGATTCTTTGCTCAAATCACCCTGTCACGTAATCCCGAGTTTTCCCTATCCAAGGTTTTTAAATTCTGCCTTTAGTAACTGCAAAATATGAAACAATATGGATCCATATCCACCGTCAGAACTCAGATATGTCAGGGGCAAAATCAGGCTTCAACATTGCTGCCGGCTTCTGCAGGATATTCGAATAACACCATACCGCTAATGGCCTGCACCACTTACCTATCCATGACTCATGGTCAGGTGTCAGACGCAGCACGGAGTCAGACTGCCGCAGCTGCTCCAACAGGACCCCAGGGTACGCTATGTTGGCGCCTGTGCCGATCATGTACAGAACCACTCCGCTCACGGCAAGCAACTATATAAAAGATCAGTAATGATTTAGATAATTCTTCGGTAGTTTAAGTGACCGCGGAATGAAAGAAGTACGAAATAAAGTACTTAATGTCTATAATTACGAAAAATTAAAGTACAAATATTTTTTTTCAGAAAGGTCAAATGAAGGGCCTATAAAATTTTACCTGTCTCATAAACTGAAGGACAGCATTCTCTGATTTCTTCATCTCCTCCATCCCAGGTTCCATGTACCCTTTCTCAGACATCGTCGGGCATAAGTCAATAATAAGTACCTACTTATATCTTTGATACCTGAAATAAAGACATTTTTTTAAATGAAATAAGGGGGCAAACGAGCAAACGGGTCACCTGATGGAAAGCAACATCCGTCGCCCATGGACACTCGCAGTATCAGAAGAGCTGCAAATTTTAAGGCCTTTTAAGAGGGAATAGGGTAATAGGGGAGGTCAGGGAAGGGAAGGGAATAGGGGAAGATAGGGAAGGGAAGGGAATAGGGGAGGACAGGGAAGGGAATAGGGTAGGGGATTGGGCCTCCGGTAAACTCACTCAGTCGGCAAAACACAGCGCAAGCGCTGTTTCACGCCGGTTTTCTGTGAGAACGTGGTATTTCTCCAGTAGAGCCGCCCCATTCGCGCCGAAGCATGGCTCTCCCACGTATAAAATTATTTATTCCCACGTTTTTTATTTATTTATATCATAATAGTAGAAAATTGCTGAAATCCAGATTTATCATTAATGTTTATGTTCAAACGTCGGTACTTATCAACTTCAAGCTTACAGTCATTGCCGCACTCAGAGACGAATATTAATGATTTATGGCGTTTGACAGATATAATGCATGGCATGGGACATTATCTGTCATTTAATTATAGTTAAGTAGATATTAAACACATGTTAATTAATACGAGGGTTACAAGGGTTGCAATGGTTGAGAATTTAGATCTTTGAGAGTTAAATCGTACGTTTCTGAAGCTGCATAGATAAGTGAGAACGTAGGACTGGGTAGGACTTGATCCATCTGGACTTCCCGCGACACTCCATAATAACGCAGGTAATGTATGCGATGTGGAGGGATTCCTGTGTTAGACAGATCCAGGACCTCCCTCCGTATACGGCTGAAGGCAACCGCAGGTGGTTTTAGTGAGTAGGAGTCCCACATACCCCCGGGGTGCTTCAGCTTAACTGAGGCACATACCCGACCCGGGGGACCCATGATGGGTTTCCCCTGCGCATCAAAAAAAAAAAGGTAATGTATGCGATGCCGTCACTGGTGAAAGGAGGGGAAAGTGAGATAAATCACATGACATGATGACTGCCTAAACGTGTCAAACTGCTTGCTAATATTATCTACATTAGTAATAGTACGGGAGCCCTAGAACATTTTTTTTTATTACTAACAAGCAAATTTTTTGTGAGTAGCTTCATTTTGATAAGACGAACAACATTTTCATTTTCGAAAAATCTCGAAAGTCGTAACTGGTAGCTAACAGAGATAGAAAGGATTTCTTTCTTTGACTTGATGGTCCTAAAATATGGATTGTTCTATTTGTAGGACAATGTTACTCTTAAATTATATAACTATTAACCTACCAATATACAAAAAATCAGCTTGTTAGGGTTACGTTTTAGGGTTCAGTAGTTAACCAAGTTTTGTTGATTGTTTGAGTCTCAAAACGGTTTCGTGGTACGGCCCCAGGTTCCCGAACGATAAACGAATTTTGGCGCAACCGAGTTGCGGGCGTAATCTAGTGAGTCCTTAAGAGGGAGACTAACCCCAAAAATCAAACATCGTCCTTCCCTCTTCACACTAACGCCCGTCTTTCATATGCCAGGTGAAATAGAACGACGCGGATTCATCGCCAAATTAGTTTTTTCTCAATAACTCGATAAATATACAACATTTAAAAAATCCGCTAGGACGATCTCTCAATGATAGAATTTTATACAATGTGTTAAAATATAAACTTAGTTCAATGCACGGTTATGGCAATAAATGAAAAATTCGTGAAAATTAGATGCATTTTGGTGATTTTTTTCTATCGAGAAAATTTTAAGATATCGTGTTTTTGCTGAAATCGAATTCTCGGAAGTATAATGTAGTATCTAATTTTAGAAAATGAAACAATTCAAGGCTTATTTTCAAGTATAAAAATAAATTATAAAATCGACACTTTAGGGTTAGTCGCCCCTTAATTAAGGAATTCTTGGAAGCTTAGAAAATTGTCTTGGAGTTGTAAAAGAGTAGTTCTTAATTTGAGTATACGATGATTTTTTTATTATAATAGACCTTAGATTCTAGAAACTTTGACTAAGGGTCAATTCAGACCGCAACGTGACGAGGCGAGACTAAATTTGTATGGATTTGACAGATGTCGTCAGCGTGAGACGTCTTGCGAATCTGTCAAATCCATACTAATTTAGAAATGCATCTACGCGTCGCGTTGCGGTCTGAATTGACCCTAAGAGCTGTGTTGCTCGCATCTTTTAATACATTTCATTATCATATAATGTCAAGTTAACATTGACTTTTAAATTCTTGGCCTTAACATTAGCTGAACTAGTACAGACAGGTCCTTCGAATATATTTTTGAAGTAAAAAATAGCGAACTAATTGATATTGGAAACGTCCAAAACAACAACATTGTATGAATTCATTATACCAACTTTATCTAAACTACATTTGAATTAAATTGAATTCGAATAGTCACCGTAATATTTCATCATTACCATTAAAAAAGCTCTCGATATTATTTGCCTGGCCATTATAACTTGTGTATTTGCTGATCAATATAATATTATATTTGCCTTTTCGCTGTTACCCAAAAATCACCGACAGATAATAATATAATATTCCATACATTATATTACCATTCTTTGTCTAGTACCTGATCTAAATCTAGGAACACATTTTTAGGGTTCCATACCCAAAGGGTAAAAACGGGACCCTATTACTAAGACTTCGTTGTCTGTCCGTCTGTCCATCCGTCTGTCTGTCTGTCTCCAGGCTGTAACTCAAGAACCGCCAGAGCTGAAAATCTGAAATTTTCACAGATTGTGTATATCTGTTGCCGCTACAACAACAAATACTAGAAATAAAATAGAGTTAATATTTACGGGGGGCTCTCATACAAGAAACGTGATTTTTTTGGCCTTTTTTGCTCGTAATCAATAATGGTAACAGCTAGGCAGTTGAAATTTTCACAAAATCCTTAATTATATTTGTACTTCAATAATTAATAATAAAATTAAAATGTACTAAACATTTACTGGGGCTCTCATACAAAAATCACAATTTTTTGTCTACTTTCGCTCTATGCCGGTACGGAACCCTTCGTGCGCGAGTCCGACTTGCACTTGGCCGATTATTATTAGATGGTCGGTCTGGTAAGTATATTGAAAGAAAAAATAATGAATATTGACTTCAATAATCTTACTGAAAAGATATTTTGTTTCCAACACTTAATTTTTATAGGTAACACGTTTTTAATTCCCACTTGCCCGGAAAATTGACGTTTATTTTATCTTATCTTCTGGGGGGGGGGGGGGGGATTGTGTGTTGCTCCCCCCTGCCCCTACCTGGGTACGCCCATGATACCTGCATGGAATCGTAAACGTAAGAAAAGTAGTTTTCTGGAATGTGTTTGTGTTTATTTTAGCTTTTCGCTGCTCGATTTTTATTTATAACTAATATTATATTTTTTAGTTCATTTGATAAAACCTAACTTTTATGCAATTTGTTACGCTATAATACTTATTATTTTTTAAAACATTTTGAAAATAAGACGTCTAAGGTTACTAATAATTATTACTTAATTAAAATATTATGTATTAGATGTACATGTTTACGTATTTAATGTGGCCCTATTCAATAAAATGTGATATTGAATATTAAGTTTTATTTTAATGATTTTCCTCAAGTTTTGTTGGTAAGTACCTACTTATGCTCACGTTGCATTGGCTATATTATGTAGATAAGTTACATATTTCATTTTAGTTCATTATTAAATAATAATAAGTATAAAGTTTGCATCCCTTGTAAGGTAATGAGGATTTGAACAATAGTCGTCAAAATTTGGTTTATATTTTTTATCAAATGAAGTATTATTTTATATCTATGAAATTGTTGATTTTTAGGTCCTAAGCAATAATTAGAAATAATTAAAATATTATATTTATTTAAATACCTACGGCATAATTACTGTGATTTTACAATAATCTGTTTCATTGCACGATCTCAAAACATTCAACTTCGAGGGGACTCAGATTTGACTTTCTTCTAAAGACACAAAACCGGTTCACCTTTACCAATATCGCTTGATTGAAATAAAAAAATGGCAAAACTGACAGCAAAGAACTGTAGATTACAAAATACCGTACTCACTTAACACTTTACACAAAGTTTTAATTGTTTAAATGTGTTCTAAAAAAAACTAAACAACACACACGTTGCGCGGCCGCCAAGCGTGGACTAACGTTTTATACCAGTTTGCTCATAGTTTGCCCCTTGAACTTGAATGTGGAATTCGCAATCCGTGCGTGTAGTGGATATTATGTCACACACAATATGATAAGAAACGAGATTGATTTCATGGTAGGTATTTAATTCATTGTGTTTTTATAAAAAATATTTTTTTATGAACTAAGGGGGCAAACGAGCAAACGGGTCACGGAAAGCAACTTCCGTCGCCCATGGACACTCGCAGCATCAGAAGAGCTGCAGGTGCGTTGCCGGCCTTTTAAGAGGGACTAGGGTGATAGGGGAGGGTAGGGATGGGAAGGGAAGGGAATAGGGGAGGGTAGGGAAGGGAATAGGGTAGGGGATTGGGCCTCCGGTAAACTCACTCACTCGGTGAAACACACCGTAAGCGCTGTTTCACGCCGGTTTTCTGTGAGAACGTGGTATTTCTCCGGTCGAGCCTGCCCATTCGTGCCGAAGCATGGCTCTCCCACTTCTAAAATATATTAAGTGCAGTTGTGACTTGAGGCAGGTCACTTAATAATGCTGCATACATGTTTGAGTTTTCGTCATTTTATAAAAGCTGAGTTAACCTGACTATATACGAGTAGATGTATGAACGACCAGCAATTCTATGGAGTTTCTGTCGCGGTTACTTTAGGAGGTATCTAGTTCAGAAGGTCTACCTCACCTTAAAGAGTAAATTTTTTATCTTATATTCTTCGGGATAACTGTAGGAATCTCAGTCTTACACTGCCGGACGTTTATCGAAGGTCAGGTAGACCTTCAGAACTTCACTTGTCAAACTGGATTAAATTTCAAGAATTCCTAATTCCATGAAATAATAAATTATGAACAATATCCCCACAAAGTCATACGTCGAATGCAAATTGCAATACTTTATTCGTCTTACGAAACATAAGTCCTCGCCTCAGTTCCACATACTTCACGTGACTCCAAATGCCAGCCCAAGTATTACCACACAAAAGCTTAGTACATCCTTAACTTAACTTGGCCTTGCTTTCACGTCTTGGGTCTTGGGTCTCAATTAGTCAAAAATAATAGTTCATAGTTATTGTACATGCCTCGAAGTGAATTGAAGTATTTAAATAATGTCTTTGGAAGTTTCTGAATATTGAAACAAATCCAATGCCTACCTACATATTTAAGTTCTTTTTGTCAATTTAATAATATTTATAATTATAAGAATTAATATTATTATGCTCTTAATTATTAAGATCAAGAAAATCACCTGCTTGCTGTCAAATTAAAGCGAATATTAAGTTTTTATTACCGTCGTTAAAAAAGTCACATGAAGGTAATTCTTATATAAAATTATTTCGTAAAATAACGACAATTTAAATTAGAAACTAACTATTTTAGTAAGGTTCTAGAGGTGCTGTAAAATATAGTCTTAAATAAACACCTTGTAATCTGACAAAAAAAGGGGCGTCCCGCAAGGTGACTTTTTCTCTCCTTTATTTTTCCATTAATATACCAACCACTTCATTTATAGTTGCATTCTATTTAGTTTGCAGTAAACTATATTATTATTTGCTATCTTTTGTTTAAACTATTACTTATTTCCAGTTATTATACTCGGTAAGTACTTAATTCATTACCTAATTAGATTGCTATCAATATAAATATTAATTTGGAGTTGCTGTCGGTGTGTCATAAATTTTACTGATTATTAGGTATCCTTCTCCATAAAAATTTGGTACATTATAGTCTATTCGCGATAATAGTAAGTAGTAGTAGGTCATCTGTAGTGGTGGAATTTGCCTTATAAGGCATATTATGTTACAATAAATACATTAAAAATAAAATGGCTTTTCAATGATTTTTTTAATTTAATATTTTCACAATTTACCACAGTCAAATTAAAATATCTTTATAATATGTGAATATTTTTTTTACATTTTACAATACAGTTTTCAACATTTAAATCTATCAAACGCTTTACCGAAAACATATTTTCGACTATAAAAATTGTCGATAAGAAATATATTACACTTGCACTAAAATGCTCTTTGTAGACACATCCAAAGTTTAAAAGCTAATTAACAATTTCTAAACATTTTTAAGGATGTGATAAATGATAATAGATATTATAGATTGCTTATAACATACCATGTCCCAAATCATGCGACAGTCAAATAGTCATAGGATTAATAAAAAGCTTGCTAGAAAGATGACCAAATTCCTTCTTTTAATTGGCCTATTTCTTTGGACGTTTATCCCCTTAACTAGTAAAACATCACTTCGAATAACAAAACAACGGCTGCTCTCTTTGTCTGATACATAATACATTGTAAAATCATAATATGACAGAAAGAGACAGCAAACCTTGTAAGTTGTATAATAGTTCGCAGTGTTTTATTAGCAAAGGAGATAATAATATGAGACACGTAACTTTTGCCCCTAATTTTTACTAGAATCAATGTTACTCCTCATTTGTCTTTAAAGATTCTTATTTCAAATCTCATACCGCTAGATGGCGGCACAATAGTGACTCTACCTACTCTACTATTCCATAAAAATAAAACTAAGTTTTAATGCAACATTAATTAATAATAATGATTGTAAATAAACACAAATAAATTGAAATATGACTAGTTCTAAATCATACAAAACGTAGTTTGCAAAAATACTTGAATAGATTGATAAATGCTTTTTGCTACCATTTTGTCACCGAAAACGTTGAATAACTCTTACTTGTAAATTTTAATAAGCGGAAATGTACGATTTCCAATTTAGATACTACGCGAAGGTCGGAGCAGAAGGCGCTACTAGCACATACAGTAAATAATACGACATGTTGCACACGTCATGTCAGAATCAAACATGTCAAACGTCGAACAAAACTTTTAGTTTGCTGTATAATATGCTGGTACTGCCCCTAGCGTGACAACATTGCAGTTATATTACCCATAGAAGTTGATGATATATGATAATATAAAATATATCAAATATGAATTGTTTGAGACTCTACATGTTATAGAGCCAACGATTTCCAATTGTTCTTCATATTTTTCATGATAATGCATTTTCTTTATAGTTTAAGGGAGAAATCAATAGTACAAGATAGAAATACAACATAGTCACCAAGTGTTTCTTTACTAATATTATGTATTTAATCTATTGCTCCTAGAGAAATTGGTATTTGAAAAAAACGGCAAAATTGCTTATGCATACAGTACAAACTTATAAGACAATAGTGCAAATGAAGAATTGCTATGTTTTATTTATAGGTTTATTTTATTAACAGTCTTTAAATGCAAATATAATGCAAGTTATACTGTAGCTGTGACTCTTCTGTTTTGTTTAGAGATTTTTTGACAGGACTTGGGACAGGCTAACGACAAGTTACTAGTTAACCAATCCTCAACGCTATTGACTTTTTATTTGGTCTCAGGCTATTGACAAGATAAACTACAGTCCAAAAACCTCTTTATTGTAGTTGCTTGTATTCCAGCAAGTATACCTAATATGAAACTTAGCGAAGAAACAAGCATCTTTTCACAAATAGAACAGTTTAAAATAATGTCTTACATTTGCACTATTATGTGTCTAAATTGTATATTTATTGCACTACATATTCGTATAATACACGTAACTATGCTTACACTTAATAAAAAATTTAAAACAATTTTTGTCGCCAATCGATTCGAAATATTTTTTATAATAAATTTCCTTTCACATTGAACATCGACTATACTAATTGAGTATCATCACTCCAGAAACAGTTATAATTTAATATTACGTAGCCTAAAAATAAGAAATAAAATTAGAAATCTGTGCACGCGACTGCGACTTTGCCGACGCCATCTAGGGTTACGGGTCGGTAGTAATCCTTCATGTCTCCCCAGCCACGTGGTGCTACGTTGAAGTTTGGACCGGAGACGAGAGGCAAGCGAGGGCTGATCGGGGAGGCGTATACGTCGTTCAGCTTGGTCGGGGCAATGGGCACGGGGATATCTACATTCTGGACGGATATTGTCGGCGGCTGTAGAGGGAAAGGCTCCATTTTTGGCAGGTTCGTGTGCTTGAGCGCAGGCTTGGGGTATGTCTTCTGGTTTCGCAGGCTGGACGGCGGACGGTAGGGTGTGTCGTGGTTGGCCACTGGCGACGGTGTGGAGCATGTGTTCGATGTGTTCCGACCTGGAATCAACCGACACGTGCTATGAAGGCCAAAATAATTACATTATCTTCCCCATAAGCAAGTTTACTAGTCTTCACACATTTTAAATTCTTGCGTTGTAAAACATGGAGCGGGTAGAACAGAACCATGATGAAAAAAGTTCCGATGTGCAGTAAATATGCTTTGATGTTTTTATCGTATTGTTTACCATCGTTAATTTAAATAAAGATCAAAGCATGTCACTAATCTAAATCGGTAGCATTCAAAATGATAAACAATCAAACTTGTATTATGTTTTACCGATGCAAAATGAAGTAACATAAATAACAAAAGGCTTTGAATGTAGCCAAAAGTACTAACACGTATAAAAGTACTTCGTGTTATCGTGTATTTGACAAAGAGTATGAAAAAATTCTTAGTTGCACTCTACCAAAACGTTTTTTGTAGTGACATAAACTCCACACAGTTGCATACAAAAATATTTTCAAACACTTGCATATGAAACGATATCAATAATATGTGGTTTAGAACTCGTCGATGAAAGAGCAAGCGACTGGCTTCTACTGCCATATTTACCATAATAAGTGGGCAATGGGCCACTGCAGACTTTCGGCTTACTTTCAGTATTATTACGGAAAGGTTTTGGAGAAGCTGCGGAAAAAATTGCCGTCAATATACTTTAAAACATGATCTTTTTTCTTCATATTTGGCATTACAGATATGTGGAAGTAAAATGAAAAGTATAACATTGTATGTCCTCATAAAATCTTATACTTAGGTAAATATTATTATTAAAATACATTTGATTTTTTCTATACCATTTTACATTTATGAATCACATGTACTATTTTACAAGGTTTTCTTTAAAGTCTAACACTTCAGATATAATATCTATCTATACCAGCTAATATCTCTGAAGATTAACACGCAAAAAGTGCAAGTGTTCTCACTAAAACAAAATTATAATAAGTAAATTATAAATGTGCAAATACCGTGATTAAATTATTGAAGCTTTTGAATGTAGGTAGGTCCTCGAAGATTTGGAGAAGGCTTTAGATAGAACAATACTTTTGTATAAGTTTAAATTTATAAATTGCCTCTATAGTATATGAAATAATTACTAAATTATGTTCATGATTTTAGTTTATAAAACGTGTAAAGTGCGCATATTAAGCTTGCTGTGCTGTTACATAAATGACTTACTGTTGCAGTTCTGCAAGGGCATGTTTTTATTCCTTAGGTTTTCATTTGCTTTGAAAATGTATTTTTTAAGTGTGCTCAAGGAATGTTTGTTTGTTTTGGTATGTTGCTCAATTGTCCTCTATAAACCTAATTAATATATAAACCTTTGACCACATAACTTTGTAACATCAATTCCTTTGTTTCCTATAAAATTGTTCTTAATAATATGTATTATATTTTATTTTATATGGGTAGTATTTAATCGAGTGACTGTAAATTACAGTTTTAGGTGTCAAAATTACTAAATTTGGGTTATAGAATTACTATTTGAGCGACTGAGAGTGAGTGACGAGAAATTAACAGAACAGCAACTTAGAAATTATTTACTTGAGTTACTTAAAATACAAAATGAGCAGCTTTATAATTTTTGAGCGACCTTATATCTGTTTGAGTGTCAACGTTACGTCTTTTTCAGTATTTGGCAAATGTAATTTTTATACTGAGCGGCATTTTATCTTAAATGAGGTGTTTCGAATACTCGTACCAAGAACCACTTTGAAAAATACACTAATGAGCAGAGTATAATGAGCACACATTAAAACAAAAAAAAATGAATATGAAATAACTATTTGACGAAACACTTTTATTCAGGGACTACTACGGACAGGGATAGAACAATTTTTTTTTTATTACTATCAAGCAAATTTTTTGTGAGTAGCTTCATTTGGACAAGAGGAACAACAATTTTATATGTGAAAAAAAGTGGTAGCTAACAGAGATAGAAAGGATTTCATACTTTGATTTGATGATCCCAAAATATGTAAATTGTTCTATTTGTAAGAACTTAAGGGGAGGTTATTCCTAAATTAGCAGGCCGATGTCTGTCAGTGCTAATATCGACGTAAAAGACATTAAAATAACATTCATATCAGCGCGCCTTGTACAGTGGCGGTTACGACGATCGCCGCGTCCATGATAGGGCGAAATAGGAGAAAAAACCTATTTATTTAGATAAAAAATAGTATAACTAAACATGTATCCGTACATTTCCCTGTAAAATTTTAATAGTAATCGAACTATCCAAATTATTTTTTTATTGAGTCCCTGTAAGTCCTATAAAACTGAAAATGTTTTTAAAATCGAGGTTGTTTCGGAATTTTTTTTTATCGAGTAAAATTATCTGTATTGTGTTTCTAACCGTAAAAGTCACTAGTTAAAAGATGTATCTATACATGTATATATTTTTCAGTTTTTTTTAATGACGCTTTCTTTAAAAATTACTCATTCTAGAAACGTGAATTTGGAATAACCTAGCCTTAAATTAAATAACGGTAAAAGTTTAGAATCATACCCAAAGATTTAGGGGGGCAGGGGAGGAGGGGGGAAGGGGGAGGGAAAGTGAACTTTTTAGTAGCTCGTAATAAATAACCTCACTTAGAAAAATAGAATCTATATTTAATATTGAAGTCCGCTTTGTATTTCCAGTCGCTCACTTAGTAATACAGTCGCTCGGATAGAATTTTAATATCTGAAATAGATTAATCGCAGTCCACATTTTGTAAGCTCGTTCTGGATTTTATTATAAATCAATATTAGTCGTTAGTTTAGTTTATTTTTCGCTTAGTCAAATTAATACCGCTCATGTTATTAAAACAGTATGTTCATCATCAGTCGCGAACTAATTTTTTATTCGCTCGTTTTATTATTTCCCATTTTATATTACTATCACAGCCGAATAAGTAATGTGTAAAGTCTCTTTCCTTATCTTTCATGTCCAAATCCTTAACTATGAAGCGTGGTCTCTTAAGACATCTTAAGTATTCTTAAGGCTAAAGAACTTGTTAGTATATGTAGTGTTTGTATTACTTAATGCGAAGTGTGTCTGTGTGGGTTTTGCCATGTATATTTGTATTTGTATGTGTGCGTGTAAATGTTAAAAAAATAAAAACAGATGGGTTCACCTCGTCCCTCGTGCACCCATTTGACGGAGCGTTTCTTTCTGTTGACGTACATGCTTTGGCCCTTACTCATGTTGTTGCTGGAGTCTGAGAGCGACTTAGAGATGGACCGCGCGAGGTCCATCTGCTCCTTCACCGTGGGGTGGACGCCGGGGACGTAGAAAGCCGACGAGGCGAACGTTTTTTCTGGAATGTTCATAAGAAGTGGTGAATTAATTCTTTCTTTCAGATGGGAAATCTATTACTCTGTTAATGGTAGTACTTGTACTATTATCTATTCTGTGATGGTAGTCTTAAAAGGGCGACTAAACCCAAAAATCAAACATCGTCCTTCTCTCTTCACACTCACGCCCGTCTTTCATATGCCAGGTGAAAAAGGACGACGCGGATTCATCGCCAAATTAGTTTTTTCTCAATAACTCGATAAATATACAACATTTTAAAAATTCGCTAGGTCGATCTCTTAATGATAGAATTTTATACAATGTGTTAAAATATTAACTTAGTTCAATGCACGGTTATGGCAATAAATGAAAAATTCGTGAAAATTAGATGCATCTTTGTGATTTTTTTCTATCGAGAAAATTTTAAGATATCGTGTTTTTGCTCAGATCGAATTCTTGGAAATATAATGTAGTATCTAATTTTAGAAAATGAAACAATTCGGGGCTTTTTAGGGTTAGTCGCCCCCTTAAGATCTACGTTTATATCATTCGATACAACTAACTCTTTTACGCTATTGATTGTAGTAATAAGTGAAACAAAAAGTTATGGTTTTTATTTTAGGACGTAAAACGTACTCTATATCACAAAATTCACGAAGCGAATGCTTCTTTGACATTTTAGGTAGCCTTTCTAGACTTCAAGTGTTAAAATTTACATTTCAATTTCAATATAGAAATGAGTCTTACCAAATTTACGATCTTTCTTGATAATATGCTCCTCAGCATCAGGCGCCGGTGTGAATATTTTGTTGAGGTCCACCTCTTTGTCACCTACAATTATTGGCTTGTTCTCCATATCTTCCTGAAATGTTTAAAACCATTTATTAGATTTAGTACATGTTTTTTTTGTAAGTTGTAGGTCTATCTTTTATGCCTATGTTTTTAATTTGTAACTTTGCAAAATCAGACTTAGATGTGTGTAAGCCATTTTTGCAGTTTAAAACACTTTTATAGCAGCTCTATTTACATATTAATGCATTATGATTTATGATATGAAAATTCCAACTCTACATAAAATTTTGAATAGTTTTGGGCGATTATACAATGCGTAATACCATTGTATTTTAAATGTTGAGTTCAATTATTAACTTATAGTGTACCTTTCATGAATCATTGTTATGTTATAAATTATTATCATTCTGTATATTGTGTTAATTTATATGTTTAATATTATAAAACTGTGTCCAAATTAGTAATATTGTTAAAACAAACGCACTCTGTGAACTCTTTGCTGTAGCAGTGGCGTGTTAAATATTAAATTAAAATAAAGGACATTATTAATTTAACAAATAGATGTAGATACACATAAGTTTCATAATCCATTATTATCATTAGATATACGTATTTTAAGATCTCAGACCAAATGAAAACTAAGTAACGAACAGAAATCTACAAACAACAAAGCCAATCGACCAATCATGTACGAAAGATATCGCGAAGGAAGCGTAGTTTTATACATGTGTGTGCGTAAGCAGCCATCAGGAGAAACTTTACTTTAAATATTATGGCTGACATTGCTAGTCATCCGGTAATCGGACAACTAAGATTTATTTTATTCATCCGATTAGCGGACGACTAGACACTTCGTTGATTCACTAGAGATATTTCTCTACCTATATTGAGAGACATTATTTAATTTTCCTATTTATTCTGTTTATATACGACATATTTACAACATTCGACCACACATGATATTTACAAGTGTATGGTCTTACGAGTTTGGCCTTTGGAGCGAAGACCGGTGCCACTTCAGCATCATTCTGTGTTCGTCAAAGTAATATGTTAATACTGTTTTCCGTATTGAAAATACTAGCCTTCTTACTAGGAAAAGGCTTGTTACATAATAATAATTTTTATTAAGTACTAAATTCTAGACCAATATCCATCAAAATAGTAAAGTCACTAAATGGCAAGTCTTGATGCTTAAAGGCAATATAAATAAAAATAGGTACAAAAATAGGTACAAGTTTTACTAGGCCTACATAGAGTTTGTAGTTATATATTTCTAGGTTACATGTATATAGATCCTATTTTTGTCTAGACTGAGCATAATTATAGTTCAAAACCTTAACCAGTACCAACACCTGTTCATCTTCACAAAAACTAACCCCGCGAAGGACAACTACAAACATAGCCAAAAGGTTGCAACTTGCAACCAGTTATGAGAATTGTGCAAAAACAGCCTTCAGGCCTACTTTTAGAGTTAGGTTTTGTCCTATAAATTTAATGTATTCATATTGAAATTTAATAATTAATTATTCTGTATTATATTATTCGGTTTTTAGAAGTAAAAAAAGTCCTCTCTAGCCTCTAGGTGAAGTATTAAAGTAGAAGCGTAAATAGAACTCCTAGTCTTTGTGAGCCTATGCTGTCATACTACTGGGCAAAGGTTATCTTCAGCCCAGGTCTGAGGTCTTCTCCATTTAAATCACTGCAGCTGCGCCACCATGCTCATTACCTTCAGCTCGTTACGCTATCGTCATATTATCCTTGCCAGCTACGGTTGGCCATCTTGAGGCACCCAATCTGTCCATATCCTTTGCCCAACGGTCGCGATGCATGCGGCTTGGAGTAACCAAGTTAGAAACTATTATTTCATTTTGCTTGGGAACCCGACCGCGTAAGCGAGCTCTCGCACTTAGCCGTTCTTTAATTAGCAATACTAAAATAAAGTGTTGATGACATGACAAAAATAGCCCGTCTCAGCCTATCTGAAACCAGAGCGTTGACCGATGTTGTTTTTAACTTTTGTAAAGCAACAGGTTCGGATTCTTGGATCATCGTGCATCGCGTATGTGACAAGTTCCCACGAGGTAGATCTATCATCTAGTTATTTGCTAATAAATGGAGCATTCGACATGCCATTTTAAATTATAAAAAAAATAAAGCTTCTTCCTCGTATTTAGAAGAATGTTTGTTTACTATAATTATTTTTTTGGAAAAATGTACTACGTTTACTGGAATGATGTCCATGTCTACAAATGTCCATATGGTTGCCCAAATTCATGCATCATTCTTACAACATAATCGGCCAGGGGGCCTACCATGAGCTCTGATAGCAGTATTACTTTAATATTACTTTTGAATTTCGTATAAACAAACATGATCTCTATTTATATAAACAAAACGATGTATTTTGTTTGTGCCAAATCTGAAAGTAAATGGTAGGAGGGCTGGTCCAGAGGAGCCTACATCCAACTGGACTAGGACCAACTAACGCTGATTTCTTTTACGAAGTTTTTGATTTTTGATCGGCGATTCTACATAGCGACAACGAAAACGTCTTGGCTTGTAGCTCTGGACTTTAGAACTTAATAGCTGTACGAAGTGTGTCATAGCTGTCAATCGTCCCTGCTCTCGCAATACCTCAGTTTTTATTTTCCACAGAAAAAAACCGGTCAAGTGCGAGTTGGACTCGCCCATGAAGGGTTCCGCAGCAACAATAAGGTTTATTTTTATGAAATTAAGAGGTTTTTGATTTATTTTCATATTTCAGTTGATTTAATGAAAGTAAAATTAAGGTTTACCATTTATGACGTTTAAAAAAAAACTAGTGGCTAGATCTCGTTCGAACCAATTTTCGTTGGTAGTTTTTGTAGTAATGTACATCATATATTTTTTTTAGACTTATCATGCCCCTATTTAGAAGTTAAAGGGGGTGGGGGGGGACACAGATTTTACCACTTTGGAAGAGTCTCTCTCGTAAACTATTGAGGTTAGAAAAAAATGATATTAGAAACCTCAATATAATTTTTGAAGACCTATCCATAAATACCCCATAGTAAATACACACATAGGTTGTAATAATTTTTCCGTTTTTGTATCAAAATCTTAAAGCGGTTCACAGACTACATCTACTTACCAAGTTTCAATAGTATAGCTCTTGTAGTTTCGGAGAAAAGTGCTGTGACATACGGACAGACAGACAGACAGACATGACGAATCTATAAGGGTTCCGTTTTTTGCCATTTGGCTACGGAACCCTAAAAAGTCGAAAATATATTTCCTGAATGTTTGACATCAACTTTGGCGCGGATCCAAATTCGCAACCAACCAACATGGTAGAATACAAACAAACGAGTGTTTGATCTATTATTAGGAGTACCAGCCAAAGGTCTTCCCGACTCTTCCCTGTCTTTTATTGGAGCTTGCTTCGACACGGATGGCAATCGAGTTTTGTGAAGCTCAGGCAGACAACGTGGAGACTATTTGAATATCTCTAGACCTTCAATTATTATCCTTATACGTACAGGATTAATAATAATTTCATTTATTATGCTGGTGGTAGCGGTGCGGGATTCTTGGATTGACCGACAGAGTCAGTCACACTAAAAACAGACGAGACGTGGTGACTTGACCATCGTCGCAGTTAGATAATAACATAATTACATAAATTACGCACTACATAATAACGTCACGATCTAAAAAGTATTTAAAATTTTATATTATAAAAATACAACGATCACGGTAAGTGATCACACAATTTTAGTTACCGTTTTACAACGGAACTTAAAACTATGTTAATAAGATAAGAAGCCATATAGAACAGCTGTTAATTTAGAGACTTCTATACAAAGTACAATAATGTATTAGGTTAACTGCTGAGTGAGAGCTTTGTGTCAGCAGTTTACATTCATTAACATTGTTACATTTTACTTAATAAATCAGTGTAAGAACAGCACTCATCGGGTTTGGTTGTTTCATTCCATCCCTATCTATCTGTAGAAACACTACAGATTTTTTGGTCCTTCGAACCGGATTTGGATGAAAAAGTAAAAAAACTGTAAATGAATGACTCTACATTTTACAAAAAGTGTTATTGTACCTAATGTCTCTTTTTCAGTACTTTTTTTTTCAAACCAAAAAAAACCGTGTGTGCAAACTGTGACTGCAGAATATATTATAATGCACATAATATTTTACTTAAAATCTTAATATACCAAAACACGTGAAAAGTAAAATAAATCAGAACTCTACATTTCTTCAATGGTATGGTGGTGGCTGGTGCAATGTTACTTCAAGATACCATAACTAAAATCGATTAATTAAGTAATCAAGCAATTACGTCTAACTTCCCACTGTTATATAACTCTAATAGTTTTACTAGTACGAACTAGGAACTGTACGACTATAACACCACCAAATATAGCTTACAGGAGCTTTCTCCCACGGAGGCAAAACTTGCTCGGAGTCACTGGCGCCTTTCTGTTTCGCGAAAAATAAAACTTAATAAAAAAAATGGAATAAAACTTTTTAAATCCAATGTAAAAAAACTCCATGTTTTTTTGGAAGTCGTTTAAAAATAACAATAACATTTTGAAAACAGCAAAAATGAGGTAGCATCTATTTACAATAGAAAGTCAGAGAAAAATGGTGCAACGATAATATGGTATCTACTAACACCATTAATGACCGGTTTACATTATTCCAGTCCAGTGATCTAACCAGCGTTGGATTACTTCTGGAAATATGTAAACGGGCACTAGAATGCATTCGAGTTCATTTCAGTAATAATAATGAAGCCCCACTAAGACGTTAAAACCAAAGAGCCCAAAATCAGACGTAACACTCAGACCATAAAGTAATAAACAACAGTTTCCAAATTATAATGAAGATGAAACTGTAACGAGAGTTATTAACGGTGTATTGCACCGTTTTATTATAAGTTATATTATAACAGGCGCGGTCGCAGCCTGAAATTTTGGGGGGGGGGGGGGCACTCACTAGTCACTACACAATTTTTTTTTCTACGCCCTCGGACGGTTCTGGGTTGACAGCGGTCTAAGGTCGGACGCAGTGGTGGTTAGGGGATAGCTAGAAATTTCCTTTTATTATTGGGCAAGATTTTGAGATTTTTCAATTTGACCTTAGATTGGGGGGGGGTCATGATGTCCCCTGTGACCCCGCCCCCCTTTCGGACCGCGCCTGTAACATAACTTGTCAAAACATTTGCATATTGAAAAAAATATAATTTGCAAGGCCACTTTAATTTCAGAAAGCCTATAAAATAATAGTTACTATAATATGCATGAGGTAACAAATAATAGAAAATATTATGTAAAATAAACTGTGCTCAGATGAAATAAGTGTGCTGGATCAATCGAGATAGATCGTAAAAGGTCGATCGATCATAAAAAAACAACAAATTAAATAGGTACTGTACGAGAATAAAGGACTCTTACGTGGAACGTTTCCCATGGCGGAAACACCCTTCTCCAAGTGCGATCGTTATTCTGCACATAATTATAAGCAATTTATATTTCAATCGTTGATTATAATTATAAAAGTACTTATTTTGAAAATCAAAATTCCAGAAAAGAAAAAAAGAACTCTCCATGAAGCTAATATTAATAAATTATTTTTTGGTCCTTACTTGGTTTTGTTGTAGGGACATCTTGAGAATAGTTTCGGAGATATCTTGCTCGATCTAATTAAAATATAAATGAATATATAAAAATGTAATAAATAAAAAATAAAAATAATGATAATTACTTAAGAAATCTGCCAAACAGTAATATAAGCAACGATTAAGTATTTAAAAATGATTTAAGACTTTAAGGGAAGGAAAAATGTAAACAAACTAAAACGTAAAGTTCATAGTTACAGAAAGGAATAAAAAAAATTTCAACGAACCGAACTCAAGCAACTAAATGTAAGTAGCTATAATTATTAAAATTTGTCTTACTAGAATCATTATTTAAGGATATAACTCTATGATCCTAATTTCAAACTTTTTGATCTTAGAACTTTCTGTTTTCGAACAACATACTTAGTTAAAATGTATCATCTGTAGCCAAAAGAACTAGTGAAACTGCTAGAATTATTCAAGTGATAAAAATAGTACCGAAACAATGCATCATAGATCCAAAAATAAATCTTACAGGCGGTATTTCGGGGAACGAAGGTTTCGAATCTTCTTTCTTCTCGAGTTCTTCGATTTCCTTAAAAATATTAAGGTCAAATTAGCACCTGTTCTTAAGAAGTATAAAAAGTGCAATAATAGCTTATGACGTCAGTGCCTGTAGTTAAATATTACCAAGCTCTAATTGTCTACATTAGAGCTATTGTTATGGAAATAACGAAAACCAAAGAAATGAAAATTAGTAGTACTTACTTTTCGTAAAAATAAATAGAAAAGATTTACATGTACATTTCATATCTTGTCGACATAATACAAGAATTGCTGTGAGTTAGAACAAGGAAGATCAATGGTAACATTTTGTACTCAAGAACATTTCTATTTATACAAAAAAATCTAGTATAAAGTTCAATGCCTCTATCTAGGAATTCATAAACCAATTGAGGGCGTTCAGATTGTTCAAGTGTTCTAAATACCACTAATCATTTTTCTATTAGACCAGTAGCACAGAATAGATAATAGTACCAGTGGCAAGTACAGTATACTCAAAAAGCTATAAATTTTAAGTTGAACAAAACAACTAAGTACACACATGACACATCAACAAAAACTAGGGATATTTGTATTTTATACAATATAGCTAAAAATCTTAATTTTTTGAAAACAGTAATTGGAAGAATTGTTGCATTTTGTCTTCAAAAATGGCTGATACATATTTAGACACATCCTAAAATACGAATATCCTTAGACTTTGTGCGTATTATCTCTATATGGGTATTACCGTCACAAGACATTTTAAGTTGAAAAAAGTTAAATTTCCTTACGGGTGTTTTCTGTTGTGGTGGTACCACTGGCTTCCAGGCTACCTCTTCTTTCTATATTGATACATAATATTATTTTAGTAACGCCTCCGTGGTCTAGTGGTACAGAGCACGGCTCTTGACTCGGAGGTCGTGGGTTCGATTCCCGCGTTATATTTCCAAGTTTGGTTAGGACAATGCAGGCTGATCACCTGATTGTCTGACAAGTAAGATGATCCATGCGTCGGATGGGCATGTAAAAAGTCGGTTCTGCGTCTGATCTCTCGCCAGTCGTGTCGGTCTTCCGTCCCACTGGGTTATGAGAGTAAATGAATAGAGAGTGCTCTTGTGTACTGCGCACACACTTGGGCACTATAAAATTACTCCTGCGTAGCTGGCCTGGTTTCAATGAAACCGGCCACCGACACCGAAACCGGTGTGGTAGTTATTATTATTTTATTATTATTATTACTATATTTGGAAACTTTTCATTCAATAAATAATTTATTGAATTTTATTTTTCAAATTTTTTTTCTATCGTAATTCGTAAATTAAAAATTCGAAATATCTTACTACAGGTTCCGGTTCCGAGGGAGGGTGTACTGGCTCGTTTTCGACAGTCGGTTTCGTTTCTTCCTTTTCCTTAAAAAATATAACTAAACTGAATCAAATTCACCTAAAGTTTTTAATAAATTCAACAACATTGAAAAGTCGACAAAACACCTCTAAATCATAGAAAAAAATTGACCCACTAGCTTCATGAGGATTTCCAAAAAAGAGGTTTCTTTTAGTACATTGAGTACATCCAATGTACTTAACAGCAGCCAAGAAATAAAAACAACAAGAAGAAACAAAACAACGCCGAATGCCAATTTCAAACAATTCTTACATTTTTTTCTTGAGGCGGTTCAACTTTCCTCCACGACGTAACTCCATTTTGTACCTACCATACAAATTCCTTTATTAAGACCGTAAAGAAAAATAAAGACCAAATAAGTGCAATGATTAGTCATCATTGTCTACATTAGTTAAAGTTATTTTAACTGTATCTAAATACATTATAATAATAATAATATACGTATTTATAAATATAATCTACATATTATTAATTTCAACAAAAACTCTATAAAAAATCTTAGTTTTTAGACCATGAAATTTAAAACACAGTCACGTAGACTAAGTTCATGTTACAGTTTTTTCTGTATTGTTTACATTCCTATTTTTGTTGATTAATGATGATTATCATTTTATGTAACCAATGCTCTTTATGAGGTGTTCTTAATATTTATAACTATGAATATAATTATATCATACGTACTTTTAACTTAAAATTATTATGAATGCTTACAAGTTTAGTTTCTGTCGAATATGTTTTCACTTTTTCTTCAACAGGTTCTTGTTTTACCGCGGTTTGTTCCTTTAAAAAAGAATTCAATTTTAAATTGTTGCAATTAATTTATTCACAGATGATGCTCCAAAAGCAATACTTGTGATAATTTAGTAACCATTCAAGTGCAGGAAATCGCATAATTAGGTGCAAAAGTTTGCTATTGCATCATATAACAACAAAATATGTAAAACTTTTCAGAATAATCAGCAAATTCACAATGAAAATTATGTACGTACTAGTAAGAAAATCACGAAAATCAAATAAAAAAAAACATAAAACCTTACTTGTGAATTTTTAGAAATATCTTTCCTCCATGGAACGACACCTTGTTTCTACATAAATAGAAACAAAAGATTTAGAAAACGAAAACTCAATCGATAAAAACTATTTCGAAATGAAAGACAATTGAAAAAGAATAAAAGAAAATCAGAAAACAACGTCACTCATAGAAAATGTAATGAAATAAATAGACCTCTTCCAACATTCCTTGTGTTGGTCATCAATAGCAGATCTAAGAAAATAAGAATAAAAGGCAAAATTAGAGTTGGATGCTCTTACAGGCATTGGTGGTGGTACAGGTGGTGACACTTTCTTGGATTTTACAGCTTCAACCTGCATTCATGATACCATAGACAAAGGAAAATATTAATGATACATTGTTTTTAACAGCTTGTAAAATTATAATTAAACGAATCTTAGAAAACCTATCAGAATTATAAAAAAGAATAATCCACAAAAATCAAATCAAATATTATATTTTTTTTACAGAATGACTGAGGTATTTCTTAATACTTATGTAATAAAAATTAAGCTTACAGGCGTCGCTAGTTCTTGTTGTGAATCTGCTTCAGAGCTACCATTACTTTCTTTAGATTCTTTTTGATCTTCCTTTTCCTTTAAAATTTGTTCAAATAGATCAGTCTTATTCAAATTCATGTATTTATTATCAGTGCCAGGTTCTACTTCTGCACTTTCTGGAGCTTTAAGCTCTGAACTATCAGACAACTCTTTATCGCTTTGCAGTTCCGATTCCTACAATAAGATTTCATATTATTATTTTCGTTTTGAAACT
Organism: Aricia agestis; assembly: GCF_905147365.1. NCBI lineage: Eukaryota > Metazoa > Arthropoda > Insecta > Lepidoptera > Lycaenidae > Aricia > Aricia agestis. The sequence goes on along the minus strand of NC_056424.1, from coordinate 6,214,294 downwards.
ATGATGTCTTCATTTAAGCACGTGTTTTTGTAACGTTTTTTATTAAACAATAGCTTTAAGTTTTTTTTTATTACTTACATTTCAAAAACATTTATAAGCTTGAACATTCTTATGTATAAACATTAATTTTATATTAATTTCTTACCGGTACTAAGGCCTTTTCAGTGTCCATATCAGATTCAGATGCCGGTACATCGACAATTTCTGTGATTTCAACAGAGTCCGTTCTCTGAACAATTTGAAAGGTTATTTTAAATTATATTTACTTTTGAAATAACTCTATTTCATTAATTATTATTTATCGATTCTTACCGTTTGAGTTGCTGGTGGGGACGATTCTTTCATTTCAGTTACATCTCCGTTAGTCTGTTATAAATTATATACTTGTTAAAATTAAAGAGCATAATTTAATTAAGTATATCAAAACATTATAGCCCTATAAATTATATATTAAATATATATTATTTAATTATTTATTATTAAATATATTAAAAACTATATATTATTTAATTTGATATTCACATGAACGTAAAATTGGTTGTGAAATTTATTCGCGCAAATACTATTAAAGGTTATAATAATGTTAAATGTATTAATTTATATTATAAAGTTTACGTTTGAAATAACTCTATTTCATTAATATTATTTATCGACTCACCGTTTGAGTTGCTGGTGGGGACGATTCTTTCATTTCAGTTACATCTCCGTTAGTCTGTTAAAAATTATAATCTTATTAAAGTTAAAGAGTATAATTTAACTATATCAAAACATTTTAGCCATAACAATTAAAAACTATATTATCTAATTTGATATTCATATGAACGTAAAATTGATTATGAAATTTACTCGCGCAAATACTTTTAAAGGTCATGTTAATAATGTATTAATAATTTATATTATAGAGTGTTGTGAAAAACTTTGAAACGTGGAAAATATACTAGCAATGTTCTCGTTATGTCTAAAACACCGCATGCCCTTATAAATAAACTGTGAAAGAACAAACAAATAAAGAAGATGAATCTTACGGGCTTTTCATCTTTAGAATCCAATTCCACTACAGGTACAACGTCTTCTTCATTCTGAATGTTAAAAAGAAACAGCATTTGTATTACGCTAAAGACTTTATAGGCATATTTTAAACTCATAGTCTTTTGCAAGTTTGTATGCTGTGTTCATCGTATTTAATTATGATCTGTAGATGTTTAATATGTGTTGTTTAAATATAAAAAAATTGTAAAAAAATAATTTAAAATGCTTACTGTTGTTACTTTAGACTCAGTTTCTTTATATTTTTCATTATTATCACGTTCAGCCTGTTTCGTACCATCTTTGTCTTTCTCATTAGAAGTTTCCTGTAAAGTAATCGTTACGTCTATATTTTTATCCGCTTCAACTTTGACTTGACTCATTCAATTTTGATAAACTTATTGTTTACCTGCTGTACTGCAGTATCAGTGGTAAAAGACGTCTTCATAATATTTTTGACCTCATCCTTTATTTTGTTAATATGTTGTCGAGCTATAGAGAACTCCTCCTCGAGTTTGCCGACGGTGTCGATTATTAGTTTTATAGTCAGATCGGATCCCACCACCGCTGTTCCGATTTCGACCAAATCTTGAAGGAGGTTCGTAAGGAGCATGGCGATTCTCTTCCGTTGTTGAGCAGAAAATTCGTGCAACCCAACTTTCTCGTCGGATACAGCACTCTGTTTATGGAAAAATGTAGTAACTACCTCGTGACGTGCTAAAAAAGCCATTGTGCTCTCAAAAGCCTAGTGAATAAAAAAACCTTATGGTAAGATCTGTGCGAAAGAAAGATACCTAAGGTATATTATTATCAATTAGGTAAAAGTAAAAACTTAAAGTAGGTTTGGTGCTTTATCATACCATACAAGCGGTTGCAGAAATGCAGAAATTACGTATTACATTTTACATGTTTTACTTTCGTTAAAACTGGAGTACACACTTGAGTAATTTGCATACTTGAATTATGATAATTGTGTAAAGTTTCATTTTAGCATAAGGTGGCCAAAAGTAAAAAGTTAACATAACATTAACATCGCATCGATAAAAATCGATTATTATGTGACAAAAATGTTGAAATTGTGCTTATGTAAACAGTTCTTACGTCTGTGGGTAGCTGCAAAATACTTTCAAAGTTTCCTTCCCCATCATTCTGTAGACAATTTTTATGAAAATATAATAAAGTAGAGCAATACTAATATCATATTAACAATATTGATTTTTGTGAATAATTCTTTAAAAATTTGGATGGCATAAAAATAATAATTGTCGATAAACCAATTAGGCTTACAGTTGTGACACACTCAAACAACATTTTTCAAAGAGTCCCAGATCTCAGTACGCACGGACTCAAAACAGTCCAAACAGAAATTGGACTCAGTGAAGGCAGTGAAAAAATTCTCAACGGTATCCGACCCAAGGTCCGAAGAGGAAAGCGAAAAAAAGAAACAATAAACTTTCTTAAATTTTGCTTACTTTTGAGTTTTTTATCGAAGGCAACTCTGATCCGCCATTCTCTCCTTCGATCTGTTTAGTGACGATTAAATGATTTTAATAATTTCTTATAAAAATATTGTAATAGGCATTTAAACAGAAATGGCATAATAAGACCCAAAGACCTTTTTAAAATAGACATTGAATAATAATCACAATTCCTAAATATTATGTACCTTAATGCTATTAAATAAGTCTTATTTCCTTTGCCTAAATCGTAGAATTTCAGTATCATACTTTTAGAAAAAAGTTCATCTGTCTCAGTGCCAAAAATATAATGTGAGCAGTAGGTATAACCACTTAGTCACCACTACGTGCAACTGGCATGTATGTTCCTACTGATTTGTCTCCGCATTATCTATAGATAGAGTTAAAATCCACACCCGAAGGTCTATATAATCAGGAACGAATCGCAGCAAGTGAAACTCTTCTGACGTGTCCATAGGAGAGGTATTATCACTTAAAAACGTGGTCTATGGCTGTTCGATTCATAAAAATAAACGTTCAATTGTAGTAAAAAATCGTTGCTTACTTATGAAGTTATTTAATAAAGACTGACAGAAAATGTGCTTTATGTAAAACCTACTAAGTACCTAACTCCTTAAAGTTCTAGGTACGATGTTGTGCATTAAAATCTGAACCAAGTAAATCCTGTAATTTCCATAAGTAATAACTCCATCAAAGTAAATTGTTTATGAATGCTTATCTGAACAGATGGTCCTTGTACCCCGTATAGTTTTACAGTTTTGGCGACGAGCCAACACATACTACAGTTACGTTACAATACACGTATTTTAGAATTAAGGTCAGAATAAACAAGATCCTACAAATAACGGGCTAGCAAACGGTCAGAAGGTACATTTACATACAGTAGTAGATACTACCGCGTCTAGTACCGAATTTGAAGGTTTGTAGGTCAAAATTAACAAAATGGTAGATCTGTATGCTTTTAAGTAAGTAACTCATTTTATGTTCACTCAAAGTGAATAAAAAAAACTTAAAAGTATTAAGTTAAATGTTACAAAAGCTACTCATTCTTTGAAAGCATTACTTAAGATGACCCATTTGGAACAACATAGTAACATTCACGTGTTTTTAATGTTTTAGATTGGCGTACTAAAATCTTTTTCGCAGATCAAAAATATTGATGACATTGCATCATTAAAACATGATTAAAGATGAGATCATAAAAGCCTAAAATAAGACGGCGTATGAAATATTATAGTGCAATCAAACTAGATACTAATATAAAAGAAGGCGTAACAAAGATAGATAAAAACAAAACAAAGAGTGTTCTTCATATAGACCTATGATCTATGTCCAACAACATTATGTTATTTAATTTATTAGATATCGACACATTTTTCACTCAATGCTTTGTTTCTTTTGTTAGCTTAGTTACTATGTAACGAAGTGGTTTATAAATTTATACGAAATATACAGACACTTATTAATCGATAGTTTAATTACGTTTTGGAGAATGGTCTATTTTGATAGCTGGATATTGGCCAGAAACGTCTGCTACAGTTGCAACTAATAAATTAATCCTGGCTGTGATTATTATTTTAATAGTCACAGACACTAGCAACGTGACGAGTGATTTCATATATTGTTTGCTTCGCTACTAATTCAGCGACATAAAATAAATAATATATAACTTGTGAATAAAATATATCGTTGATATATTGTGTCGTAAGTGTTAAAATATTAAATATATAGATACCATAAAACATAGGTCCCGAAAGAGCTCCTTGCGGCACGCCGGGTTAGAAGCTTAGGACTAATCGGAATATCTACGACTTACCCAACTTACAGGGAACAACTTATAGCTGAGGTTGGTGAGGAACTCCTTCTTGTGGGGGTCGAACATGTCGGAGGGCTTGAAGCCCCTCTTGGTGATGAGGGCGCTGTTGACGCTGGAGGAGGAGGTGACGTCGTCGAAGTTGTCCCGGTGGACCACGCGGTCGTTCACCTTGTGGACGCTGGACATCTTGTTGGACGAGAACTGACTCTCACTGATTGTCATCATTTTGACGCACTCACTGTCACTTAACTCTCAATAGACTTTTCCGACGCTGAAAAATCAAGAAAGCTCGTGAGTAATAATGAGCGTCTGCCAAATGTTTTGTTTAGCGAAAACGGAGCGTGCCAAAAACTGTAATTTTTAATCTATCGGAATTCTCGACGCTAGATAAAATGCAAGATGTTAAGAGGTAATCCTACATAAACTGCATTAGAGCGAGGAATTTAAGCTTTATGTTTTCAATTTAGAGTTTGAATCGCTTAGCGCAGCTCGAGCCCGAAATAAACGAGTTGCCGAGTTGTGTTTACGAAATGATTTGATCGTTGAATAACGGAGGTTTAACGTTACTAAATTTTCCAGTACATTTAAATGCTGGCAATGAAACGGCAATGTGGAAATACGATGTACAAACTACAAATGTGAAACAATCAAATGAAGAGCTAACTGCTCTGACGCAAGTCTTAGATAGTTAGTGGGTGGGACTGATACATTTTGCAAACTAAACTTGCACTCCATGTGTTAACATAGAGTGTAAGTTAGATATATTATCATTAGTAAGATATATTATCATTTCGTCTCTCTACATTAGTATGTAACTACCAATGCTGAACTTGTTATTGCTATAAATATTGCAAAAGTTTGTGAATTAAGGACAAGTATCTGTTACTATTATAATTTATAACTCTCTGTTGATAAAACATATAAAGTCTCTCTGTTGATAAAATATATAGGTACCTAAAGTTAAAAAATATTTCAGGAAAGAATGAAAAGAAAGTCATCACATGCGATTTTTATATGCATTTGGACCTTTTAAAAGATTAGACGTGGGGGAGCCATGCTTCGGCACGAATAGGCCGGCTCGACCGGAGAAATACCACGTTCTCACAGAAAACCGGCGTGAAACAGCGCTTGCTCTGTGTTTCGCCGAGTGAGTGAGTTTACCGGAGGCCCAATCCCCTACCCTATTCCCTTCCCTACCCTCCCCTATTCCCTTCCCTTCCTATCCCTACCCTCCCCTATTACCCTATTCCCTATTAAAAGGGCGGCAACGCACCTGCAGCTTTTCTGATACTGCGAATGTCCATGGGCGACGGAAGTTGCTTTCCATCAGTGACCCGTTTGCTCGTTTGCCCCCTTATTTCATAAAAAAGCTGATTTTGACAATAATTATTATTATTAAGTATATAATAGTTTATACGGCTTTTAGTAAAAAAAGCTAACATTACTAATCTTACATGTGACTCTAAATGAGTGGGTCCATAATTATTAAGTATTGTAAAAATACCAAGATAAGTTAGTTATAATTAGGAAAAAGACATAATAGGTAATTAGATCACAATAATTTACCCTAAGTCCTCTTACCCTTAAACAAATTTAAAAAAGCAGTTAAAAAACGTTTGTGTGCTAAAGCGTATTATAAAGTCAATGATTTCATCGAGGACAGCACACCTTGGGAATAGGGTGGCTCCATGCAGGTTACTTTTCTTTTATTTTGTTACATACATAGCTGTAAGCCATAACATTGTAATTTTTCATTTTTTTAGTAAAAGAGTTTCTTACGCCGGTTCTTCTCGACGGGGTAGTTCCCGAACCGGTGGTAGGCAACGTAGTTTCTTCGTTCGATTTTCAAAAAGTGTATCATGATACCCATTTTGAATAAAAAGATATTTTATTTCATTAAGTATTTATTCTTCTTAGTTTTATCTAAGTATTTAATACTTATACAAGGATCTACTTGCATCAATGGAATATATTTTTTCTATTAATTATTGCTTTTACCTACTGAGTACTGGGTCGTAACTCGTACTCGTACAGTAATTGTACCTCTATTATTATCTATAACAAACTGTTATTTGAATAAATTAAGACCCACAAATTGTAAAAGAAACAATGTAGCGATGCCAAAATAGTCTAAATTGTACGTTTTAATAATTTCTTCTCAGTTCAATAACTTTGACATGGGTGGGATGTGCGTAGGTCGTGGGTTCAATCCGCATTTTTTGTACATCTTCAGTTTTGTTATGAGTTATATTATGACTAACACAGCTAAATAAGAAGTTCCGTGTCATACTGTCTGCATCTTACTCATTGAAGATAAGCATTTTTAATGCGCACAATATTTTATGTCGCGAAAAATTATTATCGATATTTTTCGAATAAGTTTAAAATTTTCATTGTTTAAGAATAATTTAATAACACGTTAAAGTTAAAGTACTACAAGTTAAAGAAATAATTTCAGGAGTTAGGTGTACATTATATTGTAGAGAGGTTTTGTAAAATAGGTTCTAAAACCCACGGATTCGTTAGCAAGTCAGGATTACATACCATCCCCTAGGTGCAACCTCTTTACTAAATGTACCTAAATATGCTTTTGATTGGCCAACGTTCAAACAACAACACGTCTTGTTGATAAGATATAAACTCCTGTCGGAAAACCTCAGACACCTGCATTATGTAGAGTACCAAATGCCTGACTCTACCAAATTCTTAAATTTTTGTTATGTTAACAACTTTAAAAACTATAATATTTTCCTTATTATGATTTCAGATAGACTACATCAATTACTAATTGGTATCATTTTCAGAATTCAGATGCTAAGTTGTGATAAGCAGGCAGTTCCGAATTTAAAGGTTACAAAATACGTGGGAGAGCCATGCTTCGGCACGAATGGGCCGGCTCGACCGGAGAGATACCACGTTCTCACAGAAAACCAGCGTGAAACAGCGCTTACGCTGTGTTTCGCCGAGTGAGTGAGTTTACCGGAGGCCCAATCCCCTAACCTATTCCCTTCCCTACCCTCCCCTTTTCCCTTCCCTACCCTCCCCTATTCCCTTCCCTTCCTATCTCTACCCTCCCCTATTACCCTATTCCCTCTTAAAAGGCCGGCAACGCACCTGCAGCTCCTCTGATGCTGCGAGTGTCCATGGGCGACGGAAGTTGCTTTCCATCAGGTGACCCGTTTGCTCGCTTGCTCCCTTATTTCATAAAAAAAAAAACAAATTAATTCTACCAAGTTATGTCACGATTTTTCTTCCTTAAATATTGACTTGACCAGGACTATTTAAAACTAGGTACTTTAACTTTAACCCTAAAGCCCGTTAGCACAATACCTAATCGGTAGCATAATAATGTGCGTTGTTTTGCCGGCTTACTTAGAGGCCATTGTAGCGATTAAGTCCGAGCAGGTCCATTCGTGCCGAAGCAGCTATCCCATATGACTAATAAGAGTATTAAAAAAACATTTTACATACTATGATGCTGCCACAATAGAAAATATTGAGGATTACAGCTGACAGTAATAAATCCATTCTAAAAAAAAACTCTTCAATGCTAATTGCAAGTAAATAATTGGACGAATTTATATCAGACCTTCATTATAATGAGTTACTTTAACAACAATTTGGTAACATTTAAATATTTCCGTACTAAAATATAATATCATAATGAACACGAATGCATTACTTATCAGTTATTACATAAACATATTTTTATATAAACATTAAAAAAGTTACATTGAACCAAAACGTTAAATTAACAAGGAATTAAAAGCTAAAATTAGTTCAAATTGCAAGTACAATTTAAACAAAACGTGTCATATACCCTTAATATTTTTCATTACCCGCCGACGTTTGCAAAACTGTTAAAATCATCAACAAAATATATATTATTCTTTCCTGAAATTGGCGAAATTTTTTTGAATCGTTAAACCTCCGCGTTTCAACTTATTTAACATTTGAGCTGCGCAGAACTTTACGAGTTTTTTTTTTAATAAAAACAAATAAATGAACACATTACACACACAAAGGTACCACAACGATATGCGCGTGCGCGGCCCGCGAAAACTTGTACAAACTAAAATAAAACCGCGCTATTGCATAATGCGAAGAAAAGCTTTACGCGGTAACCACGCCGGACGAGTTTTCAGCGGGACATTCAGCTATTTTTTACCAACTACGGTAAAATAAGACTTATAAAAAAGAATATTTATGTAATATGTTAATGTTCCTATGTTTAATGTGGTATCAATTATACGCAACTATTACGTAGTTCACAATAAATACTGGCTTAAAAAAATGTTTTATTTATGTAATTTGCACGTTGTTACTATGTTAATATTATCAATTTAGATGTCCCACAGCTAGCAAGAGAACTTTAATCTAATTTTTTGTTTTATTTATTAACGTTTCAAAATTAGGCGCGACATTAATCAAGCCCAGTTTTAAATTGTAGGTGCCTAATGTCTATCTGAGATCCCTTTTTCAATAAAATCCTAGACCAAAAATATCCACAATTTCGTACCTTGATGGAGGCAGCAGTTGGCGCGGAGTCTGCCAGGTCTATTTCGGTCCGGCGCAGTTGGTCCATGTTTCGCCATCGCCCAAACGCCTTCATATTTTACACATATTCTAACATCTCCAACAAAAGACGTTGCTCCATGGGTCATTACACAGAGAGGAATTTTCGGAAAGTTACTAAACTTTTAGTTTTAGGAGCGATATATAATTTTTTCAAAAGACGCACTATGCTTGGAGCCTTGGAGCCCAGTGTCCTTTTTGTGTTACCTTCTAAATTCTAATATAAAAACGCCTGTATGCCAGTGGTTTAGGCCTGGATCCGGAAAGGTCGTGGGTTCGATTCCCGCTGTGGAATAACTAAAAGATGTTCCAATTGATGACATTGACAATGCATGATATACCGATTGTCTGACGAGAAAGATGATTGGACCTGCGCCTGATCTCTCGACATTGTGTCAGTCATCCATTCCTGGGTTATGAGAGTAAAGGAAAAGTAAGGGCATAGAGTTCTTGGGCCCTATAAAATGAACCACGCGTATCCAACATACACCAAAAAAGGCAAGAAAAAGGTGAAAATACTTTAAAAAATTATAATGATGATGATCCTGGCATCCCCAAGATGTGACCCACTATACACGGAAGTGCCCCAACAGCGGCGACACACTGACCTGACGGGTCAGCTGTCCTGACTCATAACAAACTAACTGTACCTTTTATAGCTACTACCTTATAACAACAGGTAACAACTAGCAACTCAGATAATATTACTTACTTATTTGTGGTCACAAGGGTATATAAACTAGTAAATTATAATATAAATTGCAGTATAATTGTATTGTATAATATGACTTAAGTTAAAATTTGTTTGTCACGCGGGGACCGCTTATTTTCGCGGGATAAAAGTAACCTATGTCCTTTTCCGCGACTCAAAGTAAGTATCTCCATACCAAACAGCAAAATCGGTTCAGCGGCGAAGCGTGAAAAGGTAACAGATAGACAAACGATACATACACTTTCGCATAATATAATATATTATTATACTAATGTATCGATCTAGAGCTCTAGGCTTTTAACTCTACACGCCCCTACGAATAATAGACACACCCTATATCTATCTATATGCAATCATCTACGATGCAATGTATGGAGTGAAATCTGCTTCTTAATTTAGTTTCTACAGGATCTGAATTCTGAATTAAGTATGTGGAAATTAATTTTGAAAGTGATTTATATTTGATTATAAAATAATAATTAAATTATCACTACTGGTACAATAACTGGTAAAACAAAATCACTTAAAATAGTTATTGTGTTGCTGTGTAGGTTGTTACTACGAACGACTAGACTTAAATTTAAAGCAGCTTTTTCTACATTTTCTTGTTTTTTGGTGAAAAATGTATAATTACATGACGACATTGCAATAAATTCGATAACATATGAGGCATGTACTAGCCAAAATAACAAAATGGTTTTTCTTCATTGCTATTAAATGACCTCTACAATAAATACATTGATATACGCTAAACGCGTTTAAAAATTTGGTAAAGTACTTTCGATTTAGCATTCGATTACTTTAAACGTAATTTGCATATTTCGGTAATGTGCCCGAAAGTACCAAATACGTTTTCTTGAATAGGTTTTTAAAAATATCCGTTGTTAGGAAGTTTAAACTTATCTAAATTAAAATGTTTGACCGTGAGATCTAGTTCACCGCGCTGAATATTCGTCATCACTATCATCAACATATTCTACACAAGCTGCTGGTATTGTATGGTAATCCATATTCCATACCAATATTTAAATACGAAAGTGTGTCTGTCTGTCTGCCGGTTACCTCTTCACGCCAAAACCGATGAACCGATTTTGCTGTTTGGTATAATTGGAGATAAGTAGTATCTAGTCCCAGGAAAGGATATTAGGGAGAGGTACCTACTTTTTTGGCGCAACGGAGACGGGCTAACGAGTAATGGGCGTCATCTATAAGTTATTATTAAACTTTCTTATTTCTGTTCAAATGTGCAGTAAATTATTTGAAAAAGCGTTCCACGCGGCTTTGCCCGCGTAAATTAGATATTTCACAGACAAAGTCCACAAAAAAAGCCAATGATCCTTCAAGTGGTTTACTTCTTATCTGTGTCAAAAAACAGAAAAATTGCTCCAGTAGTTCGTGAGATAACCCCATTCAAATAATTTGCCCCCGTTTTCTCCACATTTTCCTCTATTTCTTCGCTCCTATTAGTCTTAGCGTAATAAAATATAGCCTATAGCAGGGGTTCCCAATCTTTTTCAGCCTGCGGTACAGTTACACGTAAAATATTTATTATTTTGTCACGGCGCCCTACTCTACCTAGATATTAGAAAAATATACTTAAATTAAGACTGGGTTGCACCAACTAACTTTAAATTTAACCTTAACTATAACCGGAAAAATTGACAGATGTCGTATGAGAATATGGGGTGTTTGGACGCCATATTTAACTTTATCTAACTTTACCCACGCCTCTGGTGCAACCCAGTCTTAGTAAGTATATACCTTGAATGATTATAGTTACGTTAAGCAGGTAAATATTAATAATCAAATATTTAATCATCTACCAGCTTTACATAATTAATATTATTATTTTTATAATTTTTGTGGTTTCGGATAATGATGAAGGATCGACTCACGGCGCCCCTCTTGCCTTTTCACGGCGCACCAGGGCACCGCGGCACACAGTTTGGGAACCCCTGGCCTATAGACTTCCTCAACAAATGGGCTATCTAACACTGAAAGAATTTATCATATCAGACCAGTAGTTCCTGAGATAAGCGTGTTCAAATAAGCCTTTTCAAATAATTTGCCCCCGTTTTTTCAACACACATTTGAGGAAGATACAAGCGTTTTTTAAATGACACGGCTCACGTGTCATACGCCACACGTTAAAAACATGTATGACACGGCTCCCGTGTCATCCGCACTGAATCGATCATTCAATGACCAGATATTATTATAACTGTACTTAGTGATGAAATAATTTATTTTGATAAGCATTAATAGCATGAGTAAAATAAACGCGTTTAAATGTAAGTAATCCAAAAAAAAATTAATTAAGAAACCGGCCAAGTGCGAGTTGGACTCGCCCATGAAGGGTTCCGCAGCAACAATAATGTTTATTTTTATGAAATTAAAAGTTTTTTGATTTACTTTTAAGTAATTTTATATTTCAGTTGATTTAATGAAAGTTAAATTAAGGTTTACAGCTTACCATTAATATCATATTATGCCATACTAGATGTCCCGCGCGGCTTCGCCCGCGTAAATTAGGAATTTTACGGAAACTGTACATTTTCAACCATACAAAAAATAGCTCTTATGTCCCCACTCTCTTCACGTGGTCTACTCTATATCTGTGCCAAATATTGCTATAACAATTGCTCCAGTAGTTAGTGAGATAAGCCCTTTCTAATATTAAACTTGCGTGCAAAAAAATCGACCCACCTCTCTCCTTATGATTCAAACGGTAATAACTCAAGAAATATAATTAGTATTAAATAAATGTTGGAATCGTTTTAAAGATAGTACAATAAGGATTTAATTATTGCTATAGTTATTGTAATTGTAAATTGTTTACTAATTCTACAGCCTTAAAACAAAAACCGATCAGTTTGGCATAACATTTCACCAATGTCTTCCTGAACATGGTCGCATGGTAAAGTTTAGAGTCTCTAGAATACTTCGGTATACTCTTGTAACCAAAGTTCGACTTAAATTAAGACTTCTAGCCACACAACTCGTTCTCTAAATTCAGCTCTTAGCAAAGCCCTTGCTTGAGAGGCTTTATTTGGAGTAATATCCATTTCGCCACAAAGAAATTACGTTTAAAATGGAGTTAAATGAACAATAAATCAATAAAAATCGAGACAAAACAAAAACAATAAGATTTGACCGATTTTTCATACAGAACAAAACCGTTCAATTAACGATTAAAAAACTGAGTGATGGGGGTGCTTAGTGATTTGTGTCGTTTGTAGTCAAGCATATTGGAAATGAAAATGTAGAGTAAACGTACACATTCCCATCACACATCATATTAACTCGCATTATTAATAAAAAGAAATAATAAATAACTATAACTTTTTAAGATATAGCGACTTGAATAGAAATGCGCGGGGTGGGTCGATTTTTTTGCACGCAAGTGTATTTCCCCCGTTGCCCCACATTTTCCTGAGTTTCTTTGGTCGTATTAGTCTTAGCGTGAATTATCACGCTACGATAGAGAAATAACCTATAGCCTTACTCGATAAATAAGCTATCTTACACTGAAATAAGTTTTTAAATCAGACCTGTAGTTCCTGAGGTTAGCGCGTTCAAGCAAACATACTCTTCAGGTTTATAATATTAAGTAAGTATAGATTTTTTTAAATTATCGCTTGACAAACTCGAGTCTCGATCTAAAAGACTATGAAAAGTACCAATAACAGGGTCATAATAGGCTCATAATCGACCACGCATAGTGTAATATGGTAATGATGATGATGATGATGGATGTAATTTGCATAGTAGCATAATATGCTTTCCGTTCTTAAAACAACGCCGAAACTCCCAAACTTTTATCTATAAAGAATAAGGAGTTCTCTCAGCACCTTCCGAACCACGGTATACCAGGTATACTTCGGTGCAAAATCTTACTTGTTGGTAGCATATGCTTAGAATACTTCTCAAGAAACCGAAGTCACCACATGTTTCCCTATAAATTTTGAGGAGTTCCCTCGATTTCTTATGGATCCTTCATCAGATCACCACTTTTGTGAATATAATACCAAATTGAGATGATACCCTATAATAAAAGAAAAATTTTGAAAATCGGTTAACAAACGGCGGAGTAATCGTCGAACATAAAAAAACGAACATAACACCTCCCCCATTTTGAAAGTCGGTTAAAATTGTAACCTATGTGTTATTCTGATGTATAAGCTATATTATTGTAAAGTTTCATTAAAATGCGTTCAGTAGTTTTTGCGTGAAAGAATAACAAACATCCATACATCCAAACAAACTTTCGCCTTTATAATATTAGTAGGATTATTATGTCAGTGTATTCCTAAACAGTAAACTGTTATCAGTATACAGGCCTAAGTTATTTAATAAAATATGTTCTTCGTTAAATTTAAACAAGAGAGACTAAGCAAAAAATAATCGGTCAAGTGCTACTTACTACCTACACAATACACATACCTACATGTTTCTCAATTTCGGTTTCGATATTAAATCTTTAATTTGATTTTATCGAAACCGAATACAAAAGTAAGTTTAGTTGTTTACAGCCGCAACTGCAATTAACAATTAACCTTGTTTCTAGCAACAAAATATTGCGAATGCATTTGGCAAGCGCCCCAACACGCGCGGCGTATGTATTCTGTGTATAGGGTTGTCGGGGCGGACCGAAACCACAGACCCAGTCCCCACTCCCCAGACATGTTTGTCACACATTTTGGGCGGTCGACCGGTCTGATCACTGATTTACCAATATCCATCCTAAATCCTAATTCACTCCTCACCCCACCAAAGCGACCCAAATCGAACACTGCCGATCCCTTAACTTGCCGAGCCGCCCGAGCGAACTTGAATGTACTTAGGTATGTCGCGGTCGTCAGCTGTCAGCAGATCTTATTAAAGATGTGAGCCGCCCGGCTTTTGAGTAATTAATTACTCAAAAGACAAGAAGAGTTCATTTTGGACCGAAACCAAAAATACTAAAATAATATGTGTCCGATTTTATTCGGAAGCCAGACAGGCGACAACCCTACATAGAACTAGCTGCAATCCGTTCAAAACTTATTTTGCCTCAGAGCTTATAATAATATTATGAAGTATGAACTGTCGCACTCAAGAGTTTAATTTGATGATTAAACTTCAATTAAGTAAATCTGAGTGCGACAGTTAAAGAAGTTGTAACTCTTACCATGTAGCTCGTACATGAATAACATCTAAGGATGGTTATGTCACTTTATAAACTTAATGCAAACTGTATGAACACTGTTATAAACGTCAGTTCTAGTACTTAATTTTGAATCTTTGCCAGGTTTGTTCAGGAATTTTTCAATTGGTGATAATGTAACGGTTTTCATTATAGTTTTATGTAGGTTAAAAAAGTAAAAAAATATTTACAATAATAATAAAAAATAAAACTCGCGTTTAAAATAAACAAATTTTAATTTATTGATAATAACTAAAAAAAATATTTTACACAATACATTATAATTAGTATTACACCACTAATAATATTTTAACATATCAAAGATGTGGACTAGCAAATAAAAGTTAACTTATATAAAATCCAACCTTTACTTCAAGTGACAAAAGGAATCATTTTTGAGCGTCCCACGCATAGTTTTTAGAACTTCGTTATCACAATATAACATAGTATATTATATTCCGTCTAGCTTGGCCGTTCGGCGCGCGAGCCCAGTGGCGCCCCCTTCGAAAAACGAAGCGTGGGATCACCTACGAACCGGGACGAACATTCTGTTCCCTTCAAATCAAAGATTTTGAGCAAGTCTTTCAGACTCGCATACGAGGATGTCGGATATTAAAAATGGCACAGAAAATCTTCAATTTGACGTTCGTACCCGCCCTCTCTATTAAGTTAGATTATAGTTACAGTAGTAGGATAAAATATGGCAGTCCATTCCAATAATACGATGTAAAAGTGAGAAAAATTGGTCTGAATAGAAAAAATAAACCGAATAAGAGCCATTAACTATCCATTAAATATCATATTATATTAATTCTATATATATCGTAAGTTCTCGTACACCGATCCGAAAAGAAGCAATTACAGTAGAAAAACAACTGTTTGTTTTAAAAAAGTCTTAATCCTAGGCGTAAAACTAGCAGACCAGCTAACTTCCATCGCTACCCGTCCGCCCCGCGGGCCGCGCGCGCGCAGGGCGGCACGCGCAGGCCGGCGGGGGCGCGCGGGGAACGTCCACAGTACACGATATTCCCTTACATAACATAATATGCGTGTTTATAAGTTTACACAAATAAATAGAAACTCGGTTGCGGGGTCCGGGGATCATGGCGCGTTACGTCGTTGATATGCCATCTCACGGGGACGATCCGAGCGAGTTGCCGCCTGCCGTCCGGGTGTTGTCTAGCCGCTTACATATAAACACCTACGTATTATATTGTAACCTATCTAAGACGAAAAGGCTTAATTTAAACAGAAAAAGAATAGCGACAACCATCCATCGACTAAAAAAGCGTACAAACATTTGTGCTCACGAACGAATACTGAGAACAGATAATTCACCGGTAGTGTTGCCCCGTCGATATAGTCGCCGTCTCCTAGCGGTTGCAACACAGAATGTTCGAGTTAAAAATGCCTAATATTACCCTTATATTCCTATAGCTAGCTTAGTCTAGTGTAATGAAATCGGGCAGGTGGTGGGTCCCGACGTCGAATTGTACCGAGCACTCGCACACAGTATGAACATGATTACGGCATAGAAGACCGCGGTACGTGGACGATAAGTACTATTATAGCGTGAACGACGTGCAAGCTGCATGAATATAGTATACATGGGACTCGCTAGATACAGCCTCGACGAATATACGCTGTATTACATGTACAAATTCGTACGGTCTCATCCGTTCGATATTAAAATTTACATAGAAAAGTGAATATAATAGTATAAAAAGAATGAGTTTAGACCTTCGAGTAGATCTCCAAGCATATAGGGTTAAGTAGAAATACATGCTCACGTCGCACCTACGTCACCTCGTCGATATCGTCTCGTCTACACGAAATAAACATCCAATAAATAAATAAAAATGTACACTTTAATTATTCCAATATTGAAAACATAAAATTATTTTTACAACGCCGACATACACGCTTAGTGGCAACGACCGTAGTCGGATTGCTCACATACGCGGGCGGCTCCGATTCGTGATAAACTGACAATGAAATAAACTCGTCTCTTCAACATCTGTATTGTTCAAAAATCATCTATCTTAAACGATAATTACAGAGATATAAATAATCAAAAGATTACAATTACAATAAAATAGCGAACATGTTTCACCACTCAATAAGTTACACATCGATATAATTAATAATAATATTTGGTTCTTTAATTTTCCGCTACAATCGACATGTACGTGATTCCAGTTGTGCGATGAGTTTATATCTGGAAAGAGTAAAAATATGTTAATTCTTCAAAAGAGGCACAGCAAGTATATAACTTTTTTTTTTGTTTTGTTAATAAAATTGTTGCCATTTTTACCAAAGGGGAAATTGTTGTATTAACGCCTCTAGTCCACCGACTAACTGCGAACTGCGAACCAGCGATGAACCGATTTACTGTCTCATCCGCCACACGACAATGCGTTATATTGCATCTCGCTCTATTCCTGTTTCGCATTAGTTTCGCAGATATTTCGCAGTTCGCAGCTTCGGTGGACCGTCGTCGGTGAGTATCAAAAAATCATTAAAATCTATCGTTATATTGTTCTTAAAATAATACTATTTTAGCCTAAGGCTACGTTTCCCCAGAGTTCTGTTGCAAGAAATGTGTTTTTGAGAACCAAACGCAGCCTAAAGATCGTGGATTACTAACGAATTGATAAGACGCTTGATTAATGATGACATTTTTAATTAATAAAACTTCTAAACTCTCTATTGCTCAATAGTTTCTTTTTCTGCTCAAACCGATTTGGCACAGTTTAAACCGAACAATTAACACAGTTACGGACCGATAGCGTTCTGAGAGGGGTTTAAAACTGGACAATTTTATAATTTCTTATTAGCTAAAAGCAGTTTTTGTTTACGAATTTCAACAAGCAACTTACCAAGTATTAGAAAAAAACAGACAGCTCGCGTCCGTAGACTCGAATTCCTTTAAATGTAAATATATTATAAACACAGACATACACACACCATTTCAGTGTACACACCTCCTTAGTCACAATTTAAATGCTTCAAGTTTATGTATACAATAAATAAACCCCGATACGGAGATCGGTGTATGCCCAGCGAGCGGAGCTTAGCCATTTACGATTAACTTTCAGATTATAATAGACAATTTCGATATAAACGACAATCGTTAACTCGCGCCAGGCATACGTATCCTCTATACATTAGGATGTGTCGGACTTGTAGACACTCCAAGTGCGTTGACGGTGCGTTTAGTTTCATATAAAATTAAAAGCCTCCTGCGTGTCTACGTTTCGAATTGTTTCATTTAATGGGTGCTTTGTAAGACCACATGGATAATGAAAGGACTGGGTGTCTACTGACCAATATTTGAATAAAGTCAGTCGGCAGCTGCGAAAAGGAGCACTTTTAGCGACCCCTTTACTGCCGAAAACAATGCAAGGATATATGGTAAGTTGTCCCGCGCGGGATAGCCTTTTAGACTCTCTTTTTGACATTGACAATTCGACCATAGACACGCACGGAGGCGGTGCGGAGAGGGGGCGGGGCTGGGAGGCTGGGGGCGGGGCGTGGGGGGGCGGGAGGGAGGTGCTTAGTTCCAGATGCGCAGGAACGAGTCCCAGGAGCCGGTGGCGACGGCCATGCCGTTCTCGGTGACGCCCAGGCAGGACACGCGGTTGTCGTGGCCGGCGAGGATGCCTGAAACAGGTTAATAAATACGTGTAAACATTGACGAGAGCAAATAATTATAATTCAAATGTAACACGGCCGCACCTGAGTAATGTTGATATGGAGAATTATTTTTCAATTTATCAACACATTTTTCCTGTCAACTATTTTCAGTTTATATTTTTCTAAATTTTTATTGTGTCTAAATTTAAGTTACGTAGACTCGTTTCAAGAATATAGCTTTTTTCAGTTCGTTTAGTTTCTTTATCCTTACAGGACCTCTATGACAAATCTTCTACAAACTGCAAAGTAAAGTCTCCCACACAACACACGAAAAATCGTATCGCATACGTACCGGCGCGCTCGCTCTTCATCGAGTCCCACACGTTGCAGTTGAAGTCGTCGTATCCGGCGAGCAGCAGGCGACCGGACTTGCTGAACGCGACCGACGTGATGCCGCAGATGATGTTGTCGTGCGAGTACATCGCGAGCTCCTGATCGGCGCGGATGTCGAACATGCGGCACGTCGCGTCGTCCGACCCCGTCGCGAACGCGAACCCCGATGGGAAGAACTGGAATTACGTGACGTTTGATATTAGGATAATATGTCTCAAGCAAACTATATAAGCTACATGACTACCTAAGATACAACACGAAGTTAAGATCGCACATCTATCAGCACGCTCGCGCCGTACGCGCCGCATTTCGTGTACTAGGAGGTGCGTTAGACGCGTACGTGCTGACATAGTGCGATCAGCTTCAGGAACACATTTTTCGCGTGCTGTTTTAGTGTCACGCGCGTTTAGCCTAGATTTGAAATGGTAGTATAATTCTAGACAGAGAAGTAACAAAACCTAGGAGGGATAAACAATTAATTGATGAAGTCAGCAATTTTTACTACCCGATAGTTTCATTACCAGATAGTTATAAGAAGAGAGCTAAGCAATATGTCTGTCTTTATCTCCACTAGTAATAAAATTACGGAGACGTCAGATATTATTCACAGATGTCTTCATCACAAGGACGGTAACTGTTATCCACCGTGTAAATAACCTATTAGTAAGAGCTCCCAAACAAAACTGCGAATTCTCATCGCATCGCATCGTAATGTCATTTTTATAATTAATTTTGTCGCAGATGTTTGCGATGCGATGCGAATTCGCAGTTATGTGTGGGGAGCCCTAAGGTGGTGTAAATACAATATACCAAGTGCAAAATATATTACCGTAACAGCGTTGATGTCGCTCTCGTGTCCGGGGAAGGTCTGCTTGCACTGGCAGTCGCGTATGTCCCACAGCTTGGCGCTAGCGTCACACGCGCCCGACACGAACGTGCGCTGGTCGGGGGCGAGCGACAGCGACATCACGTCGCCCGTGTGCCCCGTGAACTGGCCGCACTGCTGGCCCGTCTCGATGTCCCACAGCGCGCTATTCACATGAAGTATTAGCACACGATAACACACACACACACACACACACACACGTTACACGTTACACGCACGCAGACGTACGTATATTTGCGTACACGCGCGCACTTCGTACGCACGCGTACCTTTGTTTGCGTACACACGCACACGAGTTCGTGACAGGTACGCGCGAAAACACACAAGAGGCAGAAATTTGAAGGAAGATGGCAAGTTTTGAAATTGTATATTTTTGCAATAAACATAAGTTTATGTTAACTAATTCAGAGGCTTGATACTTCATGTATAATTTTATGTGTGTAATTTACTGCAATGGTGAATGGATTTACATAAATTAACACTATTTTCAGTCAAAATAAAATCAACAGCCTTATACTTACAACTCTAAAAGGAAGAGAATATTTCTTGAGCTATATCTTTGTAAATTGTTATTCCTCTCATGTAAACACGAATGAATTAAAATATGTTCTTTGCGACCTTTGCATGGGGGAGAACATTATTTCATTCAAACTACATAAAACATAAATAGGGTTTATTATGTTCTTTATTATTATATCTAAAAACATCTTTATGCTCAGTGTTTGCACTTTATAATAAAAAAAAACATTAGACAAGTCCAATACTTTGCCTCTTACAGATTAAAGAAAATAAACTCACTGACCCAAACCCTTTTGCCTCAGAAAGTTTTCGAGAAAAAAAAACGTCACTTACCAAGTCATGTCGCCGGAGCTGGTGAGTATCTGGTTGTCGTCGAGGAACCGGCAGCAGGACAGGTAGCCGGAGTGGCCGGGCAGCTCGCGGGACACGCGCACGTTGCCCTCGCGGGTCTTCAGGCTGCAGAGGTCAAAAAGTTAGGGTTATGAGCTTCGGTAAGAGTTTGACTTGGCGCCAACAGCTTGTGCACAAACGTACAACGTCACCAAATACTTGTCGTTCAAAGTCACATTTTATTATGTCCATGTTGGCTCTAGATAGACCAAAAAAGCTATTTAAGGAGTTGAGATAATTTGCTTAATATTATCTACGTTGATGTTTATACTATAGACAGGATTATAGGCTAACATGGAGACCAAAGAGGGATGGACCAATACTCTGTATCATGTGCTGTCCATATAGGTACGTGACATGGCACGTCATTCTTCATAGACAAAACCCAACCTTTAAGCTAATCGCACATTTGTCAGCACCGTACGCGCCGTACGCGTCGAACGCACTGCATAGTACACGAAATGCGGCGCGTACGGTGCGGGCGAATGTGGTAGGTTTCACATCATTTCATACAACAAATTCTAAAATGCTGCGCGTATGTGCTGATAAATGTGCGATCACCTGTACTCTAATGTTTGTAATATGCATAGACATAGATCAAAACTAATCAGAACGGATTATCACCTGTATATAGAGCAGATGTTGTCGAGCCCGCCGCACGCGACGTATGAGCCGGACGGTGCGTACGCGCACGTCATCACCCACGACGAGCGCAGCGGGATCGCGTGCACCTTGTTCGTGGTGTGGCTGTCCCACACTATCAGCTTGCCGTCCTGGCTGGCCGACACCAGGTTCCTGGAACACGAGACGGTGAAGTCTTAAAAACAAATAAAACACAATTTTTCGTGCACTTTTTCCACTTTATTCATTAATTATTATAAATTGTAGCAAAAACTTTAGAGCAATCTTTAAAAGATAGTCTTGATCACGCTATGCGCAATGATAAATCGGTCCTAAAAGATTAAGGCTGGCCGCATACACACGTTTTCCTTATTCGATTTCCGAATTCGTTTTCGTATTCGGAAATCCAAATGCATGGAATCAGTAGAAAACACACATTGGCGCACGCGTTCGCATTTTTCCCAACGCGCAACGTTTCAAGTACGTTTCAAGTGCAAACCGTGCAAACCGTTTGCGCGTGAAAACAACGAGCGTTTGCGTTAGTCTCACGGAATTCCAAATCGAAATTCCACATTTGGAAATCGAATACGAAAAACGTGTTTGGCTAGCCTTAAATGTTAAAACCCTTGTACTTGTAGTACGTGCACCGATGGCGGTTCAGGTCTAGGATCAGGCGCTACGGTGCAGCAAACATTCATGTAAGACATCATAGATACTTTTTTGTAGGGCCAAAAAAATCGGGAAAAAAATATGGAGCTTTCTAATGTTATATAGTAATTCTTAAGTGGCAACTTAAAAACACACCTAAGCGATTCTACAATAATTCCATAGCACTGGAGATCCACCGGTGGTCGTTGTTCGTTATCATTCGTATAATTCGTATAATTTCTATAATTTCAACAGTACAACGAATTTTTTTGCCTTTTAAAATACTCTACTAGTACTTTGGACGTGGGAGAGCCATGCTTCGGCACGAATGACCCGGCTCGACCGGAGAAATACCACGGGCTCACAGAAAACCGGTGTGCGCTGTGTTTCGCCGAGTGAGTGACTTTACCGGAGGCCCAATCCCCTACCCTTTTTCCTTCCCTACCCTCTCATATTTCCCGTTTGCTCGTTTGCCCGTTTGACCCATTTACTCGTTTGCCCCCTTATTTCATAAAAAAACTCATTTTCTTCCGGCACAATTCCGAGTACCCCAGATTTTTGTTTACCCTATGATCTACATCATAGTTCCGCCAATAGCGGTTTAGGGTATAGATCGTAATTCAGGCGTGAGTGTTGCGGGGCCAGTGCCCCAGCAGTGCCCCAGTTTCGCGGGGACGCCGCTCCCGACCGCGGGATCTATTAATGGGTACTCCCGACACTTGCTACTATCGTACTATACACCTTCACTCTCACACGCTATCCTGTTAGTGTCAGTTAATCGTGCTATTGACACAGCTTAATATGTCCGCGGGTAAAGGGCCAGTTACAACGAGACGCGTCACGCGGCACGACGCTAATTAAGAGGCCGGGTACCATCGAAATTCTCATACGTATAAAGAAAGAAAGAAAGAAAATTTTTATTTTTAGTACACACAAGACACAATTATAATATAAGCAGTACAGGAGCAGACAAACTAGTATAATTATGTAACGAATTGTGCCTAGATGTGTCCAAAAAAGGGTTCAGTTCGGCTTAGGCCATGTACCTATGTTGGACACATGACACCGGTTTTCAACTGAACCGCTAAGTGAAATACGGATGTCATTTACCTCACTAAACATAATATTAGTTTATCTAGGGTACTATTTTAATTAAATATGTGGCGGTATTAATTCACAAACTTGTAAAAAATATAAAAGGCGATGTAATATGATTAGTACAGACAATAAATTGAAATCAGACAATTTTGAGATAAATAGATATACCTAAATATTTTATAGTAGGTAAATTTTTACGCAGGAACCTAGGTAATTACTATTTTAAGCTGAAAAATAACTCAAACATGTTAAATATTTTCGTATAAGAAAATGATTTTGGTATTACGTACTATGTATGAGAATTTCGATGGCACCCGGCCCCTTAATTACTGCAGCCGTAGGTACCAATCCATACTAATAATATGAATGCGAAAGCGTGTCTGTCTGTTACCCTTCACGCTCAAACCTTGATATGGATATTCTTTGAGTCCCTGGAAAGGACATAGGATAGTTTTTACACCGGAAAAATGCACGATTCCCGCGCGATAAACGAATTTTAGCGCAATGGAGTTGCGGCCGTCATCTGGTTGTATAATATATTATTTCTCTGTCCAGTCGAGTAAGGAGAAAAGTTATCGAATACTACCTAAGTGTCTTGATCAGTGATAGGCAACAGGAGAACCGCGGTCCGTTGCCGGACCGCGAAATATTGTAATGTATTTTATAGCAAGTACCTGTCAATAATTGATACATACGCTTACACATACATAGGACATAGGACACAAGTGTGTTTTTTCTGGACGTCGTTAAAATTTGCGCACAGTATCCGGACCACACATAAAATTACTTGCCGACCCCTGGTCTAGATTCTAGAAGTATAGATCTGTCTTTAGTAAATTTTTTTTTGTTATTTTATTGATGACGAAACATACAATAAATTAGAGTTAGGAAGAGAGAGCTCTTCCTGATTAAAACGTCGGCCTTTTATCTGTTTACCCTAACACAAAAGTATTTGTTATCTTCTTACTTAATTTCAAATCTCTCAAGCTACATAACCACTCGTCTTATTACCCTGAAACGCTGAACAACACGCAATAAATTATATTATAATACAGAGTAACCGAGCACTCACATTAACATATCCAGGTCCGCACAGCTGCATATTTCAATTTTATATCGATATAAATCATCGTACAATAGCAAAATAGAACAATACAGTGAAAATAGTCCAGCGTGCGTGGATATTTCGATACTTTTACACCAGTGTTTCCCAACCAGTCGTGCACGGCACCCTGGAGGGCCACAGAGAGATGCGAAGGGCCGAAAATCATTTGGGTTCGTACCCAAAGAATAAAAATGGGATCCCATTACCGAGACTTCGCTGTCGGATCGTCTGTCTGATATTTTGAAGTTATTACATTCATAGAATTTAGGAAAGCTTGGAGCACAGAACATAATAAAATCTTGGAGTTAGACTCCCAGGTACTTGTATGAAATATTTTGTAGTTAAATTCTACATTAATTTCATCAGGAAGCGACAGGAATGCAAAAAAGGTTGGGAAACCCTGTTTAAGACGTTCATTCATCATCACTTTATTATTTTTGGCTCGCATTCTAACGGTGAACCTAAGTACGTATCCGAGAATTTTATATTTTCATTATATTCTTTGAATTCTCACGAAGATGCGCCCGTGACTAGCGTGTCTTTGTTTATTTATTTAAACATTTAAATAAAACTGGTGACTCGAGTTGTTTGACTCGAATAACTTTGAGAGGTGAATCTCGCTGAATTTGAAATCTCATGAGAAGACAATCAAAATTCTCAAATTGAAATATCTAAATGGTCTCCAGCACTCTTATCATGGCCAACATAGAAAGCGTCGGTCTACGGAAGAATATACAAAGTGGCAAATTGTCAAAGTGCCTAAACACACTAGGCCGAAGTTACGCTGCGGAAATTCCGTATGATTACGCCCGCAATGTATTTTAAATTACCGATGACACAAATCACAATATTCCGTCGCGTTCCGTCCATATATTGTTTGCGTTTGACATTGCGGGCGTAATCAAGCGGAATTTCCGCCGCGTAACTTCGACCTAGTGTGTTTAGGCACAGAGGCAAACTGTCAGCATTTCCTAGTAGGAACGAGTAGACTCCATGATCAAAGTTTTTTTTTAAATATGATATAAGGGGGCAAACGAGCAAACGGGTCACCTGATGGAAAGCAACTTACGGAAGTTGCTTTCCATCAGGTGTCTATGGGCGACGGCGCCCATAGACACTCGCAGCATCAGAAGAGCTGCAGGTGCGTTGCCGGCCTTTTAATAGGGAATAGGGAAATATGAGAGGGTAGGGAAGGGAAGGGAATAGGGGAGGATATGGAAGGGAATAGGGTAGGGCATTGGGGCCTCCGGTAAACTCACTCACTCGGCGAAACACAGCGCAAGCGCTGTTTCACGCCGGTTTTCTGTGAGGACGTGGTATTTCTCCGGTCGAGCCGGCCCATTCGTGCCGAAGCATGGCTCTCCCACGTACAGACAGTACGTGGACTGTAAATAGGGAATATTACGCAAAGGTCGGAGTAGAGAGACTACTAGCACAAACAGTAAATAGTCCGACCAAAATCCCTAATGCTGCACATCAAAATAACCCTAGCAAAACTTTTTGTTTACTGTCTGTGCTGGTGCTACCTCCAGTGCGAAAAAATTGCAGTAATATGTCATACTTGAATGACGCCCCCAACAACTGTACATTTTTCCGGGAAAGTATCCTATGTCCTTTCCCGGGATTCTATCGACATAATATATAGGTACCAAATTTCAGCAAAATCGGTCCAGTGTATTTTGCGTGAAGAGGCGACAGACAGACACACACACTTTCGCATTTATAATAAGTATAAGTATGGTTACACAGCTGCGCAATCATGGTTATCAATCATCGCCCATGTGCTATCAGAAAAGTTGATTTATAGGCAGATGGCGGACCTACGTATTTTGGTCGCGTTTTGTCAAACCCAGTCGACAGATGACGACTTTCATTAAGGGTGCGTTTCCACTGACGCGGACCAATCACCATGCTCGAAATCTTCGATCCGCTTCAATAGAACAGCACGATTGGTCAATTCGGGCACCGCTAAGCTCCTCTGCGCCCGGCTCCGCGTCAGTGGAAGCCCACCCTAAGTTGACATAACCCGATCAAATGACGTAGGTCCGTCAACTGCCTATGAATCAATTTATTCGATGGTACCTCTACGATTAGCTGTCAAATCACTCAAAACACATGCCCTCTCACCCCTCAGTCGAGACAGCCCGTTCCACAACAACACGCCCCCGCTAACCGGATACTTATTATCACGATCGATATACGAGCGTAGGAAAATTTTCATGAACTTTTTACAGCTGTCTTCGAGGAACGGCACGTAATGTATGTTTGTGCGGTTTATTTATACGTGTTACACGAATTTCCCATTACAATTTTCCACAAATCGTTGCAATTCGTTGCCCAAATTCAACGTCAAAAAGGAAATAGCAAAATACAAAAACTATAGATATGATTGCCTTTTCTGAGGCCTAGGCAGTAGGCACCTACCGAATAGACAGTGCCCTCGACCGAGCACATCCCTAAAAATATCGGCCAAGTGCAAGTTGGACTCGCGCACGAAGGATTCCGTACCAAAATAGAGCAAAAATAGTATAAAAAAGTGTTTTTTGTATGGGAGCCTCCCTTAATTACTTATTTTATTCAAATTTTATTATTAATTATTAAAGTATAAATACAGCTGAGTATTTTGTGAACATTTCAGGTGCGTCTGTTGTCATTATTGATACCGAGCAAAAAATGTTTGAAAAATCACGTTTGTTGTATGAGAGCCCCCCCTTAAATATTTATTTTTTGTTGAACCCTAATAAACAAATCAAGTGCTCGGCTGAGAGCACTGTCTCGCCTCTCTACTCGGTAAGTGTAATCAAACCTTCAGGCTTCAAGGCCATGATGGATTACGATTTTCTAGCTGTCATGGGCAATTAAGACGAACACGCCCTTCCACACGGTCGCGTTATTTCAATTTGTGCATCTTTAGGAAACGTGGAGAAGCCGTATTATTTTAACGGGGAGA
Organism: Aricia agestis; assembly: GCF_905147365.1. Classification (NCBI taxonomy): domain Eukaryota; kingdom Metazoa; phylum Arthropoda; class Insecta; order Lepidoptera; family Lycaenidae; genus Aricia; species Aricia agestis. Next base: position 6,187,256 of record NC_056424.1, on the reverse strand, counting down.
TACGTTTTCAGGAAGTTGACTGATGTATTTATTTCCATTTACCAATGTTTTGCGAAATTTTGCGTTTTTCAATAGATACTACGGTTTCCTAGAGGTGTTGGACACCCTTAGCAACAAAAAAGTACACTACCCACCTACTAAAAAAAACGGTAACTACTTACCTACTTATACTTTTTTGAAAATATTTTAGGAAAACTGCGTGACAGACAAGGACAAATCATTGTAATAAGTAACAAATATGACGTCTGTGTGCAGCTGTGCATTCTTTTTTATTAGCAAGGGCGCACAAGTGCAATTTCCATTTTATTTGTGAATCTTTGTAGCGAGACATTACCCCGCAGTTTACAGACTTTTAGTCGGCCGATAGTTTGAGTGACCAAATTGGGTTTTAAGTACATTATTATCGGCCGATACTAAATCGTTTATTGAGCGCACTCCCATTATCCCATACATATGCTGATTAAGCTTTTTGCTAAAGAAATATCGGCCGACAAAAAGTCTGCAGTTTGCGCGGGCTCTAAGAACATGGTTGCTGAACAATATCCATATCTCTGTATGTGTGTCTGTCTGTTACCTCTTCACGCCCAAACCGCTGAACCGATTTTGCTGCAATTTGGTAACGAGATACTTTGAGTCCCGGAAAAATGTACAGTTCTTGCGCGGTAAACGAGGTTCGGCGCAAAGGAATTGTGGGCGTCATCTAGTGTACAATATAACTGTAATTAAATGACACAACAATTCCGCCTCTTCCTCCCTCACCTCACAAACTGAAATCATTGTTACATAAGATGGCGTGCCGCGTGACTCGTCCATTTGAAATTAATTACACTCGTAGAACGCATCTTATTTCTTGGAATACGGTTTACATCGTTACACTCCTTACACGAATTGTTAACTATTAAGTATAACTAGAGATCGCCCAATGGTCGAAATTTGACCTTAGTTCGACCTTGACATTAGGACTACTACCTATATTTTGTAAAAAAATATTGACTTTATCATATTTTTTTCAACTCTTGTCTCTGGGACTCAGCTGATCTCCGACTGGCCGTGTAAGCATTGTCTAATAAGTTTACAAAAAAAAACTATAATCCATTTTCAATTTGTCACCTTGTTGTCAACAGACTTCAACCATAAATAAAAGAGTAAGTTTGTAATTCGTATAATAGGCTTGTCACTCAAAAATCTGTCATTTCGATAAAATCATCATCAGGTGTAGTGCAGGTAATTTTAAATTTTTAAATAATTGGTAAACAAAAATATGGTTGTCAGCGTCATGAAAAATTTATATAGGTCCAAGTCAGAGCATTACGTCGTGCGTCGCAAATAACCACAAATTTTTACTACGCTCCGCCGCAACGCAATGTTGTGGCCTGGCCCTTAAGCTGCAATATCAAAGACCTGACAGTTCCTCAGGCAAGAAGTAAAGCAGGCCATACACGCAAGGCTGTACCTGACAGGTTTTGCATGAGCCCTGAACAAGTAAACCGGAGCGTGTATGTTACAGAACTGTGCATGTTTTGCCTCAACTTTGCCTGACAGGCGTAACTGCACAGACAAACCTGTCAGGTACACCCTTGCGATTATGGTCTGCTTAAGGAAGCTCCTGATCCACCCACCTGGAATCGCTGCCCCAGTGCATAGCGTAGATCTTAGCGAGGTGTCCGCGCAGCGTACGGCGCGTGCGCATCTGGATGCGGCCGATCGGCTCGAGGTTGGCCGTCGCCTGCGCCAGCGACGTGTCGCACGCGGCTTTACGTGCATCCTGGAATGGAGAGCGTGTTTAGTGCTCGTTTATCGCTATAGCTTCAGATACTAGTACATCCTGGAATGGAGATGTGTTTAGTTAGTTAGTGTTCATATGTTGTAGCTTCAGATGCTAGTGGGCATTTTCAAAAAAATGTGTACCCCTGGTTTTTACCTTGTCCCTTGACTTCGCTACAGATTATTTGTAAAAAATTACATACTAACATTTTGTAATTTTAATGTAGGAGCATAAACAAGTTTTCTTTTATTAAAATACATTCACGTTTGTATATAATTTTATTTAGTATGAGATTTATAAGGGTTTTTAAGTACCGAAACCTATTAAATTCACCTGTCCCCTTCCCAGAAGTTGTAACAAAATCTTTAATAACTATTTTTTTTCTTAAAGTAAGTTACTTAAAAAACTTATGTTAGATTCTTAAATACTTAATGTATCAATTGAATGTCTTGTTATTGAAAAATCTAACATAATTTAACTACAAATTAATTAAAATTATAATCATGAAAAAACAACCCGGCCGGAATGTTCGGTTTAGTGACCGTTTTTTTTAGTTTTATAAACATACTACAAAAATATTTTCGGCACTAAATGATAGCACTATATTTCATTGTACATCGAGAAACTTCAATTTAAATTTAGTAGTTAAAAATCTGCTACAAGACGCGGACGCAGGTTGGATGGTTCTTCAGGAACGGTTTATTTGTTCAGATAAGTGACCATATTTTGTAAGCATTATTATACTTTCTCCAACTGTTTTTACTGTTGACACGTTGCAAAATTAGTTTAGTATTTAGTATAAAAAATGAAATTGTGATAACTCTTATCGGTTATTTACAAACACTTTAAAAGTAAAAGAAAGTAATATTACGTGACTTCCGACTTGTGACTTTTCGTATGGTCACATATAATGGAACGGACAAGTCACAACAGGCGGATAGCATAAGGCTTAGTTCACATTTTAAATAAATTATTTTTTTATTCACGGTTTTATTATGAAAATTGGAGATTTTTAAACTGGTACGATTAACGTACAAATATATTTTTTATTACTTATGTGTTAAGGTGACGCCGCGTTAAAGTAAAAAACCGTTTTGGATATGTTTTAGATTGCTAGTTTTCTATGAAAGGCCGGCCCGGCCTCTCACAGAAAACAAGCAATGGAACAGCAAAAAATGGAAAGGGCGTAAGTGACAAAATAGTTTTGTCGCGTAATTTAAAAACCATAAATACATTTCATATAAGCTATGGGCAAATTAAAGTGTATGCTTGAACCAATCCATGTACATTTTTGGAAGCTTAAATCACTCTTCTCTGTAGGGAAAAATAGGAATCCTTTTTTTTTACACAGGTCTATTTGATTGATTATTCTGTGTTATAAAAGTTGACCAATCGTGTTATGCTATGGGTAAATCAAAGACAAAGACATGATAAATACTGACAATGAACTTTAATTTCTTAGCTTTAGTTATTGCTGAGAAAAATCGATATCGCTACAGCCAAATCATAAAGGCGTCGACTTTACTTAACAATAACAAATATACTATTTAAAATTTAAGTACCTAAAAGTTTTATGTTTTTTAAAAATTTTGATTTTATTTCCACTACTTTTCTATCAGTAAAGTTGAAAATCATTTTGTGTCGTTGATATTTGCAGATTTATAATAACTAGACATCAGATTATATGCATTTGCATACTTGCATATGCAAATGCATATAATGTCACTTTTTAGGCGATAGTGCATATTTTGGCAATTTTTCGTTGATAGTGCATATTTCGGTAGTTTAACTTCCATGGGCATTAAGATTGCAATCGGAAAATGTTGGTAGAAAATTATTATTGGCGTATAATAAATAAATAAAAAGTCTTTATTTCAAGAAATTAAAAATCCTGGATTTTATGAAATTATAAAAATTGGCGCTTTTATTAATGTCACTACCGGAAAAGTCTTAAAAAAAATAATAAATTTTAATATTAAGTGACTTTTGATTGTGCATATTTTGTGCATATTTCGACCATTTTTCGTGCATATTTGCATGGATATTTCGGCACTTTGATCGTGCATATAATCCGATGTCATTAATAACTTAGGAATTCGTAGACATGTGAACACATCTTTATGATTATGAGATGTTCGTCCCTCTAATTATTGAAGTTAAATCTATGAAATCAAAGAATTTTTTACTTTTATAAGTAGTGCAACAATAAAAATGTTTAAATAAAAGGTTTTTGTGTTATAAAAACTCCTTTAAATATGTTAAATATTACTTACTCATGTAAAAAAATGAAAAATAACCTAGTGGTTGGGTCACATAGTCACACTATGGATTAAAAATAATTGCTACTCTTGTTGATCCTTGAAATTATCTAATTTTTTTTTAATAAACAATTAAATATGCATTTCACTAGATTAAATTAACGAAGAAATCCATTTATTGCTGTATTTTTTTGTATAAAATTATATTTTACATTTAGTCGCACAACGGAATCTGTTTCGTCGAAAATTCGATTTTGTTTCAATAATATCAGAATAATATAACGTTTTCAGCGTTCTTTTTAACTTATTCCATTAGTTCAATATTTTTCCTTGTATATGACATTCAAAAAAAGGTAAATAAATGACCTTAAAAAATATAGACATATTTTTGCAAGGGTACACGTTTTTTTGAAAATGCCCTAGTGCATCCTAAAAAGGAGAGGTGTTTAGTGCTCGTTTGCTACAGCTTCAGGTGATCGATGCTGAGCTAGATTAAACTATAGGTACATATGCAGCTTCTGGATGGACAGATGGGCTAGGCATGTTTACATTAAATTCGATAGAGAAATATTATAACTAGCTTATTGCCGCTGGTAAAACCGCGTGAAATATTATTCCTGGCATATAAACTTTAACAATCTACTGATTGATCTACTGATTTTCGTCAATCAACTTCATGCAACCGTCTGTCACGCTCTTACACGTTAGGTTATCCATCAGTTCAGCCATGACTGTGGTCAAACTGACAGCAAAACCTACCGTGTAATGAATGCCTATGGAACACCCTTGCGGGTAGCATTTTGGGAGATCTTTCATTAGTGGATGCTGACATCATAACTCACAGGTGAGCGATATTTAAAGTTTAAGGGTTTGGCCTGTTTAAAAAATTAATAGAATATTAATTTTTTAAACAGGCAAACTTTTTTAAACAGGGAACACTGTCACGTTTTGCAGGCGACGTATATATATAAGGTATTTATTATATAATTGATATTATGTTACTTTTAAGGTATTTGTTATATGGGCCACTGATGCCCGAAATAAATGATTTGAATTTGAATAACATCGCCCAGGGTTAAACCGGACATTATTCATGACAAGTTCAGGACCTTGGCTTAGTATACATACCCGGATAGCATTCTTGAGCGATTCCGCCTCCTGCCTGAGGGTGTCGAGCTCGTTCATGGTGCCGCAGTAGCTCGTGTACTCGCTGGGTTACCGCTCTTCCGCGCGCGCCCTTACGCACACTGCACCGACCTACAGGAAAATGGACACATTAGTTACTGAATCATAGACATACGTTATAGACAAAGCTTGTCAAGCCAAAAGGTTTTTGGTTTTTTTTGTGGCTATCCTATCTGTAATCTATACAGCAGGATCAGTACACCATCATAGAATAGACTAATATATAACTATCCAGTTCTCCACACCGGTGACGGTGGCCGGTTTCCGAAATTTTGGAAACTTTCAGAAACATTTGCAAATTTTTTTAAAATGGTTTTTCTTCTATAAAATAGTAATTTTTACCGATGAAAATAGATGAGGTACTCAATTCAATTGGTAATTTTTTTTATGTAAGTATGAGTAAGATCAAATCAGCTGATTGACTTTAGAAAGAAGTTTAGCCGTTAATTCGACCCTTAATAGAGACACGTATACTTCAAAAATGTTATTTTCTGTATTACTATTAGAAAAGTATTCTACTTTTTATTTAAAAAATACAATTTTATGTGTTTCAAAGAAAAATATAATATAAAAAATCGAAAAGCGTAAAGCAAAGTCAATCCTGAGGAATATATGTTTGAAAATAATGTTATCTTAGATAAATATTTATAAAAACGATCTAAATCATGCGACTGAATAATAAAGTAGACAAATCTGCTTTCATATCACATATTTTATACCTAAAGTATCTTCAATTTAATCAAAACTATAAAAAGTACCTAATTTTGGTGTTATTTGCATTTAAAAATAAACGTCACAACTGTCTTTATAAGATAAATGACAGTTTTCGAAACTTCCAAATTTGGAAGTTTTTAGAAAGTTTTCAGGAAATATTCCTTAGAAATGGAAACTTTCCGGGGAATTTTCATCTCTACGCAGGAGTAATTTTATAGTGCCCAAGAGTGTGCGCAGTACACAAGAGCACTCTCTACTCCTTTTACTTTCATAACCCAGTGGGACGGAAGACCGACACGACCGGCGAGAGATCAGGCGCAGGACCGACTTTTTACATGCCCATCGGACGCATGGATCTTACTTGTCAGACAATCTGGCGATCAGCCTGCAATCTGCATTTTCCTAACCAAACTTGGAAATAACATGTTTCCAACGCGGGAATCGAACCCACGACCTCCGAGTCAAGAGCCGCGCTTTTAACCACTGGACCACGGAGGCGTTAAGATTAAGGCGTTACGTTAGACTAGATGTGTAATGAAAATAATAAACTGATAAAGGAGTGTATAATAGAACTAGCTGTTGCCCGCGACTTCGTCTTCGTGGACTTCAGTTTATAGCGCGCGGTGTCAACAAACTGGCTGTCAAAATATGCTTTTTGAAACCCTGGTACCCCTTAAATCAAAATACCCAAAACAGCTGTGCAGTGTGCACATATTATTCATTTTTTTTTAATTTATCTTTTTTATACCAAATGTTAAAGCTTATTTAGCTTTACACAAATTAGCTGCATTACACAACTTTAGCTTTACCCATAAACTATTTAGTATTCATTATTGGTAGGCTGTTGTTTCTGATATCTATGTTGGTAGGTGAGTTCGTGTATAACAATCGAAAGAATCGAAAAACTTAACTCAACATGGTACCACCTCTTATAGAAATACGTATGAGCAAGCGATAGCGCGATCTAGGCGACTCTTGGCGTCATCTAAATTTACGCATCAACACCCCCTTACAACCCCTTTTTCCAGTAAAAAAAGTAGCCTATGTCCTTTCTCACTATCTGTGTACAAAATTTCATTACAATCGGTTCAGTAGTTTTGGCGCTGTTGTTTCTGATATCTATGTTGGTAGGTAAGTTATTAATTAATAACGTGTATAACAATCGAAAGAATCGAAAAACATAATTCATCATGGTACCACCTCTTATATAAATACATGTGAGCAAGCGATAGCGCGATCTAGGCGACTCATGGCGCCATCTGTTATGAATTTTTGGAACTAACTTAATTTGAACAAATTTACGCATTTTCATTGAAGACAATAGAAAATTTACCATTTTTCGTCTCCTCCGTACACTGTGCTCCGGCATAAATCCTCCTAGAGACATCAGTCTAAACTCTAATCAATACCACCGATACCAATAATAAGGCGTACAATATAAAGAATACTAATCTCTTATTTACATAGTTTCACGCCATGATTAATTGTGTAACAAAATATCATAAACCTGTGGAATTTTATATTATGGTAACCATTTGAGCAATGACAACACAATACGTCTTAATATTTCGGCTCTCACGTAAATACGGTATTTAAGCAGCCTATTAACAAATTTCAACAAAGAGAAATAATTTCTCTCCCACAATAATTACACCATGGTTGAAATTTTAAATTTATTTACACTGCATACGTAATAGTTTGGAGCAGCAGCAGAGTAACCATAATAATAGCTTTCAGTTACAAACTTACAATAGACTAGGACAGGGGTCACCAAATGGCGGACCGCGATCCGCATCCGGACCGCCACCGCTATTGTGTGCGGACCAAGCATGTTAGAAGATGATCTTCGTTCATCTTAGGACTTCAACATCTCTAGGATTTAAGAGGATACCACAGCGGCTAGAGAAATGAAAAAAAAGTACGTGTAATATCTATAGCTGTCTCCCTTACCTCAAGCCTATACCGCAGAACGCGATAGAGACAACTGCAGAAAATCCAGAAAATCAACGATTCGTTGTCCCCTGATTCCTTCTCCAAAACTTAACCGATTTATGTACTTTTTTCATTAAAGATTAAAAAAAGGCTTGAGCTGTGTTCCTATGTTTTGCTTTTTTTGTATAATCTATCCAAATCTGTTTTCTGGACGTTTGAACACAGTGGAAAATCTGGCCATTTTTTTGGGTTTTTGATCGTTCATATCTTATTTAATAATTAAATTATGAAAAAAAAGAAAACATAGGGACATTGTATTAGTGGCCGTAGATATTCAGGAAAAAAATTATAACTCTACTAGCATTATCCAGGGAGGAAACAGGGGACAACGTGGAAAAAATGGCGGTGTGGAATCCTCTTAATGCCAATATAGCTTGCCCCAATATTTCACTCCAAACATGAGAGAGATAATTAGCTACAAAAAATGGTTACTTTTCTTATTGATATCTAAAAAATACCTTTGTAATTTCCGTAATTACCTTTGTTTAATAATATATTTTTTTAATAAAATGTGTGGACCGCGAAGGTCTTTTCACATGTCGTGAAACAGACCCCGAGCGAAACTAATTGGTGACCCCTGGACTAGGATAAAAAATAATAATATTGTTCCAATAATAATGATCCAATACATTATACAACGCTGGATTGCTATTGGATTGGAATAATTTAATAAAATCTACATGATTATATTTCGTTTATAATGATGCAAAGTAACTCTTAAATTAGATGATCTCTCGTGTTTTATGAACAACTAGCTGTTGCCCGCGACTTCGTCCGCGTTAGTATAGTAGATCACGTCCCAAGTATTATTTATTGTACAAAAATATTCAATGTACAGCATTGACTTTCCTACGATTTTATTATATATAGATGTTCCGCGCGGCTTCGCTTGCGTAATTTAGGAATTTCACACGACCGTACATTTTTCCGCAAAAAATAGCCTATGTTCCTTAACGTGGTCTATTCTTCATGTTTGCCAAATAACATAAAAATTGCTCCAGTAGTTCTTGAGAATCTTAAGATAATAAGCAATTTCATATAATTTCCCCCGTTTTTTCCACATTTTCCTCTATTTCTTTGCTCCTATTAGTCGTAGAATAATAAAATATAGCATATAGCCTTCCTCGATAAATAGGCTATCTAACACTGAAAGAATTTTTCAAATCGTACCAGTAGTTCCTAAGATTAGCGCGTTCAAATAAGCCCTTTCAAATAATTTCCCCCGTTTTTTCCACACTTTCCTCTATTTCTTCGCTTTTATTAGTCTTAGCGTAATAAAATATAGCCTATAACCTTCCTCGATCAATGGGCTATCTAACACTGAAAGGATTTTTCAAATCGGACCAGTAGTTCTTGAGATTAGCGCATTCAAATAAGCCCTTTCAAATAATTTTCCCGTTTTTTCCACATTTTCCTCTATTTCTTCGTTTCTATTAGTCTTAGCGTAATAAAATATAGCCTATGGCCTTCCTCGACAAATGAGCTATTTAACACTGAAATAATTTTTCAAATCGGACCAGTAGTTCCTGAGATTAGCGCGTTCAAACAAACAAACAAACAAACTAACAAACTCTGCAGAATTATAATATTAGTATAGATAAGGCATGATATTTAAAGTTTTGTCAATTAATGAAAACCCTATCGCATCTCATACTCTGCATATACTTTTATTATCTTTCTTTTAATGGACGATAATAAAAGACATCCTGATACAATCTACGCATGTTTATTACTAACATTTAAATTGTTTGTCAGTACCTTTACACTGAACCGAATTTGGTATAGTGATAGTGTGATATTCTCAACGGAAAAGGACATAATATCACGAAAAATAGTAACATGCCGCGATAACTTATTTTTTAGCAACTAAGTTGCGAGCAACATCTAGCCGACTAGCAAATGACCTATACAGCCTAGATGTATTAATAAACAGGGAAAATTGATAAATGAATTAGAATGGAGCGAGTCATCACTTGTTTACTACGCGCTACGTGACAATAAGATATAATATATATGTTCTTTTACGTCATTTAACAATATAAGAAAACTTAACCACAGTACATACAGCCTGGCCAAAAAGTGTAGAAATTAATTGAAGTTGAAAGAAATTGAAGTTGAAGAATTTTCCATATAAAATTTTGTCATACATAGTACGTATGATACATATATTATGAAGTTAAAAGTATTTTACGTTAAAATTGTAACACCTAGTTAATAAACTCTGTTTTTGTGGCCTTTATTTTTCATCATCCAGAAATGACCTAGAGGCTAGAGTCCTAGACCCTAGCTGAAAATAAGCTCAATTTTAATACTTATCAGTATCTTAAAATTGGGAACCCTAAGTTACCCTAAAATATGCCTATTAATAGGAAAATTAAAGTTTTCAAAAATTGTTTTCGGTACCTTCCCACCGATATTTTTGTCTGGCTAAATGGTTGTGACTTGTGCCTCACAGCTCACTCGACATAGATAGGTATAGTGTGTCGTGGACTTTTTTGTAGATATTTTAAATAAGATCTTTTTTTATGAAATAAGGGGGGCAAACGAGCAAACGGGTCACCTGTAGCTCTACCATGAGTTTAAAGCTATAGTTTTTGTCGATACGCGATACCGAAATACTATAGCTTTTAACTCATGGTAGAGCTACTGATGGAAAGCAACTTCCGTCGCCCATGGACACTCGCAGCATCAGAAGAGCTGCGGGTGCGTTGCCGGCCTTTTAAGAGGGAATAGGGTAATAGGGGAGGGTAGGGATGGGAAGGGAATAGGGGAGGGTAGGGAAGGGAATAGGTTAGGGGATTGGGCCTCCGGTAAACTCACTCACTCGGCAAAACACAGCGCAAGCGCTGTTTCACGCCGGTTTTCTCTGAGAACGTGGTATTTCTCCGGTCGTGCCGGCCCATTCGTGCAGAAGCATGGCTCTCCCACGTATAATCTACAATTAATTAGAACATTTTATGGTTCTATCTTTAATATTTTAGGCAGCTTACGCAAAATAAGTAACTTTTGTGGTTGATTTTTTACACCTAGTGTCAGAAAAACCCAAATATCTTACGGAACCCTATTTTTTCCAAAATAAAATTTAGCCTATGTTACTCGTGGATAATGTAGCTTTCGAATGGTGAAAGAATTTTTAAAATCAGTGCAGTCGTTTTTGAGCGTATTCATTACAATTAAACAAACAAACGTTTTCCTCCTTTTATTAATATTAATAGTGTAGATGAGGTACAATTATTGTATACCGGTGGGGCAAAAATTGATAAAATAGATTATTGGGCACCTTGTAATGGAAATTTAAGGAAGTAGATGCCAAGAACAATTTTTTTCCGTGCAATACACGCAAAACATGAAATAGTACCATGGCATAATTTACTGTTTCATACAAAAGTGCCAAGTGGCCGATTGCACCCTGTGTAATTGAGTGTACCGACTACTAACCATAAGTGGTACAATGCTTTATTCATATGCACCAGCTGCTTACGTATGATGTTAATGTTTTCGGACCTTGATACTTTTACTTGCCATTGCGTAAAAATCGCTAAACGACAAGACAAACTAACAGACCTACCTAGCTAGACTACAACGACTACATCTAAGAAACTGACATTGTATTATTATACAAGGAGCCAGTTTTTGTTAGGGTTCCGTACCCATAGGGTAAAAACGGGACCCTATTACTAGGACTTCGTTGTCTGACTGTCTCCAGGCTGTATAGCTCAACTCTCAAGAACCGCTAGATAGCTAGACTTCTGAAATTTTCACAGATTATGTATTTCTATTGCCGCTATAACAACAAATACTAAAAACAATAATTATAATAGCTCCCACACCGGTTTCGGTGACGGTGGCCGGTTTTATTGAAACCAGGCCAGCAGGAGTAATTTTATAGTGCCCAAGTGTGTGCGCAGTACACAAGAGCACTCTCTATTCCTTTACTCTCATAACCCAGTGGGACCGAAGACCGACACGACCGGCGAGAGATCAGGCGCAGGACCGTCTTTTTACATGCCCATCCGACGCATAAAGGTACGGAACCCTAGCGTGCGCAAGTTCAACTCGCACTAGGCCGTTTATATTTATTGCAGGCTCCAAAACTACAACAGTTTCGATCAATCCATACTAATATTATAAATGCGAAAAGTGTATGTCTGTCCGTCCGGCCGCTGAATCGATTTTGCTGGAATTTGGTATTGAGATACTTTGGAGTCCCGGGAAAGGACCTAGGATACTTTTTATTCCGGAAAAATACAATGTTCCCGCACAATAAACGAATTTTGGAGCAACGGAGTTGCGGGCGTCCTCTAGTCTTACATAAAATATAAGGCCATAGAATATGCGTGTCAAAATAATTATGTCGATATTGACTACCAGAACAAATTTACGTAGTAACATTTACCTATGTAAACCGCGATTTCACACCCGCCACTCACAAGATTTAGAGAGACACTTGTTTACTTTACAGACTGTTGCCCCATGTGTAATTTGGTAATACGCCAGTCATTCTCAAAGTGTGCTCCGCAGAGCACTAGGGAGTAGGGGCTTCGCGAGCGATACATTAATTGTTTTTATTAATGTCATGAAATACCAGCATGAAGACAAATCATTCAAAGATAAAACATTATTTTTGGGCGTGTAGTACAGTGGTTCTCAAACTTTTTTGTTCTGCCACCAAAAAAGTTTGGAAACCACTGTACTACACTAACTTTCATCGAAAATCTAATTACCATACTATATGGAAGACTACTCAGTAAAAAGGGGTTTACATGAAATGCACAACATGGCGACCTTTTAGTTGGTTTTCATCATGTTTTCATACTCGGATCATAATATTATTTGTGTTTCTGGTAACATTACTTACAATCAGAGGAACATTTTTTGAATGAATTGCCATACACACGTTTTATTGACCCCCTTCTTTTTTTCAGACAAGACAAAATCTGCCACTTACCTAATTACTAGAGACCGTTTGCAAATATGAGTTAAGTGTTAACAATTTAAAAAAAAGTAAGCTCTGTATTAAAACCATTTCTTACGAGAGAGAGAACATGATATTTAACCCAGAGTAGGTTAAATCCATCTCTTGGGTACCAGTAAGTTACCTACTGGTAGGCATCTACTGGTATCCAAGAGATGGTAAACGGAGAGGAGGCCGCCAACAAACCAGATGGGGAGACGATCTAGTACTAACAGCTGGACACCATTGGACGAGAGTAGCACTAGATAGAATAGAATGGAAAAGGCTGGAGGAGGCCTATGCCAAGAGGCACACTGATCTTCCGAGACATTTTATAGCTCGCTCGAAATCAGAATAAAATGGCTACATAAATAAATAAGGTTAAATCCAGTATCCACTATCCAGAGTAGCTCAAATAGGCCCTGGAGTATTGATAACAAATGCATAAAATATACTCCATAATGCACCCTGGTCAATCAAGATAATGTCGCGAAACCGCTACTGCCGGTTTTTTAGCACATTTCATCTGTATTACCGTAACATTAAGGTTGAAAATTGGCGATATGTTAGGGGAATCGACAGTACATTATGGGAATTTCCGAATTGACTCACTATGCCTTGCCCCTTATCACACGACGGGCAACTATAACATTGCACGCGACTGCCCACAATATACGTATAAATTGATAAACTCTATTTCAACTTCGATATTTCCTACGCCTCCTATCTTCTTCTCATAATTTCTTTGCGGGTCCCAAGACAGCTTTAGCATGTCCCTCGGGCTCCCTGAGATCATATCAAAGGGTTTTCGTGGTTGGATACCGCTGTCGATACTGGCGACACAGGAGATACAGCGGTGGGAATGTGTGGTGGGCATACTAGGGGCAATAAAAAAGTAATGATAAACGGGTAAGTACACATTTCTAAAGAAGATAAAAATCCAAAAAAAATACACTTCTTAAGTCCCTCACGACTTCCCAGCTAAAAAAATTGTATAAATAGGATGTCATTTGGAGGAGCTACATTCATTTGAATTCCAGTCGGAGCGACAACACGAAAATGGAGAAACACGAAGTGAGATGCGTCGTCAAGTACATCTGTTTGAAAAAAAAATGTCTGCCAAAGAGAATATACTCGCTGATTTGGTGGAGACACTAGGCTCCTCCACATTCTACGGTGGCACAGTGGTGCAAAGAGTTTAAGCTGGGTAGAACATCCACACCTCGTCCGGTGGTTGAGCGTCCCTCGCGATGTTCATCTTTTGTGGATGTTCTACCCAGCTTAAACTCTTTGCACCACTGTGCCACCGTAGAACGTGGAGGAGCCTAGTGTCTCCACCAAATCCAACTGAGGAAAACGTGAAAAAAGTCGAAGAAATCGTATATTTTTAGCTGGGCAGACATTTAGCTGGATTCTCATATAGCAGCATCCAAAGCATTTTGACCAGCAAAATGAATATAAAAAAGGTCTCCGCGAGTTGGGTACCGCGAATGTTAACGGACGAACAAAGGCAAAAAGAACAAAGCCGAAGTTGCGATGGTTGCCATTCGAGAAGCAGGCTTCGAACTGGTCGAACACCCGCCCTATTCTCCAGATTTAGCCCCCAGCGACTTTCATTTGTTTCCTCGGCTCAAGGAACACATCAGGGGCAACAAATTTGAGGATGATAGCGAGGTGAAGGCTGCTGTAGAGGCATTTTGGGAGAGCTCTGATTAAAAGATTTTTTATAGGGTATTTTTTTGGTTTAGAGAAACGTTGGACTAAACGTATCCACTTGTTAGGAGACTACGTAGAATAAACTAGTATCGTTGTTTTATTACATTCATAATTTTTTGATCGCCCCTCGTAAGCCCATTAAAAAAAACTATTTTAACTGATTTCGATCTAAATAAAAACAAAATAATATTTAACAACATTAATACATAGTAATATTGGTAATATTATCTACTCGGGCATTAATGTCCTTTACGTCGATATTCGAACTGACAGACCATCGACCTGTTAATTTTAGGGATTACCTGGTCATAATTTGGTAAACATTACATTGAAAGCTGTATGAAAATCCTATAAAGTTACATATTTATTTTTCCTTCTTTAAAATAAGCATAATATTTTAATAATATCAAATATATATTGTATGTATTCTAAAAATAAATTAAAATTTTAAGCTGAACGAATTGTTTTTCTTTTTATTCAATTTGATACTACTGTCACTGCTTAGGTAATTATTATTAATATAATCTTATATCTTTAAACGAGCAATTCTTGTATATATAAAAATATATAATTGGAATCTCGGAATCGGCTCCAACGATTTTCATGAAATTTAGTATATAGGGGGTTTCGTGAGCGATAAATCGATCTAGCTAGGAATCATTTTTAGAAAATGTCATTTTATTCGTGTTTTATCGAATACCGAGCAAAACTCAAAAAAAACACACGTCAGTCTGACCCTTATTTATTAGATCTTATATTAGACTAGATGGGAGCGCGGCTTCGCCCGCGTAAATTAGGAAATTTACAGAAACCGTACATTTTCCAGCTATACTCTCTTCACGTGGTCTACTCTATATATAATGTACATATTATGTGCCAACTGCCAAATATTGCCATAAAAATTGCTCCAGTAGTTCGTGAGATAAACCCTTTCTAATATTTCCCCCGTTTTTCCCACATTTTCCTGAGTTTCTTCGGTCGTATTAGTCGTAGCGTGATAATAATATAGCCTTTAGCCATACTCGATAAATGAGCTATGTAACACTGAAATTAGAAATAAGTTTTTAAATTGGATCTGTAGTTCCTGAGATAAGCGCGTTCAAGCAAACATACTCTTCGGGTTTATAATATTATAAGTATAGATTTTTTTTAATTATCGCTTGACAAACTCGAGTCTCGATCTAAAAGACTATGAAAAGTGCCAATAACAGGCTCATAATCATGGGACGATGCATGGTATAATATGGTAGTGATGATGATGATGATGAATGTAATTTGCATAGTAGCATATGCTTTCCGTTCTTAAAACAACACCGAAACTCCCAAACTTGTATCTATAAAGAATCAGAAGTTCTCTCAGCACCTTCCGAACCACGGTATACCAGGTAAACCTCGGTGCAAAATCTTACTTGTTGGTAGCATATGCTTAGAATACTTTTCACGAAACCGAAGTCACCACATGTTTCCCTATAAATTTTGAGGAGTTCCCTCGATTACTTATGGATCCTTCATCAGATCACCACTTTTGTGAATATAATACCAAATTGGGATGATACCCTATATACCAAAAGAAAAATTTTGAAAATCGGTTAACAAACAGCAGAGTAATCGTTGAACATAAACGAAAATAACACCTCCCCCATTTTGAAAGTCGGTTAAAATGTGTTATTCTGATGTATAAGCTATATTATTGTAAAGTTTCATTAAAATCCGTTCAGTGGTTTTTGCGTGAAAGAGTAACAAACATCCATACATCCATACATCCATACATCTATACATCCAAACAAACTTTCGCCTTTATAATATTAGTAGGACTAGTAGGATTAAAATGAAATCAAACTACTGTATACTTCTTGTTTGATATCATGACAATATCATTACCATTATCGCGTTGACCCCTGGGACTAGACACGGGTCTATGTTGGCCCTGACAAAAAATGGGGGTCCACAATTGTAGGTGGGGGTCCATGTAAATTAATTTGGTTGGCAGTGAAGAACTTTTGTGTAATGTGTAGGCTTGATTTCTCTTATTAGAAAGCATAGACCAGGGATGGCAAACTCTGCCTATCAACGTGCCACTTTTCTGTATAATCTCTAATATGTCATAGACGTGCCATCACAATATAATATAATGCCCCTAGCCTAACTTGGCACTTGCATGCTCCAAATTGTATGTTGTGTGCCATTATTGGTTCGCCCACGGAGCTCATACGAAGAGGAGCTGGCCTAAGCAACTGTGCACTGTGATTTTCAAGTAGGTCCTGACACATACATAAGGTTTGCAACATCTGAATAAAAAAATCGCTTACCTGCCATTTTCAGGTTAACACTTAGTAAAGCTACTCGAAGTCAACTCCGTTCCGTTCCGTTAACATCAATGGTTTGGGCTCAACTAAACAATAAACCTTTTTGAACGTGGCGGGTGACACGGTAGCCGTGTCATCTACTTCTATGGCGTATGAGACGGATAACCTGTCACGAGAAAATTGTGTGCCGCCACGACTGAAAGTCTTCAAAAATACAAATACAAATACAAATATTTATTGGCCAAAAAACAAAAATTAACATAATATGCGATAATGGATCCCCACACTTAGAGATGGGCGATGGGTAAATACCCAATCTACCCACCTGGGTATTTACCGGGTAGATTGGGTATTTACCGGGTAGATTGGGTAAATACCCAAAAATGGTGGGTATTTATAATTCAGCGTACGTTTTCACATATTTTTTTTTAGTAAATCATTAGTAAAACCTCCATTAAATAATGCAAATTTGGTCACTAGTTCGTAACTGTTCGAATAAGCCCCTTTAAGTCTTAAACTAATGTATGTTTGCAATACAAATCCATGTTTTTCATGAATTTTGGCCGCATGTCACGCTGTGTTTTTGAACTTTTTTCCTAAATTTTGGTTTTGTATGTGTGATATTAATATTCTTTAAAGTATACTGCCTTTTAATGGTGCTAAAGTTTTGGGAATTGAGTAAATCGTCTTAGTGGACGCCTTCATCGTTAAGGGAAACACGCGTGCGAAATTTCAAAACATTCATCCCTCCTTTAGGCTAAACTTTGAAAAATTCTAATATACATAGGTTCTCGTAATTCAATATTTGTTGGTAATTGTAGGCACTTAATACGAAATATTGTTGTGTAATTGTGTCTAAGAAATTATAAGGTTCCACTAACTAACCTTGAGCCTATACTATTACAACCTCAAGGTATAAAACCTCTTTGAGGTAAGAATTTTGTGAAATACAATTATAGTGGATGCCTACTTTATTAGAGGAACACGTGTGCAAAATCTTGTCTCCTATATAACCAGTACACAATGTCACGATGACCCACTGCAGGCCACGCCATTGCCCGCCACGCCTGAAAATCGTCCGCCATCATACACCATTACTCCGTTTACACAATGGCGATGGTTAGTAGTGGGCCAGTATGGTCAATTGTGAAGAGGCACCTTTACAGTCTTGACACATATATATTTTGTACATGCAAATTAATGTATTATGTAAATGAGTACTGTTTTTGTATAAACTTAACTAATGATCAAATATAAAAAGTTCTTGGCCTGTGCGTTACTTAAAAGAAAAAAATCCCTTTTAACCGTGGGAGAGCAATTCTTCGGTACGAATGGGTCGACTCCGAAAAAACCGGCGTGAAACAGCGCTTGCACTATGTTTCCTTCAACACGCAAAAGAGAATGCCGATCTTATGACATGTCCTCATGTCGTCCAACTCGACCCTTTATGATGAGGGCGGAAACCGCCAACCGGTATGGTTGGTTATGGTAACGAAGTATGAGAGTCATGTCGGATATTCGGTTTTATCAGCGCTCAGTGCAAGTAGCTCCAGTGAGTGCTCCAGAGTGGCTCCGGTCTTTACGCGTCTTTTTTGGCTCAACTATCCTACTCACATAGTTTCGGCTTCTTGAAAGACAGCTTTTTGAGAACCCGATACTTAAAAAATGTGACCGTTCCAATTCTTCCAACAGCAGATCAATCGCTATAACCTTCTCGAAGATGATGGAGTCCATCATCAATAGCCAACCCCTTTCGACACTTGGACGCTCAGGGATTACTAAGGCTCGGCTCGGCTCTCTTGGCGTACCTAACTCATCGTTGGCTCAGGCGATTGAAACTATGGGTATTAGCTGTCAGTTTGGATATAATATACAATTTCACTATTATCCAAGATTCCATACATGGGCATTTTCAAAAAAATGTGTACCCCTGGTTTTTACCTTGTCCCTTGACTTCGCTACAGATTATTTGTAAAAAATTACATACTAACATTTTGTAATTTTAATGTAGGAGCATAAACAAGTTTTCTTTTATTAAAATACATTCACGTTTGTATATAATTTTATTTAGTATGAGATTTATAAGGGTTTTTAAGTACCGAAACCTATTAAATTCACCTGTCCCCTTCCCAGAAGTTGTAACAAAATCTTTAATAACTATTTTTTTTCTTAAAGTAAGTTACTTAAAAAACATATGTTAGATTCTTAAATACTTAATGTATCAATTGAATGTCTTGTTATTGAAAAATCTAACATAATTTAACTACAAATTAATTAAAATTATAATCATGAAAAAACAACCCGGCCGGAATGTTCGGTTTAGTGACCGTTTTTTTTAGTTTTATAAACATACTACAAAAATATTTTCGGCACTAAATGATAGCACTATATTTCATTGTACATCGAGAAACTTCAATTTAAATTTAGTAGTTAAAAATCTGCTACAAGACGCGGACGCAGGTTGGATGGTTCTTCAGGAACGGTTTATTTGTTCAGATAAGTGACCATATTTTGTAAGCATTATTATACTTTCTCCAACTGTTTTTACTGTTGACACGTTGCAAAATTAGTTTAGTATTTAGTATAAAAAATGAAATTGTGATAACTATTATCGGTTATTTACAAACACTTTAAAAGTAAAAGAAAGTAATATTACGTGACTTCCGACTTGTGACTTTTCGTATGGTCACATATAATGGAACGGACAAGTCACAACAGGCGGAAAGCATAAGGCTTAGTTCACATTTTAAATAAATTATTTTTTTATTCACAGATTTTATTAAGAAAATTGGAGATTTTTAAACTGGTACGATTAACATACAAATATATTTTTTATTACTTATGTGTTAAGGTGACGCCGCGTTAAAGTAAAAAACCGTTTTGGATATGTTTTAGATTGCTAGTTTTCTATGAAAGGCCGGCCCGGCCTCTCACAGAAAACAAGCAATGGAACAGCAAAAAATGGAAAGGGCGTAAGCGACAAAATAGTTTTGTCGCGTAATTTAAAAACCATAAATACATTTCATATAAGCTATGGGCAAATTAAAGTGTATGCTTGAACCAATCCATGTACATTTTTGGAAGCTTAAATCACTCTCCTCTGTAGGGAAAAATAGGAATCCTTTTTTTTTACACAGGTCTATTTGATTGATTATTCTGTGTTATAAAAGTTGACCAATCGTGTTATGCTATGGGTAAATCAAAGACAAAGACATGATAAATACTGACAATGAACTTTAATTTCTTAGCTTTAGTTATTGCTGAGAAAAATCGATATCGCTACAGCCAAATCATAAAGGCGTCGACTTTACTTAACAATAACAAATATACTATTTAAAATTTAAGTACCTAAAAGTTTTATGTTTTTTAAAAATTTTGATTTTATTTCCACTACTTTTCTATCAGTAAAGTTGAAAATCATTTTGTGTCGTTGATATTTGCAGATTTATAATAACTAGACATCAGATTATATGCATTTGCATACTTGCATATGCAAATGCATATAATGTCACTTTTTAGGCGATAGTGCATATTTTGGCAATTTTTCGTTGATAGTGCATATTTCGGTAGTTTAACTTCCATGGGCATTAAGATTGCAATCGGAAAATGTTGGTAGAAAATTATTATTGGCGTATAATAAATAAATAAAAAGTCTTTATTTCAAGAAATTAAAAATCCTGGATTTTATGAAATTATAAAAATTGGCGCTTTTATTAATGTCACTACCGGAAAAGTCTTCAAAAAAATAATAAATTTTAATATTAAGTGACTTTTGATTGTGCATATTTTGTGCATATTTCGACCATTTTTCGTGCATATTTGCATGGATATTTCGGCACTTTGATCGTGCATATAATCCGATGTCATTAATAACTTAGGAATTCGTAGACATGTGAACACATCTTTATGATTATGAGATGTTCGTCCCTCTAATTATTGAAGTTAAATCTATGAAATCAAAGAATTTTTTACTTTTATAAGTAGTGCAACAATAAAAATGTTTAAATAAAAGGTTTTTGTGTTATAAAAACTCCTTTAAATATGTTAAATATTACTTACTCATGTAAAAAAATGAAAAATAACCTAGTGGTTGGGTCACATAGTCACACTATGGATTAAAAATAATTGCTACTCTTGTTGATCCTTGAAATTATCTAAATTTTTTTTAATAAACAATTAAATATGCATTTCACTAGATTAAATTAACGAAGAAATCCATTTATTGCTGTATTTTTTTGTATTAAATTATATTTTACATTTAGTCGCACAACGGAATCTGTTTCGTCGAAAATTCGATTTTGTTTCAATAATATCAGAATAATATAACGTTTTCAGCGTTCTTTTTAACTTATTCCATTAGTTCAATATTTTTCCTTGTATATGACATTCAAAAAAAGGTAAATAAATGACCTTAAAAAATATAGACATATTTTTGCAAGGGTACACGTTTTTTTGAAAATGCCCACATCCAAGAAATAATGCAAGAGGGTCACAAGTTTCTTAGCAGTCGTAGTTGATGGTGAATGCTCTGATACTCTATCTGTTGACGCTGGTATCCCTCAGGGCTGTGTGCTATCGCCTACCCTATTCATACAGCATATCAATGACATGTTACAGACCAACGGCATTCATTGCTATGCAGATGATAGTACAGATAATGTGACTTCTCGCATATTTCTCGGGGTGGAATGGGGTAGACGTAACTCAGTCTAATTTAACCGCACCAAAACACAAGTCAGCGCGTTCACCACAAAAAAGTCACCAATGGTATATCCTCGTTTAAGGGAACCACTTTAACAATCTTCCCCAGCATGAAAATTGGCGTAAACATTTCACCAAAAATACTAAAAGAGCTACCAGAAAGTAGAATCAAATATCTCACACAAATCCGCGTGTATTAAAAAAAAAATGTCCCCCCGCAATGTAAAGTAGAGATTATAATATTAATCCCCAAACCCGGAAAAGATCCATAGGATGAAAAATCTCACCGGCCTATAAGTCTTCTGCCAGTGCCCTCCAAGGTGTTAGAAATACTCTTCCTGAAACGCATGATGCCAGAAATCAGAGCGAGTTAACTGTTATCCGATCACCAATTCGGGCAAGCCAAGCGCATGGGACCGTGGAGCAGGTACACAGACTGGTAGAAGAAATTCAAAAAGCTTTTGAAAGCAAATCTTACTATTTTTCTGGACATATCACAGGCCTTTGATCGATTATGGCATCTTGGACTGTTGTATAAAGTTCGTAAAAAGCCACCCTTAAACTTCTACCTCTTTATAAACGCATACCTCAGCAATAGATATTTCTATGTTGAGTACGAAGATAGTGTCACATGTCTCCATGAAATCGAAGCAGGAGTGCCGCAAGGCAGTATATTGGGCCCTTATCTCTACCTTCTAAACACATTAGACCTTCCAAGTACTGATGAAGCTCTGACATACCTATACATACGCAGATGACACAGCAATCCTCGCAGTAGACCAAACAGCCCATGGAGCATCGGCAAAATTGCAAAGAACCTTAATCGAAATATCATAGTCGTTAAAAGATTGGAGGACAAAAGCCAACGAGAATAAATCTGTCCATGTAACTTTCACATTAAGACACGAAACATGTCCAGAAGTAGAACTTAATCGGATAAAAATACCACAGTCAAACGATGTTAGATACCTAGGACTTTATCTCGACAGGCGATTAACATGGAGAACACATATATGGAACAAAAGAAAGGCTTTTGACAAGCAGCTACGAAAGCTTTACTGGCTGATAAAATAAACTTATTTTGTATAAAAGCATACTCAAACCCATCTGGACCTATGGGATGCAGTTGTGGGGCACAACCTCCACATTAACACAGAAATTCTACAACGATTCCAATATAAAACCCTGCGTTCAATAACTGGAGCCCCATATTATGTTACGAATAGCCAAACCTACAATGATCTAAAAATCAAGTATGTAAAAGAGAACATTAAAAACTCCCTTCAAAACTATTGTAAAAGGATAAAATGACATCCCAATATATTGGCAAAAAAATTGATAAAAACTCTATCAAACCAAACATTCAAAAGATTAAAAAGACGAGCCCCACAAAATCTTCTGTAAATAAAGATAAATAGTAAATATATAGACGCATCAATGGATGCGTGCCATACAAAGAAGAAATTCAAAACGACTAGTTCAGTCAGATCGATAGCAGAATGAGAAGTTAAAAAAATCAGAAGCAAATCAAAGCAAATCAGATTTTATATAAGATAGGACGTGTTATATGTATAAATAATAAAAAATTATACCTACATATTTTTTTATATAATTTCTTTAACCAGGTACTTATACATTGTCTATTTTAAAAGTAATTTTCAAGGGTCTTCTAATATTTTTTCTAATATTTTTTTTTAAATATTTTAAAGGTTTTTCAAATATTTTAAATTATTAATAAAATAATAGAATGTAAATAAAAAAAATCGGTCAAGTACGAGTCGGACTCGCGCACGAAGGGTTCCGTACCATTATAGAGAAAAATTAGGACAAAATTTGTGTTTTTTGTATGGCAGCCCCTCTTAATTTTTTTATTTTATATTAATATTATTATTAAATATTAAAGTTAACATTAACTAAAGACTGTGTAAAAATTCAAGTACCTACATTTTGCTATTATTGATAAGATAGCAGAAAAGGCCAAAAAAAAACACGTTTGTTGTATGGGAGCCCCCCTTAAATATTAATTTTATTTTGCTTTTAGTATTTGTTTTTATAGTGGCAACGGATATACACAATCTGTGAAAATTTCAACTCTCTAGCTATTACCGTTCTTGAGGTGGTTGTGACTTAAGTATTGAATTTTATCTACCCGCCCTTTTGGGTAGATACGGGTATTTACCGGGTACGTGAGGGTAAATACCGGGTAGATGGGTAAATACCCAGGTACGTGCCCATCTCTACCCACACTAGGCGATGCCTGTCCTGTGGGGACGAGACGAAGTTACGATAATTACATAATTTTATGTTTTTAAAATAATGACTAATATAATTACACTAAATTAAAAGTTATTTTATTGATGCTATTAGTGTGAGTGTGTGTATGCGCGAGTGCGTGTGCGTGTGTGTTGTGTGTGTGTATGTGTGTTCGTGGGTATGTGCGTGTGTGCGTGTGTGTGTGTGTGTGTGTGTGTGTGTGTGTGTGTGTGTGTGTGTGTTTATGTGAGCATGACTTTATTCGGTAATTTTGATCATATTTTCAGCTTCCTCATAAGAAATTTCCAAGAAGAGTTTCAGAAACAACAGTCTTAGCTTTCATAAAAGATAACTTATCAAATTGGCATAATTTAATAAGGTTATTGTATGTGTAAGGCAGGAGAAACAAGCCAAATTTTTGAGCGAACGAAGTTTTGACAGCGACTGCGGGAACTCTAAAAGACCGTTGTTTCATTAGTGTTATGTAATGGGAGGAGCTAAGGATATGCTTGTGCATAGCCATTCCTGCTCTTAGTAGGTATGTAGAGTTTCCTAACACTTAATACACGAAATTCTTGATACAGAGCAGAGGTGGGATATCTTCTCCTCTTGTTCAGAGCAACTTTAAGTAAACCTTTACCTAGTACCCACCCCATTCCTTTCCCTACCCTATTACCTCTTAAAAGGCCGGCAACGCACCTGCAGCTCTTTTGGTGTTGCGAGTGTCCATAGGCTACGAAAGTTGCTTTCCACCAGGTGACCCGTTTACTCGTTTGTCTCCTTATTTTACATTAAATATTCGGTCAAAATTCTAACCCTAATTTTAATGATTGACCTTATTATAATTAATATACATTTTTTAAAGTTCTGAGTACGTCCCATAATATTTAAGAATTTTGACATCTAGTGTAAGATAGCTGAACTACGTAGTCACATCAACATCGACCTAAGCTAGTAGTTTTGCTTTTACACGATAGGTGAAATATGGAAAAGTGGGCGGAGCTTGACACCCCCTCACCCCGCAAATTGTCACGCGTTGTTTCTTAAGGAAATTTGATTACCACACCTACTCTCTGTATTAGCTTCGTGGGTTCGCCATTCCTGTTATAGGCGAATGGCGGATAATTTGTTAAAAAGCACAGTGACTGTTACTTACCAATGGATATAATATGTTTCAATTTATAGACTTTACATAAAGCAAAAGTTAATAGCAGTTCAAATTTTAATTATTGATTATTAATTTAAATGGATTATACAGGCTGTAACAAAACAAAATAATAATACTTTAGGATGTGTATGAACCCCTCTGCACTGAAAGAGTACTTTTTTAAAATTATATAACAGGTTTATGTTTTTTATTTCTTATTTTGTAGAGTCTAAAGGCTGTCACAGACAGAGCAGGTAATGTATATCAATGTACATTACATCCCGGGATGTATATCTTTACATTATATTAATGTATCACACACACAACAGGTAATGTAATGTATCTTTCCCTACATTTCAATGCTAAACGCCCCGCTTGACGCACATTTCAGCTGCTAAAGTGTTACACAAGCTGTTCTTATTTTTAATGTTGTAATACTATGGCCTTTCGAGTTACTTGCTATTAGATTTACTAGACAGTTCATCAGAAGATGATTCAGATTGTAATTTTGATGCGCGCATTGTTACATATTCTGCCAAAAACAGAACAATGTGGATTGAAGATATTTGATTGAAAATAATATAGGCTCTGGGGAACAGACTGCCTGTAGTACCTGCTGTGAAGTGCTGTGCTAAGGTGGCAAGTGGCAACACTGTGTGTATCTGTCTATCATACACATATAACATAATCACAGAAATTTTTGAACACCCTATGAAGAGAAGAGATGTATCGTAATATACAGAAATATCCTATCACCTATCTCTCGAGTTTTAAAAAACTAACAAAGTACAGCGAGGCTAAAATGGTCGCTTTGGAGAATCATGATGTGAATCATAATAATATTATGATTTTTTTTAAATAGCAAAATGCAACTCTGCTTGCAATTCATGTCTAGTAATTTGTACTGACTTGACATTTGTCAGTTTGACAGTTTTGACAATTCATTTGCTGAATTGATTGAGAGGAATTGCTAAATGTGACCATTTTAGCCCCGCTGAATTTATTTTTATTTATACAGATAATTTTATAAATTGTACTTTATTTTTATTATGTGTACTGTTCTTACTTACTTTTCTCACCTAAAGTAGCCAATGTACTTGCAAAAAATAAAGGTGGCAACCCTACCTACTATATGTGACATACAAGGGAAATAGCATTAGTATGCAAAAAGAAATTACTGCACATACACGCAACATAGAAATTCTTATTTGAGGATAAGACAATTTATTGTTATTTTGTAATTTGTAAATAATTGAAAGACAGTGTAATAAAAAAAAAACCTTTAGTGTTTCTAACAAACAAAAGTGGGTCCACTTTTCTTCATCTAACATTTGATTATCCCGATTTTCGATTACCCAAATGCCTAACAACAACAATAAGGACCTGTTTCACCACATCTTGATAAGTGGCGGATAGGCTATCCACCACTTTTTGATAGAAATTATAAAAGTGAACCTCAAATGCAAAGGTTTTCTATTTCTTGTTTTGAGTTTTTTAAAACATTATTGTAAATATTCACCAATATAACTTACATTTAACAGTAATAGGCATTTTGGATTACATGTTGCACCAGATTATCCAGGGGTAGGATTAGGAGCGATCCACTGTGATGCAAAATTAAAAAGTTATAATATTACAAGCAGTACACTAGGCAATGCAAAAAAAGTCCAGTATTGGAAGAAGCTTTGTAATTTAGGTTTCTTAAAGAATGTGATTAAGAGTTCAGATAAAATCTTAGCATTTTGATCTGTAACAATTGGAAAAATTAAAAAAAAAAAGATTAAAAGCTTTTAGGCAGTTTCCTATAATCCCACAAATTGATTATCACCACTTCACTGAATTATAAACGGAAGCGTATATCCAAAGATATTTTGTTTAGTAGTCAACAAGTTTTGTTGATTACAGAACTCTATAATGGTAATGACCCTAACAAGCTGATTTTTTGTATATTGATTGATAGATCAATAATCATCTATATATTAATACGTGAGCCAAAAACTTTGTATCCCTTTTGACAAAAAAAGGGGGAAACGTAGTTGAATGAAATTTTGCACAGTTATAGTTTATATGGTGAAGGAGTGCATCAAGCTTATATTATTTTGAAATTATGCTTTTATCATACATTTTTTTAACAAATAAAACATTACACACACTACAACACACGCACTAGGAAAAATGACAGATTTTTGAGTGCCAAGCCTATACATACGAATTATACTCTTTTATTTATGGTTGAAGTCTGTTGATAACAAGGTGACAAATTGATAATGGATTATAGTTTTTTTTTATTGAATAAGATACTATTAGACAATGCTTACACTGCCAGTCTGAGATTAGCTGAGTCCCAGAGACAAGAGTTGAAAAAAATGTAATAAAGTCAATATTTTTTACAAAGTATAGGTCGTAATGTCGTTGAAACTAAGATCGAATTTCGACCATTGGGCGATCTCTAGTTATAATTTAAGAATAACATTGTCCTACAAATAAAACAGTCCAGATTAGGACCATCAATTCAAAGTATGAAATGCTTTCTATCTCTGTTAGCTACCACTTTCGAGATTTAATAGCAAATAAAAATGTTGTTCATCTTATCAAAATGAAGCTACTCACAAAAAATTAGCTTGATAGTAATAAAAAAATATTGTTCTAGGGCTACCATACTATCCTCTATAGTTTACCACAAAAATGCAAAATGCAGCACTGAAGCAACTTTTTTTTAAACTTTTGTATGGGAAAATCATGACGCTGGGGCGATTGCCCATACAAATCACAAAAAAAATTTGCTTAGACTATAGTCTTATAATCACAAAAAAAAATTGCTTAGGCCTTAGACTATGTTCTTATATTTTGTCTGTTGCGAGTAGCCGCGGTAAAGATCGGAACAGTACCTTCAGTTTATCTCCGCAGTGTTTCTATACTATACTGTATATTTCTACTGTGGCCATGCTAAGACTGCAAGGGTTGCAACCCACAGGTTGACACTGATATAAAACATACCTAGCAGCAAGCCTAACCTAAAACATTTTTTGTAATAATTTTATGTTAAATAAAGGCTAAATAAACATTTTTGGTAGCAAACACAATAGCCAGTTAATCTTTTAAGTTTTATTATTGTGATAATGCAACTGAAAAAAAACCAAAAGTATGTTGACAACAATAAGTAATTACATAATTGTTTCTTGAAAAATGCAAAAATAACTGATTGTTGAATTTAATTTATTGGCATTTGTTATAAGTAGAAGATTATTCATTAGGCCTTTTGTTAAAAATTTCATATGTTAATAGTCACTTATGCACAATTAACGGAACCAACAAATTTTTGCTGAGAGCAAATTTATTACTTAGATAATTTTGTCCAGGCTTGCAGTACTTATTTATGGGGGTTTTTATAAATAAGGGGGTTAACCGGCTATTTCTTGTAGCTGTATATAATACATAGTATATATATACTGTTCACCAGCACATAGAAATATTATGATTGATCCTCGGGTTTTCTATGACAGTGATCATATTATTATGGTTGACAAGAAAGTTATGTGTCACATAATATTATAATAGATGTGTTGGAACTGTTTGTTTTAAATATCTGATTGCTATAATAATTGAACAATATTGATAATAATAATTAATGTGATTTATATCAAAAACATAACATTAATAATCTATACATATAAATAAAATTGGAGTGTCTGTTACAATATTACATTGAAAGAACCGTTTTTTACTACATGAAAATGAATGTATATACGGTATAGACACCAAAACAACATTTTTTACAATTTTTGTCTGTCTGTTTATTCCGGCTAATCTTTGAAATGGCTGGAGAGATTTTGACGGGACTTTTTTTGGCAGATAGCTGATGCAGTAAGGAGTAACTTAGGCTACTTTTTTAACCAAATGCCAAAAAGAAGGAGGATATATTTTACTTTTTTCATATTTGTTAGCAGACTATCCATCTTTGTTATTAATTATTATACTACTATGCAGTATGTTGACGCGAACGAAGTCGCGGGCAACAGCTAGTCAAAAATAAAATACTGTTAGCATTATGTTATCAAAGACAGAGTATTACGAAGGTAGAGCTTGTATATTAATAGAGGTTAATTATCGTTAATTGAGTATGGATTAGATATTATCAAAAGCATTTTACTTCATAGGAAAAATAACATCAAACAATCTTACAAGTGAAAAACTTATATTTTTATTGATTAAATTAATGTATTTATCATTAATAAAGCTTCGTTTATGAATACTTCCACCTAGAATCGGAATAAATTCCCTATTGAAATCGCAATGAGGGTGTCTAGTGGAGTTATTGATTTTTTTATCCTTTCGAAGTCTATAGCAACAATCCGAAAGTACTATTAGCGTTATTTTAATCCGAATCCTAATAAATACCGTCGATATCGAGCTAAACATAAGGAAAAATTACATATTGATAAGGCTACCTCACGAATCGATGTACGTCCATTTGGAAACAGGGCCGTGCCTTTTTTGTAGCCTATATGGATAGAATATGAAATGACTTCAAATTTCAGACAGAGCACGAATACGGAGCTGTGGGGGATATTGAACTATATAAAACAGTATGCGCTAGTGAATTGTACTTATAAATTGCTAAAAACCAAATTGTAATACTATCTATGTATGTGGAACTACCACGCATTCAGCCGGCGACCATTTCAGACTAATCACTCATTCACGCCAGTCACACCCAAATACTAATTACTGCTTCATAAAGTCCGTATACCACACGAATTACATTTAATTATTGCCCGATTACAAAGCTATCAAGTAAAACAAGGACTTTACCCGACAATCAGCAAACGACTTCGACGATTCCTCCAGTCGTACGCTGGCGATGTCTCAACCACTATTAAGACTGGATCCTCTCTTTTTGGCACATTTTGTATTTTTCTAACGACACTACACTAAACCAAGAATTAATATTCACAAGTTTTTAACACGGACTCTACCACCATTTAGTATTTCATACACCCTCGAGCTCAATCCTTTTCACGGCCATTTGCAAATTGCGTCAAAGTTTCTCAAACGTGATTGGTCCGCTCTGCGCCAGTATAGATGGCGGCGATAGCGCTATCTAGAGGAAAATTATTGAACTAATTTAATATACATGTAAAAATGTGCCCTACTGCTATAGTAATAAGGAATACAAGGCTATTTCTCCAGAAAATAAAGTCTGCTATGGACAAAATAAAATAGGGTGCGGTAAGGCTAGCTTGAGAACCCCGGAAAGTGACGTCAAACTGGGCGTGAGATGCGTAGGGCGGGTTTTTTAAATCGTTGGGACGATTTTCATAATATTTACTCCATAATTTATTTGTATTAAATTAAGTATCTTATATATGCTACTTTTGTATAATTAACTGTATTTATGAGTGTCATATTTTAGGGTTTTGCTAGGTACCTACATCGAATTATGGAATAAAACAAAAACACGTTTTTATCAGCTCTTTTATTGACCCGACGATACTCGTAGAAATTAGCAGAAATCGGTATGTAGCAAGCTGCAAGACCCAAAAGATAACTTAAATGACAGTAGAGCGTTGTTACATGGACAATGGATGGCAGCATTTTCTACTGGTATTTGGTAAGTATGCCGTACAGGCTGTCTACTCTGGTACAGGGTACTGAGTAGTCAGTACCCTTTACTCCTTAATTTAGTAGGGACAGCTGCAGTAGAGCTGTCCCTACTATATTATATAAGTTAGGTAGGTACTCTATGCTCAATGATATTTAAATATGAAAACAGTGATATTCTACTTATACAGATATGTTACGTCCATAGTCCATACTATTTTCCGGCTTAAGGGGGCGACTATGAATTCTTTCATTTTCTAAAATTAGATACTACATTATATTTCCAAAAATTCGATCTGAGCAAAAACACGATAATATCTTAAAATTTTCTCTATAGAAAAAAAATCACAAAGATGCATCTAATTTTCACGAATTTTTCATTTATTGCCATAACCGTGCATTGAACTAAGTTAATATTTTAACACATCTATACTAATATTATAAAGAGGTAAACTTTGTTTGTTTGTTTAATTGTAACGAATAGGCTCAAAAACTACTGGACCGATTTTAAAAATTCTTTCACCATTCGAAAGCTACATTACTTACGAGTAACATAGGCTACTTTTTATTTTGGAAAATATAGGGTTCCGTAAGATATTTCAGTTTTTCGGAAACAACCAGAAAATTTACTTATTTTGCGTACGCTGCCTAAACTATAAAAGATACATAATATCTACAAAAATGTCCGCGACACACTATACCTATCTATGTCAAGTGAGGCACAACCACCATATTTTTATTTAAAAATCTTGATTTTTTTGGACTACATTTAAATGCATTGATTTTACTCATGATAATAATCCTTATCAAAATAAATAAATTATTTCATCTCAAAGTACAGTTTATGTGGACAATATTTGGTCTTTGAATGATTAAAATTGGACGTTTGGTTTAGAAGTTATGGCGAAATTAAAATATTGCGATTTACGCCCGTTTTGAAGTGGGCGCTACCAAGGCAGGGGTGCGCCCGCGGGAGGGGAGTTTAGATCTATGAGTATTGACTATTGAGTAGTAATGTATCTATCAGTAGTATCGACGGAGAGCTGACGACCAAATCAGTCATGTTACATGTAGCTTCACCTGTGTTAAAACTCCGTTAGCTACTTCCCTGAACAACCCTTTCTGATAATCTGCGTGCTGGCAGGCCGTGGGCGGTGGGTGTGGGAGTAGTGGGGTGGGGAAAAAAAGAAAAAATGTAGGTTCAGCTGTATTAAAACTGCGTTAGTTACTTCCCTGAACAACCCTTTCTGATAATCTGCGTGCTGGCAGGCCGTGGGCGGTGGGTGTGGGAGTAGTGGGGTGGGGAAAAAAAGAAAAAAAATGTAGGTTCAGCTGTATTAAAACTCCGTTAGCTACTTCCCTGAACAACCCTTTCTGATAATCTGCGTGCTGGCAGGCCGTGGGCGGTGGGTATGGGAGTAGTGGGGTGGGGAAAAAAAGAAATAATGTAGGAGAACTGACGACCAAATCAGCCATGTAGCTTCAGCTGTGTTAAAACTCCGTTAGCTACTTCTCTGAACAACCCTTTCTGACAATCTGCGTGCTGCGTGCAGATTATTAGAAAGGGTTGTTCAGGGAAGTAGCTAACGGAGTTTTAACACAGCTAAAGCTACATGAGTCATGACTGATTTGGTCATCAGCTCTTAGTCGGGTAGTAGTAGTAGATCTATGAGTAAACAAACAAACAAAGTTTACCTCTTTATAATTTAGATTAATAACTCATTTATTCAGTGAGTGACATTGGCTATATATTTTTTACCCGTGCGAAGCCGGGACGGGTCGCTAGTTGTATATAAAATTCTATCATTGAGAGATCGACCTAGCGGATTTTTAAAATGTTGTAAAAAATGATGAAAAACTCAAAGCAGATACCTATGTTACTACCGCGCGCGTTGTGAAGATTCAAATACGAGTACGGCCCAATGGGCATTGTCCAAAAAAAAATCACATGTACTTTTTATATATTTTTTCGTTAAAATAGGTTAGGTATATACTAGTACAGGCTCCTAATGCTATTTACTGAGTTATCTATTGATTGATTGTGTTTCCCGTATTATGAAAAACTCATGTAAAACCGAAGTTAAATAAATTTTATTATTATTAAGTAAGTATTATTATTAAAATATGCATCCTCACATTATGACCTTATTATTTGTATTATTCATAGTCTTTATCTCAAGACCGATGTTTTTGATCATTATTCTGTCATTTGACAAGCGATAAACTAGCCCAATACGCGCCGGCAGTCTATTCAGCAAACATCGCGACTTCGGCAAACTTCGGAGTTCGGAATACGGCGCCGGCAGCGAAGGCTCCCTATATCTTTTAACGGACTTCCAAAAAACGAGGAGGTTATATGTTCGGCTGTGGATATTTTCTTTTTTAAAGATGAATAGAGTTCGACAAGGCTGTTTATGAACGTGGCGAGAAAAGGAAGGATTCTTGTACAGTTCGACAAGACTTTAATTGAATGTGTCAATGTCAGTCAATGTGCGCTGCTGGTAAAGGAGAACTGTCAAAAATGACGTTTTTGTATAATGGCAGCGTTAGTTCCTTTTTTCGCCAGTCGCCACGTTGATTTAAAGCCTTGTCGAGCTGTACGGATATTATGATTGTAATTAGTTGAAAAAAAAAATTTGTTAAGCTAGGCACCATAAAGGTCAGAGCCAGGGTAGGGCAAGCGCCCCAGCTTGCCCCAGTGTGGCTACGCCCATGTGCTTGCAGGTACCCGCCGCCCGCACTTATAAAAACTTACAAAGAAAAATATAATAATATGTTGATAATATCATGTTACATAATATTATGTGAGCGTGTCGGTAAATTTTAATTTCTTAATTGGCAACACAAAATTCCCCCTCCCGCTTCCCTTGTCTATTATGTCAAAAATCAAAATATGTCATTATGTCAATTGTCAGCCGTGGCCCGTGAGCCGTCACTCGTCAGCGGGCAGTGTTGCCAACTTAGTGGAATTTCCACTAGATCTGGTGGTTTAGATTTCTTAGTGGATTTGATTATTTAAGTTAGTGGTAGCTTCGACGTTAAAACACTAGTTTTTTTATTATGTTTCTAGACATTGAAGACGCACACTGGAAACTAAATTATATTATTATTATCTTTATTCGTTTTGCCGCATTCTAACGCTGATATAGAGCGATTACTTAGCATGATGAATGTTGTCAAGACTTAACAGAGAACCGGATGAAGTTTGATCGCCTTTCTTTCGTGCAAGGTTAGCACGCGAAGGCAAATGCTGTAATAACAACATAATATCAAATACCGTATTACAAAAATTAGAACTAAAGAAATTTATTCTTCACAAACTGAACAAGTAAATGACAATGATTCCTCTAAAAACGTTCATCTTTAGTTAAGTACCTACTTATACATAGGTACATAGGTAACTAAAGTTTTCCTGTAGTAACAAAAGTAATTATTTCATAATAATAATGACGTTGTTGTTGTGTTATTTTCAAATTATATTCAGATAGGTTGTTGTTGTCTTTACGTTATTTAGTGGAATTCTAATGGTTTGAGAGGCCATTTAGGTTTTAGCGGTTTCTGGTGGTTTACGCTGCTGAATTTGGTGGGTTAGTAAAAAAAAAGTTGGCAACACTGTCAGCGGGCCTAGCAGTCCAAATAAATATATACTAGTAATCTGTGGTCCAAATATATAGGTACAAGTAATCTGTGTAGCAGTCTATGTTTTGATTTGCAATTATTTTCTGAAAATTTGAAAAATATATAATTGTGAAAAAGTTGAACTCTTTACACTATATTTTGCTTGAATTTCTTCACCTTAAAATAACGTCTGCATATTTTAGAACATTTACGATAATCTTTGACGAAACAATATACGCATTACGCACTTTGTTTCCATCATAAAAGTAAAGAAATCGTTGTATTGCAATAATTATTTTATGTGCCCATTGTGATGTGCAAATTCTCGTATTCTATAATATAGTTATAGGTTTACGAAGAAGATTACCGAATAAAGACTAAAATATCAACTCCAGGATAGCTATGGAAGGATTTTAATAAGTTGGTAAGTTTCTTAATAAATTATGTGTTTTGTTAACTTGTGCTTACTATTTATTAAAATATATCATTTAAAATATGTTTTAAAATCTTATAGGGATACTGTATGAATATTATTAATATTATTGTTGTGTACCATAAAGGTGATGATAAAAAATGTTTTTTGTTGAAGTACTTAATATTATGTAAATTTATGGAATTTTTGTAACACATAATAATTCTTGTTACATCTTTAGCATGTTGGTACTTGGTACAGACCTTTGTACATGAAGTTTTCTCTTAAGTAAATCATTCTTTCCATTGACGGAACCTGCAATAGAATTTATAGAGTTTACAAGATTAAGCAATTGTAAGCTTATTATTTTTAATATATGTAGTAAGTATATAAAAAATATAGGTATCCAAATTACAGACTTAATCCATCGATCGTGGATTCCTGGAAATCTATTGTTGTTGTGGTCAAATTTGACGGCTTGGGAGTTGAAAGCATTAACAGTCATAAGTGTGTCTTTCTCCTAATTATTATAAAATAGAGATGAAAAGTCTTTAGCCAGCACTCACTCTTAAAGAATTACTAGCTATTTGACCAAGCTTTGCTCGGTATTCGATAAAACATGAATTAAATGACATTTTCTAAAAATGCTAGATCGATTTATCGCCCCCGAATCGCCCTATATACAAAATTTCATAAAAATCGTTGGAGCCCATTCTGAGATTCCAATTACAGTGTAAACTCTATATAACGACACTGAAGGGACCATGCATTTGATGACGTTATATGGAGTTGTTGTTAAATGGAGAGAAGAAAAATCAATACTAAAGTAAACACCAGTTTGAGATCAGAAACAAGACAGTTTATTTTTTTAATTTCGGGTTGCCAGTTCAAACACTACATACCTTTCCCTCATGTTAACAATTAAGTAGTCTATACCTATAACAGCACTTAGGATAATTTCTATTATAGAAACATATTTAAGCACTTATTTAATTTGCAACATAATATTATAGAATTAATGAATAAGTTGAACATACACATATGTTTGATAAAATAATACTTAACTGAAATTAACATCATAAGCTTATGTAACAAAATCACAATAACACTTATATCCGTCTTGCAAACATTTTAATCAGTATCAAGCATTTAAAGCTTGAGTCTAAGTTTAATCCAAAGATAAACTTAACCACTTAAAGTTAGAATAACTTAATATAAGAAAACCAACAATTAAACACAATTTAGACTTAGTCAGTATTGGGAATTCCAATCATATCTGGCCATAATTCAGGTGGTGGAATGATGATTGGAGTAAGGTCATCCTCAGAGCTTTCTTCTGCTCCTGACTCTCTTGGATGTTCGGAAGGCTCTACTCTATTTGGCCGTGCCAGGATCTGATCTATATGGCGTCTTTGCAGCCCACCATCTTCCATCCGCACCAAATAAGAAGCAGGGCCTTCCACCACCTCTACAACAGCTCTCTTCCATTTTTCTGGTCCATATGACCTTACTAAGACCGACTGGTTGACTGCAAACTTCCTATTTCTGGGCGTCTGTGCAGCATTCTCTAGCTGTACTTCACTTCTACTGGGTGCAGAATCCGGGTGAAGTACTGACACCGCAGTTCTGAATCGCCTTCTGTTCAGCATCTCAGCCGGTGATTTGTTTGTGGAGCCAGGTACAGTCCTTAGATAATACAATACTTTGCACAATCTCTCATGCCATGACAAATTCACATTCAACATCTTTTTAATCTTATTTTTAAAAGTTTGTATTGCTCTCTCTATTTGACCATTTGTTTGTGGATGGTATGGGGGAGAGTAAAGATGTTTAATACCATTTTTCTCTAAAAATGTGTTGAACTCTTCTGAAGAAAAGGTTCTACCATTGTCGGAAACCACAGTATCCGGTAGCCCCTGTGCTATAAAAATTTTCCTTAAAATAGTAATAACTGTAGAACTGTTCATAGAATTAATCATCTCTGCCTCCAACCATTTACTGTGACTGTCAATCAGAACTAGAAATGTTTTACCTTGAAAGGGACCGGCAAAATCGATATGAACTCTGCTCCATGGCTTCTCTGCTACGATCCAGGACTGTGGGTCTTTAGGTGGATTGTTGCGTACAGATTGGCATTGTTCACATTCAGCAACCACATGTTCAATTTCTTTATCCATATCCACCCACCAGACATAACCACGCGCGTAAGCCTTTGTCTGAACCATTCCTGCGTGAGGCTCGTGAAGGAGTTTCAGGACCCGTCCCTGTAGCGTTGAAGGAATCACAACTCTATTAGACCAAAGCAGACAGTCTTTATTATGCGATAGTGCCTCGCGCTTGTTCCAAAACACCTGTAAAGCAGGGTCAGAATTCTTCCTAGGCCAGCCGTGTAAAACATGAAAAATGACTTTTTGTAACAGTGGATCCTTTTTGGTTTCTTCCGCAATCTTTCTCGCATCTAACTGCCAATTACCAGGTTGCTCTTCTAACAGTAACACTTCTCTTAAAATTTCTTCATCCTTGGTGGCTGTAGCAGGAATAGTCCACCTACTAAGAGCATCTGCATTGCCAATATCCTTGCCGGCTCTATATTTAATGGAATAGTCATAACATGCCAGTTTCAATGACCACCTGAGCATCCTGGGTGAAACTTGCTCTGGAATTGGTTTAGCAGGATTGAATAGCCCAATCAGTGGTTTGTGATCAGTCACTATGCAAAACTTCCGACCCATCAAGAACTCATGAAACTTGGATAGTCCAAACATGATAGCCAGGGCTTCCTTGTCAATTTGTCCATAGCGCCTCTCATGTGCTTGTAAGGTTCTTGAAGACATCATTATGGGTCTCTCAGAGCCATCTTCCATAATGTGAGCAATAATCGCTCCTAGTCCATATTCACTGGAATCACAAATGAGTAGTATTTCTTTATTTAGGTCATATCCAACCAAGGTAAGATCCGATGACAGCAACCTCTTTGCTTCATTAAATGCTGTATGTTCTTTGTCACCCCATGTCCAAGGTCTTTTTGATTCCAACAGCCGATACAGTGGTTCTAGAACTGTACTCTTGTCGGGTAGAAATTTTTCATAAAAATTATACAAACCCAAAAAGGCTCTTAAGGTCTCTCTATTAGTTGGAGCTGGTTTCTCTAGGATCTCTTTGACTTTAGCAGGTGAAGGATGAAGACCATCAGCATCAATCATATGTCCCAAAAATGTGATACTATTGGCAGCAAACACACACTTTTTAATATTTAGTCTAAGTCCCAACTCTTGCAGCTTCTTCAAGACCTGACGCAATCTTCCATCGTGTTCTTCTTTCGTGGCACCAGTAATAGCTATGTCGTCTAACAGACATGCTACGCCCTCCATACCAGCTAATGCAGAAGACATTACTCGTTGAAAGATGGCCGGTGCTGCACTGACTCCAAAAGCTAGTCGATTTACCTTCATTAAGCCAATATGTGTGTTCCAGGTTAATAGTTTTGCTGTTTCTTCATCTACTTTCAATTGCGTGTAAGCCTGTTTTAAATCCAACTTTGTGAAAATTCTTCCTCCACTTAACTTCACAAAAGCTTCATTTGATGTAGGTAATGGATATGATTCTGTTTCAATAGCAGCATTCACAGTAGAACGGTAGTCACCACATAATCTTAATGACCCATCAGGTTTTTTAACTATAGTGATAGGCGTAGCCCATTCTGAATATCTTACTGGGGTAAGTACCCCAGTGTCTACCATTTTCTGTAGCTCCTCTTCGACCTGTTTTTTCAACGGAAAAGGTACAGAGCGGGCTCTCATAAATTGTGGCTTAACATCTGCATGTACATGTAAAGAAACTTCGGGACCTGTATACTGGCCTAGATCTTCTTGAAAAATTTCTGCGAATTCTTCTTTGTAAGGTTTCACATCATCGTCAGACCAGCACAGTCCTATTACCTCTAACTGCAGCGGTTGGAACCAGTTCCTTCCCAGAAGATTGGGGCCATGACCAGACACCACTATTAACTCACATTGAGCCTCTTTGTTCCCCAATTTCACACATACATTGGCCAACCCTTTTACTTCAATTGGCTCCTTTGTCCAGGTAACCAATTTCACATTTGTTTTCTGTAAAGGTGGAGGTGTCTTCCATAACTTCGTGAATGTCTCTTCTGCCATAATTGTTCTGGAGGCACCTGAATCAATCTCCATCACAACATTCACACCCTCTATTGTCACCTCCGCAGTAATAGGGGCTGGAGAACTGCCTCCAAAAGCAAAAATCCCCATCATCTTGTCAAGTCCGGTAGTGTTTGTGCATTCCTCACTTAAATCTTGCACCTGATGGAGCCGAGAACGTTTCTTATGGCAGGCGGCGGCTATGTGCCCAAATCTCTTACAATAGTAGCACTTTGCTTTGGTAAACTGACACCGCTCGCTTTCTCTATGCACTCGTGAGCATCTTCGACATTCATTCGATTTGATGTTACCTATATCCATCGGCTCAACACTAGTACTGTCGGACGGAACTTGTTTTGAATCGCTAGCCATAGCAGTGGTGTACATATCTGGATACAGAACTTGGTAATTGAGACACATCTGTAGTGCCACCTCATAGGTTAAGTCCTTTGACTTCTCTTTCGTTTTAAGCAAATCGCGTCTCAAACGATCATCCCTTACACCTAGTACTAGCCGATCTCTCAATTGGCGTTTTAAATCCGAGAAATTACACTTTGCACTCAGAGAATTAATAGCTGCTACAAAGTCTTGTAAGCTTTCACCATGTTCTTGTTGACGTTTGTGAAATTTTCCCGCCTCGAGAATCTCGTTCACTTCGGGATGGTAAAACTTGTCGAGAATATTGAATATTTCAATTAAATCCACGTCAACCGGTCTTTTTGGCACTAATAATGACGCAATTAAGGCATATGTGTCCCTTCCGCACTGAGATAAAAACAATGATCGTCCTTTGTTGAGGTTATCTTGACCCACGCCAGCGGCGTCGAGCGCGCACATCAATTGTTCTTTATAGTCCCGCCACTTATCAGTTTTTGGGTTAAATACACCCGGAAACACGATATTCGCAATATTAGCCGTCATTATGCACTATTGAACACTAATTTATCTCCTCGTCGCCAATAAAGTAAACACCAGTTTGAGATCAGAAACAAGACAGTTTATTTTTTTAATTTCGGGTTGCCAGTTCAAACACTACAAATACTTTTTCGTCATTATACATTGATTTTCTATTACTAACCATATTTACAGTTCGAAACTTTATGTATAACTGATAATATTATGATAACAAATAAATATTAATAATAATCCATGACTCCTTATTATTAGTAATTAGGGACTAGGGTCTAAAACAGCATACACCTGCAAATCAATCTCAATTTGTAAACAAAAGGACTAATTTCTTAGAAATTTTTAAATAAAGGGGGCAAACAAGCAAACGGGTCACCTGATGGAAAGCAACTTCCGTCGCCCATGGACACTCGCAGCATCTGAAGAGCTGGAGGTGCATTGCCGGCCTTTTAAGAGGGAATAGGGTAATAGGGGAGGGTAGGGAAGGGAAGGGAATAGGGGAGGGTAGAGAAGGGAATAGGGTAGGGGATCGGGCCTCCGGTAAACTGACTCACGCGCGCAAGCGCTGTTTCACGCCGGTTTTCTGTGAGAACGTGGTATTTCTCCGGTCGAGTCGGCCCATTCGTGCCGAAGCATGGCTCTCCCACGCTTCGGCACGAATGGCATAATATACAAGAATTGCTCGTTTAAAGATATAAGATTCAGAAGCTATATCAATATCATTTTATTTACAAATAACTTAATCTAATTTGGAAGTAGCATAAAATATCTCATAAAATAAAAGCAGGTTGTTTGTCTTTCTCTCCCATATGGAATAATTGTATGTCTTTTAATTAGTCATACTATTTTATACACAACCAGAAACTTGCACTTACTACCAAAATATTTGATACAGGACATTCCAAAACTCCATTAAAAGAAAATTAAATCCCGCAGGTACTTAAGAACAAAATGTTATCATGCAGCTCCATTTGAGGAAATTGATTCCTAGGCAGTAGACAGACCAATGTCATTTGGTCGGATCTTGTCAATTCAATGTTAATAATTGTGAGCTGTCTGCTGGGCTTAATGTAACACAACCAAACTACGTAGGTCCCCCATCTGCGTAGGAATCAACTTCTAATGTACTATCATTAGAACAAAATTTAATCCTGCAGGTACATTCTTCCTAAAATACATAGCCTTTGTCCTTTCCCATTCAGAATAATTGTCCTTAATTGCCTAATCATAGTATTATACAAAACTAGTAGTTCCTGAGAATAGCACATTCAAACAAACAAACTCTTCAGCTTTATAATGTTAGTATATGTAGTGAGTAGTGACTACTGACTACTGACTTACCTCATGGCTTTGACTATAGTATATAATATAAACAACTGCATCATTCTTAATAACATTTTTGATATTAGTAGTCTCATGCAATAACATCTACCTTTGTTAAAATTGACTATACTCCCTGAAGCCAGTACAAAACAAAGAGTATTATCATTGTGACACACACAGAGTTCTATTGTGTGTTGGAGGCTTGTATTATCTCTGTTGCTATGACACATGCCTCATAATAATAATTATCAGTATTAACAGAATAGTCCAGGCTGTGTATTACAACATTTTTAGCTATAAAGTATTTTGTCATATTCTGATCCAGTGAATTGACAGACAGACAAAACATTGTGTAACTGTCAGGGACCTGTAGGCTCAGTATGGATCTTTTTATTAGAAATAGCCAGGTCTTTTGATACTGTATGAAGTACTCATAACCTTATCAGTATTCAGTAATAAAGAGTATTTAGTTCTTATTAGAATCTCTGTTTTTATATAATTATTGTAATAAACCATTACCTATCATCCTGTCAGTTTTAATAGCAGCTGGTAGTTGCCGAAACAATATATATGATCCATTTAAATTCTAATTAAAAGTTTTGATTTCCCTTTCTTTACTCTAAAATTGTTAATTGTTTGCCTACCAACTGGATAAGTTGTAAATTGTAATGCGTGAATTATATGCCTCGTGGTTTTGGATTTACTTATTTTCAAATATATATAATAGGCTTTATAGAAATAACGCCAGCAACTTCGTTGTGCTGAAAAACCCAAGCACGGCAACGCCGCACCGCACTGTGCCGGTCTGAGTGGGGGTGTTAGGTTCATTTTCGTTACGGAATTTCTTGATTCGGTCGCCGCGCTCAAAGCCCGCGATAAAAGCTATGTAATAAAAATATCCTTACGAAAATTAGCATTCTCAATATCACAAGTATATGTACAACGAGCTTTTGCCCGCGGCTTCGCTCGCGTTAAGAAGTATTATTATATACAAACTTTCATCCCCTATTTGAACCCCTTGGGGTTGGAATTTATCAAAATCCTTTCTTTGCGGATGCATACGTCATAACATCTACCTGCATGCCAAATTTCAGCCCGATCCGTCCAGTGGTTTGGGCTGTGCGTTGATAGATCACTATGTCAATCAGTCAGTCAGTCACAGTCACGCCTTTGTTTTTCACAAGTATATGTATAGACAACTTTTAAGTGGTTATTGCATACTTATATGCAGCACAATTTGTAACATATTGTTTCTTAATTTAATTACTAGTTAACGCTGCAGAATGAAATAGCGAGCTATCGGACTTCGCAACACCCGGTGTTGCGTCCGTAAGGTGTAACATGGTAATCATCATCATCATCGTGGAAATATCGAGTTTGGGAACTTATGCGTAGGATGATCATTTCGCCGAATGTATATTCCGCGTATCCCATGGCTCTGCTTGAAGCGGAAG
Organism: Aricia agestis; assembly: GCF_905147365.1. Taxonomy (NCBI): domain Eukaryota; kingdom Metazoa; phylum Arthropoda; class Insecta; order Lepidoptera; family Lycaenidae; genus Aricia; species Aricia agestis. Next base: position 6,144,788 of record NC_056424.1, on the reverse strand, counting down.
CAAAAAAACTTTTGGGGCTTTAGTGGGTATGCCCGGGCGCGGCCTTCACTCCCGCCCCCCATACCCCGGTGGCCCTCCCCAGACTGCCGGGGATGCTAGCTATGACAACAGCATTTATACTGTACACTGTACAGTTACATGACTTAGGGCTACAGAGTACAGACTCATGGGCGTATCATGTTGACGTCCCTACTAAGTATATTATCTAGTACTTTCACCTATAAATAAAAAAATAATGATTACAACCAAGCTGGTTTCAGAATATTAGGCCCCATTGGTTTACTTAGTAGGTACGCTGTGGCTTGGCCATAAAAAGTTTCGTACTACTGACGAATCTTGTGAAGAATAGAGGAAATCTGACAGTTGGTATCTAAAATCCAATAATTTCTACTGTACTCATGATAAGCCTCCTGAACGGAACTGAATCAATGATGATGAAAGATCATAAGCTGGTCATCAGCTGATCATCACTACACTGTCAGTATTACCAGTGCTTACGTTCGTCGACCTTCGGCCAAGGTGAGCTGAGCTCGTCTCGCCGCGCGCCGCTAGTTACAACGTTCTAGCAGCTTCTGCGGGGCTAAAATGGTCGCTTTGAAGAATCATGATATGAATCATAATATGATTCACTTTTCTAAAATCGCAAAATGCAACTCTGCTTGCAATTCATTTCTGTTTTTTGTACTGATTTGACATTTGTCACTTTGACAGTTTTGACAATTCATTTGCTGAATTGATTGAGAGGAATTGCTAAATGTGACCATTTTAGCCCCGCTGTTCTGTTACAAGTTTACAACATATTTAAAGAATCTAGAATCTTCTAGAATTTAGATGAGATTCTAGAAGATTAGAGTCAAAGCTTAATCAAAATGCAAGTTCTCCTTCCAAACGATATTCAAGAAAGGAGAAGGTTATTTTTCAAGTATTTTATCCCATTCTGCTGGATTTTATCCCGGAAAAATGTACGGTTCCCAATAAACGGATTATGATTCTTAAGCTAACCCTAAAGTAGAGAGTAGGATTTTTGTTGACGCTTCTCTGATTCACATATCACACGTATCTCTATAATCGAACTCTCGATAACTGAACTAAACACGATTAGTCTATGGGAGATCGCAGACGACAGACTTTTTGTGCGATCGAGTCTGCGGCGCGGGGCCCATACAGTCGGCACTCGGCACGGCCGCGCCATGCCGACTAGACTGTATGGGCGCCGCCGCAGACTCGATCGCACAAAAAGTCTGTCGTCTGCGATCTCCACACGATCTCCCTATAAGTGTACTGTGTAGGTATCCTAGAACAAAGCTCTATTAAACATTCATTATTGCACTTTCCATTCCATTGTTTCTGGGTCAGTTGCGAAGCTCACACATGTCGGATATGTAACTCAATCCGGATAATTGCTTAATATCCGACACTCATAGGCTACTTTTGCTGCAATCCCACATGATCCCACGAAAAACTTTTTCATTCACGAATTAATTACAAGGTGTAACTAAACTAAGTGATAATACTTTAGGTTGTGTATGTGTTCCTTGTAGAGAGTTCACTGTGAAAGTAGCAGCGCTGAAAGACCAATTTTTTTTTCACTTTTGTATGAGGAAACTCGTGACGCCGCGCTGGGGCACTTGCCCATACAAAAGTGAAAAAAAAATCTTCCAGCGCTGCTACTTTCACAGTAAACTCTATAATCTATATGTAGTATAGGGAACTATCACTTAGTTATGTTACACCCTGTAGAAGCCAAGACGAGTTAGTTACGTTGCGTCCATAGATAATATCAGCGGGGCTAAAATGGTCACATTTAGCAATTCCTTTCAATCAATTCAGCAAATGAATTGTCAAAACTGTCAAACTGACAAATGTCAAATTAATGAATTGCAAGCAGACTTGCATTTTGCGATTTAAAAAAAATGAATCATATTATGATTCATAATATTATGTTTCTCCAAAGCGACCATTTTAGCCCCGCAGAAGCAAATAGGTTGCGTCACAATTAGTTTATCGCGCGGGAACCGTACGTTTTTCCGGAATAAAAAGTATTCTTTCCGGAAACTCAATTATTATACACTAAGTAGTATCTCGACACTAAATTTCACCAAAATTTGTTCAGTGGTTTGGGCGTGAGGTAACAGACAGACAGACACACTTTCAAATTTATAATAAGATTATGGATCTAAGTGGCCGCTGGGCCAAAATTACGTGCCTCAAGTTTATTGGAACTAAGTTCCTTATCGCGCGTTGCGAAAGGGGGCTAGACGGAAAAAAATTAAGACGGAAAAGTTTTAACGACACTTTTTATCTATGTTGATCTATGTCTATGAAGTCTGTGCTTTAGACCCAATTTCACCAACCTCTGTTTGTTAAATCCTAACAAGGCATTACTTAACGGACCTTGGAAAATTAAACAGACTTTTTTTTTTTAATGAAATAAAGGGGCAAACGAGCAAACGGGTCACCTGATGGAAAGCAACTTCCGTCGCCCATAGACACTCGCAGCATCAGAAGAGCTGCAAGTGCGTTGCCGGCCTTTTAAGAGGGAATAGGGTAATAGGGGAAGGTAGGGATGGAAAGTGAACGGAATAAGGGAGGGTAGGGAAGGGAATAGGGTAGGGGATTGGGCCTCCGGTAAACTCACTCACTCGGCGAAACACAGCGCAAGCGCTGTTTCACGCCGGTTTTCTGTGAGGACGTGGTATTTCTCCGGTCGAGCCGGCCCATTCGTGCCGATGCATGGCTCTATGTCCCACAGTAAAAATTTAACAGCGGATTAGTAAATGCAATGTTAAGTGAACAACGAGTGAACAACTATCAATTCGTTCTTTCTTGTTATAAGGCGACGAAATTGCAATGTACAAGATTAATACGACATGTTTGCTGCAATGTGTCACTTTCTTTCATAGTAGTATAATAGTAGATAATGCGACCAAATTAAAATATAACTGATCGCATACATTTGTTACGCTATAATAGTTCTTCTTAATTTACGTTAATGATTATTATCTGTCAAAGCTGAAAACATGAATCATAATACAAACTTTTATTAACATATTTCGGTTTGGTAATTTTGATACAAGTTAGTATATTTGCAATGTCAAGGAAAATCCGAAGGCTGAATTTTTGGCAAAGTGAAAATAAATAATTATTCATAACTATGAAAATAATTAATAATAAGGACGTAGCGGAAACATGGCGGAAAGACTCAAAAGTAAAAAAATATTCTTTTATTGATATTGCATATTATTGTCTTTGAAAGTTGTTATTTTGACTCATATTATATAGCAGCCTGTTAAATATTTAACGGACCTCCATAGCAGGAATTAAATTTAACATCGTGTTAGGTGATACATGACATTAGGGCGTGGTGGAACGCTCGATAGCTCTAACAGGCCGTTAACTGATTTAACAAGCCATTATTTATTTAACATTGCTTGATGAAACTGGGTCTTAAGCTTTTTGATATAGTTGTAAGCCGTGCGTTATCGCGTTTTTCTGTGTCCCTCTTTTTTTTTTTTTTTTTTGTTAAATGTATACATGTTTTTTGTACATAAGAAATAACTTCGTTTCATCCGGGTGTCCCTTGACACCTCTCAAGTTTTATTACATTTTTTCTGCAGTTACAGGAATCTCGAACATACATAAATGCCAAAATATTATGGCCGATTAATGTACTTACAAGGTCACAAGTCACAACTCACATTGTTAAATTTAAAGTATTGAGTATGATACTGGTTATATCTGTTACTTTCTACGCCAGGGTTGGCACACACGAGAAATGCAGCGGTGCATTGGTTCACCTTTTAACATCGATTAAGAGTTAGCACATAATGTTGCCAAATTTTTTGCGAGAAACTTATGATTGCATATTTCAACAGTTGTAAATTGAAAATAAAACCTTTTAAATTGAACGCTAGCCAAAAGCATTTCGTTGTAGTTTGCCTGAGCGATGATGGATGGACGTTTTATTAACCTATACAACAACACAAGAATTTTGAAAATCCGTCCACAAACAGCGAAATTATCATCAGAAACATCTGTTTCGATGCAAAATATTACGAAAAGTACCAATAATTGAATAATTGGGTCATAATGTGATTACCCATGGTATAATTATGGTTGTGATGATGATGATCTATCAAATTGATGTATTGGCTTATCGACGTTTAAAGTTTAAATAAAGTGAGTCCTATTTAAATTAAATATTGATTTCATTAAAGGGACATTGCCTATCAAAATAATTAAAAGATGCATGTCGAATTCAAAATAAATTTCTTATATTTTACGTTACAAAAAAATAATCATAGTAATATTATGTTAAATGCATAGGTACTACCGAATTCTAATTAATATTAACTAATAAAGTAATTCAAGAATAATTCTTAACGGAACAGTCAAAATATTTGTTGTCGAAAGTAAAAACTGCCAACCCTAATCTTCTGTGATGAACTGGTGTTAATAATTATTATTGTTATTTGTTTGCACCTCTCAGCCTCAGCTCTCTAAAGTTTTCTCTTGTTCGTATCTGTAGTCTGTACTCTGTAAAATGATAAAAATATAATAAAATAGAAAAAAAAACTTAAACTCAATTTTTTAATGCAGATTTTTTTTTTCAAATATTCTCTGAACGTCTACATGATGCCTACCGCCGGTTCAGGAACTAACCCGTCGAGAAGAACACGCACGGGGCCCACTTTTTACCAAAAAAATGGAAAGGCCTGATTTCAAGAATGACTGACATGTCCGAATCTTAACAATAGGGAATATTACGCAAAGGTCGTAGTAGAGGGTTACTAGCTCATACGGTAAATAATACGACCAAAATCCCGGCATGTTGCACACGTCAGGTCAGAATATACATATTATTATTATTATATCGACAGAAAATTTGTCAAATGGCCTGAATTCTCTTTGATTAGTGATAAGTGCAGGTCATTAGTACGTAATCAAGAGAAAGTAAGGGACTGTATTCACTTTGATTAGTGATTATGGCAGGTGATTAGTAATCAGGAGAAAATAAGTGTGAACAATGACAGATTAGTGCAAGTCTTTTATTTTTAAATAATCCCTAATCTAATCACTAATAACCTGCACCAATCACTAATCAAAGTCGATGCCTTTAGGTACGTCATACAAAACTTTTTGTTTATTGTACATTATTCTGGTACTGCGTGAAAACATTGCAGAAATATAATAGTATGTCTCGATATCTGAAATAAAGGGCTCATCAGTCATCCTAATATAAGAGGACATGTAAAAAGTTAAATATCTATAAACTAAGTTCTAATAGGTGTTCTAGTTCTGAGCTTGACTAATAGAACGTCTAAGGTCGTAGTGCCTTTCACAACAGTTTTTAAATAAGTAAGATCTAAGTCTTGATCTAGAAGCTAGATATTGAGGTCAATCGGTTCAAATTGATGTGAAGACGTTACTTTATGAGTTAACAAATCAATTAGAAAGTGGAGTTTATATGGTGTAATCCAGAACCCTACTAACTTGGGACTTTGGGATAGTACTAAGTACTATTTACTAACGTGGGATTCATAATACAGCAATATAAGGTTGCCTAAGAGTTAATTCAGAGCCTTAAGTCTTAACTCTTAACCACTGCCATAGTAAGTAATATAAGTAATAAGTATTTAGATATTTAAACATTAAAGAGACTGTAACTTGCAGTCAAACTGCGTAAGCAGTTTTGCAGGAAGTGTATAACTGTTATGTATATTATAAGAGAAAAGAAATAAATAAATAAATAAATAAATAAATAAATAAATGGTTAAATCTGCTCAATAGTTTTCTGATGAAGAAGAACTATGGTTGAACCCGCATTACCCGCAGTCTTTAAATAATATTAGTGAGATGTGATTAAAGACTAGAAAGTTTCTGAGAATCAACGGATATATTTTTATCTTTCCCGCAATAACTGCTAAAACGATTTAGCTAAAATTAAACTCACAGGATACAGAGGCCTTGGGATAAACCCCGTCCGACTTAATAGCCCTAGCAATGCCCTAGTTCTTGTTAAAAGGTTTTCCTTAAATCTAAGAAAAGAAACTGTTTATTAAATCTAAATAGTAGATATTCAAAAGGATTTAGTTGAACCTTCACATTTTTAACCGCCTTCCAAAAAGGAGGACGTCATAACAAGAGTTTTCTGTTTACCATCGGTAGTTCTATATCTAGGGCACGATTCTTGTAAGTCACAACTCACAACATAACAGTACCTCTGTTAAGTTGTGACTTACTAAGGTCCTTCTACCTGTTTTTAACGTTACTGGTTAAAACTTACCGAGTCATAGAGGTAGAACTCACTACATAATTAAATTACGGTCCCACCATCAAAATGCTGATTGTTGATTCTCATATTACCTCGAATGTTTTTAATCGGGACTTAACGCGACTTATTTAAGTAGTAATGATACTACGAGTACATACTTTTTCTCGACGTTTCGGCTGTGTTGCAACGGCCGTGGTCACGAGGGGACTGCAGGAGCGCGACGTCTTCGTTTGCACGGGGCGGTCGGTTCTACGACTACCCTCGAGTTGTCCAATATTTGTGTTGTGTGTGATTAAAAAGTTTAATTATAATGCAACGCGAAAGTTTAAAATGTTACCTCGAATGTTGATCGCAGACTACTTATAATATGCTATCTCACGTGCGAGTAAGACAGTTCGAAGATCGAATCAACTTATAAAAATCGATCCGGCCCGGATGTAAGTGGACCATTTTATGATGATGCCCAGTTAGGATCAACTCGCGTGCAACCGCGTCACGCTTGGCAGCTTACGACGTGTTCCTTCCTATTTAGAAGTAATGTATGTAATCATTTGCATGCTATTTTTCTACTGATACTCAACCGTACTTCGGTTGTTAGTCTACCTAACCAGCGGTCTATGGACTCTATGGTTATAAGAAAAGAAATTTTTGACGTCAGAATGATTCAGCTTTTGGTGCCCGTTTCACCAACCGCCTACCAACGCTAAGTGCTAGTGGATCTACTCAAGTAGAAAACCTGGGTGTACTTTAAACTTAAACTTTCTGATTGGCTGATATAAACTCTTTAATATTAACTTATTGCTTGTTAATAAAAGAGTTGAAAAACGTTACTCTATTCAACAGATAATCCCCTGGCTTAAAAATTCAGAAGCCTTGTATTCATAGATTCTGCTTTGGTTTTTGCATCTGTAGTTGTTCGGCAATTTAAAAATTAAAAAAAAAGTAATTAAAAAAGGAAATTATAAAGTTATCGATGAAGAGGTTTATATACTTGTACTTTCCGAGGCTGCGTTTGGTGTTGCAAGCGCTTGCAACACCCGACCTTGTGTCTGTTGCTAGTTCACAAATTGACCAGATATCCTTGTCAAATAATAATTTATGCGGTTTTTGCTATTTAGTATATTTACTGTATTTAGTTGTTAACTTTATGGTTTGGATGAGCCGTTATGCGGTTAGTTCATGTTTACTACCTATTGGCAAGTAATAGCGGCAACAGATATACATAATCTGTGAAAATTTCACATCTCTAGCTATTACCGTTCTTGAGTTACAGCCTGGAGACAGACAGACAGACGGACGGACAGACGGACAGACAACGAAGTCTTAGTAGTAGGGTGCCGTTTTTACTCTCTGGGTACGGAACCCTAAAAAGCCGTACGCATTTTGCTAACGCGTACGGGCCTACTTAGCCATAAAGTGTGAGCGACTTTTTGTACTCTACACATTGACTGCACTGGCCCAATGCATTGGCCCAATGTGTACAGGGGGCTTATTAATGGCTATTACCATTAGTAGTAGTAAACAGACAGATCGACACACTTTTACATTTATAATAATATTTTTATATTATGTATTAGTATGTATAGAGATAGTTCAATGACCGATGCTCTACGTGTTCGGTGACATGGTTAATCAGTGTGTGTACAGTGCGTTATTCCAATCATTTTAATGTTTAAAAATATCTCTTTGTAGTTGTAATCACTAGAGTTACGAACCAAACACATAAGTCACAAATCACAATATTATGCTATGAACGATTGTGCCCCTGCGCAATGCTTTCGTTCCGGTCACGGGCTAGGGCCAACCCTAGCCCGTGTTCCAAAGTTGAAGTTCCCAAGAACTTCAACTTTTCGCGATATCGATATTTTTTTTACCATAATATTACTTACTAAAAACATATTTTTAGTAAGTAATATTATCGATATTTTTTAAGAACCTAAATGAACTGAATGGAAACAAAAATGTCACTACATACACGTAGTATAAACGTCATAACTCATAAGTCATAACTCATAATATTACAAGTTACTTATGAAAGTTACGTAAAAAAACGTAAAACTCTGATTTTACTACTTGCGATTGTATAATTAAATCACACGTGGCCTTTATTCTATTTTCAATAATTGCTACAAATCATTTAATCGATACGATAAGCTAATTTGAATTTGATTGTGATTAAATAATAAACTCCGTTAACCGTTTATATAAATTATTTTTTGTCATTACTAGGTATATTTTGTCAAAGCGTTGTTTTCATACAGTTAAGGCATTTTCCTTGTGTGTGCTTAAAGTTGTGTTTCTTTTTAAGACGCTGACAACTGCCAATGACCTTGAGGATTCGCATTTCTAAGCCACGCCCCCTAATTGTCCGATAAGACAGCGCCAGCTTTGCTAGCGGCTAAACCGGGAACTTCTAAAAGATAGGTTTGATTAATATTGAGCTGTCGCATAGAGATTTCAATAGATGGCGCGTAATAAATAAATACTACGAGTATGTACTATACTTCCGTGAGCGAACTATAAGAGTGCGGAAGATTAGTGCAGAATGCAGATAGAACGGAGCACAGCGGAGAGGTAATATTAACGCACTTGAAAATAAACTTTATAATCATTAAACTAAAGTGCATAAATGCTTGAACCTTACAAAAAATGCACGTTTGTCCTCGAGGATACGCGGGAATCTTTAAAAGTTTGAAGTCGATATTATACTGATTCGTTATGTCTATTGTGGTAGTAATGTAAGCCATACACGTTACGCAGGTAGACCGGAATGTGTGAGGGAATATACCTGTGCAGTTTTTTGGACCTGCGCAGGCGACCAGGTCCCACACACATACCGGTATACATGTGCAGGCATACCTGCGTGCTGTACAGGTGGATCTCTCCCGTCCCCGGTAGACGTGTAAGGCTTACTTATGGTAAATAAAACACAGTTATTCTTTTATAAAATACCTATTATATTATAAAATAATGACAAAACCCAACTGCGTAAAAACATTCAATTTTTTTCATAAACATTTTTTCTGTTACATTACAATTTACATTAAAATTACAATTACATAAGTACAGCAAGAAATAAAACAAAATTCAGGAATCGTTTTTTACTGTCCCGGCAAACGTTGCTTTGCCATAATATTATATTTACGATAATATTATTATTTTAATTAAGTGACTAACGGCCGTTCCCAATATATGATCTATCTCTGGTTTTGCCCTACTAGAGATATGAATAGCTCACATTAGACATTAGAGACATATATTTTGTCAATTGTGAGCTATTCCTATCTCTAGTAGGGCAAAACCAGAGATAGATCAAATATTGGGAACGGCCGTAAATAGGTAAGTATGTCACCATGGCAAATGCACTTATCAATATTTAAAGTACCCAGTAGCCGATTCTCAAACCTACTGAATATGCATAATATAATTGATTAACGGTGCCCAGCTATATATATATATATATATATATATATATATATATATATATATATACTAGATGTCCCGCGCGGCTTCGCCCGCGTAAATTAGAAATTTTACAGAATCCGTAGGTACATTTTCCCATAAAAAATATTTCCCCCGTTTTTCCCACATTTTCCTGAGTTTCTTCTGTCGTATTAGTCTTAGAGTAATAATATAATATAACCTTCTCGATAAATGATGAGTCTTACTCGATAAATGATCTATCTAACACTGAGATAAGTTTTTAAATCGGACCTGTAGTTTCTGAGATTGACGCGTTCAAGCAAACATACTCTTCAGGTTTATAATATTAGGTAGATATAGATTTTTTTTAATTATCGCTTGACAAACTCGAGTCTCGATCTAAAAGACTATGAAATGGTATAATATGGTAGTGATGATGATGATGATGATGATGAAGAATGTAATTTGCATAGTAGCATATGCTTTCTGTTCTTAAAACAACGCCGAAACTCCCAAACTTGTATCTATAAAGAATCAGGAATTCTCTCAGCGCCTTCCGAACCACGGTATACCAGGTATATCTCGGTGCAAAATCTTACTTGTTGGTAGCATATGCTTAGAATACTTCTCACGAAACCGAAGTCACCATATGTTTCCCTATAAGTTTTGAGGAGTTCCCTCGATTACTTATGGATCCTTCATCAGATCACCACTTTTGTGAATATAATACCAAATTGGGATGATACCCTATATACCAAAAGAAAAATTTTGAAAATCGGTTAACAAACGGCGGAGTAATCGTTGAATATAAGAAAATGAACATAACACCTCCCCCATTTTGAAAGTCGGTTAAAATTGTAGCCTATGTGTTATTTATTTAATATTTTAATCAGCACATGAATTGAATAACAAAATTTTTTTCAAATTAATCGTAGCACCATCTGTCAGGACAAACTAAAATTGAAATAGAATAATATTGAATGCGATGATAGCGCCATCCGCCGGATCTAATGTAAAACATTCCAAAATCAACAACTCCTTATAAATAAGAAATTAATTGAAAAAACATTTTCCAGTAGACCAAACTGTAAATCTAAACCATTCTCGAATCTCCACGAACACACACAAAAAATTTCATCAAAATTGGTCCAGTCGTTTAGGAGGAGTTCAGTCACATACACACGCACACAAGAAATATATATATATACTAGATGTCCCGCGCGGCTTCGCCCGCGTAAATTAGAAATTTTACAGAATCCGTAGGTACATTTTCCCATAAAAAATATTTCCCCCGTTTTTCCCACATTTTCCTGAGTTTCTTCTGTCGTATTAGTCTTAGAGTAATAATATAATATAACCTTCTCGATAAATGATGAGTCTTACTCGATAAATGATCTATCTAACACTGAGATAAGTTTTTAAATCGGACCTGTAGTTTCTGAGATTGACGCGTTCAAGCAAACATACTCTTCAGGTTTATAATATTAGGTAGATATAGATTTTTTTTAATTATCGCTTGACAAACTCGAGTCTCGATCTAAAAGACTATGAAATGGTATAATATGGTAGTGATGATGATGATGATGATGATGAAGAATGTAATTTGCATAGTAGCATATGCTTTCTGTTCTTAAAACAACGCCGAAACTCCCAAACTTGTATCTATAAAGAATCAGGAATTTTCTCAGCACCTTCCGAACCACGGTATACCAGGTATATCTCGGTGCAAAATCTTACTTGTTGGTAGCATATGCTTAGAATACTTCTCACGAAACCGTAGTCACCATATGTTTCCCTATAAGTTTTGAGGAGTTCCCTCGATTACTTATGGATCCTTCATCAGATCACCACTTTTCTGAATATAATACCAAATTGGGATGATACCCTATATACCAAAAGAAAAATTTTGAAAATCGGTTAACAAACGGCGGAGTAATCGTTGAATATAAGAAAACGAACATAACACCTCCCCCATTTTGAAAGTCGGTTAAAATTGTAGCCTATGTGATATTTATTTAATATTTTAATCAGCACATGAATTGAATAACAAAATTTTTTTCAAATTAATCGTAGCACCATCTGTCAGGACAAACTAAAATTGAAATAGAATAATATTGAATGCGATGATAGCGCCGTCCGCCGGATCTAATGTAAAACATTCCAAAATCAACAACTCCTTATAAATAAGAAATCAATTGAAAAAACATTTTCCAGTAGACCAAACTGTAAATCTAAACCATTCTCGAATCTCCACGAACACACACAAAAAATTTCATCAAAATTGGTCCAGTCGTTTAGGAGGAGTTCAGTCACATACACACGCACACAAGAAATATATATATTAAGATATATATATATATATATATATATATATATATATATATATATATATATATATATATATATATATATATATATATATATATAAAGAAGAGTGCAGTATAATTTAGTTAGGTAACTAAATTATACTGCACTCTTCTTTATCAACATAATGAAATGATAAAACGAAACAAATATCTTCTCACTCGCATGCGCCTGAAAATGTATATTTATCTAGTATTATTTTTGTTTCGTCTGAACCTGTTTTCGCGCGGCGCCGCGGTGCCGTGCGGTAAATAGTAGGCATTGGATTAACGAATAACGGACTTCTGCATATTAACGGAAGTTAACCAGTCCGTTAATATTTTTAAAAGTTAACTTAAAAGTTAATCCGTTAATCAAAATGTTAACTTCGTTAATTAACGATTAACGGATTAATATATATATATACAGTATGTAACAAAAACAAGTGATAATACTTTAGGGTGTGTACGTGTTCCTTGTAGAGAGTTCACTGTGAAAGTAGCAGCTCTGAAAGAGGTTTTTTTTTCTTTTGTATGAGCAAGGGCAAGTGTCACGAGTTTCCCCATACAAAAGAAAAAAAAATTAGGTCTTTCAGCGCTGCTACTTTTACAGTGAACTCTCAACAAGGAACACGTACAAACCCTGTGTCGAGAAAATTGAATGCCGAAATCACCCACTTCGGAACTTCTGTAATAGGCTAAAAATTTACAAACTGATACGAAATATCCCATCAAAGACACAAATTTGACCCAAAGCGTGATCATGATGAAGTTATTAGAAAATTATTAGAAAACTTTGGCCGGGTGATAAAAAGAAGACCCAACACTGCAAGTGCTAACCTAGTAAAAGACATTTTATATTAAAAAAAAATAAGCTTCGTTTCTTCTATCAAACATGGCCAAGAAAATTAAAAACAAGCAATAAGAGATTTAGAATTACAAGAAGGAATTAAAGTAAAGCCTTGCGGGCTATTTATAGATACAGACTTGCCATTTTTAGGAGCAACGCCCGATGGAATTTGCGATGAAAAAACTATTTTAGAAATTAAATGTCCCATCACAGCATATAACATTGGAGTAGACGCTGCTATAACACAACAAAAAGTAACATTTTGGAAAATAGATAAACAGGGCAAATTAAATATAGACAAAAATCACTCCTGGTTTTATAAGGTGCAAGGGCAGCTCCATATTTCAGGTTACGAATATTGCCTTATTATTATTGATAGGCATGTAATGGTCTTCATTTGAGTCACTATCAATTATCAATATTAGATTGCAAAGTATGCATAGAAATGTGAATTTTGAATTGAGGCCATCTTGCTTTTCACCTACTAGTTCTATGTCAGTTAAAGCACATCCAAGAGGACCATGATGAGAAATTTCTTGCAACCTCTTATAAAAATATGAAACACTTATAATTCTTCTTCCGACATCAGGTTTCTTCTGAGGAAGTGTAGTTTCAACAATAAGCTTTTCAGCATCACATTCAGCCTCCAAACTACATAGTCCAGTGTCATGGGTACTTTTTTCTTCCAGCGTGTAAGTAAGTTTATACTTTGAGACATCGACATTTAACAACAGTTTAAAAACTGGATCACCACAAAATTTCATAAATTAAAATGATTAACTTTTCGATTATTGGGAAATAGGAATTAGGATAAAATTATACAGAACTCAATATTTAAAAAAGCCTTTGGCTCGTTTGCCTTCTAATTTCATTAAAAAGGTATACTAAAAATTTTATTAGGCTAATACGCTGCACTCCGCAGTAGGGGTGGGTCGTTATGTGATTTTTAACCGACGAAACAAGTTGTAACTGTACGACGCGGGCGCCCGGTAACGGTGTGACGTCATATCACAATTTCGCCGCGCGGGCCCCATACAATAAACGTGATTTTTTGCTCTATCTCAATAACTGCAACAGGTAGGCACTTGAAATTTTCATCAAGGCCTTAATTATATATGTACTTTAATAATCAATAATAATATTATAATAAAATAAAAAATTAAGGGGGGCTCCTATACAAAAATCACAAATTTTGGCCTATTTTGCACTATAACGGTATGTGTATTCATAAGTGAGTCCGATTAGTAACATAATATAATATTATTATTAATTATTAAAGTACACATATAATTAAGGCCTCGGTGAAAATTTCAAGTGCCTACCTGTTGCCGTTATTGAGATAGAGCAAAAAATCACGTTTATTGTATAGGACCCACGCGGAAAAAATGTGATATGACGTCACAAGCGGTCGCGGGTTGTTAGCGGGAATCGATATTTTTCGAAACTTTGAATGCCTATAAAATCAAAACTACAAGGTATTTTTGACTGCAACAAAAACTAGTGTATTTGTATACATACAGGCTTTACTGTGACAAAATTTCAAGCAATTTGGCATACCTAGTAACATTCTCAATTAAACCTTCCTGCCCAATTATTCCAGCGGGGCTAAAATGGTCGCTTTGTTGAATCATGAGACGAATCATAATATGATTCATTTCTCTAATATCGCAAAATGCAACTCTGCTTGCAATTCATTTTTGTATTTTTGCACTGATTTGACATTTGTCAGTTTTGACAATTCATTTGCTGAATTGATTGAGAGGAATTGCTAAATATTACCATTTTAGCCCCACAGGGCTTAGGTATCATTAGGAGAGCCCATTTAACCAAAAAATGGGTGTTATTTTTTTTAAATGACAATATTTTATCCCATTTAAAATCGTTGCAGAAAGGTCACTCGCGGCGCGGGGGAATGAAAGGGGGTGACGCCGGGATGAGGCGCGCGCGCGGGCCTATAGCCTATAGCCTTTTTTCAAATCGGACCAGTAGTTCCTGAGATTAGCGCGTTCAAACAAACAAACAAACTCTTCCCAATTATAATATTAGTATTGATATAAACTAATTAATATTTTTGCTAGGTAATCTGCGCGGAACTAGTTGGCCGCGCCGCCGGTATGCTCACATACCGGCGGCGCGGCCAACTAGTTCCGCGCGGACTATAGCAAACTCGCTGTCGCTCGCTAGGTCGACCGGTGCAGTGGGCGGCGGGCGCTAGCTGCGACTCCAAACGAAACAACGCGACGATCGCTCGACGGAACTTCATACCACCCAATGCAATAAAAACGTTACAAAAATCACTACTCTACTATATAAATACGACTCGAAACTAGTTATTCGGTTACTGTATGTAGCTAGTTATTGTAACTATTATAGTGACGTGAAATAACGCTCACCCCTACTCCGCAGTGAAGCCGCACCCTATTAGGGCCGGGACACAAAAACACGGTCCGGCGCCGTAGGACGTCGCGTCGTCGTGCCGTGATTTTGTGTCCCGGCCCTTACGGAGCATGTCCTTGAATAGAGCTGAAAGAATCGCGCAATCGCATCGCGCTCAAATAGTAATAAACTTATTATATCTATATTTACCTAGCCTATCGTAATTGTAAAAATATACTTGCCTTTTTAAAATACTACCCGTCGCTATATTGCGATCGGCATTTGCTACATTTTCCACTGTGTTATTATCTAATTCCATCGTTTTCGGTCGACTGGAAAAAAATTAAATCATAATAATATCATAAAAAGGCTAAAATAGCTTGTAATAGATAAACTGGATCATAAAAAATACAATGAATGAGCCATGCTTTGGCACGAATGGGCCGACTCGACCAGAGAAATACCACGGACTCACAGGAAAACCGGCGTGAAACAGCCCTTGCGCTGTGTTTCGTAGTCGTGAAGGACGTTTGGTTACAACTTATAATAAGTAGATAAATAAACTTATATTACCTTTCCAACATACTACCTGCCGCTGGATCTGAATTGGAATTTGGTGATTCATTTGGGTTATCAATAATTGCACTATCCATGGTTTTCCGCCGCCTGAAATAAAAATTTAAATAATAAAGGCCTAAATAAAACTTCAGATTCAAAGCAAAATGAACTTATAGTACCTAATTATAGTACTTGTACTATTATTTATTCTGTGCTAATAGTGATAAAAAAAACCATAAAAAGTATTACGAAAATTCTCTGAAACTCGATCCATAGACCGATTGAATATTGATTTATCAGAACGATCCCCGACGCGCGACGCTAAAACTTATTTAGGCTAACGAAATAATCAACTTTATGAGTGGTGATTTTTTAACTTTTTGAACATTTATTTTGGAGTGCAAAACTCCAACATAAATGTTCAGATACAAAGCAAAATTATTATCAGTGATAAAATAAAACATAAAAAACTGTATTACGATTTACGAAAATCCTCTAAGATTCGAACCATAGGCCGATTGGAAATTGATATAATGTTATCACAACGATTGTGATAACATTATTATGTCAATTTCCAAGGTCTATGGTTCGAATCTTAGAGGATTTTCGTAAATCGTAATCAATCGTAATACAGTTTTTTTATGTTTTATTTGACACAACGATCCTGGCTATCCTAAAACACATTGAGAGTGACGAAATATTTTGATTCGGGGTCGTAATTGTTCGTTTTTTTTTTAATAAAGACGTACGCAACTAGAAAGTAGATAAAATTGAACTTACTTTTACTTCCATCATGTATTTGTGGCTTTCACGAAGCTGTCGCTTTTTTGCTGGACGTCTTTTCTTTTTCTTGTCACCCATTTTTACAGACGCGCAATATAATTTCTCATATAATTTCAAATATTTATAGAAAAATATTTACAGAATAAACTTAATATACTATAAAACAATGAGAAATACCTATATACAAATTTTAAGAACTAAACGCTTCAATTACACTAAAATCACAATATCGGCAGAGCGAAATCCGTCACACGTCCACATAGCACCGCGCCTCAGCGAACACTGTCGGTTTTCATGCGCGAGAGAGAGATGTGAAATGTTCACTCAGAAGCGTGGATATATTTTTCGTTTGTTAGAGGAAAAATAAATATTGTGGGAAATCTAGATGTCAGAGCCGAAAATTAAATCGGGCAATCTTTGGATTTTTGTAAAAGGTATCAAATAAACAAATTTTTAAAGCATAGATTGTATTATTACTTTAGTTAGAACTGTTTAAAGTTCCCGAAAGATGTGACTTTGGTATTTTTTTTCATCCAGTAGGAGTACATTATTTTATTATTTAAATCGGACAAGCTTTTCCAAATATAATCAAAAATCACATATATTTTTTTTGTGCCAATCAATGAAATACATACGTCTAGAAAACTGCACAAAGATGTCAAATTGGCAGCTGTCTGCGCCTTAAGCTACTATTAATTAAAACGAGATAAAATACTTCACGTGTACACTACACGTGAAGTATTTTATCTCGTTTTAATGGTAATACCAGTATGAACATTTTAATTTCTTTATTTATTGTTTTTATCCCTTTAAAAAATTTAATATTTACTTAGGGCATAGGGTCAATTTATATTAGCGCAGAGTCGAAGCGAAGCGAATTTCCAAAAACCGAACACAGAAAATTCAACCTTCACTCTAGAGCGTAACGCATACATTACTTCTGCGAGGCCTATCAGCGTTGGTCGGGCGCATCCACGCGAATTCGCGCGGATGCGCTCGCCTTTTTAAATTCTCAGAAGTAATAAAGCGCGTTAAAGCTTTGGAGTTAAGGTTGGATTTGTTATGTTCAGTTTTAATAATTCGCTTCGATGCGCTCCGACTCTGCGCTAATATAAATTGACCCTTAGTGTAATTCAAGTAACGCTGTCTTTGTTATGTGACTTTTTAAAGATGCCAGAGAAGGCAAGCAGAGCTTGTACAGTTATTAGCTTTGTATAGATTTTTTAATTAGTAAGGGTTGTATAGATTTTTTAACTATTTTTTAATAAATAATGATATTGTGAGTTGTTGTGAAATACTCTAATAAATTCAAAAATAGGCGTAACAAAAGAAATTCCCTACCCGAATAAGATAATCAGTGTAGCAGAAAATTGTTATCAGCAAAATATCTCACTACCAACTTAATATGATCATATTATACTATCTGGCAGATAATTATAAGAATTGGACCTTGGCATTACGCAAATTCGTAATTTTAATCATTATTCGATTTTTACGTGTGTTGATAATTTTGATTACTATTTTTAAAAATTACTCAAATTCGTTAATTTGTGTAGTTGTTGTAATAATATGTATTTTCGATTAAGTTAAAATTATAATGCCTTGATTTGCATTAATAAGATTAAAATATAAAGTTTACATTTTAATTACAACATTGTGACACGATAACTTTATATTATATAAGATTAATTAGATGATATATTTATATTAACACAACTCTAGAGGAAGTGAATAAAAATATTTAGTAACCACAAATATTTAGGTAAGTATTAAGCACCTATTATTAATTAATATACTATTATAAAGAGGAAAGATTTGATTTTTTGTTTGTTTGTTTGTTTGTTTGTTTGAGTCGAATAGGCTCCGAAACTACTGGACCGATTTGAAAAATTCTTTTACCATTGGAATCCTGCATTATTTCTGCTGAACATAGGCTAATTTTTATTTTGGAAAAATATAAGGTTCCGTAAGATATTTGGGATTTTCGGACGCAAGGTTTAAAAAATCAACCAGAAAAGTTACTTATTTTGCGTACGCTGCCTAAACTATAAAAGATAGAGGCATAAAATGTTCTAAGTAATTATAGATCTTTTAAATATCTACAAAAAAGTCCGCGACACACTATACCTATCTATGTTGAGTGAGGCACAATAACCATTTTTTTATTAAAAAATCTAGAATTTTTTTTGGACTATATTTTAATGCGTTTATTTAAATCATGCTATTGACCCTTATCAAAATAAATTATTTCATCACTAAGTACAGTTAATGTAGATAATATTTGGTCTTTGAATGATTAAAATTGGACGTTTGGTTTTAATGTTATGGCGAAATTAAAATATTACGATTTCTGCTGCACGTTGCGAATTGGGCGTCAAGGCGCGATGCGCGGGTGTGCGTGCGGTAGGGGAGAGATTTAATTATCAGTGCCACAGACTCGCCCGGAGAGTCCACGTAAATATTACCTCGATCGTGGGAATCGCAGACACAATAGATTTTCAATAGTTATGCGACAGCCGGGTGCTGCTTTATTGATTTGATATAGACTATCGTGCTTCATTATTATAATCCTAATTTCAAAAAAGCTTTAAAAGTTATGACTACGAAAGTAATATTTTTAGAACTTTTTAAAATAAGTTTTGAATGACTATTATTTTTGATTGCTATTATAATTAATTAATTTCTTTAACTATAAATCTCCAATAGCGGCAGCCGGCTGCCAGCATAACA
The DNA here is from genome assembly GCF_905147365.1 of Aricia agestis. NCBI lineage: Eukaryota > Metazoa > Arthropoda > Insecta > Lepidoptera > Lycaenidae > Aricia > Aricia agestis. The sequence goes on along the minus strand of NC_056424.1, from coordinate 6,125,452 downwards.
ATTGAAGATCTATTGTGTCTGCGATACCCACGATGCCGATGCACGATGGAAGTATTAATGCATATTTTTTAATCCACACTATTTCTGCTGAATATAGGCTATATTTAATGAGAGAAAAAAGGGAACCGTATTAAGTGTTAATAATTGTGTGAAAAATCTACCAAAATATTCCTTCTTGCTTATGCTTTATAAATTATAGACTATACTTACTTATCGCAAAGTGATGTACTATAGTCTTATAGAGGACATTAATATCAACGTAAAAGTCCGCGATATCGTATGTCTGACTACTACAATTATTATTATCTTACAATAACTACTTTTTAATCTAAAAATATGCAATAGTAACGTTGCGCTGGTACAAACCATGCCAAACTACTTATCAGCAGGTATTAGTACTTACCAGATTTAATAATCTATACTTATCTATACTTAATATTATAAATGCGAAAGTATCTCTGTCTGTCTGTCTGTCTGTCTGTCTGTCTGTCTGTCTCGCTTTCACGCCAAAACTACCGAACCGATTGTAATGAAATTTTGTATACAGATAGTCTAAAGCCTGAGAAAGGACATAGGCTACTTTTTTACTGGAAAAAAAGGTTGTAAGGGGGTGAAAATACGAAAATTTGTTCAAATTAAGTTAGTTCCAAAAATTCATACTAGATGGCGCCGTGCGTCTTTTACATCGCGCTAACGCTTGACTAACATCTTTCTATAAGAGATGGTATCATCATACCTTCGAGTACCGATATTTTTTCGATTGTTATTTCTTTTCTACGTTATTTAATAAGTCAGTACTTAATATTATAATATACATTATACAGTGACGTAACCTTAAACCTATCAATGATAAATAGTTTATGGGTAAAGTTAAGGGGGCTAAATAAGCTTTAAAATTTGGCATAATATATAAAGTTTAATTTAAAAAAAATGAAATATTATGTGCACACTGCACAGCTGTTTTGATTTAAGGGGTACCAGGGTTTTTTTTTATAAAAGCTTTTGACACAAATTTTGTTGACATCGCGCGCTATAAACTGAAGTCCACGCGGACGAAGTCGCGGGCAACAGCTAGTTATTAATACTTTCGTAGACTATAATAAAATATATTAGTATAATACCTATGTCATTAAATATTTGAAAACTATAATCGTATTGCACATCTCACACTTGTGTGAACATAGATTTTCAATTATTTTTATTATCATTAAACAGGAAAATCCTTAATAATATTAACACATTAAAGTATAAGTATTATACATATTATATCGTCACCATTCTGTTTTAAGTGAAAACTTTAACTTTAACAATTATGTTTTATTTCGAAATACACGAGTTATTCTTCAAACTCATACCGGTTTCTCATCTGTATTTTAGTGATTTTAAATATTATTTAAGAAACATGAATGCTTTTAAAGTTACTTAATTGTTTTGGGAAGTTGATGTGATTTTTCTTTCAACAGTTTTTATGACCATAGAATAATAATTATTTAAATGATCACACAACTTATAAGTCAACGGAACGTAATCGAGAATATTTTATTTCTCGTAAGGATAAAAAAAAATCGTTTAAGTCCCAAACTAAAGTTTTTTGATATTGATATATAAAATAATTATTATCTTGTATTTAAACGAGTTAAAATATATTTATAAATAACACAATATGTATTTCCATGAATACTTAGTGTTAGAAGTAATTAGTACTTGTCATAATAATTAAAAACCAAAATAAATACACAATTTGCTTGCAGCTCTTGCCGGGAACGTAACAGCTGTTGTCGATTAACTAAATATTATGATATTATATCATACTAGCTGTCCCCGCGAACGTTTCTTTGCCATATAAGTATTTCGCCCATATTATTTTATTGAAGTGACTAAATAAGTATGTCACCGTGGCAACGTCCATCACTATCCCGTCGCACAAACAATGGTCGCCGTCAGTCTAGAATTGTAATAATTTACTATTATTTATTCAACAAATGCACTTATCAATATAAAAAGTACCGAATAGCCGATTCTCAGACCCACTGAATCTATACTAATATTATAAAGAGGTAAACTTTGTTTGTTTGTTTAATTGTAATGAATAGGCTCAAAAACTATTGGACCGATTTTAATAATTCTTTCACCATTCGAAAGCTACATTATCTACGAGTAACATAGGCTACTTTTTATGTTGGAAAATATAGGGTTCCGTAAGATATTTCAGTTTTTCGGAAACAACCAGAAAATTTACTTATTTTGCGTACGCTGCCTAAACTATAAAAGATAGAACTATACAATGTTCTAAGTAAATGTAGATCTTATAAATATCTACAAAAATGTCCGCGACACACTATACCTATCTATGTCAAGTGAGGCACAGCAACCATTTTTTTATTTAAAAATTTTGATTTTTCTTGGACTACATTTAAACGCATTTATTTTACTTATACTAATAATCCTTATCAAAATAAATCATTTCATCACTAAGTACAGATTTTTGTAGATTGGATGGAGTTTATGTAGATTATATTTGGTTTTTGAATGATTAAAATTGGACGTTTAGCTTAGAAGTTATGGCGAAATTAAAATATTGCGATGTACGCCCGTTTCGAAGTGGGCGCTGGCGCTACCAATGCTGGGGTGCGCTCGCGGGAGTATCACTAATACCTATTGTACACATTGAAAAGGTCTACAGAAAACTCCGCGATGGTATAAGTAAATATATCTCTTATGAATGTCCCACAATAACATTTTTTTGTCATTTAATTTTAACTTCAAATAATGGCTAATTTTCGAAGCGATTTTAACCAATGCGGCAATAATCCTTATTTACTTTAAATACATTATTGATTATGGCCCTCTACAACATAATATTATGATTTAAATTTTAAATTAATATTTTCGAAGATATTACAGATTTAAAAATTGCGGGACGTAGCTTTTGCGGCAGTACCGACCAATGCGGGCCACGGGTAGTAATAATAATAAATAATAATAATAAAGCCTTTTATTTCCTCGATACATACCATTTTAACAGACATGGGTTGGCCACGGCTAGTAGTGAATATAAATTATTTAAAATCAAAACTACTGAATCGATTTTAATCATTTTTAGGGTTCCGTACCCAAAGGGTAAAATCGGGACCCTATTATTAGGACTTCGTTGTCTGTCCATCTATCCGTCTGTCTGTCTGTCGCCAGGCTTTATCTCAAGAACCGCTATAGCCAGACTTCAGAAATTTTCACATATTATTATTGTGAATATCTGTTGCCGCTTAGATAACAAATACTAAAAACAAAATAATATTAATTCGTACGCGAGTCCGACTCGCACTTGGCTGATTTTTAACCCCCGACAAAAAAGAGGGCTGTTATTATTTCAGTGACATAGACTATAATATATTTTAAGTACCCTTGCGAAGCCGGGGTGGGTCACTAGTATGCATATAAAATTTGGTTAAAATCAGTAAAGCCGTTTCGAAAGAGTACGCGGCCTAACATTATGACACGAGAATCTATGTATATGAGATGTATAACTGTATAATGTATATAATATACAAGGTCTATTAAAGGATAAAATTAAAGGTATGTAATTAATAATTATACTTATATTATTTTATCGATGTTAAGCTAGCTGTGGTCATCCCTAGTAAGGTCGTTATGAAATGGCAGCACAGCAGCTAAGTCTATAGATGGCGTAATACATCTCAAATCTCAATACTTTATAAACATAGAAATTAGGCTTTGAAGTTGAAAAAAAATTTGCCCGTAGTACTTAACTTTTTAGTACCAATTTCACCATCGTCTATTAAAGTTAAATGTTGATTTAATATCAACTAATTCTCTGTCGTTGTATTTACTAATGAAAGAAAAGGCTAGGCATTTTAACAAGCCATTAAAAGGCCATTAAACTCATTGCATCGCGTTGGTGAAATCGCTAGGTAATATTATAGTGCTTATTTGCCAACTTAGAGCAGAGGTTTAGTGTTTGGGCTCATTTTAATAGCGACAATCAAGAAGACGTAGATGAACAGTAAATATTTGCATGCTACTGCTGCAGCATCACCTGGATTCTATAGGAGCCGAGCTCCGTATGAACCCAAAGTGGAGGTTTCATGTTTGGGCTCATATTGACGGGCTCATCCAAGAGAACATTCATAGACCGTATTCTTTGCATATTATACTGCACTATAACCAACAAAAGCTTAAAAACCATGAAATAGAATTAAATTAAGAAATTAAAAAAAAAAACCCCGCCAAGAAACTTTAAAAAGTAATAAAATAATATTTACTGACTTTTAGTTTAAATAATTACTAAGTGTAAAGTAATATTTTAGTCCATAATTGTTGTCAAGGTGTGTCGGGGGACCGCTAATGTAGATGTTTGATTTTACATAACATTGTAGTTTAAGAGTCAGTTCACAGCGAACCGAATCGAGACAATCAGCGACTTGGCGATACAAAAGCAAAAGTCGCTGTTGTCGTAGTTTACTTGGCGGTCCCCCGACACACCGTGACAACAATTATGGACAAAAATATTACTTTACACTTAGGAATTATTTAACCTTAAAGTCAGTAAATATTATTATTTTATTACTTTTTAAAGTTTTTTGGCGGGGAATTTCTTTAAGTTGAAAATGTTATATAATCTCCTTTACTCTTTACCAATTTGGAATCATGTCGAAAATATAGGTATTGCTACACATACGTATAATAAATTTATACATTATTTTAGATATGTAATTACGTATTCAGTGATAATATTATGTGGACATTGTGCCCTGATAAGCGATAGCCAGCTGGACTGATTAGGAAACGAGTCCAGTTCGTTCGGAGATATCTGTCACACAAGCTCAATGCTGATTGACGATACAAGTATCATAAGGTGCTTTGCAGACGACGGGGCTGGGCGGGCTGGTCAATTTCGCCGCTTACCAATGCACACGGCGGGCAAAAAGACCGCAGGTGCTCTGCGGGCACTGCACTGGCGGCGTAGCATGTCCGCGGACAAAAAGCCCGCCCCGCCCCGTCGCGCGTCGTCTGCAAAGCGCCTAAGCCCCAATTTCACCAACGTCTGTTAGTGTTAACAGCTTGTTAAAATTTCATGTCTTCTCTTTCATTCATAAGAAAAACGAAAGTGGAACGTGGTACTAATTCGAGCGTTAACTTTAACAGTCGTTGGTGAAATTGGGGCTTAAAGTAGAAGCCTTGCTTCTGCTCAAATGGGTCGGCTTAACCAATAACCGGGTAGGTACCATGTTTGGCCCAGTTAAGCGTTGTCCTAATTTTACCAACGTCCGATAATGAGCTAAAAGTCATCGTTTGTCAAAACATTATGCGTTTTCTTGTTTTAATACGAAGATCGAAAGAGATAACGATATTGGACCATCAACTTTAACAGACCTTGGTGAAATTGGCACTAACATCCGGCAGATATTACGACTGTGTTACTACTATCAGGTACCGGGTAAATGTGGATGAATTTTCTAGAAGAATTTAGTTTTGGTGCAAAATACAAGGTGATTTATTGATTTCATGTTAATTTATTGTTGTGGTCAACTAAATAAAGAAGTTGATCTATAATAAACATAATATTTGACACATTTGGAACGTACTGGCACAGTATAGCAATATGACATATCCCTACAGTTATAGTAAAACGAATGTACTTGCGCAGAGCAACGGAGGGGTACCCGCGGGGAAGCGGGCGGCGCGGGCCCGCGTACACAAACTCGCGGAGTTTGTGTACCTGCGCCCACAGGGGTGACGTTGGCGCGTTGTCTACGAATTTTGTGTTGTAAAACGATAACTTTTTTTTTTTTTATGAAATAAGGGGGCAAACGAGCAAACGGGTCACCTGATGGAAAGCAACTTCCGTCGCCCATGGATACTCGCAGCATCAGAAGAGCTGCAAGTGCATTGCCGGCCTTTTAAGAGGGAATAGGGTAATAGAGGAGGGTAGGGAAGGGAAGGGAAGGGAATAGTTGAGGGTAGGGAAGGGAATAGGGTAGGGGTTAGGGGATTGGGCCTCCGGTAAACTCACTCACTCGGCGAAACACAGTGCAAGAGCTGTTTCACGCCGGTTTTCTGTGAGAACGTGGTATTTATCCGGTCGAGCCGGCCCATTCGTGCCGAAGCATGGCTCTCCCACGTATAACTTATATAACTTATCTTATAAACAATGGGATATTATAATAAATGTTCAGTGTACGGATGTAAATCTGATTCAAAAAACAAAAAGGATTTAAATTTTCATAAATATCGGCTCACAGTATACACTAATATTGTGTTGGCCTTGGCGGCATGTATTTGCATCTCTGTTTTATTGTTTACGTTGTAAGAAGTGTAACAAGGAGAGAAACAATATAGAATAAATTAAAAATGGGCATGTAAAAAGGCGGTCCTGCGCCTGATCTCTCGCCAGTCGTGTCGGTCTTCCGTCACACTGGGTTATGAGAGTAAAGGAATAGAGAGTGCTCTTGTGTACTGCGCACACACTTGGGCACTATAAAAATTACTCTTGCGTAGCTGGCCTGGTTTCGATGAAACCGGCCACCGTCACCGAAACCGGTGTGGGAGCTATTATTAATAGTACCTACCTACCCAGGTACACATATCAAGTGTATCATACCGCGCCCTTACCGCGCACGTAATAAAAGTTTTGAAGTGCTTCTGTTACACCTGACGTGTGAGTAATTATTGGATATTTTATATATTCGAAATTTCGAATGCGTCTTAATTATTTTAATCCATCGATCGTGATTCGTGGATCCTTGGAAATCTATTGTTATTCTATTGTGTCTCGCTCACCGGTGAGCTTATGGGGCTTGATGGGTTAATTAATTTTTTAAATAGAGAACTAAAATCATCTAAAAATAAAGTTTCACGTAAATATTTTTACGATATTTGTTCCTTTAGTTGATTTCATTATGTCCATATCAAAGCTTTTACAAGTTGTATGTTTGATTTGTCAATCAGTTTTTGGTGTAATAATTGTGTAAAAAAGTGTTTGAACACTGGATTTTCTATTCCATCACTCTTATATCACCTATATATTCATTTATAAAGTTTTAGAAGTATTCCCACAAGGAATTACTATTTTTATTTTATATTGTTATATTTTCTTTTCACATTGGCGTCTTACTTTTATTTTGTCACATTGGCGTTCATCATCACCAGGCGATAACAAACACGTCTCAATTATTATGCTTCAAATAACGGTCAAGTGTTTAATAGCAGCGTTTTACCCTGAAATAAAACGCTTATTAAATACTTACCTTATTTGAAGCATAACTTTATTTCTGCCTGGTGTAATTTCGACTCAATGATCATAGTCGAGCGGGAATTCTCCCTCTACCTGCTCGAAAATGGCGCCAAGGTTGACAGAGCTACCAACATTCAGGAAAGAAAAGGAGGTAAAATCTGCGGAAACTGAAGTGCCTATCTCAATTATTATGCTTCAAATAAGGTAAGTATTTAATAAGCATTTTATTTCAGGGTAAAACGCTGCTAATATAGTTATTATATAATAATATATTACGTATGGTTATTGGTTTTATTTATATATAATTTTATGTGTGATAATATGTATATCATAAGTATAGTATAATATTATACAATATATATTTTATAAGTATAATATATATATATATATATTTTTTCTGTCTTTTCCTCTTTCAACTCGACTGGCACCTATACAACTTTGTCCTTGTATCGCCCAAAGGTTGACTGGTAGATAATGCCATACGGCATTAAGTCCACCTTTGTACCTATATGTGCATAAAGTTTTAAAAATAAATAAAGTAAATAAATATGTAAATATAACACGCTGATTAAACAGATTAAATGATAACATTTGCATTACAAGCACAATATTTTATTTTTATTTTATTTCCCGTTTCGTGGCAACCCTGGCATATCTGCTCGGTACCTGTCATCGGTGGCGGCATCGTGCGACGTCAAAGTACTGGTTTGTGAGTATTTTGTACGGTTTCACGGGGATTTTTGCTTCATCCACATTTGTCGCATCGCGTTAATTTGTAATATGTATTTCAATTTACAGTACATTTCTTAGTATTGTTATATTTGGGCTACGAGAAAAATTTGCATTTTGACGTCATTGCGGTGTTTGGGATTTTTGTACGGGCAAAGTGGAATCCTACCATTGCCAGAGATTATTTGGAGTAGCTAAAACGTAAAAGCTGAGCTTTGTGTGGGTTCGCGTCATCACACCTTGACTGACTGATGATAACACATATATTACTATGTTAAAGCACAAATCAATAGGCGTGATAGTTTTTCCGTAAAGTGTACCACAAAATGTACAGGTTGTGGGATATACTAGGGCTCGCTTTGCTCGCCCTGATAAAAGTAAACAGGCAGCAAATTGAAAATAATTTATCAATAAATTGATTTCTTTTATTAATCATCCCTTTCTGTTATAAAAATTACTCCCGCCTTCAAAGGCTAATTATAAGTTGACATAACCCATACAAAGATTCAACAAGCAACTTGAATCTCAAGCTCAACATACCGTAACCTCGTTCCTAAGGGTCAATAATTTATAGCTGTAGCGCAGAGTCGAAGCGTATCGAAGTGAATTATTAAAACTGAATATAACAAATTCAACCATAACTCCAAAGCGTTAACGCACTTTATTCATTCCGAGAATTTAAAAAGGCGCGCGCATCCGCGCGAATTCGCGTCGATGCGCCCGACCAACGCTGATTGGCCTCGCAGAAGTAATGTATGGTGTTAAGCTCTGGAGTTAAGGTTAAATTTTGTGTTCAGTTTTTGGGAATTCGCTTCGCTTCGCTTCGTTTCGCTTCGCTTCGACTCTGCGCTAGTATAAATTGACCCTAAAGCAGAGTCTTCGCCAAAACACTCTGATATTGGCGACTCACAAAGAAGAAGAAATTGAATATTTTTGTACGTTTTCAACCAATGAATCGAACATCTAGGTTTCGAAATTTGAAGTCAAGATCTTAGAGTGTACTTGCCAACAAATATCACCTATTTACAATGTTTGTATTACCGTTATTTGTGTTGCTTACATGTTACACGCAACTCGTAAGTAAAGCTTGCATATTGCCCCAATTTGATGGCTGACCAATGATGTTATAAGACGGTTCTATGGTACTACCGAGTGCTACTACCAAGTACCATCCGTACTACCAAGAGGTACCGAGCGCCAGGTGCCTGATTTTTAACCTTCGAATGTCGCTTCGATAAAAAGCTACCTCGTTTCAATAAAGCTTCGATGATCAATTATTTCAGGGTATTCACTGAACGTAGTGGTGCCATCCGTCCGGGTTTCCGCAGATTTGTCCTAGTTTGAGGGGCGTCCGGGGTGCGTCCGGCTGGGTTTTTGAAAAGTAACACTTTTGTTGAGAGAAATCCAACTTTTTAGCCAGGCAGTACCTAATAACCGAAAGATAAAAACTCGCTAAGCATACACACGATTTCTTGCACGAACTTGAGTTTGGAAAAGCCAAAATTGGCAAGACGTTATCGTAAATACTGTTTAAAAGAGGTGTCCGGGGAAATAAACACATTTCGGCCAAATGTCCGGGAATTTTTTCGTGACTGATCGGCGAAGGCAATCTGGGTGATATCAGCCCTAATTACTGAATCATCATTTCACGCTGGTTTTCTAAAGGCCATAGGCTTATATTTTAAGCCCTTCTAAAAACTATTCAGTCCCTCAAAACTAAAAAGCAGTCGTAAATGTTTCTTCTTAAAATCAAAACCAAAGAAATACTCGTAGGTATGTTATATTTGCGTGATAGCGAAGTGTCATAATATTCTATATTATTTCTGAGGACATGGGAATTTGGAGGGCTCAATTCTCAAATGACAAATCAGTATGAAGTATGAACTATGAATGATAAATCAGTTGGCAATCGGTGGTCGCGGCGCGCGGTCGTGATTTTTGTTACTTGCTTTCTCAGTTTTACATCGGTCCGACTAAAATCGATTCGCGATAACAGTTTTTTATGTGATTGTGCTTGTGATAAAATGTATTTATATTGGTAAGTACGTATAATATTATAATGGATTACGTGATAAGATTTAAATACGAATAAATTAGCTTTACGTTTGAGATTCACACGTTTCTAAATTTAGTTTTTATATCGCAAATGTTTTTTCATTCTTACCTGCGATTTATTAACGGTGTGTGTTGGATCAGCTCCACAATGTGGTAAACTTTGACTTATCAAGGTAGGAAAGGTCTAGGATTCGTTACCAAGATCTAAGATAAAAGAAGTAGGAATAGTGTGCGATTAGAATCATTGTCAAAATGTGCTGAAGACGATGTATGTACCCGAGAAAATTGATTCCTAGGCAGTTGACAGACAGCTACGACATTTGGTCGGCTTATGTCAAATGTCAATTCAATATTAGCTGTGATCGGTCGGACAAATTACTTAGGTCCGCCATCTGCCTAGGAATCAACTTCTTAGTACCTACTAACTATATTTTAGGTCCTTTAGGACTACAAATTTAAACATTGAGATCCACGAGAAAAAATGGTAGGAGAAAATATTTCTTAATTGTGCAAGGAGATATTTTAATTACTTAGCATTTTATTTGCCCATGCTGAGCTTTGCTTATTCAACAAATAAACTTAAACGAAGCATAAATTACACGTCAATTTTTAACAATGCCGGCAATGAAAAACTTTCCTTATATTACAAGGCTGTCGGCAGACGGCTACTAAAGGAAGATTGCACTTCCTGCTACCAGTCATACATCACAATTCACAATACACTGTGTTCCTGCTCGGGGACCGTTCGTACTTTACTGAACTATCTGTCTGTCTGTTATTTTATATTTATGAGTCAAATACTAAATAGATAAGCATAGACGAAACCCTTTGAGCTCGACTTAATATTTTGTACACGTGTTTTTCTTAGGCAACTTATAATTTTTTGAAAATTCCACCCCTGAATGTATTAACTATTAATGCATGGCAAACGACTATTTATTTTGTGAGCAGGAAAATCTACAAACTGGTTGTCGCAATAAAATGAGCCCAAGCACGAAACCGCTGTTCTAAATTGGCGAGGAGTTGGTTATCCTATTGATTACCAGGTGATGCTGCAGCACCAGGTCAACTTTCCATTAATGTGTATAATATGTATACTGTATATTCACAAATGTCACGAACTAATAATATACTAGCTGTTTGACCGAGCTTTGCTCGGTATTCGATAAAACACAAATAAAATGACATTTTCTAAAGATGATTCCTAGCTAGATCGATTTATCGATTATATATTTATATACAAGAATTGCTCATTTAAAGATATAAGATTATGTCTAAGCTCTTGGCTATTCCTAAACTTAAACTGAACTTTAAAATTGCTATCCTCTTTTAACTAGCCCGGTTAAATCTTCAAGGTAAGATTGTGTCCCCCCTTTAAAAGCCTGCAACGCACCTGCAACTCTTCTGATGTTGCGAGTGTCCATTGGCGACAGTAGTGGCTTTCCATTGTGGCATTGTGTGCCCCATTCGCTCGTTTGCCCCCTAATATTATAAAAATAAAAATATATCCACAGCCGAACATATAACCTCCTCCTTTTTGGAATTCGGTTAATTAAAAGAACGTTTACGTAATGAGTAATATTCATTATTATATAACGCTGATAACGTTAATCAATTTTTAATAAGTAATTGTGTTGATAGGCAAGTTATTACCATGAGATTTACTAGTAATTAAATTATCTGAATATTAGGTAATGGTGTATAGGTATACGTCATCCCTGTGAAATACAGTTTACAAAAAATTTGAACATAATTTATGAAATTTTTGATACTTAATTTAAATTATTATAATAATTTGTAATTCTGTTATCATATATACAGGGTGTAACAAAAATAAGTGATAATACTTTAGAGTGTGTACGTGTTCCTTGTAGAGAGTTCAGTGTGAAAGTAGCAGCGCTGAAACACCAAAAAATTTTTTCACTTTTGTATGGGGAAACTCGTGACGCTCGGGCCCTTGCCCATACAAAAGTGAAAAAAAAATTTCGCCTTTCAGAGCTGCAAAAAGTCACAGTTAACTCTCTACAAGGAACACGTATACACCCTAAAGTATTATCACTTGTTTTTGTTACACACTGTATAAAATAAATATAATACTAATATTTCCTTTAGCCATTATTTTATAACGTGAGTGATTGTGCAAGTTGTTTAATGATAGTAACTCAATAAGTGTAGCAGATATTTGTTGAAAAGCCCAGAAAGATTCATAATTTCGAAAAATAAAATTATCGAGTCAAAATAAGTGAATCGTGTTTTCCGTTAGGCAAATATACAATGATTTGTGGCGTCGATCGTCTTCCGGGATCGCAATACTTATTAGAAAACACAGCAAAATTTGGCAGCCCGCTCTTAATCATCATTGAAATATGTCTCTAAGTGCGGCAATAAAAGTAAAAATATTGATGTCGCTAAATGCGGCCGTTACAAGTTATATAGGTAACTTATGTTTTATGTTATTTATTAGAACTCAAAAATATAATTATAACTTTGTAAGAATAAAATGATTTTCTTTCCGTATGAATTATGTTATATTTTAATTAGTTTCTTGTTGTATTTTTGCGGGGTCGTGTTCTTGTAAAAAATCCAACTGAATTGAAGGTTGCTCAGAAGCATACAATATTTTTGAGGCAATACTATAAAATATGTAAATTATAAATATACAGCAAGGAAAATGTTTATTAAAAATAGAATAATGAATTTAATATCTAAATTCTTTGCAATATTAAGGCCGTAGTCTAACTAAGCTTCCTTAGATATACAGGATGTAACAAAATTAAGTGATAATACTTTAGGTTTAGGGTTAAGGTTCCTTGTAGAGAGTTCACTGTGAAAGTAGCAGCGCTGAAAGACCATTTTTTTCACTTTTGTCTGGGCAAGCGCCCCAGCGTCACGAGCTTCCCCATACAAAAGTGAAAAAAAAAAATGGTCTGGAAATGATAATTTTAACGTAAACGTAATACTGAAGGCTTGAACCTTAAGAATTATTAATTTAAAAAATATTTACGTTAATATTCAATAATTTAAGCAATTATTTATTTAAAGTCCTGTCTGCGCTTGAACTTGGTAATACAATATTTATGTTTGTAGGTTAACGTGTTGCATAAAACAAAAAGTTTCCACGCCTTTTTTAGACCATCCAAGGTAAACTTAGGTCTTAGGCATTCGTTGTTTCCTTTCCAAAAACTCGCTGACCGAGTTTCGATTTCCTTAAAAAACTGCCTACAGATTTTGCGACCTAGAAGTTAGAATGCACGATGAACAATATGATGTAACTTGTGAAAGATGATTATTGAATATTACGTATGATGAGCTCACAAAAGCAGGTTATACGTAGAAAATATTTTAAAAATTTTATACTCGCTGAGTATAAGGTAACGTTTAAAAATATACTTTCACTTTTGCGCTAACTTAGAAAGTTGTGCGGGTGCTCGCTGCAAGCACATTATAAATATTTTAATATCATGTGTATGAAATCGGCCAAGTGCGAGTTGGACTCGCGCACGTAGGGTTCCGTACCACTATAGAGCAAAAATATACTAGAAATTGTATTTTTATATGAGAACCCACAAAGTACCCCACTAGTATTAATACAAAGAAAAAAATAACAAAAGTATTAATTGTATTAACAAAAGTATTATTAGTATATTATATGACATAAAGTAGGTACGTAGGTATTTTGTGAGCATTTCAAGTGCCAACTGTTGCATTATTGATATCGAGCAAAAAAATAGCAAAAAAAATCACGTTTGTGCATTGTTGTATGGGAGCCCCTCTTAAATATTTAATTTATTTTGTTTTTATAGTATTAAATATTAATTGTTGTTATAGCGGCAACAGATATTATATGTATACACAATTTCAGAAGTCCAGCTATAGAGATTCTTGAGATACAGCTTGGAGACAGACAGACAGAAGTCTTAGTAATAGGGTCCCGTTTCTATCCCCTTTGGATACGGAGCCCTAAATCAATTATATTCACTTAGTGAAGTCAGAAGTACTATGTAAGTAGGGTTTGTCGTAGAGGCGCGTTTCTATTGTTGAAAAGTTACTTGCTTATATTATAATCAGAATCCTTATTCTTCATACAAGATTCGTTCACAAAAATAATAATATTACCTATGTTCTATAGATGATTTTCTGACTGTTATTTCTGGATATGATAAAAATTGTCTGGATACAAAAAAAAAATAGAATCACTTAAATCGAACTTGTGGTTCCAAAGATATGAGAACACAAACATAAAAACATACATATTACAAATTATGTATGTTTTTATGTTTAAATTTTAAAAAGTTTTTAAAGTTCCTGGGTCATGGATGTGTATTAAATATGTGTATTTTATAATAAAAATCTTAAATATATGTATAGTATAAAAGTATTAAATATATTTCCGTTGTCTGGTACCCGTAACACACACAAGTCCTTCAGGTACTTAGCACGGGGCCAGACTGACGTGATGTGAAGCGTCCATAGATATTATTACATAGTATACAATATACATAATATGTAAAGTGTATACACTTTTGGAAGGCACATTCATTCAGACGCGTATTTATAAGTAGACTAACATAATATACGAAAACTGGGCAGTTGTGGAAATAAACATACGGGTCAAATTGATAACCTCCTATTTTTGAAGTCGGTTAGTTACAATTATTCTCCTCCATTTGAATTGACCTTACATTCATAAGAGCAGAGATTTTACCTGCAGATTTTAAAGACGTGACTACAATTTTAATGTTCGAATTGTATTAATAATAGCTCCCACACCGGTTTCGGTGCGGTGGCCGGTTTCATTGAAACCAGGCCAGCTACGCAGGAGTAATTTTATAGTGCCCAAGTGTGTGCGCAGTACACAAGAGCAGGACCGACTTTTTACATGCCCATCCGACGCATGGATCATCTTACTTGTCAGACAATCAGGTGATCAGCCTGCATCGTCCTAATCAAACTTGGAAATAACATGTTTCCAACGCGAGAATCGAACCCACGACCTCCGGAGTCAAGAGCCGCGCTCTATACCACTAGACCGATTTGTATTAGTCATATTATTATATGATGTATGTTTGTACAGCGAGAGGTGAAAGTTATAAAACAGGTTTTGCATTTATCGTAATTTCACTTTTTCCTTAAATTGTCGGTTCGTATAGCTACATTACTCATTTCGATACATCTAGATGCTTTCTAAATAGAAAAGCTAAAGTAGTTTTTACTTCTTTCATTTGTATAATTTATATTTTGGAGTTTGTAGTAATTTTGGTTTTGGTATAAAAATGCATACTTTACTACACTTATATTTTAGGTGACGCCTGGATAATTTGTCTGCAGCGTTGCAGTTCCTTAACAATGACAAATTTTCAGTATTCATCATGTCTTTATCTTTGAATTACCCATAGCATAACACGATTGGTCAACTTTAAAACACAGAATAATTAATCAAAAAGACCTCTATAAAAACAGGGATTCTAATTTTGCCAACAGAGGAGAGTGATTTAAGCTTCCAAAATTTGTACATAGATTAGTTCAAGCATACACTGTAATTTGCCCATAGCTTATACAAAATATATTTATAATTTTTAAATTACGCGACAAAAACCATTTTGTCGCTTACGCCCTTTCCATTTTTTCTTTTTACTTTAAGGACGCTATCACAAAAATTATGAAAATTTTTGGCAGGTACGAATATCGACGTTAAGAGGATACACCAGGGGCTAGAGAAATGAAAAAAAAGTACGTGTAATATCTATAGCTGTCTCCCTTACCTCAAGCCTATACCGCAGTACGCGATAGAGACAACTGCAGAAAATCCAGAAAATCAACGATTCGTTGTCCCCTGATTCCTTCTCCAAAACTTAACCGATTTAAGTACTTTTTCCATTAAAGATTAAAAAAAGGCTTGAGCTGTGTTCCTATGTTTTGCTTTTTTTGTATAATCTAGCCAAATCTGTTTTCTGGACGTTTGAACGCAGCGGAAAATCTGGCCATTTTTTTGGGTTTTAGAACGTTCATATCTTATTTAATAATTAAATTATGAAAAAAAAGAAAACATAGGGACATTGTATTAGTGGCCGTAGATATTCAGGAAAAAAATTATAAATCTACTAGCATTATCCAGGGAGGAAACAGGGGACAACGTTTGTATGGAAAAAAGGGCGGTGTGGACTCCTCTTAAGGACATTAAAATAATCCGTTGTGCAAACATTCGTTTATCGCGCGGGAACCGTACCATTTTCCGGGATAAAAAGTATCGTACGCCCTTTCCCGGGATTCAAAGTAGGTAACTCTAACCTCCATACCCAACAAAATCGGTTCAGCGATTTGGTCGTGAAGAGGTGAAGAGATAGACAAGCAGACAGACTTTGGCATTCATAATATTAGAATCGATTATGGTAGTTTTTAAAATATCAAAGTAGTTTTTATTAAGTATTATAATGAAAATAAGTAATTTTTTTTTAAATGTAATAAGGGGGCAAACGAGCAAACGGGTCACCTGATGGAAAGCAACTTCCGTCGCCCATGGACACTCGCAGCATCAGAAGAGCTGCAAGTGCGTTGCCGGCCTTTTAAGAGGGAATAGGGTAATGGGGGAGGGAAGGGAAGGGAATAGTTGAGGGTAGGGAAGGGAATAGGGTAGGGGTTAGGGGATTGGGCCTCCGGTAAACTCACTCACTCGACGAAACGCCGGTTTTCTGTGAGAACGTGGTATTTATCCGGTCGAGCCGGCCCATTCGTGCCGAAGCATGGCCCTCCCACGTATGAAAATATTATGAAATTATTAATTTTTAAAGTGTTGTTAGCATTTTATTTGACCGCTCGTCAGCCTGCGGGTTCAATGAACGGCTTATGAAGTAATACCCTACTAGTTCTATAATATGATGTTAAGCTGATATATTTTAAGCTGGCTATGGAACAAAAGACAAGCATTAAAACCTAGCGTAAGGTTAAAATAAGGTTAATATTCATAATAATTGCTATCAACCTTAACATAAGTTAAGTATGCAAAGTTATACTTGATATCTATAATCTACCTACGTGACAGCCATAATATTATAATTTATAGCATTTTTAATTCGAGGTTTTCATTAAAATCCAGAAAAAATTATAAAAATATGTTAACATATTATGTAAACATATTTTTATATTATTTTAATTATGATTACATCCAGTCAGACTGTTCCGAGTACCTTATTATATAATAATGCATAATGCTTTTAGCAAAAATAGTAAAATTAAGCTTGCAAATAAGATAATAAATAATCATGGCCAAATTTGTATAGGAGCTGGACTCGACTTTTATTTTTGATGTCCCAAAATAAACTATAGTTAGATTTGGTTGTTCTTATGCTCTAAACATAATTCCGTTTGAGAATTATGTCTAAATAGCCACGATTTTTTATAATAATTAATAACGTTTACAATTATTTTGAGGTTAGACTTAAGAACTACCTTTTTCCCGACTGCGGTGTGGCCTACAAGTGTATATTCGGCGATCTCGTTTCTAATTATTTCAATTTTTCCTAGAGAATTACCCAAAAAATAGAACGATTGCGAATGATCGCCGGCTGTCAGAACATAACGAAACTAAATTATATTGATCTTTTTTTTGTGGCTATTTATAAACACATTTCTAATGATTTTCGATGCCTTAAAATATTAGGGAATTTTTGCTACTAATGGCATATTGGGAAGCCACCGCCCACCTGGTACGATTTGGCCATTGTTCTTTTATTTAATATGGTTTTTAATCTCTGTCTAGTTTTTAGGGTTCCGTACCCAAAGGGTAGAAACGGGACAATATTACTAAGGCTTCGTTGTCTGTCCGTCTGTTTGTCTGTCTGACTGGCTGTCTGACTCTCTGACTGTCTGTCTGTCTCCAGGCTGTGACTCAAGAACTAGCTAGTGTTGAAATTTTTACAGATTAAGTATATCTGCTGCCGCTATAACAACAAATACTAAAAACAATATAATATTAATATTTAAGGGGTCCTATGCGACAAACAATGATTTTTGGCCTTTTTTGCTCTATATCAGTAATGGCAACAGGTAGGTACTTGAATTTTTCTCAAAGTCCTTAGTTATATAATATGTGTTCTTTAATATTTAATAATAATATTAAAATAAAATGAAAAAATTAAGGGAGGCTCCCCATACAAAAAAAAAAACACAATTTTTGGCCTAATTTTGCTCTATAATGGTACGGAAGTCGGGACCCTTCGTGCGCGAGTCCGACTCGCACTTGGCCGATTTTTTGTTTGTTTATTTGCAATTTGCATATTTGTTGCATATAAATTTTAATATTAAGATTTATGTACCTTATTTTTGTACTTTTAAGTATAGAAAATTTACAGGATTAAACAAGGAACTAAGTTAAAAAAGTAAAATCGAGGTACTATTTAGCATGATTTTATTAGCTTGGGCTGTTGCCTGTAGGTATGTTTGTAACGAAGTTTGTAACGGAATATTTGAGCACGATTTTACCTACCTCCAGTAGTCTAATTAATTAGAAACTTTGCAAACGTATTATGAGCCAATGACAATGCAATAATTTGCTAATTTTTTTTTAAATAAGCGTGTTTTTTAAGCTTTTATAAACTGTTATTTTATTTGAAAGAACCTTGCGCTCGCGATTAATATCATGTATTATTTGTCATCAATGTTGTAATCTGCCACAAATGAGCCTCGTGTTCGTTCAGCTAATGGCACTCACGTTTGCTCGGGCACGTGCCATTGTTGCCCGGCTGTGCCAGGAGAGTGTTTGTGTAGATCTTTCTCAAAGTGGGCGATAACGCCCCCTTGTGGGCGCTGAAGGTTTAAAGGGGGTGTGGGACCCAGAAAAAAAAGAGGGCGTTGTGTAGAGGCTTGGGGGGTGATTTATTTCATCTGGGTGCATCCTTCGATCGCGGATTCTTGGAAATCTATTCTTCTTGCGGCCACATGTGGCCGCTTGGGAGTTGAAGCGATTGAAATAATGGGGGCGCTAAAACATAATATGTTCTCCAAGTGGGCAGTGGACAAAATAAGTTTGGTAACTGCTGGTGTAGATGGTGCCCGCAACTTATTTGATCTATCCTATGTCCTTTCCTGGGACTCAAAGAATTACAACAAAATTGGTTAAGTGGTTCAAGAGGTATTGGACATTTATCAATGATAATTACAAAGACAGACTCGCAATTTAGGTATCGTATGTATGAATTGGCACGCTAAAGAGCCTAATGGTCATCGCATATCACCGAATCTACTCCAACCCAACTCCCAGAATGGCATTGAATTTTCAGCTTTATATACTTATAGTATACTTACTATAACTGACTTAATTTACGAACAAGCGAACAACTACTTGACGACTATGTCATAGTAAAAGGAGGGGAAGCAAGTTATCTTCTTATAAAGGGACCGCGCGGGGCTTGTAATGTGTGCGCCATAGTATCAATGCGTCGCCACGTACGGCGCACAGTGGCGAAAATACCGAAAAACATGGCAAAAATCTAAAAGTAATCTGAAACCAGTTTTTTTTGTGCGACTCAAGACAATAGACCGGGCTATCTATCTGCGTCGGAGTCGACCAACATCCCTGCCCCTAGCTTGTTAAAACTCAGTCCAAAGTTTGACTAGTCGAAGGGCGGATGCGTTTTGTGTTTTTTCAACTTGGAGTAAAATTAATTTTTGTGGTATTTTCCTACAAATCTTGTTAATATCTGCTGTGGATTCCATTCCTGGAAGTAAGATATATAATTAAGTTTGCCTAGAAAGTATGATTTATGACACATATTTTTTTTTAGGGTTGCAAATGTCGTAGTCTAATTTACTATTAAATATTACGTTCATTGTATAAAAGTATGATTTCTTGCCATATCCATCGTTAGAAATGGTCGTGGAAGCGTTATAGATCTGTTCGCTAAACCAAGGTAATTTTTAATGCGACCAAACGATACACTAGAACAAAATAATCTATACTAATATTATAAAGCGGAAGAGTTTGTTAGTTAGTTTGTTTGTTTGTTTGAACGCGCAAATCTCAGGAACTACTGCTGTCCTAGCACGGGGATTGTCGATCTAGAAGAAATAGATAAAAACAAGAAATAACTATAGTTTCTTGGAAAATAGTTCCTGATTTAAAGTAAATAAGGTCGTAGATTCATCGGCAACAATAATCATTTTTTATGTAAGTTTTTCGAGCAACTTTTACGACCTATTGTTTTGCGAGCTCGGATTTATAAACATTTTATAAAATGTTACACAATTTGTCTAGCACTTTGGCGATGTAGATTCTTTGAGGGTGGAATTATCAATTTTCCCACGCTAAACAATGGGTAATAAAAAAACAGTTCACAAAATGCACTTCAAAATAAAATAACATTGACAATGAATCTACGACCTATTTTACTTAAAAGTAGGATCTTTTATCAAAAAAACTATAGTTATATTTTGTCTACGAAGATCGGAAACAAATTTCAATCCCCGTGCTAAGCAAGCTGGTCCGATTTGAAAATTTTTTTCAGTGTTAGATAGTCCATTTATCGAGGAAGGCTATAGGCTATATTTTATCACGCTAAGACTAATAGGAGCGAAGAAATAGAGGAAAATGTGGGGAAAACGGGGAAAATTATTTGAAAGGGCTTATTTAAACGCGCTAATCTCAGGAACTACTGGTTCGATTTGAAAAATTCTTTCAGTGTTAGATAGCCCAGTTATAAAAAAAGGCTATAAGGCCATTTTTTTTTGTAAAGATAAGACGTGCAAATTTAGACATTTTGACAAAAGCGTGGCTTTTGATCATTTACATAACAGAAAATAGCCATGGCCTAAAAAATTTTGTCATTTAGATTACTGAAATACTTAATTCATCACATTTTTTAATATTATTTGAATAATCGACAGCCTTGCCCAGAAAACTGATCACGTTGAGCTATAAACTATTTATTCTTATTATTTTTTTATTTATTTTTATGAAAGAAGGGGGCAAACAAGCAAACGGGTCACCTGATGGAAAGCAACTTCCGTCGCCCATGGACACTCGCAGCATCAGAAGAGCTGCAGGTGCGTTGCCGGCCTTTTAAGAGGGAATAGGGTAATAGGGGAGGGTAGGGATGGGAAGGGATGGGAAGGGAAGGGAATAGGGGAGGATAGGGAAGGGAATTGGGCCTCCGGTAAACTCACTCACTCGGCGAAACACAGCGCAAGCGCTGTTTCACGCCGGTTTTCTGTGAGAACGTGGTATTTCTCCGGTCGAGCCGGCCCATTTGTGCCGAAGCATGATTCTCCCACGTATTTATATATTAGTTTAAACGTTCTCATAACAAATTAATAGAATTTAGGTTTTTGCCATGTTTTTCGGTATTTTCGCCACTGTGCGGCGGCGGTACGGCACACAACAAAATCTCGGCGGTACCAGCCTTATAAAACTGGCCGAGATTTTGTTGTGTGCCGTACATGGCGACGCATTGATACTATGGCGCACATATACAAGCCGCGCGCGGTGCCTTTGTATGAAGATAACTTACTTCCCCTCCTTTTACTATGACTATGTCGCGAACTGGCTGTCCACGCGGTGTGAGTTGACAGATTAACTCTTAAGTCACACAGCATAAAACTGATAATTCAATGCCATTCTGTGAGTGGGTTGGAGTGGAGACGGTGTATAATGGCTTGTCACATCAGCTTGAGAGGGATACTGGGTACGCGGCGAGAAGTTGGTTTTTAGGGTTGCATACCCAAAGGTTATCAGGGTTCCGAATTTAAATAAATTACTAGGTTATTGTGTGAAGAGTGAGCTGACAAAAAGCAAATGAAATGCTCGATGGCAAGTGATTACCGCATGGGCCAGTCTTGCCAGTCTCCAAAATTACCGAAACACTTGCATAAATTTCTGCGAGGTCGTGTCGGCTCGTCCGTGCCGATGTTTTCCCACGTTAGGTGAATGCAGGTCACGATTTTCAAGCTAATAGCGTTCACGTTTGGTGCAGCACGTGTAGCTCTAGTTCTGTGGTCATACAAGTGTGTTTTGGCCCGTAATGGACATTCTCATGGGGTCCTTAGATCGCGATAAGGAGGGTTACGACTTACGAGGTGTAATGCAAATTATTACACAGCGAGCATTAGTGCAGCCTGTACGTGATACGTCGTATCGTCGTACGGGTAATACGGGTACGATTATTGCACCGCGTGTATGTTGGTCAGTATCCATCCTATAGGCGAATCCATTTTGTGTTTACTTATTGCGATTTGTATTTGCCAAACAGTTGTCATTAAAATACGGAATATTACGCAACGATCGGAGCAGAGGCTACTAGCACATACAGTAAATAGTCCGACCAAAATCCGACACATTGTACACGTCATATCAGAATATTGACAGGAACGTTGTCGAACGTCGAACTAAACTTTTAACTGTCTATGTTGGTGCAGCCACAATAGACATAACTACCAGTAGTTCGATTGCAAAGAAACGGACAGGTTTCAATATCTGTCAAATTCGTCGGGTTTCACTAGGATTATGAACGGAATGTGCCTCGCGCTGGCTGATATAATTTTTTTTTAAATATTTGAAATAAAGATTTCAAATTTGGATTCTGACAATTTTAATCACATGTGCCAAAACACAAACAACAATACGACCAAAGAGGAACACGTCCATCGAATATGTCATATTTTTAAATTCGTAGGTAACAAGTTAACAACCCTTGCGACGATTTTCGTCAAAATGCGTCAAATTTAAAAATTTCAACATCAGTTCTAAGTCGGCATACTCTATCATTCTGTCTACTCTGGTGCAGCCTTTAGCGTAAAATGATAGCATTAATATATCCAATTGAAATCGATATTTCATAATTCAAATCATCGCGTCAGCTGTCTCATAAGTGGGAATTTACAAGATAGCGGTGATCCCAATATCGGTCATACACCAAAACTTTATTGTAGTTCTATACTAAATACGTTAAAACTCACTACATGAATTCAAATAAATCAATAGATGATTATATAAGCCAAGGCCGTTTGTAACGTCATGTTAATAAAACAATCAAATGTTAAAGTTATGTTAATATATTGTTAATTATTTTGGCTACAAATCTTTGTTCGTTATGCAATATACATAATATATTTCATAGTTAACCTAAGTAGCTACAGTGGGAGCAATCTACAAGGCATCTACATAAGTAAGAACTGCTAAAGGGGGCATGGTAGTATATGCCATGTCTTTTTTCATACAGGGAAATGCTTTTCGCTCTTGCGGATTGGGGATATCGGCCGCGAGCCGGTGTATGTGAGACTCCCCTGCGTAGGGTGTACCCACTAAAAGCAAACTTACGGCTACGAACCTACCCAGAACAGACCGCAACTGCTACGACAAGCTTAGCGAAGCTCAAGAGCAATAGAGTATTGACGGCCCTTAGGGGGCGTCCGTCAAACAATTCAAAAAAACACCTCACGTAATTTGTGGACGCCCCCTTATTCTGACTGCCTTAAGTTTGTGAAGCTATTATATTTTATTTTATTTTATTTTTATTTGCACGGAAAACATACAGTGAAAAACATAAATTAAAATAAAAGCTGATTAATTTCTATGCACTATTAACATGTTTCCACAATTAGAAATCTAAACATTAACAAATTTGCTTTGCATTTAGGTAAACAAGTATATATAATTGATACAAAAACACGTTACAAAAGCATCATACGTTATCAATAATACAAATGTAGTGAAGCAAACAATCAGTGACCAGCCTCAAACCAATTTTTATTAATTGACTTTCTGATAGTATAAGTAGATGAATCAAAAATGTCAATGTCATGGTGTTTACTCAAATCCTATACTCTATAGTATTATAATTTTTCACTACAAGTGATCTTGTAACTTTCTGACAGTGCCCAGTCTTGCCTTTATTTTATACATGAAAAAATTAGGAATATAATTTTTGGGCGAAAAATTATATTTCTGATTTACAATATTTTATACAATATCTCGTAAACATTTTAGTTTCTCGTCCACTCACGAATGAGTAATAGCGGCATATGTAGAGCATCTTATCTGCTTGTCTTAATTTTATTCTAGAAACATAAACGGGTTATCATTATGATTATTTATGTTTTTACACACGTATCGTGTAGTCAGATTACAGATTATTGTGATGCTGGTTTATTGCTCGCTTATCATATACTAGTCTAGAATCTTTGTAATTACTTAGCGGTTATAAAACATTTTTGGTGGCGGAACCCTCTTAAGTGACATTTTTGACGGACCCAAAATGTTTTATCGTTGAAATTCATTCAAAGATAAAACATTTTTGGGGTGCTCCCCTCCCATCCCATCTCCATGCTGGTGTCTGATGACATTTCTAAAAATAATTTAGGTATCGCTCGCATAACTCCTATAACCTTTTCTAGCTGTAACTTGAACACAAAAAGTTTGCGGAACGCTGGCCTAAACCATTTCGAAGCCTAACCATTTTGAGAACTAAAATCAAAATAGTTTTAAATATCAAATCGGCAACAAAAAACTGTTTTCACAAATTTGCGCGATAATATGTAATGGAAATAGGGCAAACAGCATACACAGAACACCCATAAAAGCCATCGGTTTCTAAGAAGGATTAGTTATGGTTGGGAGTGAACCAACCGGATGGTTGTGCAAGTCGTCGCTAATGCGCTTACGAAACCCCCAGGGTTGCTAGCTCTATCATATTGTAAATCAACATTTTTCGTAAGAATTGTATTTCTTGGTATTTGTGGTTGTAATGCGATTATAATGATTAATGACTACTCAGCAAAAATTTTGCCATGTATGGTTTTTTAAATTCTGTGCTATGTAATTTGTCGTGGAATGTTCCAGAAAATTATTTAGTGAGGACTGAGAGCTTCCAAATGATAGCCCTTAATCCAATTTAAAAGTAATCTGCTGAATGGATCTTCCGGCGCGGCGAACTGTTAATATATTAATATGACAGACTACACTACGTACGTGATTTGACGTACGTTCGTATTTCGAATGACTCAGTTCCATTTTACTTTTTTAAGGTCACCGAAACACGGTGAACGAATGAAGGTCTTTGATACCAGAAGTTTCGTTGCATTTGGAGTTTTTTTTTTTTAATTAGATGCATGCACATTAGTCTTAACAATACCTATCCGTAGTTTTTTCATTATGATGATGATGATCCTTTTTCCTTTGTCATAATGTAAAGATTTTACGACCGAAAATAAAATTATTTTAAATCCTATTCCGCATCATAATAAGCAAGCAATATTTATGCTAAGATTAAGAATTTTCAAGTTAATAATTTAACTTTAGTATACCTATATATCCAAATGTACGAAAGATAAAATAAGTATGTAAATATTATCTTATATATTAAAATGGATTTTCAAATGTGTTAGTCGCTCTAAAACTCGAAAACGGCTAAACGGATTGGGCTGATTTTAGTTTTAAAATATTCGTAGAAGTCCAGGGAAGGTTTTAAAGTGACACGAAGTTCACCGGGACAGCTAGTGTAACAAAAATACTGTGTTTAGCACTGTATAGTAACTCGTATGAAGAAATTGTTGGCTAAGGACGTTATAATATTATTAGGTAAAGGCCAAGCATGGACACGTGAATAGTTTACATGCCTTAAAATGTTAGTAATTTATAATTTAATATTATAAATGCGAAAGTTTGTCTGTCAGTCACCTGTTCACGCTTAAACCGCTGCTCCAATTTTGCTGAAATTTGGTATGGAGATACTTTGAGTCCCGGGAAAGGACATAGATTACTTTTTATCCCGGAAAAATGTACAGTTTCCGTGCGATAAACTAATTTCGGCGCTACGGATGTTGCGGTGTCATCTAGTCTAACATAAATTATGGTGAAAGAATGTAGGCAAATGAAATAATTCATATTTTAAATTTAACGTATTGGCAACCCTAAGTCAAAGCTAAGTCAAGGTCATGTTTATGTGGAAAATGTCTTTGTGTCGATGGCGACCTGCGAGTTGCGTCCGACAACAGCTACAATAGCCTCGCCTAATGAGGCGATCGTTCGCGTTTCTGAAAACTATTTCGCATGAGACCTCGTTCAGAAACTGGTGAAGTTTCAGTTACATGAAGTTTTTATATACGTATATTTTTTTTATGAAATAAGGGGGCGAACGAGCAAACGGGTCACCTGATGGAAAGCAACTTCCGCGCCCATGGACACTCGCAGCATCAGAAGAGCTGCAAGTGCGTTGCCGGCCTTTTAAGAGGGAATAGGGTAATAGGGGAGGGTAAGGAAGGAAAGGGAATAGGGGAGGGTAGGGAAGGGAATAGGATTGGGCCTCCGGTAAACTCACTCGGCGAAACACAGCTACTGCCTAGACTAGGAACTTAAATTCAGACTTCTCAAAATACGTCACACGACTCGATATTAAATATTTATTAATATTTTATTCATAAACTGTTGTGCAAGGTCAGTATGCTGATTTATGCCAATTATTCATGTTTCTAAAACGCATAAATATACACAGTATATTATACTTTAAGTATATTAAAAAAGATTCTTAGATGAACAAAATGAAGTGAGGAAAATATGTAGAGATCTACAAAATATTTTCTGTATCGCTTATGCAAACTCTAAACTACGTCATTTTTACACACAATTGAAATAGAAATAGACCGTTTCTTTAACCCATTAAGGCTGCTTTTCCACCAGAACTGAGCGGAGCTGTGTTGCGAGAAATGTGTTTTTGAAAACCAATAGAATCGCTTCATTGACATGACTTTGCCATGACGTCGCTCATCGCGGCGATGCTATTGGTTCTCAAAAACACATCCCTCGCAACACAGCTCCGCTCAGCTCTGGTGGAAACGCAGCCTAATGCTAACATAAGACATTAATCTAGAACTGAATAGACCATTATTTTTTAACGGGATATTGAAGTTTCTAGATGCTGTGATAAGGCAACGGTCGGAAGTTGGTAATGTAGAGTCTACGTATATTTTGTATCAATGTCAATATAATAAATGCGAAAGTGTGGAATTCTGTTAATTCTTCATCAAATTAAAAAAAAAACGATATTGAAGGATGATAATAGGCCACGAAAATTTTTAGTACGAGAAAGATCTATGTCGGACGGAACGGAAGTTTCCGGCAACTCCTTACATTAAAATAACAGCCAGTGCAGACAGACAGACTTTCGTCAGTTTATATAAGCTAAAAGGAGTTTCGGTCGCGGTTACTTTAGGACAGTGTTGACCCGTGACATGACAAAATATTTCACGCCCCCCCCCATTGGCTTTTTTTATCATGTATGTATTTTTTAAGATTTGCTTCTGTTAAATTGGATCCTTAATCTTTATTTTTTTAAATAAAATAGTCCTTTTAACCTTTGGCGACCCCCCTACAGAAGCTTCGCGACCCCCCTGGGGGTCGGGACCCACAGTTTGAAAAACACTGCTTTAGGAGATCCAGTTCTGAAGATGTAGCTAAGCTTCGTTGCCTCTTGGGAGTTGGGCTACAGCCCACAGGGATTTAGCCCATGATCAAAAGTTGACTGCAACACGGAAACTGACTGCACTTGTTTTGTCCATAACGTTTAGTGGATAAGAAACCATTATTTTGCATATATAATACAAGGTGTAACAAAACTAAGTGATTATACTTTAGAGTGTGTATGTGTTCCTTGTAGAGAGTTCACTGTGAAAGTAGCAGCGCTGAAAGACCAACATTTTTTCACTTTTGTATGGGAAAAACTCGAAACGCTGTGGCGCTTGCCCATATAAAAGTGGAAAAAAAATTGGTCTTTCAGCGCTCCCACTTTCACAGAGAACTCTTTACAAGGAACACGTACACACCCTAAAAGTATTATCATCTTAGTTTTGTTACACCCTGTATAGTCGCGGAAGGCAGAATATAGTGGGCAACAGATATATTGCAATTGACGCACAAGAAAGTACCTACTTTCTTGCGGCCGTGAGTTTTCTTTGCTCTTAAATATCGTTTATATTCTCAGCACCTTTCTCCGCTCAACATAAATAGTGTTTTTGTGTCAACGGTTCGCCACCTAACGGCACATTCTGAACCCACAGTTACGTGGTTAAATTAACCGAATTACTTTTAACCTTGACTGCAGCGGGTAACAGTATGAGAATATACCTATCATTCACGCCACAGCGAACCAGAATCCCTTATATGAATAGTTTAGGCCATGTATTTTTTATTTTTATTTATTTATTTAGATCAGGCATCTTGGCCCATATTATATACACCTTATAGACTAACATACATAACATTCATACTAAAACTCACTAAATACTAAAAAGTAAAAACGTATTGTCTGCGACGCGACGTGGGGCGCGACATGTTTGGAAGTCGTCCTCGAAACCTCTTGTAGACGATACCAATCGGCCAGAACTCCTCCTTCTCGAAGGTCGGTAGATGATGCGTCGGGACCCTCACCACAAAGGAGCTAAAATTGACTTTGTGGCGGGACTCCAAGCGCTCGACCCTCAAGCCGAAGTGAGTCTTGCTCCTGTAACATTTTTGTGTTAACATTATGTTTTATAGTTATTAGTAGTAACTATTTTAGTGTAACAGACATTATTAACAGTTAAAAACATAATTGTTACACTTTCTGTTTGAAGGGCTCGGATAGTGGCATCAACATGAAGAAGGGTCGGACAGGTTGTTCCAAATTCACGTTTCTAGAATGAGTAATTTTTAAAGAAAGCGTTATTCAAAAAAACTGAAAAATATATACATGTATAGATACATCTTTTAAGAGCCCATATGACCCTAACTTGACTACATACTTTAACCTAGATCTCAAAACCTGTAAGGTCTAGAAAACTGATTTTTGACACAAGTAACTTCAGTTCATAAAGATTAAATGCTCAAGACGGAAACACGATTACTCAAAAAATGCTCGATAGTTTCTTTTTTACAAAAAACCTTGTTTTAGACACATTTTTGCTTGGATCTTTGAAGTTTGCTGTCTTTTCTTTAATATTTTTTAATATCTAAAAAGGTATTGATAAAACCTAAATTTGCTCAAAACACTTTTTTCATAATCATTATAGTTCGTCTTTTATTCAAGTAAAACTAACTCGGCGATGATTCCGCGCCGTCCTTTTTCACCTGGCATATGAAAGACGGGCGTGAGTGTGAAGAGAGAAGGACGATGTTTGATTTTTAGAGTCAGGTGAGCTCTTAACTAGTGACTTTTTTGGTTAGAAACACAATACTTACAGATAATTTTACTCGATAATTTTTTTTTCCGAAACAACCTCGATTTTAAAAACATTTTGAGTCAAAAAATAATTTGGACAGTTCGATTACTATTAAAATTTTACAGGGAAATGATTGGATACATGTTTAGTTATAGTATTTTTTATCTAAGTAAATAGGTTTTTTTCTTCTATTTCGCCCTATCATGGACGCGGCGAGCGTCGTAACCGCCACCGTACAAGGCGCGCTGATATGAATGTTATTTTAGTGTCATTTACGTGTCGATATTCGCACTGACAGACATAGACCTGCTAATTTAGGAATAACCTGCTAATGTGTAGAATGCTGTATTCGTCTTTATTTGCCCATGAATCCCATGATCAGCGTTGTTTGTGCATACTGTAGCTTCGCAATCACGATGGAATGGTAATCTAAATGGCTACTCACAATTTAAAAAGGCACCATAATAAAATGAATTCCTCGAAATCGTAGTAATATTGTACTATGGCTTGTGAGTTGTAAAATTGTGACGCAGGCGTCTGAGTTGTGAGTTGTGACTTGTGACAGAGATGATGCTCCTTGACCCGCGAGGTGACAGCCGGTTATCGGCGTCATTAGTCATATCAATTATTTCCATTAAACAGGATCTAGAAGTTATCTACTACTATATATCTACGGTACAAAGTATTTAAGTAGATTTAAATATTGTAGTCATGGGAAATAGCAAGTTTAAAAATTTATAGCATTGTTTTATTTCATATAAGTAATATTATACTAAGTTAAATGCTAGTAAACGTTAATTAAACAGATTATAATCACAATAATTATATTATGTAAGAAACACACATAACATAAGCGTAATAGAGTTATATTAATATTTATATTTAAAGCCAGATGTATTGTGTTTTCGTTTGCTAACAAAGCATAGGTTTTTGTGGTTATTTGTATATTATATATTGACTTTAAAATGAATCACAAAAAGTGAGAATATTGACGAAAATGCTTAGAGCCATGTTACATAACTTATAAAGTATTATAACTATGTTTTCTGATGAAATAATAGTATCATTAATATGTCTGACTCTTATATATTTTTCCATCCAAAATTAATACTAACAAATGCCGAATGCGTCTGTCTGTTACATCTTCGGTTTGAAACCGCTGAACCGATTTAGATGTTATGGGGCGTCCACAAATTACGTGAGGTGTTTAACGGGGGGAGGGGGTCGAGTCAAATTTCATCTAATCTTACGTTGGAGAGTGGGGGGGGGGGGGGGGGGGGGGTCTCTGCAAATCTCATGTAATTTTTTTCTCATTGTTACAAAAAAAAAACTATTTTAGCCCATTTCATACAGATTGTATGTATGTTTGAGATTTAGTCGTAAGCGTAATCGAATACGATTAAGGTCATTCATTAATTCGTTCGAAAGAAAATAATTTCATTCGTACTTTGACGTTATACATCTACTAACTGTCAAACAACCCAACGCGTTTAAGTAAGTTAACCCATTTTGAAAAATCTCACGCGAGATTGGAGGTGGGGGACGGGGTTGAATAAAATCTCACGAAATCTCACCTCACGTAATTCGTGGACGCCTTTATGCATGGACAATATTTTTACAGATTGTGTATTATATCGGTTGCCGCTAAAACAACAAATACTAAAAACAAAATAAAATTATTATTTAAAAAAGGGGGGCCCCCATACAACAGACGTGATTTTTTTGCTATTTTTTGCTCGATATCAGTAATGGCGACAGATAGGCACTTGAAATTTTCATAAAAGTCTTAATTATATGTGTACTTTAATAATCAATAATAATATTTAAATTAATAAAAATTTAAGGAGGTAGCCCTCCTTAAATTTATCCATATTAAATATATCCTGATTGACATATTGATCTATCAACGCACAGCCCAAACCACTGGACGGATCGGGCTGAAATTTGGCATGCAGGTAGATGTTATAACGTAGGCATTCGCTAAGAAAGGATTTTGATAAATTTCAACCCCAAGGGGTTCAAATAGGGGATGAAAGTTTGTATATAATAATTAATAATACTTTTTAACGCGAGCGAAGCCGCGGGCAAAAGCTCGTGCTTCATAAAAGTATATGTATACACACAATCTTGTTTGGTGACGGATTTGTGTGACATGTAAGTTATAAATTAAGGTATAATCAAGATGGCCTTTCCTGGATACGTTTTCCTCTGTCGGATCAGAAATCAATTTTGCTTTATTTCCTAATGCTCTTCAATGTCATCTTTTGATTTCCGGACGTCACCCTTGACTTGTAAAAACCTTGGTTGCGCAGTGCACTGCAGACGACTTCTGAGGAGACTTTACACACATACAACAAAAAAAATCATTTGACAAGTTTTTGCCAACTAAAAACGAGACTTTAATATTAATGGCGTGTAATAATAAATCAATTGAACACAGCTTATAAATCATTAACTTGCGTTTTGGCTATAAATACTAGAGGTCAAATTCGAACGTTATTCTTACAAGATTTATTTTAAAAGACGTAATCAGTATTCAAAAAGACCTCTACATTTAAATTTTATCTACCAAGTACCAACTATACGTGTTTATTATCTTGGTCAGTAATTATTATATGTACTAAAATTAATAATAATAAGTAATTGACTTACAAGCTCTTAAGTCCTAAGTCTATATTATACTTAATACCCCTAATATGCATTTTAACTGGTTCCGTAAAACATTAAAATAGCAAAGAAATTTTTAAAGCTGAAAAATAATTCAAAATAAATTATAAGATAACCGGCGTGAATTTAGAGGATATTAAAAACACGAGACTCTGTATTTCTTTGTATTTATGAAAAAAGTTAACTGCAAGGGGCCACCCCCTTTAATAAAGGGTTTATTATTAAGCTTCTGCCTCATCTACAAGAAAAACAAAAATACGAGTGCGCTGGATTTTTATTGTCTTCAAACGCAAAATCTGTGGATCCTTGAGGTGGCTAAGCAGTCAGCAGCAAAGTCATAGCCAATAGACATAAGTGTCTAAACTCTTAACACACTAGGCCGAAGTTACGCGGCGGAAATTCCGCATGATTGCACCCGCAATGTATTTTAAATTATCGATGACACACTATTCCGTCGCGTTCCGTCCGTATATTGTATGCGTTTGTCATTGCGGGCGTAATCATGCGGAATATACGCCGCGTAACTTCGGCCTAGTGTGTTTAGACACTTAGACATAGAGTACTTAACAGTCGAGCGGTCCGTTTGTCCTCATGTTCTACGCATAACGCATATTTTAAATTATTTTAGACAGTAATGTAAAAATTATGTCTATAATTTACTATTTATATCTGGACTAAGAATAGCGTTTATAGTTGCCACGCTCCTTGAATATGTCCTTAAAATTATTGTATAATATAACGTGAGCTGAGGAGTTACCAGGTGGTTTTTTCTCATTATGGTTGGTACTTGGTTTCATAATAAGTATAGTAATGACTTAGTATATTATCTTATATGATAAAAAGCGGTAGCCCTAGGTGTTAACAGTAATTAATAATGCTTCTGTAATCTTGACGTTTTCCTTAACTAAGTGCAAATTATAGAGTAGCCACCAAGATAGTTCTTATAGCAATCAGCAGTCGCAAAATTTTTCTTCATTTCCCTCTATCAGGCATATTTTACTCATAGTGACGAGACGAGATAAGAAATCATTTAAAAAAAAGTTGTTATTTTAATGAACAATATAACTAGACTAGAGTTAACTGACAGCCATCTTTAACTCTACTTTTTAAGACCTTTTTAAGACCAACAGCTTGCTGTTAACTTCAAAATCACAAAACAGTACCGAAGTAGCCTATTCTTGACATAATTACTTGTTTTTCATTAGCAGCATACAAATTATATATTAAACCCGATGAACTTCGTATAGTTTTCCTCCTAATAAAAACCTTCCCTGGACTTGTATACGAATATAAAATTAGCCAAATCGGTTCAGCCGTTTTCGAATTTTAGCGAGACTAACAAAATTTAAAAGTAATTCTTATTTATATATTAGATAGATTAGATTATGTACAGTCATAAGTTGTGTATTGACTACTAAGTACATGTATAGTACATAGTGTAGATTATAATTTATAATTTATTATCTTAGTAGTTTTTTGTTTGGTTATGCTAATCGCTCTTGTCATTGGCACTTTGCCTTTTTTCTTCTGATAATAATGATTGTTTTTGAATTCAAAAACAATCATTGTGACTAGTCGGCTTAATATGTATTATTGTTTATTATGAATGCACCTAACCCTAACTTGACTCCTACATCTCAAAATCTGTAAGGTCTAGAAAACTGTTTTTTTTTTACGCAAGTAACTTCAGTTCATGAAGATTAAGTGCTCAAGACGAAAACACGGTTACTGAAAAAAACGTTCGATAGTTTTATTTTTACAAAAAACCTTGTTTTAGACACATTTTTGCTTGGATCTTCGAAGTTTGCTGTCTTTTCTTTAATATTTTTAATATCTAAAACCTAAGTTTGCTCAAAATACTTTTTCATAATCATTATAGTTCGTCTTTTATTCATAGAAAACTAACTTGGCGATGATTCCGCGTCGTTCTTTTTCACCTGGCATATGAAAGACGGGCGTGAGTGTGAAGAGAGAAGGACGATGTTTGATTTTTTGGGTTACTAGGCCTCTTAAGTCTTAATACTTCGATCGTGGATTCTTGGAAATCTATTGTTATTCTGTTGTGTCTCGCTCACCGGTGAGCTTATGGGTTAATATGTATATAAAATCTACTATAAAATGTGTATTTTATCAAGAAATCGTAAAAAAAGTTGTTTGCAGTCTGCGAAACAAGTTTTCTAAACGTAAATTACAATTTTCACAGACAACGTTTGTAAAATGCGGGTAGAAGAAAAATATTATAGTTATTTCATAAAATTAGTAATTGAGTAGTAAGGGGGTAGTGAACCGAATTCCAAAAATTAGGAGGTAATTTTAACTTGATTCCACAATAACCTTTTCCAGCGTCATGCTAATTTGAAGTTTTTTTTTTTTGATGCGCACGCGCAGGGGAAACCCTATATGGGTGCCCCGGGTTGGGGATGTGCCTTAGTTAAGCTGAAGCACTCCGGGGGTATGTGGGACTCCCGACAAAATCACCTGCGGTTCGCCTTCAGCCGTATAAAGGAAGGTTGTCCCGGATCTAACAAACACAGGACTCCCTCCACGCCCGCCGGTCTACGTCAGAAGGGACCGGACTTCCACCAAAGTTAGGGAACGCTTCGGCAAACTGAAGCGTTCCCTTCGGTGGCGCCGGGACTGGCTAAGCCGGGGAGGTTCCCATCATCATCATCTCCCGGAGCACCGTTAGACGAGACTTAGGAGGTTCGCATAGCGTCGCCTCCGCACTCCCTTGTTAATATTTAATCTATGCAACATTAATACGTTCATCTTGCAGCTCTACCATATTACTAGTTGCTGATTAGTGTGTGACTGTGTGCTATGATTGGTAGTAGCTAGTAAATACGAAATACTTAGTAACATACTATATTTTTTCAGCGTGTAACACATACGACATAATATTAAATGTAAGTTTGTAGCACATAGTTATTATAATAGTATTTGAACTGTGACATATTATAGCCATGTGTAATAAACTAATGAGAAACATTATTGTTGTTGTACCTACAAATAACACCATAAAAAATGTC
The DNA here is from genome assembly GCF_905147365.1 of Aricia agestis. Classification (NCBI taxonomy): domain Eukaryota; kingdom Metazoa; phylum Arthropoda; class Insecta; order Lepidoptera; family Lycaenidae; genus Aricia; species Aricia agestis. The sequence continues at coordinate 6,090,541 of NC_056424.1, read as the reverse complement.
ATAATGTTTGTGAAGGAAGTATAAACAAACACAATATAATAATATAAATATTATAAACTTTATGATTTTACATAAATATCTAAACATGTGTAATTTTAATGCAATAATGTAGAGTATTAAAAATCCTTTACCCAAATAACATTCAAGTTGTTAAACAATAAGGGGGCATAATACAAAAATTCTCAAAATATATAAAAATTCACACTGAAACGACCATTGTTTTACAAATTTATTCTGTGGAAACACAATTTTAATTGTTACTTTTTGTTGCAGAAAAATGGACGAAATGACGGGGGGCATTCGTACGTTTCTATTGATGTAGAAGACGTTGGAAAGAAGTGAAGATGCCGGCGATACTGTCGAAGATACGCGAGCAGGCGTCACGGGTCCAGCCGACCCTGGCCGTGAGCGTCGGCGTGGGCGTCGCGCTCGCCGCCTGCGCGGTCTACGGGACCCGGGAGAAGAAGCACGCGCCGCCGTGCAACAACAACAATAACTACCAGGTTAGTGTCGAGATCTAGTATCTACTCTATATTTCTGTGTAGATCTACTATATTCTTAATTATCAAAATTTACCTAGTAATTTTGGGAGTCCATTTAGTAAAATCAAAACATTCTTTACAATATTTTTAAACCCATTTTTTATCAAGAGAGGTGCCTACTAGCTATGCGGCAGGCATATTCCACAGTTTTAAAATCTTGTCAGGGTGTAAGTAACTTTGTAATTTAGTGTTAACAATAGGTTTATTACTTGAACGATTACTCACCCAAGTGCATGACACGTAGTTCGAGTACCTTTCTGAAGGGGAAAAGTATATTTGCTACCTTTTAGTACGTTGCTTTAAAATCGTATTTGATTTTTTAAATAAATAAACAGAAAACGGAATGTACTGCTTGATTTTAACCTTCCTTATTCCTTTGTGAACACTTCAAGTGTTGATTTAACTTAAACAGTCATAAGTTATGTTCATAAAATGTTTTAGATTTGCGGCGCGCTGGGCGTACCCGGTACGCAGTTGCGTACGCATGTAGCGTGCGTGCGACAGTGGCCATCGTTTCCTATATTATTAATAACTATAGTTATCTATAAATTTTACAGTAATCAAGATACTGATCTTATTGTTGTAAATATGTTGTGTTGTTGTTGTAATATTGTGTTATGTCTTTAACTGGAACACAATTTCTGTACATATCTAAATCGGTTCAGTTGTTTAAATCTGATATACCTCTTGTATATCAGAGTACTCACGCATTGATAATATTATTGAACAATATGAATGTGTTGTAAACACAAAATTTAAAACCTATTGTTTGTTGTTCAAGTAAGTTACCTTTATTTACCTTATACGCAAGAAGTATTTTGTGTAAAATAACAAGCTACATCGAGGTCAGGTTGGTCGCGTGATGCCTGCGCTTTGTGATTTGTGCCACAAACTACAAACGTAATGAAATAATAGGTCGCTATTTATAAGTGCAGGATGTTACAAGAAGGCTGCATCTAGCTGGCTCTAGTTCACCTTGGGTTACTAACACCCTGTATCACTTTATCCCCAATTTCGTCTAGTCTTTTCTCGATGAGAAGCTTAAAGAGTATCTAGGATCATACGTAGGACAAAACTTACCATAGGCTGTGGTAACAGTATTCATAAAAGAAAGCCATTTTGACAAACGTACTAACTAACTTCCCTAGCCTTCTTCACGCGGGTCTAAGGCTGGTTTTATCGTCAAGCGTTTCGCAGCGCCGTTGGAGCGTGCGCGTTCGAAGCTGTAACAAACGTATGGACGAACGGCGCTGCTCAAGCGCGCGACTTTAAAACGCAACTACTACCCCCATACATCTTCGAACGCGCGGCGTCCCAACGGCGCTGCCGAAACGCTTAACGATAAAACCAGCCTAAAACGATAGAGGAAACCAACCAAGTAAAGCTTATTATCTTTTTAAAGCAACTAAGGCTTCCCATAAAATTATGTTTCTGAACTTTTGTATTAAAATTAATATATTGTATTCATAATTCAATATTGATATGACTCAAGTCTTTCTTTATTATTTCCAGGTGTCCAAGAATGGTCAGCTGAAGCCGCTAGTGGAGGGCGAGGAGGCCCGCAAGTGCGGTGGCTGCGGCGAGAAGCAGTGCGCGCTCTGTCGCGGAGATGTTGATACAGACAACAAACAGAATATTGTAAGTACAGCATTAGAACCAGTCCACACGGCGCGTTGCGTCGCCGCAACGCAAATATTTTGACGCATAGCCGGCCACACGGGCGCTGCGCTATCGCAGTGTTGTTCCGCTTCGTCTCGGGGGTTGCTGTCCGTCATGTGTGCGTTGCGACGACGCAGCGCAGTGTGAACACCTTGGTTATGTTTTGTATGTAAAACAACGCAACGGCAGCGCTGCGTCGACGCAACGCTGACGCAGCGCGCCGCGTGGACTGGCTCTTACTCTCGACAAACATCATTGATACTTGTTGATAGTGTAACGTTTTTCTTTTGAGCTGTAAGTTACATCTCACTGAGATTACAAATTGATTGTTTGTCCTAGCAGGACTATAGCTTGCTGCCATAGAATTCTTTTCATTTTATGAGTATTCTAAGTAAGTACCTACCGGTTGCCATTGATTATGAACAAAAAAAAAAAAAACAAAAAAATCACGTTGTATGGGAGCCACCCGTCAATATTAATTTTGTTTCGTTTTTAACCGACTTCCAAAAACGAGGAGGTTATACGTTCGTTATACGTTTTTGAGATACAGCCTTGAGACAGACGGACAGACATCAAAGTCTCGGTAATAGTGTCCCGTTCTTACCCTTTGGGTACGGAACCTTAAAAAGCGTGCTGCGAGTCTAGATCTCTTTAACATGTGTTAATGTTTAACTCGCGGTGTGTTGCAAAAATCATAATATGTTAAATGCAAGTCATACCGCTTAAGCGATAAATGTCATAATCGAATGTCTAAAGTCGAAAGTCGAAAGTCGAAATCTGATGATTATATCCTATTGTGGTTTTTTATTATTATCAAAATTTGTTGTTGCGTACGTTGTGTACTAAAATTGCGCGCGGCTCCGCCCGCAAAATAAACTATTCAGTACGAAATTCCTGGAATAATGGAAACGGATACTGGAATGAATGAATTGCATTCCTGTACATTATTATTATTACAGTGATAGAAATACTGTAAACCTGATATTTTAATATGAATTATGAATACCTCGATCGTGGGAATCGCAGACACAATAGATTTTCAATTGTTATGAGGCACCCGGGTTCCGCTTGGGGCTTGATGGGTTAAAAGTATCGATAATTATTCCGCTTCATCTCCATTTCTAGGAGGATGCGGACGACACACAGTCCGAGGGTCAGAAGGAGTCGATCCCGGGGCTGAACCTGGAGTTTCTCCGTCAGCTGGTGTACCTGGCCCGTATCATGGTGCCCGGCGTCCGCAGCCGCGAGGTGGCGCTGCTGGCCGCGCACACCGCCTGCCTCTTCACGCGGACATTCCTGTCCATATACGTCGCCTCGCTCGAGGGATCCATAGGTAATAATCTTTGAGGCTCGGAAAAAAAAATTGCTCGGCGATAGTGGGGAAAATCATGCAGCGCGCGCATGTACAGAAATGGTGTATCTATACAATATAACGGCATTAAACAAACCCATGCTATTAACGGCCGTTCCCAATAGTTGATCTGTCTCTGGTTTTGCCCTACTAGAGATAGGAATAGCTCACAATTGACGTAAAATGTATGTCTCTAATGTCTAATGTGAGTTATTCCTATCTCTAGTAGGGCCAAACCAGAGATAGATCAAATATTGGGAACCGCCGTAAGTCGGGTTATAACTTGTATTAAGACCTGACAGATCATAACTGACATTAACTAGACATAACCGTAGTAAATAACGTAGCTCTACCATCTGTCTAGTGTTTATGAATCAATTTCTACAATAGTAAACGAAAACGTATACCAGTTTGATACACATATTATGGCGTTACCTAAGTGCCAGTTTTTCACTTCAATTTATATGGCTTCAAGCTACTCTTATAATAATAATAATATCTATGGACGCTTCACACCACGTCAGTCTGGCCCCGTGCTAAGTACCTAAAGGACTTGTGTTACAGGTACCAGACAACGGAAATATATTTAATACTTTTATACTATACATATATTTAAGATTTTTATTATATCATACACATATTTAATATACATCCAGACCCGGGAACATTGAAAACTTTTTTGTTCCGTCGGCGGGATTCGAACCCGCAACCCCCGGCTTGAGCTACCAACGCGCTTACTACTGAGCCACAGAGGTCGTCAAATAATGTGCCCTAGATTTTACATTTCGCTTCAATGCATCTTGCGCCGATATTATAATATATCACGTGAGAAGCTTGTACCTTGCCACTGTTACCTTGGACTTTAAAATGTTCTTTGTTTGAAGACAAAGTATCATATATCTATCATCAAAATTATTTTATTAGTTTAAGCGTGACGAGGCAGCAGACAGACACACTGTCGCATTTCTTATATTAATATGAAATATATAATCTTAGAACTACTTTGCTTTCTAAAGGTTGATTCAGACCGCAACGCGACGCGTAGATGCATTTCTAAAGTTGTACTGACTCGACAGATTGGCACGTCACCTCACGAAATTGAAATCTGTCAAATCCCATACAAAATGCCGCGCCGCGCCTCCCCTCACCTCGTCGCGTTGCGCTCTGAATTGACCCTAACAAGACATAATAATATGTATGTAATATCTTTTTACAGTGAAGCACATAGTCCAGAAGGACTTACGGTCGTTCACGTCGATGCTGATGCAGTGGTTCGGTATCGCCATACCGGCCACATTCATCAACTCCATGATACGGTACCTGGAGAGCAAACTGGCGCTGGCCTTCCGCACGAGATTGGTGAATCACGCCTACGAGCTGTACTTCAAGAACCAGACTTACTATCGAGTGGCGAATCTGGATGGCAGGATAGAGAATGCTGATCATAGGTATGCACTTACAAGTATTAATAGCTATTAACTATTGCTAAAGTTTAGTCGCGTATTATCTATGAATTAGTCTATTTAAGCTATCGCTACTGTCTATAACAAGGGTCACCGATTAGTAGTTTCGCTCGGGGTCCGTTTTAAGACATGAAATGACCTTCGCGGTCCACACATCATATATAAAAAAATATTAAACAAAGGTAATTACGGAAATTGCATAGGTATTTATTTAGATATCAATGAGAAAAGTAACCATTTTTGTAGCCAATTATCTCTCTGAAGTTTGGAGTGAAATATTGGTGCAAGCTATAGATATTGACATTAAATCCTGGAGATGTTGAAGTCCTAATATGAACGAAGATCATCTTCGAACATGCTCGGTCCGCATACAATGGGTCGGCAGTCTATAATATTCCTACCCTATAATGCTATAACGCTTAGATTGTGTCTGTGGAAACGAGCGTGTGTGCGCGTGTTTAAATGACATGTCACATGGTTACGAATTAGGATATATATTAATCTATAGCACCTCCATCGTGGGTATCGCAGACACAATTGTTATGCGGCAGCCGGCTGCCGCTTGGGGATTAATGGGTTTTACTTCTATGAACTATGACACCTCTAATATTGTTTTGTGTCCTCAGTATTAAGCACTAAAATGCTAAATTTTTGTCATGTACGTGATGTTGTGCCGCATCGTTTTAACATACATATGCGCTGTCATCGTCTTGTATTGTTGACATAGAATACGTTACTCCTTACCCTTCTGGCAAAGGAAAACTTAAAACGATCACAAAGCAGCACAGCTAACGAATAACTGTCCGCAGGCTAACAGAGGACGTGTCAGTATTCACGCAGTCCGTGGCCCACCTGTACAGCTCGCTGACCAAGCCGTGCTTCGACCTGCTGCTCATCGTGCTCACCCTGGCCAGCTACTCCAGCAAGATGAAGGGCAACATACTGCTCGGTGAGTTTAATACAAATACAACAATTACACATAAGAGTGTGTCAAAGCCCGCCACCCCGGCGAGTGCGCCATATAGCTATAATTAGCTATAATATTTCCAATCAGTAGTATGCCGCACTTTGCCACACTCACTATACAATATGTTCTTTATTAACACAGAATAATACCTCGATCGTGGGAAAACCAGACACAATGCTATTCAATTGTAATCGCGGTCGGCGGTGACCGCTTGGAGCTTGAGGCTTTATTATAAAATAGGAAAAATTAATCACAGATACATCATCATATAAAATTAAGTATGTAAATTTTTACCTAGTAGAGTATAGCAAATACTACCATAGTACTTTGCTCGGAGCTTTAGTAGTTTAAATCAATTACTCAAAATTGTGTAGTTTCCTTATCGCTTTCTCTCACCAAAACATGAAACGTGTCTCGTATAATATATCCATGAAATTGATTACGTAGTAACTACTATAATAAATTTCATGGGTATAATATAATATGAAGCCGTTACTAAGACTATTTATTTATTCGATTTTTCAATATCAGGAGAAAGATTAGTAGGTTGTACTCATAATACAATTAATATGAATGAACGTTAGGTGCTAGGATTCTTCAAATTGTTCACATTCTCAGCTGAATAATAACAAGAGTGAGGATAAAAACGTTTATTTGCAAAAATGCAATACAATATTTATTCAAATCAAATCATTTATCCACAGAATGTAGTTTACAAATGTGTTATCTTATATCTAATTTGTGCTTCCATTCAACCATTAAAATGGTGTGTGAAACTTATATTTTTATTTTTACTAAACTTACTTTTTAATTTCAAGGCCCCGGCATGGCGACGGTCGTGATCTGCCTGACGGGTCAGGTGTTACGACTGCTGAGCCCCAAGTTCGGCGCGCTGGCGGGCGAGGAGGCGCGCATGAAGGCCAACCTGCGCCACGTACACTCGCGACTGATAGCGCACGCCGAGGAGGTCGCATTCTACGGCGGACACAGGGTGAGTACACTTAGAATTTAACTATAACTTGTCTAAAAAGAGTAGACACTGTACGGAATTTTTAAATCAAAATAATACAATAACTCCTACACCGGTTTCGGTGACGGTGGCCGGTTTCATTGAAACCAGGCCAGTACGCACGAGTAATTTTATAGTGCCCAAGTGTGCGCAGTACACAAGAGCATTCTGTATTCTTTTACTCTCATAACCCAGTGGGACGGAAGACCGACACGACTGGCGAGAGATCAGGCGCAGGACCGACTTTTTACATGCCCATCCGTCGCATGGATCATCTTACTTGTCAGACAATCAGGTGATCAGCCTGCATTGTCCTAACCAAACTTGGAAATAACATGTTTCTAACACGGGAATCGAACCCATGACCTCCGAGTCACGAGCCACGCTCTTAACCACTGGACCACGGAGGCGTTAGGCGTTTAAATCATATAAAAAACTAGCTGTTGCCCGCGACTTCGTCCGCGTGGACTTTAGTTTAAGTATAGTAATTGTTCCCGTACATTTAATTTGATTGAATCGTTTACGCGCAAATCAGAAAAGTATATTGTGTGGGAACCGCACATTTTTCCGGGCAAAAACGTTCCTTGTCCCAGATTCAAATTAGTATCTCCAATCTCCATGCCAAATTTCATCAAAATAGATTAAATAGTTTAGGCCAGGACTTCCCTAACTGTGCGTCGCGACGCCCCGGTCGCAACATTGTCCCAAGGGCGTCGCATGTCAACACAACCAAATCTAGTAAACGCCTCGCCCATTATGTCTTTCATACATCCCGGGCAGTCTATATCCCCGGTTTCAGAAGCTGTGCTCAGAAAAGCAAGCGCATCATTTACTTTAGCCAGAATAGACAGAATTATAGAGTATGCCGACTTAGAACTGATGTTGAAATTTTTAAATTTGACGTATTGTGACGAAAATCGTCGCTAGGGTTGTTACTTGTCATCTACGAATTTAAAACTATGACATATTCGCTGGACGTGTTCCTCTTTGGTCGTATTGTTGTTTGTGTTTTGGCACATGTGATTAAAATTGTCAGAATCCAATTTTGAAAACTTTATTTTTAATATTTAAAAATAAATTATATCAGCCAGCGCGAGGCACATTCCGTTCATAATCCTAGTGAAACCCGACGAATATGACAGATATTGAAACCTGTCCGTATCTTTGCAGTCGAACTACTGGTCGTTATGTCTATTGTGCTTTAGCCGGCCTTGCTGGCTTATGCTTGTGTTTTGATTTGGTCATTATTTCCTAATAAAAATATAAATGTCCAAATAGTGTTTTATGATAACCAATGTTGGGTAGGCTAGTTCTAAAATTAGAAAGTATTCTTGGGGGCTGGGTTGAGGGGCGTCGTAAAGAAATGGCAAAGTCCCAAGGGCGTCACAACTCACAGTACAAATAAGTTTGGGAAGCCCTGGTTTAGGCGATAATCATAAACGTTTATTGTGCGGGAACCGTACACTTTCCGGGACAAAATTAGTATTCCTTGTCCTTTCCCGAGACTCAAAGTATCTCCATACCAAATTCCATCAAAATAGATTGAATAGCTTACGCGCAAATCATATAAGTATATTGTGCAGTAACCGTACATTTTTTCGGGGCAAAATGTATCCTATGTTCTTTTTCGGGATTCAAAGTATCCTTATACCAAATTTCATTGAGATTAGCGCGTTCAAATAAGCCCTTTCAAATAATTTCCCCCGTTTTTTCTACACTTTCCTCTATTTCTTCGTTTATATTAGTCATAGCGTAATAAAATATAGCCTATAGCCTTCGTCAATAAATGGTCTATCTAACACTGAAAGAATTTTTCAAATTGGACCAGTAGTTCCTGAGATTAGCGCGTTCAAACAAACAAACAAACTCTTCCGCTTTATAATATTAGTATAGATATTAAAACCTTAATAAATCGAGATAAAAATTTGCAAGGTGATGATGCTCTTTGTGGAAATACAATGAGAAAAACTACGTTTTGAGCGTAATTACGTTTAGAAATTTTGTACTGCGTCTACTCTTTCTTGACAGACTGTATATAAATGATGTCCGCAACTCCGTTGCGCCAAAACTCGTTTATTACGCGGGGACCGTACATTAATCCGAGACAAAAAGTAGGCTATGTCCTTTCCCACTCAAAGTGTCCCCATACCAAGTTTCAGCAAAATCTATTCAGCGGTTTGGGGGTGAAGAGGTAACAGACAGACAGGCAGACAGACACACTTTCGCATATTAAGTATGGATTTTATTTTCTCCAGGTGGAACTCGGCCAACTGCAGTCGGCGTACAAGGATCTGGTGACGCAGATGACGTCTGTGTTCAACAAGAAGCTGTGGTACGTGATGCTGGAGCAGTTCTGCATGAAGTACGTGTGGTCCGGTACCGGCATGGTCATGCTCGCCCTTCCCATACTCACTGCGAATAAGGATAGTGAGTACACTGAATTGCAACTTATAGCTTTTAAACAGTATGGTACAATAATTAATAGTACAAATATCACTATGTTACCCTGTATTTGTTACTACTATACAGGGTATAAAAAAGTGATAATAAAAGTGATACTTTAAGGTGTGTATGGTATAGAGTTCACTGTGAAAGGAGCAGCGCTGAATCCGTACGGGCAAGCGCGCCAGCGTCATGAGTTTGCCCATCCAATGTTTATAAAAAGTTACTCGCGCTGCTACTTTCACAGGAGATTCATGTACAACAGTATTATCACTATGTTTTATTACACCTTGTACTAATTTAACTGTGCTACTGTAAAATTTAGGCCCAATTTCACCAATGACTCTTAAAGTTAATGCTTAGTATTATGTTAACTCGTTTCGTTATTCATATGAATGAAAGAGAAGACATGACATTTTAACAAGCTGTTAACACTAACAGACGTTGGTGAAATTGGACCTTAAGCCTTTATTGTCATAAAAGAATGATAATAAACATATTTCCTATTTTGCTAACAACATAATGAATGTATCAGGTAAAACGGGTCAGAGCATCAGCGAGCGCACGGAGTACATGACGACGTCGCGCCACCTCCTCAACTCCGCCGCCGACGCCATAGAGAGGCTCATGTCTAGTTATAAGGTAACTAACCACATATTGTGAGCCTGTAGGGTACTTATCACAAGGAAAATCCAGTTTGTTTGCTATGATTTATTGTAGATAAAATATGCTATGCTAAATTATTTGCCATTAGGTGGAGATATGTAGTCGTGAGGTCTTTGTCAATAGTTGTGTCAAACAGCTGTCATATGTCACGATATAGGTGTATGTGAAAAGAGATTTGCACAACAATAAATATGATCGCACATTTGTCCGCACCGTGCGCGCCGCATGAGCCGTACGCGCCGCATTGTATGAAATGACATCACGAAATGCGGCGCGTACGGTGCGGATGAATATGTTCGCACCGTACGTGCCGCATTTCGTGACGTCATTTCATACAACGAATTCTGGGACGCGGCGCGTGCGGCACGTACATCGCGTACGGTGCGATCACCTTTAGCATACAATATGTACACATTATTTAATGTAGCGTTCACGCCACATTTTTTTAAATTTACTTAATTATAAATCGTGTGTTTATGCTAATTTGAATCACCTTTTCCAGGAAATAATGACGCTGGCGGGGTACGCGACGCGCGTGTCGGACATGCTGGTGGTGTTCGGGGAGGTGGCGCGCGGGCGGTGCGTGCGCGACGTGCACGTCAGCGCCGCCTCCACCGGCTTCGTCGTCAAGTTCCGCGACGGCCAACCCGTGCCGCAGGGTAAGTTAAAAAAAAACTATACAGAGAGAACTGTATATAGCGCGAACGGCGCGCGGCGTACTAGGTGGCTTATCCATATAAATTTAAACATTGTCACGCGCCGCCGCCGCTCCCGCCCGCTGCCCGCTGATTTCGAGACCGAAGCCTTTGTTAGGGTACCCAAAGGATAAAAACGGGACCCGAAACCCAAAGGACAAATTACTGAGACTTCGATGTCTGTCCGTCTGTCTGTCTGTCTCCACGCTGTAACTCAATAACCGCTATAGCTAGACTTTTCTAGACTAGAAATTTTCACAGATTGTGTATTTCTTTTGCCGCTATAACAAAAAATACTAAAAACAAAATAAAATTAATATTAAATATTAATATTAATATTTTTCCTCTATTAAACGGTACGGAATCATTCGTGCGCGAGTCTGACTCGCACTTGGCCGATTATATCATTAATATATGCCATATATTGTAAGACATAAGCTTAGTTATCCTCTGGAATTCAAGTCGGCGGATTAATGATGCATCAAAGCGTAATAATTCGACCCAAAGGAAATCGATATTTTACGATGCGCTCGCACCTAATTTTTCAAGAATAATACAAATTCAACTTAATTCCAGGTATAATAACGTATACGGACGACCTGTCGATCCGCCTCCGCAACGTGCCGATAGTGACGCCGGCGTGCGACGTCGTGGCGAGCGGCGTGACGCTCGACCTCACGCCCGGCACGCACCTGCTCATCGTAGGGCCGAATGGGTGCGGCAAATCCAGGTGAGGCAGAGATCAGTGAATAATTAATCATAAAAAAAAAACATCTTTATTGCCAGGGCAAAATGTATGACAAGGACAAATAAATAACAGAGAATTAACGTAACACACGACATGACTACATCACAAGCATAAACGTAGACAGCGATTATGGCTATGTAATGATTGTCTTCAAGGGGTAAGCCTCTTACTACCGCACTCAGAGACAGATTTTAATTACTTAACTGTAATTAAATGAAGATTATGTCAGATAATGGATGGAGGCTTTTGTAAAAATCTTCTTTTAATCGCAGTTAATTAATATTTGTCTCTGAATGCGGCAGTCGGTCTTCGACCGCGGCAAAGCCATGACGCCTGCATCTTACAACATCATTAATACTTGACAATTCATAACGACAACAAATAACATCTAACATTACTTATTTTTAATTAAATAATGGGGCAAACGAGCAAACGGGTCACCTGATGGAAAGCAACTTCCGTCGCCCATGGACACTCGCAGCATCAGAAGAGCTGCAGGTGCGTTGCCGGCCTTTTAAGAGTGAATAGGGGAGGGTAGGGAAGGAAATAGGGTAGGGGATTGGGCCTCCGGTAAACTCACTCACTCAGCGAAACACAGCGCAAGCGCTGTTTCACGCCGGTTTTCTGTGAGAACGTGGTATTTCTCCGGTCGAGCCGGCCCATTCGTGCCAAAGCATGGCTCTCTCACTTCGCCCCTTATGTTTATTTCCACGCTCTACCAAACGCAAAATACGCCATATAACCTTGTACTAACCTCCATATCTTGTCCGCAGCCTGTTCCGCATAGTGTCTGGTCTGTGGCCGGTGTTCGGCGGCGAACTGCGCGTGCCGCGGCCGTGCGCGTGCGCGCACTGCGCCGGCGAGCCGCACGCCCCGCCCTCCTGCCTCGCGAGACCGCTCATGTTCTATATACCACAGAGGTATGTAACTTGCAAATATTACTCACGGTGTTTTTTATACGTACAGGGTTTCAGCTTGAATCAATTATTATAGTCCTCTTGCTAATATTTACATAGGGGATATCTTATACAACGTGAAATTTTAGTGGCGGTTTTCCCGCAGCAGAACGATTTACCTATAGTAGTACTATCAATGCAATGCATGCAATAATGCATGTTATTTTTGAAAATAAAAAATATTTTTTATGACGTACTATGGCAACATTATACCGATAGGCGCGAGCGGCTATGACCCGGCCGAATTTTTTTTATGATTTGCTTAAAAAGTACTTCATAAATCTATTGTACTACTAAGATAGAATCATTTTACTGCGGGAAAACAACCATTAAAATTTCACGCAGTATGTATGGTTGGGATCGTTATCTGTTAAGTTTTGATTAATATAAAAATATTTCAACAGTCGTGTCTGTACTTTGATTCGTCTATTTCAATGCAAATTGTATGCTTCGTTTCTCGTTTGATCTATTTCGTTACGTATCAGACGTGAAAATTGTATTCTCACATTCACGTCATACACGTAGTTTTGACATTTCATGAGAATACAATGATGTTGTATTGAAATAGTAATAGAATAAGTGCGATATGCAAACTTTTAGCTAAAAATTATTTACCCATAATTAGCACATTCCTGCGTGTATAACGTATTTATGGTCTATGTATTATGACAAGCACTGACATGATTGTATTAGAAAGATGGTATGAAAGTATGTAGAGTTTTGAGGTGAATATAAGATATTATACAGTCCACGGTGTTTTCTTCATGGTCCTTCGAGCCGGATATAACAAAAGAGCCAGCGTATTATGTGGATAAGCAGTTAAGTAAATAGATTTATTTAAGAGATGAGTATTGAAATACGAGAAAATTTATAGCGGTTTCCTTGGCGACATACAAACAAGAGCCCATAATTTGGAAATATATTTTATATTTGATTTTTCTTTACTGTTATTATTTGCAAGAATGGAAGGTTTAATGAGAGTGCAGAAACATTTACGAGTCCAAATGTTGAACGAGTATACAAAGTTTCAAAACATAACTCATAATGGCAAAATATCTCAATCTTATATAGAGGTGAGACTAGAGAGCTTAGAGAATACTTGGAAAAGATTCGAATCTAACCATTTTAAGCTGCTAACAATGGAGGAATTGCAAGAAGAATGTAGCTATTTAGTAGATAATATTTTTGAAGAAGGAAAGGAAGTTTTCTTGGAATACAAGGGAAAGTTGAGGGAATACCGGATGGATCATAGCTTGAATGGGCAAAAATCAGTAACGTTGCCAGAAATAACCATACCGATTTTCTCTGGACATTACGATGAATGGCCGTCATTCCACGACTTGTTTGAGACAGTTATACATAGAAATTCAAATTTAGCTAACGTAGAAAAACTGTATTATCTGAAGGCCCACATTAAAGGAGATCCAGAGCAGCTGCTTAGACATGTACCAATTACTGCAGAGAATTATGAGAAGTGTTGGGAATTGATTAATAGAAGATATAGTAATAGGCGATATATAGCTACCAACATATTAATACGCTTATTTGATCAGAAAAATATAACTGTGGAGAGAAGCAGTGAATTAAAAAGACTTCTAGATACAACTAATGAGTGTTTAAGTGCCTTGTCGAATTTAGGTTTCGATGTTTCGACTTGGGACATATTAATTAATCATATTGTCACTCAAAAACTAGACCAAGGTTCTAAAAGGGAATGGGAACAGAACATTAGTCATAACATAGAAAGCTTACCTTCTTATACGGAACTAACAAAATTCTTAGAAGCTAAATTTAGAACATTAGAAATTTTAGAATTGGAAAAGAGAGAGACAAAACAAGAACCAAATGTCGACAAACGGCCAAGATTAGAGCTGATAGAGAGGGGGCCAAGATTGAAGCCGGTACATAGAGCACAAGTTTTCCATGTTGTTGCTGCAACGTGTGGATATTGTAAGGAGGGTCACAAGATAGAAGAGTGTCGAAAGTTTCGACAAATGGAAATGAGTAGTAGGTTAGATTTTGTTAATAGCAATAGATTATGTTTTAATTGTTTAGGGTCATACCATAGGGCATCTAGGTGTAAGCGATCCAATGGTTGTCAATGTTGCCATAGGCGGCATCACACGTTATTGCACGCAGAAAAGCAACATGGTAGTTCACGAGGGTTGAATTGTACGAGAAAGCAGTGTGATGTAGCCTTTAATAAAACTGTATGTTATGACAACGAAACATCGGTCAGAAGCAGGTCAGCAAATTTAGTGGACGATTATAATAGTATTCGTTTTAATATTAGAGGTGATCCGTTCGCAAACAATTAAGGTTGCGGGAAATAAAAGATAGGGTTATTTAATGTTGTGAACAGAGTAGTTTTCGGAACGTAGAATATGCGAGTGTAAGTGTTTTTTAATTGAAAGTCTACTTAGTTTTGGAAAAATATGTTATTGAGGTTTTTTTTCTACACTACCTATTGATTGTGGTGTTAATTAAAAAAGGTAACTTAACGTAACAAAGTATTTATTGAGTTTGTTTTTATGTGTCGTAGTTTTAAATGAGGATGCTATTTCGCTTTAAAGTTATGTACGGTAGGGCTAGAGTAGTTATTATTGTGAATTGTAGTAATTTTATGATGTAAGTCTTTCTATTAGGCAGGTATAATTATGTTTGTTTTGCTAGAAAGAGATTATATTTGTGACGATTTAATGTACAGTTATGAATATTAACTAATATATTCATGGGGGGGAGTGTATAACGTATTTATGGTCTATGTATTATGACAAGCACTGACATGATTGTATTAGAAAGATGGTATGAAAGTATGTAGAGTTTTGAGGTGAATATAAGATATTATACAGTCCACGGTGTTTCGAAGATGTCTAAGCCCGTCGGTATATATACGACAGCTAAAATCAATCACGCGGGTTTCGGCCCAACCGAGCATAACACCTCACTCGGTCGAAAGATTTTCCTTTGCCGCCTCCACGCAGCATATTCCCACAACTATAATTTTTAAATGTTTCAGACCTTACATGTCGATGGGCTCGCTCATCGACCAGATCTCGTATCCATCTCGTGTGGCTCCGGGCGACACGGCGGGCGAGGCACGCGCGGCGCACATATTACGCGTTGTGCGGCTGGACGCGTGCGCAGCGCGGCACGGCGGGCTGCGCGCGGTGCGGGACTGGCGCGCCACGCTGTCCGGCGGCGAGAAGCAGCGCGTCGCGTGCGCGAGGATGTTCTTCCACCGGTGAGTGCACCTGCAGGCCGATTCACGATTGCCGTATGACTCGGATTCGGAAACTTTACTGTGCGGTCATTGGTCAATGCCTAGCGCGGCGAGCGTTTATTGGATGTCAATAACATTCAATTGATATTACCCGACGAAATGAGTACTGACGTAGGCCCGCCATCTGCATATGAATTAACTTCTCTGATAATTACTACATTGTAAGACATACTTTTTATTATGTTATAAGTTATAACATAAATAACTGTGTACCTGTTTCAGGCCGGTGTACGCGTTGCTGGACGAGTGCACGAGTGCGGTGTCGATGGAGACGGAGGTGGTGATGTACGAGGAGGCGATCAAGGAAGGCATCACGCTGCTGTCCATCACCCACCGACCCAGCGTCTGGTGAGGATACACCTTTAATTTATTACACTCGCTCGCACTCACACTTGTAAAGCTCCCACACATAAGGGTTTGACATAAGGGTTTGACATAACGCGACCAAAATATGCAGGTCCTCCATCTGCCTCTGAATCAATTTTTCTGATAGTACTTTACTTGCGGCGAATTAAGAGATAGGGTTCTAAAGGTGCTCCCACACTGCAGTTATATGTATAACGTTAGATAACATTGTTGTCTAACTTTTTTTTACAAATCATAAGAATCCCTTTGTATCGCATGTGTTCATCATGTAATGCTATCAATATGACCTATGACATAATATTATCTGGTTCTCTTGTCTCGTCTAAAAAGACTCTTAGAGGATCTTCGGCTAGGGTAATTACTGTTTTTTCTTTGTAAGTAACTCTAACTAAATATGTGTTTAAAAATAGTAGTTAGTTGACACAATTTCTAATTGTTATGTGCATATCACTTCTTAGAGAGATACATTCTCTGGCATTATTCATTTTATACTCTATTATTTATGGCTACATGTATTTTGAATTGTATCTTGTTTTGTGAACCTAATAAAAAAAAAAAATAAGAAAAGACACTTATTTCTTGACATGTTCTAGCGTATGTTACACACTGTTATAAAATTTTATCGTGTTCCTCTCAGAACAGGAAAATAAGGTACACAATGTTTTATAACGTTATATAACTGCTGTCTAGGAGCACGTTAAAAGAATGATGGCATTATTCTCGAATTTCTAACAGTCTTGGCTACACAGGCTGTGCTCCGTATGAAAATTATAAGCCAATAATATAGGTGAAATTCGGATAAATTATGAAAACATATAAGTCAGCTAGAATTTTGCCAGCCTCTCAAAAAAGTGTGCGCCATGGCAAAATTAATTAAATAGCGAACAGCACCGATATGACACAGCAAAACTCTCTGATAAACACCCTATAGTTACTCCATCATATTATAAAAGGCTACCTGCTCTTTCCAGGAAATACCACACGCACGTGTTGGAGTTCGACGGCGCGGGCAACTGGTCGTTCCGCCCCCTGGACAAGGACGCCTCCCCCGTCACGGCCGCGCCCGCCGCAAGCTCCGCCCCCGCGCTGCCGGCCCCGCCCCCCGCACCCAACACAGACCAGTGACTGACTAGTGATGTGACATGTGATACGTAGCATAGTGGCTAGTGACTGGCTAGATAGTGGCTAAGGGTCAAAAGGTACCGCAACGCGACCAGGCGAGGCGAGGCGCGGCGCGGCATAAATTTGTATGGATTTGACAGATTTCAATTGCGTGGGACGTCTAGCGAATCTGTCAAATCCATATAAATTTAGAAATGCATCTACGCGTCGCGTTGCGGTCTGAATCAACCCTAAGGCGAGGTGTGGCTAGCTAGTGGCTAGATATCAGCTAGTTAGTGGCTGGCTTAGTTGTATAAGAAAGCAGGTGGCTAGTAGCTTTGTATAAGCTAGCAGGTAACTTAGCTGCGAACTGCTAGTTAACGCTAGCTGGTGAGTAGCATTTTGGCTAATTGAGTAGTTACCGATGATGGTGAAGTGGCTAACTTTTGGAAGTTAGTGGCTAACTGGCATAACGATAGGCTAGTGCCAATACCGAAATTATTGATGTTTTAGCATACAATATTATACGAAATCCTTGTAAAATCTTTGCGAAATTATTTTATTGTGGTATTTCTTTAATTAGCTACTATAAGGTATTAAAAAGTTTTTATTTAGTAAATCTAAGTTCATAAGTACTATTGCTCCATTCACTACATTATATTCAAAATATCGGCACAGTTAATGTAACATATGCCTACAGTTAATAAAAGTGATCGTACTTAGTCTACCAAAGTGTACACATAATTTTCAGAATGAAAATATTTGCCTTATATCTAGTAAATAAACGAACAAAAGTGAGATATTTATCAAGTAAGGCCTTATTTGTTACTATGTTTTATTGAAATCAATGTTAATCAGTCATGTAATTATTAAAAAAAACGTACAAAATTTTTGTAAAAAGATTGTAATTAGCATGTAAAACATTTACTTTGAATCATCACAATTTTGTAAGATTATGCCATAGACATACTATAAAAAAATAAAGTTTTAATAATTACTATGAAAGTCATCTATTAAAATACTAATGTTATGATCGAATGCAATAATTGTCTTTAAGCTATTTTGAGATTATTGTTCACAACTGTCCATAATATAATATTATTACTATGACCAATTTAAGCTACTACTAAAGAATAGAAAAGAGATTTTTAACACCCCTAGCTGTTATCAGTAAAACTTTCTTCTGATCTCTATGAATTAAGTCAAACTAATATAACAAGTTGCGTAGTTATCTATGAAATAAAAATAAATTCAACTTAAGATTTTTTTACTGGCAAATTATTAAAGCAAAAAAAAATGTCTTCCCAAAAACGGCCATAATATCCAATTATTCTACTGTAATGTTTATTTCGTTTTACTATTTTGTTCACTTGTTTTTTCTATAAAATTTATATATTTATACATTAGGTTTCTGTGATAATTTAACGAGACAGCTAAATTAGTTTGACATTTTATTTTTGAGATTGCAATGGCTGTATCAATATTACTAATTAGAAAATGTTTTATTTGAATTTATTTTTGTACGTATAATGTAATATTTGTATAGTGTAACAAACGTGTACTGTGTAGTGCAACATTATGTATTAGGGTGGGAAAATAAAGGGGATTTTTATTGATATTGTTGTTTCTTTATATTTTCTTTAATATGCTATATAATTACTATATAATTTCCTTTTTGCGAGCCTCCAGAGTCCAGACTAAGGTCATTTTGCTGTTACATAATAACTAATAAGGCAATCAAGTAGATATTAAAAATGCCTTATAATAGGTTTACATACCTAAAATCTAAATAATAACGTAATTAAAAAAATACATTACGGTTAATGCAAAAATATCTATATGTTGCTATATTGCTATATTTTATTAGTGTAGTTTTATTTTTTTAAATTTTTTAATAAAAATAGAATTTGGATAAGTACATAAAGGGGTTCCTAGGTTTACTGCAAATATGATTTTCTAATTATTCCCAAGAAACCTTTGCTATTTAACTTAATTGCCATGCTACGCGGTATGAAATATTGAACCTCACTAGGCAACTAATTTTATGAGTCTTTTGACGTGGACATTCCAAACTATTTTTAAAATATTAACAATAGTGATAAGTCGGTTCAACGACTTGGAAGGTGATTCCTAGATGTTGAAAGTTAGAACAACACATTATTTAAATGTATTGTGTTGACTCAACAAACAATGCTATCAATATTTTTAATTAATGGTTTTAATTATTGTCATATAATTGCGTAGAAACCCCGCGCACTATTCGACAAAGTTTGCAATGCTCGAATTAGTGTCGCCGATTGCGTTACCTCTTTCATATGAATGAAAAAGAAAACATGACATGACAAGCTGTTACTAACAGACGTTGGTGAAATTGGGTCTGCACCCTACGGCTCACTTGCGCAAATCTAAGTTAAATGATGATGGGCAAAAATGTATGGGCTCTGGTATATGGCTCAACAGGAATGGATTGTATATTTTTAGGAAGGTATACCCATGTACCATCGAGGAAGTTGATTCCTATGCAATTGACAGACCAACGTTATTTGGTCGAATATGTCAATTCAATGTTAATTGTGATCTGTCAGCTGGGTTTGACGTAACACGACCAAACTACTTAGGTCCCCGATTTGCATAGGAATCAACTAGGGCGCTTGTCAAGATTCGTTGTACTTTTTGAGTAAAGCCATGTTAAAAGTGCCATCAGCGCTCATACATTTCATGCTGATAACATCACGTTACATTATAGCATGATTATTTTTAGGGTTCCGTAGTCAACAAGGAACCCTTATATGATACTCCCCTATCTCCCTCTCCCCTACACATCAAATGTTTTTTTTAATAATGCTCTTTTCCCTAATTTTAAGTTGAGATATTTATGTTCTTAATACAAGTTATGTAACACTTATACAGTCTTATGTCTACACTTATCTTCTATTTATATTTTCTGTTCTGTCGTCGTTACCTGCTCCGCCAAGGGTGAGCAGTATGAGGGAGGGGTTAAACTACTACCGTGAGCGTAAATCTAAGGTGTACTGTTTAAGACAAGACATTCGTAACCTTCCTAAGCGCAAATAAATCGTACCACATAGACGACAAAAACTACGTCGGTAACGCCGGCCTAGTACGTTGACCGTACATTATTTCAAAAAGTACAGTTGCTAGGGGCTGGGCGCCATATAACTTTTTTACCTACTCACTAAGAGCTATCTAGGGCATTTCTCCGGATTTGGATTATTTAGTTGATTCCCTGGTACCTACATTTTTATTTCTGCATATACAATGAATGGAAAATGAATTTATTTGAAATATTTTGACTTTAAGAATTTTTTTTTAAATATATTTTACTTATTGGTGTCATTTATTTGTATCAGTATATGAAGATAATGTACTTATTTTATTAAAAATAAACAGATATGTACCAATTAGATAAATAAATGTAAAATATTTTGATTCCCTACTTAAAATACCCAGGGAATCATCAAAATGTATGTAGAGGGAATCAATAAAAAGTTAGTTTTTCCTGAGGTGTACAAAAACTGTGCATGTAGGTTAAACAATAAATAGTCTAACTAAAAATCATACTCATTATCGTCGTTTACATCGTGTCTAAGCAAACTTAACTTTGGAAATGACATTGTAATTAGCGAATAGGAAATCAATTGTGTAAGGAACCAAGGTTGAGGGAATCAGATATTTTCCTTTGTAACTCGGAAACGGAGCAACGAATTGTGCGACCTCCTTCCATGATGTTCCGAACCTCCCGCCCTGCGCACCCGCAACCACGTGCTTCTTATAACTAGGGAGGTACGAGCCTCCAAGTGAAGCGTATAGGGAATCACTATGTGAGCCAGGACAAATCTTAAAATGACTTTTTCTATTTTTATAACGATATATACGTTTATATACAATTGTTTTATAAATATTTTGTTTATACTCTTACGATTTATTTACTTTGAAATTAGAATTTTATCGTATTTGTGGGATTTTTTTGGAAATTTATAGTGAATTCTGGGGAGAGGACACGTCCAGGGAATCAATTTTTCGACCTTTAAATTAATTTTAATTACATTTACAATTAAGTTTTACTACAGAACCTAAGTGGCCCAGTTAGATCACACCTTATATTACTATAAAAAATACAAAGGTCTACATATGTAACTCTGCGGGTAGTTTATACGTCCGGACAACTAAATTTTGCGGTTTGGAGAATCAGCCTCTAATGGTATATATTTTATCTCTGTTGAGCAATATACCTAGGTTGTCTGGCAGAAACTGCTGCTAGCAGTAAGACCGCCTATTTGTACATATTTTTTCTTTAAGTTTAAGTTTAGTTTTAAGTTGTGCAAATAGAGTATTTTCTATTGTATTCTATACCAAAATGCCCATGATCCTTTAACCCAGTGTTAAAATATCGTGTCTGTTTTTATAAATCAAAATGTCCGTTATATATATAATATTTATTGTAATATTTAACCCAGAGCGCCAATTTGAACATTGTTTGATCTTGGTGATCTTAATAATTATTGCATAGTTTTATAGTGGTTATTATTATATTATATTTTGTTCCCCTTTAATTTTGCCGCCCCTATAGGACGTCGGACGTCCGCATATAGGACGCTACCGCCCATAGGTCATGACTCATAAAGTTATGACCTATACTGCCTATATGTACTTATAAGTACATAAATCCAAAGCTGAATTGGAGGTTAACATTTAGGCTTCCTATGTAGGTATGTTCGGTGACTAACATAACTTAAAGACATTTCATTAAGTAATTCGAAAACACATCAAAAATTATTACTTATCGTAATATGCAAAATTATGTTACCGTCACATGAATTGAGTCATCTGAATATATATCTCGTTAATTGATTAAAGTAAAATTAATAAACCGCCGATAAGAGGAATTGGGAGCCGTTTAAGTTAAGCAAGGTCGGAGGTGGACAAAATATACGATAGCAGATTTACATCCTGATGAGAGCGTGAGTAAAAATATAATGTGCACTCAAATGTAAAATGCCCCAGGCCGCTGCGCACTCGAATGATATAAATAATGGACCATGTGCCACGTGAATGAATTATCTTATCTTATTTTTTTTAACTCTTATTTTTTATGCCAATAACTGAAGAACAGAAGAAGTGTTATGAAATACTGTTGCAATGCTACTGACAGGCACATCATACAGCATCTGTGAGACAGGGCTTCCCAGTTCCCTAGGCGATTAAACTTCAAAGGCAGAAAAAACATTTTAAAAACTCGAAAATGCGAGGTTCCTCAGAAATCAGAAAAGTATAATATAACTAGATGTCCCGCGCGGCTTCGCCCGCGTAAATTAGGAATTTCACAGAAACCGTACATTTTCGAATAAAAATAGCTATAAATACTCCTTTCACGTGGTCTACTCTATATCTGTGCCAAATATGGCTATAAAAATTGCTCTAGTAGTTCGTGAGATAAACCCTTTCTAATATTTTCCCCGTTTTTACCACATTTTCCTGAGTTTCTTCGGTCGTATTAGTCTTAGCGTGATAATATAATATAATATAATATAGCCTATAGCCTTACTCAATAAATGACATATCTAACACTGAAATAAGTTTTTAAATCGGACCTGCAGTCCTGAGATTAGCGCATTCAAGCAAACATACTCTTCAGGTTTATAATATTAAGTATAGATTTTTTTTAAATTATCGTTTGACGAACTCGAGCCTCGATCTAAAAGACTATGAAAAGGCTCATAATCATGGTACGATGCATGGTATAATATTATGGTAGTGATGATGATGAATGTAATTTGCATAGTAGCATATGCTTTCCATTCTTAAAACAACGCCGAAACTCCCAAACTTGTATCTATAAAGAATCAGGAGTTCTCTCAGCACCTTCCGAACCACGGTATACCAGGTATACCTCGGTGCAAAATCTTACTTGTTTGTAGCATATGCTTAGAATACCTCTCACGAAACCGAAGTCACCACATGTTTCCCCATAAACTTTGAGGAGTTCCCTCGATTACTTATGGATCCTTCATGAGATCACCACTTTTGTGAATATAATACCAAATTGGCATGATACCCTACATACCAAAAGAAAAATTTTGAATAGGTATCGGTTAAGAAACGGCGGAGTAATCGTTGAACATAAGAAAACGAACAAAACACGTCCCCGATTGTGAAAGTCGGTTAAAATTGTAGTCTATGTGTTATTCTGATGTAATAAGCTATATTATTGTAAAGTTTCATTAAAATCCGTTCAGTAGTTTTTGCGTGTAAGAGTAACAAACATCCACACATCCACACATCCACACATCCATGATACATCTATAGTCTATACAGTATACATCCATACA
Source organism: Aricia agestis (assembly GCF_905147365.1). Classification (NCBI taxonomy): domain Eukaryota; kingdom Metazoa; phylum Arthropoda; class Insecta; order Lepidoptera; family Lycaenidae; genus Aricia; species Aricia agestis. Next base: position 6,066,943 of record NC_056424.1, on the reverse strand, counting down.
TCCAAACAAACTTTCGCCTTTATAATATTAGTAGGATATTATTTTAGTGATTAATTCAAGCTTATGTTTTCAATTGACCTCACGATTTTCTTTTTCCTAGTCATGATGAAAGTCCATACTGATATACAATACTTACTAATATTATAAATGCAAAAGTGTTTCTGGCTATCTGTCTGTTACCTCTTCACGCAAACCAAACAACTGAACCAATTTTGCTGAAATTTGCTGTGGAGATACTTTGAGTCCCGGGAAAGGACATAGGATAGGTTTTATCCCGGAAAAATGTACGGTTCCGGCGCGTAACGAATTTTGGCGCAACGGAGTTGCGGGCATCATCTATTACTTAATATTATAAATGCGAAAGTGTGTCTGTCTGTCTGTTGTCTGTTACCTCTTCACGGCCAAACCATTAAACCGATTTTGCTGAAATTTGGTATGGAGATACTTTGAGTCCCGGGACAATAGAATAATTTTTACCCCGGAAAAATTCCCGCGCTATAAACGAATTTTGGTGCAACGGAGTTGCAGGCGTCATCTAGTAACTAATATTTTGTAATCTTCATTTAGGTCAGTAGACCTCAAGGTAGGTATCTAGTATGAATACATGCAGTCAATATTATGTTGTACTTGATCATCATAATATTTACTTCACGTGAAAGTTTAGTGGTTCCTAAGGGCGATGTTCATGGGCGCCGGCAGAAATAATTTCCAAGGGGTGCAGAATTTAGTTTTATTTCTTTTTTTTTACTTTTTACGAAAAACAGTGACTGTCTATTTACATTGTGGGGACACAATATATTGTATATAATTATTATATCGATGTGATCATGTGACGTTATATTGTATTGATGTTCGATGCATGTGGTGTCGGTTGTCGTGTTAACATTTAAAATATTAGTAGAGTGTTCTTGGTGCAGCGACTCGGGTCGCTTGCGTAATAAACGTAATCTAGCAAAAAGGATTTTATTAATGAACCCCTTATATTTTCTAGTTACCCTAACGTGATAACATAGGGTGTAACAACGTCAACAGAATACATTTAGTGCCGAAACATTACCAACTATATTTGTACGGTATGTTAATAGGGTTAAAGACGACTTTTTATTTCAATAATTCCTGTTGATCCCGAGAGTTCCAAGGGGTGCAAGTGCACCACCTGGCACCCTCCTGCCGGCGCCCATAGCGCTGTTAGGCATTTGTGTATCATCCTACAATAATTTACGTATTATGAACGCAGTCATGTTCTTTAGATCGTTTAGAACATGAATGCATTCGTAACTCAAATGTGGGTTAATATACAAAATTGCTTAACGGCGACCATAAGTGTTATCAAACTTTTCTATGACATGAAAACTATTTTTTAACGAAATAGTTCTCTGAACCTCTGGCGACCCCTACAGAAGCTTTGCGGCCCCTAGGCTGAAAACTATCTTGCTAGATGTTACGTCATATTTTATAGGTTTTGCATCGAAATTCGTTTATTACGCGGAAATCGTTAAACCAGTAGGTACATTATAATTATGGGATAAAACTCACCTTTACCTATAGACCTGTTTAAGTTTTAAAGGCATTTTTTGCGTATTTAGTGCATTTGCAGATGGTTAACTTAATATGCTCGGGCCGCACCTGCGTAGTGCTTCGTGCTTAAGGGGGCGACTGACCCTAAAATGTCGATTTTATATTTCATTTTTATACTTGAAAATAAGCCCCGAATTGTTTCATTTTCTAAAATTAGATACTACATTACATTTCCGAGAATTCGAATCGAATTTTCTCGATAGAAAATATTCACAAAGATGCATCTAATTTTCACGAATTTTTCATTTATTGCTATAACCGTGCATTGAACTAAGTTAATATTTTAACACATTGTATAAAATTCTATCATTGAGAGATCGAACTAGCGGATTTTTAAAATGTTGTATATTTATCGAGTTATTGAGAAAAAACTAATTTAGCGATGAATCCGCGCCGTCCTTTTTCACCTGGCATATGAAAGACGGGCGTGAGTAGTGAAGAGAGAAGGACGATGTTTGATTTTTGGGGTAAGTCGCCCTCTTAAAATAAAACGATACCATTGGACGATCTGCGTGTGTCGTCCAATGGTACCGTCTCATAGCACGAAGCTTCGTATGATAGACGCATGTGCGGTAGCGGCTTTAATAGTACGGGAGCCCAGAACATTTTTTTTTTGTGATTTATATAAAAATTTCAACATCAGTTCTAAGTCGGCATACTCTATCATTCTGTCTACTCTGCTATTACCGTTTTGGTTCCTTTTGATCTGTCATGTAACGTCAGTCTAGTACCGCTCAAGGTCACCTAAATATTGCAAATGTATTGAAATGTGTACCTACCTAAGGTACACTTTTTTGAAAAGTATCGTGGAGCATGTTTTTTGACGGGGTTACTTTTAAAAGTAACGTCTTGTAGAATTTAATTTTTTGACAATTCAATTCTACAAGACGTGGTAATCGTAGCTTCCTTATACTCATATTGCGTCAAGAATCAAGAGATATTTGCACTGAAACATTCAAGTTTACTGTCCCAACTCCCACTGTCACTACCAAAAATAGGCAGGAGGATAAAAATACGTAATATTTGCTCAAATACTGGAATAGTATGTCACCAAATCGGTATTTGAGTAGCGATTACTCTCAAATCCGAGATATCAAACGCTCATCACTTATCACGGGTGACAGATGGTGTGATTGTTGCATCATTCATCACGATTTTGCTGATAATACCTACCACGTTGATTTCCGCGTTCGATTTTTAGTTTTATGCCCATGCGTGTGCGCAAATATACAGGTGTAACAAAATATACTGATAATACTTAAGGGCGTGTATGGGTACCCTATGTAGAGTTCATTGTGATAGCGCTACTTTTTTTTTGGAAAAATTCCTGACGCTGGGCCTGGGCGCTCGCCCATACAAATCACAAAAAAATGTTGCTCTTTCAGCGCTGCTACTTTCACAGTGAGCTCTATATAAGGAACACACACACACCCTAAAGTAAGTTTGACTTTAAAATTTCCATGGCCGGTAACGAATTGAGATACACAGTGGTCAATATCCATCCAGGGTTTGGATAATCGTTTACGAATATTAGGAAAAGTTTGAAAGATCGACCTTTGCTAGAATTGGTAATCACTTTGGTTGTCGTTGTAAATTTCGAGGAGTTCCTTCAATTCTATTACTTATCAAGTCACCGTTATTAGGGTTTCGTACCCAAAGGGTAAAAAACGGGACCCTATTACTAAGACTTCGTTGTCTGTCCGTCTGTTTTCTCCAGGCTGTCTCCATGACAACAGGCAGGCAGTTGAAATTTTCACAGAATCCTTAATTATATGTGTACTTTAATAATTAATAATACAATTAGAATATAATTCTAATTGTATTATTATATCTCGCCACTACTTTTTTTACGTCCGTGCTCGCCACAAAGTGAATTTCAGTTCCTTTGTGGTGAAAGTGCCGACTCAAGTTTTATCCATCTTCGAGGTGGAGGAGTTCTGGCCCGCCGCCGGTGTAGTTTACCGAAGGTTCCGGGGGAGGCTCCCGAACGAAGCGCCCATCACGTCGCCGAAAGAGACTTTACGTGATAAAATGTAGTGTGATTGTGTGTGTGAACTGTGAATGTGTAAATAATATATATTAGGATAAAATTGTTCGGCGTGCATCCGTTGTCTGATTGCCATAACACAAGTTTTTACTTAGCATGGGATCAGACGACGTGATACGCTACCTAGCTTTTATACTATTGTATATTATTGTATGCTTAATAAAGAATTTGAGAATTGAATTCTTAAAAAAAATTAAAATTTAATTCCCATACAAAAACACAACTTTTGACCTATTTTTTTCTCTATAACGGTACGGAACCCTTCGTGCGCGAGTCCGACTCGCACTTGGCCGATTTTATTGTAAACATGGTATCAAATTCGGGCAATCTATACAACAAAAAAAAATTAAAATCTGACCACAAACAGCAAAGTAAACATTAACTCCTCCTTTTTTGAAAGTCGGTTAAAAAAAGTATCTAAGATGTTGACCAGGGATGTAAGGTATCACCATGCCAAATTTCATTGAAATCGGTCCAGCGGATTCGGAGATTAGCCTGTACAAACAGACAAACAGACAGAGAAACAAAAATTTCAAAAACAGTTAAAATGTGTTCTACTACTCTTCTAACATACCCCCTGACTAGTTTTTTCAAGTTTATTTTAAATGTACAAAAATTTTACCTTTACGATTTTATTATATGTATACAGTGTGTAACAAAAATAAGTGATAATACTTTAGGGTGTGTACGTGTTCCTTGTAGAGAGTTCACTGTGAGAGTTCACTCTGAAAGACGAAATTTTTTTTTCACTTTTGTATGGGCAATGGCCCGAGCGTCACGAGTTTCCCCATACAAAAGTGAAAAATTTTTTTGGTATTTCAGAGCTGTTACTTTCACAGTGAACTCGCTGCAAGGAACACGTACACACCCTAAAGTATTATCACTTATTTTTGTTACACCCTGTAGATTAAGTTTGAAACCTTTGATAACTTCCATGTAATAAAAAAACATCAGCTCGACAAGGCTTCTATGAACGTGGGTGACATTGACGGGAGCGCTGCTGGTAAAGGAGAACTGTCAAACGCATGTCAAAAATGATGTTTTTCTATGATAGAAGCGTTTAGTTCCTTTTCTCGCCACGTTCATTTATAGCCTCGTCGAACTTTATTTCGTGCTTAGCTCTCTGGCCTAATAAGATAATAGAGAACAAGAGATTTTCATGTATTTTAACCTGTTATCATATCTTGCATCTGTCACGAACTGTAAGAACTGAAAATACTTCAAAATAGTCAGTAAGACGCCCATTTTGGGCGCTTGACAGACGAGCTATAATATTATCTAGAATCTAGATGACTCGTTGAACTTTATATCACTTCTCTCCTAACATAAACTTTCCCTGGACTGCCATGAATATTTCAAGACTAAAATTAGCAAAATCGGTCCAGCCGTTCTCGACACTTAATGATACTAATAGAATTTAAAATTCATTCTTATTTAAATAGATAATATCAGCTTCAACTTGAAGTGTTAAGAACCCCGTCGTAGCCGACCTAATTCCTGGCTTTTGCCACTGGATTTCGCCAGTTCGTTCAACTTTAGATAAAGTTTAAAAAAACACGCCGAGAGCAATAACCAAATGAAATAATACGATAAACGTTTTACTTAATTAACTAATGTATTATAAGGCAGAACTACAAAATATACTCTATGCTCATACTCATAATAAAATTCACTTTTTTGTCATTTGTCAGTAAATTTATTTTTCTAACGTATTAGACAAGGACAAACCATTGTGTAACTATCACGTCTGTGTGTAGATTGTTCAACAGTTTGGTTCTTTTTAAAGTAAGAGAGTTTGCAGTCGATATAAGACAGGCGACTCGGCAACTTAAATAGAACTGAATTTAAAAACTAAAAACACGAACACGAATGAACGAATTTAAAAAGAAATTATATTAGATAATCAGGCCTATTTAACTTCAAGTCCACAAATCCTACTAAACTTGAAAGTAAAAGCCAGGTATAAATTGTGTGTAAGTACATAACTACATATACCTAAAGCACGTGAGCAATGAGTACACTCATTGTATAATACTGGTGCTTATAGAAATTGGAAAAAAATATGCCCTACTGATGAATTCCCTAAAAATACCCCGGGAGAGCAACCCGGACAATAGGCCGGCTACGAAAAGTGTATCACGCGGGGTCCATTGTCCAAGAGCGAGCGGTCTGACCCCGTTATCTGCGGAACACCCCTCGCGGCGCATTTATACAGCGCGCGTCCGCGCCGCCCGCAGTCAGCGCGCGCCCGCGGCTCGTGCACCATGGACCCGCGACCCCTAGTGCTGCTGCTCATCCACATCCACCTGTGCGAGATGATGGCCGCGTGCGCCAGCACCAGCGACCTCACCGACCTCACCAACGTGCGCCTCCAGTTCGTCAAGCAGCAGATCCTGAAGAAGCTGCGGCTGTCGAAGAAGCCGGCGGTGGCGGTGCCCGTCCACAGCCTGCCGATGCCGGTAGCCCAGGGCCAGACCCTGAGCCAGGGGACCGACAAGCCCCCGGAGTTTGACGACTACTACGGCAGAACGGAGCAGAAGATCATCTTTCCCGTTGAAGGTTTGTGACAGTGTTACTATTTGGGTACCAAGTGGTGTCCCTGTTTATGTTGAGGTACCAAGTTCGAAGGCCCCTGTTACGGTTTGTTTGTTTACGTGGAAAATTTTGCTGAGATATCGCCGGGCTACCTTGCATCAAACAACATCGCGGTAATTTTTAATTTTTTGAAGTTTTTAATTAAGACACATACCAATTTCGCTCTAGTACGTTTATTTAGGAGAGCTACCTTTTTATTTACCTTTATATCTACAAAAAAATCGTAAAGTTATTCTCATTCGTAGATCTTTAACTAATTTATTATATTTTATATTTTAATTTTTTTTATTAATCACAACAATTATAATTATTTAAAGCTAGAGTTAACTCTCTTGCCCCGCTTGCACAAATATGCACATTGCATAATATACGCTATGTGACTTGTGAGTTTACTGGAGATTAGCTAGGTTGTTTATTAAGAGGATACACCAGGGGTGAGAGAAATTGAAAATCGGTATTTGAAAATGTATTGCTATCTCACCAATCTCAAGTCTCCCACCGCAGAGCGCGATAGAGACAACACGACAAAAGTTCTAATAAAAGAACAGAAAATCTTCGATTCGTTGTCCGCTGATTCCTTCTCCAAAACTTAACCGATTTAAGTACTTTTTTCATTAAGAATTAAAGTAAAGATTGAGCTGTGTTCCTATGTTTTAGTTTTTTTGTATATTCTAGCCAGTATTGTTTTCTGGGTGTTTGAACACAGAGGAAAATCTGGTAATTTTTTGGGTTTTTGAACGTTCATATCTTTTTTATTAACTAAATTATGAAAAAAAAGAAAACATAGGGACATTGTATTAGTGGCCATAGATATTCAGGAAAAAAATTATTACTCTACGGCATTATCATGCGAGGGAACAGGGGACAACGTTTGTATGGAAAATTGATAATATAACTTCACTTAGATTTTGTCACATTTCGATATTTGTAATCCACACGACAAATATAATTTAAAAGCCTCGACTCTGTCCCTGAATTTCAAACAGTTTGGCAGCCGCCGCAGGAAAATTATTATTATTTTCATGTGGCTCAGCTGTGTAGGCTTTTTTGGCTATAAGTCAGTTCGAGATCTTGTTGAAATTTGGGTCGAGATCTTGGTCGTGAATCAAGATTTTCGTGATTTTCGATATTGAGCAGAATAATTGAAAAAAAAAAATGCGTTTTTTTGCTGCAAATTAATAGTAACCGGTATTTTATTATTATGCAATGTTTCAAAGATTTTTTTTTTATAAAATTGGGTATTTTTATATAAACTTAACATAACAAACTCAGTTTTTACACATACTCAAGTTTTTTTAAACATAAAAATCTGACAAGTTAAGCGCAGACGACAGACTACTACATGCCCATCCGACGCAAGGATCATCTTACTTGTCAGATAATCAGCCTGCATTGTCCTAACCAAACTTGGAAATAACATGTTTCCAACGCGAGAATCGAACCCACGACCTCCGAGTCAAGAACCACGCTCTTAACCACTGGACCACGGAGGCGTTAAAAAAGTGAAAAGTAACACTGTGTCACTATTAATTAACTTTACACCACCTAGACCTAGTTAACTTTATATCGCCCCAAAGACTCTAGCGGTCAATTTTACTGCCATGTGTCGTATAAGATTAAGCTAGCGTCTACTGTCTAGCTTTGCGATAATCTCTCTTATCGCTAGAATACTGACCATTGATCCCGCGGACATATCTATATCTAATTATTATCTTCACAAGCATATTGCATAGTAACTGTATGCGCACGCGTAACACTAAACTCATAAATTTTGTTATTAGTAGAGCACAGGGCGTTTTTTTTTATAACTCACTATAATATAATGAAAAAGGTCATTAAATTAAAGTTAACAAATTGTTAAATGGCTCCGAGAGCGGCCACAAGTCTATGCGTTTTTCTTGTAAAGTTAGAAATACTAGGAAAAATTCAAAAGGAAGAAAAAGTAAGAGGCTGCGAATTTTAATGTCAAAACAAAGGTTTTTCTTATTTAATTTTGCCTTTATTTAACTCATCAATCCCCAAGAGGCACCGGCTGTCGCATAACAATTGAAAATCTATTGTGTCTGTAATTCCCACGATCGAGGTATATATATCCTTTTTCAGTTATATCATATTATACATGGCTACTTCTAAGTTATATCCTATGAGATTGGCAGAATTTCAGGGCAAACAAAGGAAAGGTCGCGCGAGTCGCGCTGCAGCCTGCATTGGGTGCGCCGCGTAGAGGGCCGTAGCCGAGTAGGCGTAGCGCCCCGCCCCGCCCAAAACTCTGACAAATATAACCTTAAAATATGTTATAATAAATATAATAGCAGGTTGTGGTTTTCAGCTTGTTATATTTACAATATTAATTCGTAAAAAAGTAAATTGTATAAGTAAACTTGAAAGTAAATAACGCGGGTATAAAAATGTGGCAAACCCCACAATTTGATTGGGTTGTTTTTTGTCAAATTTGAGGGCGGCTCGCAATTTCCAGCTTCATAATTCTTAGAGCTCACGTGCGGATTATAAAATATGATATTAAAATATTGGAAAATCAATATGGCGTTATATTCACTTGTTTATAACAATACGTGACTCCAAAGTTTAAGGGTGAAGCCAAACGAGCGTAATTTGTGAGGTTGTGAGTCGCAGAATTTCGGCTGGCAGAAATTCTGCTGCAATCAGTTTCATACAAAAGTCATGTTTGATTCACCCGAGCGTAATTTTGTGAGTCATGCTTTGTATGAAAAGATATTTAGTTATTTACGCGACCGAAATTCTGCGACTCACGACTCACAAAATTACGCTCGTTTGGCTTCACCCTAATGTTACGTTTCACTCAACACTAAATCATTTCGTGCTGTAGTTACTAGTTAGGAATATTTACAAACAAAACGAGAAATGTTTTCCGGCGTTCATGATAAAATTGACTTAATTAAGATTACAAAATTATTGTTTATTCTAACTTAAATTCCTTGAAAATTAATGAACTAAAGTATAGCCGAAAATGTTGATAATGCATATTGGAAATGTAACATTTATTAAGTGTGTTTATAACGTCAAAAATCAAAAAGTATGAGGCACGCAAATTGCAAATATTACTTCGGATTTTCGGAGGCTCCGTCAAGAAAAGTTTTTTTTAACGGGTTCTGGCCCACCACACATTCCCACCACTGCATCTCCTGTGTCGCCAGGGACAGCTGTATCCAAATTCTAACCACGAACCCTTTGATATGATCTCAGGGGGGCCGAGAGAAATACTAAGTCTCGGGACCCGCAAAGAAATTAATCAGAAGAAAATAGGAGGAGTACAAAGTGTATCGCGAAGAGAAGATTAGGAACCTCTGTCTACTTCGGAGTTAGTAGAAATTAAGTTAGTCAGATTAATATTAGTATTAGAAAGATATCACGCGACCGCTGACCCGACTCCGCTTCCGCGATCCAACACACAGATAGTATAGTTTATTATTATACAATCGCCAATTGTGTGTATGTAAGTATGTATAACACGTGTACCTAACTTCTCACTTGAATTTAGATACGGGGCATGATGTCATATCGTCGTTGCGCTTGCCAAATTCTGTATGTGTTTTTAGTTAAATTTTCAGGGGTGTAAACTATTTTATTGAATGATTGATGGACTTATCAATAATTTAAAACGTCTTTTAATAATTTCATACATTAATAAGATTTGCCACCATTTTTAATTTATTGATAAGTCCAACCATCAGTAAATAAAAAGCCCCTGAAAATTTGACTAAAACACATACAGGATTTGGCAAGCGCAATGACGACATTATGTAGTACGATTCAATATCGAATATTTATTAATATTACTAATATTTTAAAAACTACACTAATATAATAAAATCTAAAACAATTTGCGCTGTCAAATGCACGAAATTGCTTTGCAAACTGGTCAACAAAAATACAGGAGCTGACTGTATAAATATCCTTACTTGAATTTATCAAACATTTTATTAAGGAAAATTCATAAACTTGTGTAAGATACGTATTTTTGAAGCCTCCCTTTAAATAATATTTACCTGTTATAATCTATTTATACAGTTAAATTATTTGTTTGTTATTGTGCAGTAATTTTTGTACTTCTTATCTCGTTTTTAACCTATTCACCCAATTCAGTATTGAACATTGGTCTTTCACGTGTAAAATTGTGGGCTCATCGCATTGCATCGAGAAAAAATGTGCATATCTCTACATTTTTGTGTTAATTAATATCTGATTTTAATGTAGCCATAAATGATGTCAATGTCAGCTAAAATTCAACAATATGTAGGAGAATAATAGTGTGCTGACTCTTCCGTGTCGCAAATATTTGTACAGGGAAAAAAATCCTCAAATATATTTTCTTTACTTATTACCCACGTTAACTATGTATTGTTAAATTGATTCATTGTCGATGGTGGACATGCATTATATGGTCGAGCTATGTCATGCCCTTTGCCCAGCAACAACAGATTATCTTAACATACCTTTTAATATAGTACGGGAGCCCTAAAACATTTTTTTTTTATTACTATCAAGCTAATATTTGGGAGTAGCTTTATTTTGATAAGACGAACAACATTTTTATCTGCGAAAAATCTTGAAAGTGGTACCTAACAGAAATAGAAAGGATTAATAGAAATAGAAGCTTGATTAATAGAAAAAAAATTGTTCCAGGGCTCCCGTACTATTAACTATTTAGGTCAAAAACTGTGTCGACTTTAATTCAATTTCTCTAAAAGTGCATATTGATTAAAGCAATCCCTAAATCTCGATTTTATTAAGATTTTTTTCAAACATGTGTTTTAAAAATTATTTTAGTTGAAATTTAAAAGATGAAAGATAACGTAAAAGTTACCTTTAAACGGCCTTACTTAGAGACATTTAATGATGATTAAACTTAATTTTAATTAAGAGTTTAACAGATAATGCATGGGGCTTGTTTCTTCATTCATCTACTTACAGTTAAGTAATTAAAACTCGTCTCTAAGGCCGGTATAAATAGTCAGTACTCAAGATGCATCTCGGTCTCAAGACACGGTTCAGGCTCTGTGATTGGTTGGCTGTCAAAATTTGGACCAATCATAGAGCCGAACTGCGTCTTTAGATCGAGATGCATCTTGAGTACTGACTATTTATACCGGCCTAAGTGCGGCAGTGAGACGCGACGGTTCACAAGAGGACTGCCAAAGCACTTGTCGAAGTTTTTTCATCAGAAACACCAAAATTTTTTATAAAAATGGGATCATATCCCTACTAACAAGATGGTAAAAAGTTATCGAACAAAATGGCACCTATAAACTTTAGTCAATTGTAGATAAACTTTATAAAAAAACATTTTGAATTTTTATATAAAATGCGAAGGAACTTTTCCTCCAATCTAATGAGACTATGCCTCTACGTTTTTATTTTATCTTAAATATCTTTCAAATTTGTTTTATGGTCGGTGGATTGGCGGGGTACGGGGCATTAATTTTTTGCGATTTTTGAAGAGTATTTTTTTTTATTAGTAAATTTAGAAAAAATCGAACGTAGAAGCATAGCTTTAACAGATCCCAATATTGTATAAAAAACATTTGTGTAGACGCATCGTCCACGGTGCAAAATGGGGAATACGCTTGTATGAAAAAACAGTGTTAGCGTTTCCTCTTAAGAGAGTAGAACAGTATATTGTTTATAATATTATTATCAGTAATTATTTAGGATAGGATACAAATATTACAATTTACAACTGAGACGTAGTAACCTTTTCTTACATATGCATTGTCATATTAATGAAGCGAAAAATAGCTCTTATAATATTTAAATAGACATAATATTTACGCATGATATTTTATCTGTTATTGACTTATTACTAATGTGGGTCGATTTATAATGTCCTCTGCTTTAAATAAAGCTGCTCCACTTTAAATAAGAGGTAAAATCTGAGGCCTAAAGTTAAATAAGAGATCTTTTAAGAGAGATAATGAAAAGTAGAACAGAAAAAGATGAAACTTATGTCCTTACAGAAGAGAATCAAAGTGAAACCTAGTAGTACCTAGTTTATAATAATATTATAACAAACTAAAAATATGTATGTAAGTACTACATAATATATTCTTTCCCACGGTCTCAATGAACTGCTAAGTCGGGATTGAAACCCGCGCCCGGCGCGCGGCGTAGCGCCACCACTGAGTCAACCGGCGCGGCGTCACCCGCCTGCCCTTTGGCCTAAACAACGCTTATCAGCTGCCCCTTATCATCCGTATCACTTATCTCACCAGGATACGTCAGTTAGCTTAAGTTTAACTGTTACCTGAATATTATGAAATTACTAATTGTTGTTGCCCGTGGCTTGACATGCATTTTTGAAGATTCCTTTCTAAGTAGGCCTACATCTTAGGAGAAACAAGTGAGCGAAATATCAAGTCCCCAATTCTAATGATTCGGCCTGTGCATTGACCTATCTTTGCCTTTTATTATGTATTTGCACATATTGTAGAATTTGAAGTTTGAAAAATAATAATTGAGCGTATCTAATCTTAACTTTTTTATTTTTAAATTTTAAGAAAAATGTCCAGTCAATCCAAACAGTCCTTAATCCTGATTGATTTCCTCAATAATTCTCACAATTTCAATGTTTACATATAAGATGTATGCAGTGACTAAATGGCAGATACTGTTCGTCACCACTCACCACTCATCAGTCACATTCGTCGTTTATTTATAGAGCGATTAGTGCAGCACGCGCGTCTCGCGTGTTGGTCCGAATGGGCGCGAGATAAGTCTAATTGAGAAGAAAAAAGGTCGCATACTAGAGATAACATCTAACACCGAGAATTATTCACCCCGGAATATGCCTATTTCTGTTGGTATGTCAATAATGGGTACTTTTAGTAATTCGGTTCAGTAATTTACGAGTCCATCGCGGACAAACAACGTGACACGTAATTAAGATTTTTCATTTATTAAGGTTTGATTAACCACACTACCTAGGTCCTAACTAATAAATTAAAAAAAGTATGCCAGATTAATTATACACTGTATGTCATCCTACTTTTTAAAGCATACTAACAAATGTTTGTATGTCTATTACCTCTTAATGCTCTGTCCGGGATAAAATAATTAAAAGTATCCCATGTCCTTTCCTGGGACACAAAGTATCTCCATACCATATTTCAGGGCTTGAAGAGGTAAAGCAGCCTCCACACGTTGGCCGTGTTTGCCGAACAGAAGAGGACGGCGCTATACTAAAGAAAGAGATTGAATTATTTGCGTCTTTCTTTCTGGTATAGCGCCGTCCCCCTTTCTTCGGCAAACACGGCCAACGTGTGGAGGCTGCTTTACAGACCGACAGACAGACAGAGATACTTTCGCATTTATAATATTAATAGTATAGATGATAGCTGATACGTCTCTCCGGGCAAAATCATGCTATGAAGAGTCCGGGTCGATTACAATTTAGTATGTAAATATTGTAATCGTTAATATTTTTGGTATGTAAATATTTTGCAGTGAATCTTTGTACAGGAACCTAGGTAATTACTATCTTACGCTGAATAATAACTCAAATATGGTAAATACTCTCGTGTGGGAAATGATCTTGGTATTACGTTTGTATGAGAACTGCGATGGCGCCCGGACTCTAAAATATTATGGCATTGACCCAAAAAATCTATCACGAGTTTTTATTAATACGGAAATGACTGGACACAACACAAATACGTGTCTCACGATATTCAGCGGATTCCCCTGCTACATGCTATTGATAATACATATTAGGTTTTTCATATAATATCATTGACATTAGTGCTATTTTATAATATTTGGATATTGTAATTCACAGATTTTTTATAGTCTTTTCACTTTACAATAATAACAATAGCTATTAAAATGTGTTATGAACATAATATTTATGTTTATTTGTTGATAGCTTATTTTATTGTTTTTAGTCTTACTAATTAATAGCCCACGTGAGGACATTTTATTGTTTACTAGCTGTTATTATGACTGGATGAAGAAGTTTAAAGAAATTAAATAAGTCTAAATATATTTTGTCTCGTTTTGCCACATTTTACTGATTGATGACTTTAGGACGTGTAACCAAACATACTTCTGTTTCATAATATTAAAATAGAAGTTTAGATATAATATATTATAATATAACCTACAACAGATTTTATTGAAATATAATTGAATAATTTTGTTGTACCTCCACTAAGTTAAAAATTGGATCTGGCTGTTGCCTGGCAGTATCTATAAGGCATAAGCAAAATATGAATAACTGAAGTATTCAAATCTTACCTGAAAATGCTGCAGCGGTATCCATGTATTCAGATTTCAGACTGATTCCTCACTGTCACGGTGATAGAAACACTTTCTGGAAGGAAACATTTTGAATCAGTATTTTGGCCTCTTGAAAGTGTATTTTGGCCTCTTGAAAGTATATCTACTGTACAGCACTGGAGAATCGTTATGTATCTGCTTGTATGCAGGGTGTAACAAAACTAAGTGATAATAAATTAGGGCGTGTAATTGTGTATGTGTCCCTTATAAGTAATATTGAGTTCACTGTGAAAGTAGCAGCGCTGAAAGAGCAAATATTTTTTGTGTTTTGTATGGGCCGCGCTCCAGCGTTAAGGATTTGCCCATACAAAGTAAAAAAGCTTACCCTTTCATGGCTGCTACTTTTACAGCGAACTCAAATCTCAGGGGACTCATACACACCCTAAAGTATTATCATTTATCACTTAGTTTTGGTACACCTTGTGTACATCTATTTTATTATAAAAAATATATACACGACTACATATTATAGGGGATGGTCCGTCGTTTTTGTGTGTAAGGTGTAGCCTTTATTCATAGGGTTGTAAAACCATGACTTGTCTAGTAAATTGTGTCATATTTGCATCTTCTCTTATATATAAAAATGGATTTCCAAATGTGTTAGTCGCGCTAAAGCTCGAAAACGGCTGAGCGGATTGGGCTGATTTTAGTCTTAAAATATTCGTAGAAGTCCAGGGAAGGTTTTAAAGTGACACGAAGTTCACCGGGACAGCTAGTTCGTTGATAAAATCAACAAAATACCTACCTATTTAAAATCGTTAAAATATAACTTGTGAAATTATTACCTGAGTGGTGGCGGCACGGCGCCCCGCGGTACAGCTGTGTACGGCTCAGCACGGTCGGCTCGGCACAGGCCGACGCGGCTCCGCTCGGCTTCGCTCGGCACGGCTCGGCTCGGCTCCGCTAGCTCCGCTAGTAAGGTCTCGATCACACATACTGAGTAGAGTGGCGAGAAAGTAGCGGGACAGCGCTCTCTGAAAATTTTATTGACAGCACTGTCTCGCACTCTAC
This sequence comes from Aricia agestis, assembly GCF_905147365.1. NCBI lineage: Eukaryota > Metazoa > Arthropoda > Insecta > Lepidoptera > Lycaenidae > Aricia > Aricia agestis. The sequence continues at coordinate 6,051,399 of NC_056424.1, read as the reverse complement.
TAGGACGTGTAATCGTCAATTCAGACCGCAACGCGACGCGTAGATGCATTTCTAAATTAGTATGGATTTGACAGATTCGCAAGACGTCTCACGCTGACGACATCTGTCAAATCCATACAAATTTAGGTTGCGTCGCGTCGCGCCTCGCCTCGTCACGGTCTGAATTGACCCTAACGAGACCCTAAGCTCGGCATCGCTCGGCTCGGCTCCGCTAGGCTCAGCTCGGCATCGGGTCGACGGGCTCCGCACGGCACGGCTCGGCCGCCACTACACTGCACCGCACTCGTGTACGCACTGCACCGTACACGCCACAAAGAATTGCCTCTTCCAATCTAATAAAATAAAAAAAAAAAAACGATTTACACTTCGATTTCCCACACATTGTCTAGAAAAAAGGTTGGCGAGAATATTAGGAAATCGTTTTTACTACCCACCTGTGTAGTCTTGTGCTAAGCCCATGGCCCCTCGGAACACAACATCGCGAAAAAAACTCTTCAATTATTTAAACCGAACACTCGCGATGCAGCTACCGATCGAGGGATGCAACATCAACCTCGGCTGCCGAACGAAATGCGCACAAAAGTCCGGAAACCGACAAGATATATAATTATCCCAGAGAACTCAACACGATTTGTCGGTACAGGTCGGAGTCCCAGGGCTCCGGGATGAGTCCGGACTCATCATCGCGACGCGAACACTTCCTGAGTCGAGACTCGAGACGCGAATAAACTGAGTTGACAGACGTCCAACTTGGTAAAGTTATTTAAAACTACCCTCAGATTCATATTAATTTTTATTAGTATGATTAAAAATTACGTATTGACTAGAAAAAAAATTTAAATACAATAATAAGCTACTTGACCTAATTTTTTTCCTAATGCTAATCGCTTCATAATCATTCAGTTTTACAAAAAAAAAACTAATATTTTAATATTTTACACAGTAGAAACCCATAAAAATGTTGATTGAAAAATATGCCTTATAAATGGCGCCGAAAACATTGTCCGCCATAGTGTGACTTCATACGTTTTGTATTTTAAACTCTCTTTATCATTTATTTATATGCTGAATGTACGCGACTAAAAGTGCCCAAAAAGTATAAAAGAATTAAATAAGAAATTAGAAATCATATTTTGTAATGTTGAAAACTTTTGGAGAAAAGTTTTGGCCATTTCATTTCCCGTCTACAATAAATGGAGATAATATATAAAACTGATGTTTTATTTCAATTATTCAAGAAAATATATTTTACAAATCTTTCTAGTTTCTAGGCTAATTCTTATTATTTATGTACAAACTAGCTGTTGCCCGCAACTTCGTCCGCGTGAATGTACGTTATTAATTATTTTTTTTTTGTAATTATTTGTAATTATTATTACAAATTATTTGTTCGATGAAATTGAATATAGCTCAAGTTTATTAGTTTATTATCAAGCTTATTATCCAAAAATTATATAGGACAAACAAAAAAGGCTGTATTGTAAGTTACAAGAAGTTTATGAAATGTTTTTTTGGCACAAAAATTATCTTGATATAAAAGGACACAATTAATAAAATAATTAAATTTCGATCGCTTTTTTTCGACACGATGGCGTCAGTTAAAACTAAAGAGCATGTAAAATTATTATACTTGGAACAAAAATAAACGAACACCGTGAACTGTTTTTTTTATATATTTTGTCATTTAAGTTAGAACGTTCGAGCAATGATATTCTATGTTACTTTTTAGAAACTCATTGCGTTCGAGTGCCAAAACAATAAATATTTTTTTTAAAAACTAAAAAATTCGTACTTTGAATTTTCCGAAACTTTAAAATATAAGGAAGAAGACTGTATTGATATTATAATTTAGCAATTTTTATTGTGGGTTGGTAATGCACAAACCCCAGCTAGTAGCGACCATTTATAGATTACTTACTTATTTTATGATTATGATAATATTATATTAAGATCGATGCATTTAATGTGAAACTCATAATTAAGTAAATTAAAGTTGAGTAATCATTAACTGTTTCTGTAGGGCATTACACTAACTTAATTTTTATGCTCGTAGCCTACGAATAATGAAAACTAAGGAAAAGTAACTCCGTCAAAAAACATGCTCCACAATACTTGTCAAAAAAGTGTACCTTAGGTACACATTTCAATACATTTGCAATATTTAGGTGACCTTGAGCGGTACTAGGCTGATGTTACATGACAGATCAAAAGGAACCAAAACGGTAATAGCAGAGTAGACAGAATGATAGAGTATGCCGACTTAGAACTGATGTTGAAATTTTTAAATTTGACGTATTATGACGAAAATCGTCGCTAGGGTTGTTAAATTGTTACCTACGAATTTAAAACTATGACATATTCGCTGGACGCGTTCCTCTTTGGTCGTATTGTTGTTTGTGTTTTGGCACATGCGATTAAAATTGTCAGAATCCAATTTTGAAATCTTTATTTTAAATATTTAGAAATAAATTATATCAGCCAGCGCGAGGCACATTCCGTTCATAATCCTAGTGAAACCCGACGAATTTGACAGATATTGAAACCTGTCTGTTTAATTGCAGTCGAACTACTGGTCGTTATGTCATGTTACGATTCCTTAGTTTTTATTATTCGTAGCTCGTAGCAGTGCTACGGTGACTGTCGTAGCAGTGCTACGCGGGCCGAGCGCTACGCGTTCAAATCATATTCATGGCGCCCAATACTTTCTATTTTCTAATCTTGTCATAAAATTTTTAAATTCCTCATATTTTTATTTCTCCATTTTAAATTGTAACTTATTTATTAATATGATATTATAATTTGATTTTAATGCAATACTATTCTATGTTACCTACTTAATCTTATATATAAAAATGGATTTTCAAATGTGTTAGTCGCGCTGAAACTCGAAAACGGCTGAACGGATTGGGCTGATTTTAGTCTTAAAATATTCGTAGAAGTCCAGGGAAGGTTTTAAAGTGACACGAAGTTCACCGGGACAGCTAGTAATTATTATTATTAAGAGAAAAGGGTTGTTTGCATTGCATAAGGTTAATGTTAAATGCTAATGTTGATAAAACTATCATCACCCAAAATAGACCACTGGGAAAAACATAGGCTATCATCGTCAGGGCCACAAGGGCAACTGGCGCCTGTGTGCAGAAAGGATTTTGGCGCCCCTTAAGGCATTTCGAATTATATTTTTTATTGATGGTAGGTAGGTGCTTGAAATAAAGCAAAGAACTAAACTATAAACTATTTATACTAATTAAATACGATATGATAATAAAATATCGTTACATACTATTACCTAATTCAATTTAATTTCTTAACTTTTATTTTAAAATCATTTTTATTTTCTTTTTAATTTTTTTTTGGCCCTTGGTATTGGCGCCCCTGAAGGATGGCACTTTGGCGTCTCTAGTGGGTGGCACCCGTGTGCATTGCACACATTGCACATATTATGGTAGAGGGAGCCCTGATTATCGCATTAATTAGGCAGAATAATGTCGCGGATCTCAATTATAATTGTGACTCGATTATAGTACGATGGTCGATTTCCAAATAGTTGATAATGTGGTCAATTAAGTGTGTGTGACCCCACTAATTAGACCAAGGAGTGACCCGCGACTGATAGTGGCGGCCGATGGTGGACACTTACTGCGCACAAACAAACAAAACTGCCCAATTATTCACCTAGACTTAAGCTACACTTAAGGTATACAACCTATATTTTTTATACCGATCTATCGAGTTAGTATTTAGTAAATTCTCTCATGCTAATACTTAATAGCAGATCAAAAATAGCCACTTAGCACTAGCCAGAGGCTCGCATATTAATTCTGTTGTGCAAGTACGTGTTAATTAATTTTCACGAAAATAGATTAACTAGAATTTAAGAATGTGTCATAATTTATTGATTTGAAATTATTTTAAGTAGTTTTTAGCACTTTTGTAACCATCAAAAGTCAAAACCATTTATACAAAACTGTTTCTGCAAGTCGTTAAAAGGAATTACTTGAATCTCCAAACTTCTTAGTATATATTGCGGTACTTATAACAAAAGTTGTTGAAAGATTACGTATTAAATAATACTTTTATAATATGACACTATGCTATGTTGTTACAGGGGAGTGCCTAACGTCGGGTCGGTACCCGTTCGCGTGCCTGCAGTTTGAGCTGCCGCCGGACGTCGAACCTGAGGAAGTTACTGTGGTGGAGCTGTGGTTTTATAAGGTACAGCTTATAATACAGAACATCTGTGTGGACGGGCAGTCACTCAAATTGCAAACGATAATTTCAACATGGAAATTGGAAATTTTGTATTGGATTTGACATAACCCATCATTACGCTTGCGGATACATTTTTGATTTCGAACTTTGATGTCGAAATTCACGAATGCAATTTGATTGGAGTTGGATCTTTTTTTTGAGCTACATTTTTATGAACTTTCTTAGTTAGGAGACCATCGTCCTCTATAACTACTAAATTATTTCAGGAGCCCGACCCCCTGGACGAATATAATCAAACGTTCGTGATATCGGAGGCGGCACACTGGGACAGCCAGCAACAGTTCAAGAAGACCAGGCCCATCGCCATCCGGGAGACGGACATCGGCGAGGGCTGGGTGCGGGTGGAGCTGGCCTGGGCCGTGCGCGTGTGGCTGGAGGGCAGGGAGAGGCTGCACACGCTGCATGTGGCCTGCAGGACTTGCCAGGTAAGAGGCCTTTCTCGGATAGGAATATTTGTAAGGCGGTTGAACATGCTGCAAGTGACCTGCAGGACTTGCTAGGTAAATAGATGCCACTCTTAGATAAACATAATATTTGAAAGGTTCTGTTTGGTTGGCAAGATTAAGAAAAAAAAACTCCTGCAGATTTCTACATTTCCAAGGCGTGGCAAAGTTTGTTTAGCCTAAGTAATTAACTATAGTTTTGCGAAGAGGCCTAAGCTGTCTCAGATATCGCATCTTCATAATCGAAATTGCAATAGATTGGAGCGACGCTAAATTGTACCTAAGATACTTGGCACGTGTAGTTATTGTAATGATTACTGACATAATAATATTAGAATCAATTAAACAAAAACTTATCGACGAGGATGGGATTCGAACCCACGCGTGCAGAGCACATTGGATTAGCAGTCCAACGCCTTAACCACTCGGCCACCTCGTCATGTTTATGAATGATGAATTATAAAAACATTCTACTATTATGTAATTAAAATAGCTCAAAGATCTATTTTTATAGCTCATGATAACTCAATAAAAAAAGCCTGTCACCACTAAACTGTATGGGGGCCGCGTTGGTGGAAATAATTGTTTTTGCCTTTGATGTAAATATAGCTACAGATAAAGGGGGTGCTAGCTGTCTTTCAAACAAAATATAATATAGTTTATCGTGTTTCTTATTAGCGAGTCATTAATTATGTAATGTATTTGTTGTAGCTTCCTTGACCCGTAAAGTCACATTTGTGCAAATGCCACATAATATCTAATGAGACGTTTGTTTTCTATGTAAGGTATTATCAAAATACATTCGACAGTATCGACAGCGAAGTTAGAAATCCGAAACCTCTTTGAGTATGTGTTCTGACTTCTGTGTCCGAAACGTATGAAATTTGACATAGCGAATCGTAAGCGCCTTTACACTTAGCGATGCGTTGTCGAAATCTCATATTTTTGATATCTAAAATCGAATACAACTTGACCAAACTTACCTGCCCTAGTAGACAAGTGGCAAGCGATTATCGTAAACGCTTACAAAATGTATGCGATTTGACATAAGTCATCGCTTCGCTAGCGAATACTAATGTCAAATCCCATACATTTTGTGGCGGTGGCGTTCGCGTTAGCGTTTACGATAATCGCTTGCCGCTCGTCTAGGCTCTCTGCAAGCATATTTTAGCCTTCGCTACTTACGACGAAGTTAATAGTTAAAAGCATCGTTAAGTTATATAACAATCACGGTATGTCACTTAGCGACTAGCGTTGTTTATGTCAATTACCGAATTTTGGTATTCGTCTGGTATGGATATTCGTCATCGTCATTAGATACCGATGGCAATATTATGCCTTAAGGCTGCATTTCCACCAGAGATGTATTGCGAGAAATGTGTTTTTAAGATCCAATAGCATCGCCGCACTGAGGATGCCATGACAAGCTCACGTTAATGAAGCGATTCTGTTGGTTCTCAAAAACACATTCCTCGCAACACATCTCTGGTGGAAACGCAGCCTAATGCTCTTACATACATACAGCCCAAGCGTATTAAAAATAAAAACTTTGTCAACAGAACCGTCGTTCCCCGCTGTCGTTCCACGAGAAGCACCGTCCGTTCCTGGTGTTGTACACGAAGTACGCGGGCAAACGCCGCCGCAGCCGCACGCTCGAGTGCGGCGCCACCACCAGCGAGTGCTGCCGGGAGCGGCTATATGTTAATTTCAAGGTATGATCCCTAAAGAAATATTTCGATATTGAGCCACAGAGGTTCGACGACCTCTGTGGCTCAATTGGTGGGCTATTGGTAGCTCAAGCCGGGGGTCGCGGGTTCGAATCCCGCCGACGGAACAAAAAGTTTTCAAAGTTCCTGGGTCATGGATGTCTATTAAATATGTGTATCATATAATAAAAATCTTAAATATATGTATAGTATATAAAGTATTAAATATATTTCCGTTGACTGGTACCCGTAACACAAGTCCTTCAGGTACTTAGCACGGGGCCAGACTGACGTGGTGTGAAGCGTCCATAGATATTATATTATATTAAAAATATTAAGTATAATACAATAGCTTTACCAAACATGTAGGAAAAGTTTGCTTGTGTGCATCGCAAAGGCACAGATTTTGGAGAAGAACGTGGGCTTCTTTTTATGACAGGAAAATGTACAGTTTTCGCAGTATTTTAATATGCGAGGGGAATCGCGGTGTTGAGTATCAACTACGAGGAAAAGTTTTGACTGTTAATTTGTATTGAATAGACTCCATAACACAAAAAAGTTAAGGCTTAAAAAATTACGGTTGCTACAGATATTTTGAGCGCTTACGAAATCACAAACTTAAGTAAATCATACATCTTAAATTAATTCAGGAGCTGGGCTGGGACGACTGGATCATCCGGCCGCAGGGCTACCACGCGTACTTCTGTAAGGGCACCTGCCTGCCCATCGCCGCCGTCGCGCAAGCCGACAGCTATCACCATAGTATTATTAGAGTAAGTTGCTTTTCCTTTCAGTCATTTATAGAACTTTAATGCGACGATCTATGGAAATACCGATATAACCTTAAGATGACCCTTTGGACATATTAATTGGGCATTGGAAAGCCAGATTGCAAAGGCTGTTACAATTTTAAAGTGCTCAAATTCGTAACGGTCTGCTATTTGCTTGGCACTGGCAAGTATACCGTCTCTTCATTAAATCTAGCTAGTATACTGTTGGAGTTTCAAAAGACACCTTTCGGAAGACTCAATAGGTACTACTTGAAACATTAAAAAACACGATAACCCAGAGACAATAGGAACTCACTGGTTTCATGTGGCTAGTAAATGTATTTTATTGCATCTACAACCTTCACGCGTGTGCACACAATATGTTGATAAAGCAATATCTTAATAGCGTACACGCATAGATACAATACAAAACTATGCTCTTAGTAAATTGAATTCCTTTTAGATATTTTTATAGCGGTTTGGCTATTAACATGGGCGTATATAAGGGGGAAGGGGGTCCTGGGGGTCCGCTATCGCAAATCTAGTAACACCTCATTCATTAAAATTGTAACAGTTATTTAGGCACTACGATGGAACAATCAATAAACATAGAATATACATTTCTAGCGCCAACATTTTAACCTCTTTCTTTCCACTTTCGCCTTCAGATAGTAGTCGGAAAGTATAATTATTAGATAAACTCTATTAGATTAAACTCTAGTTTTAACATCTTCTTTTGTCCACAGAAATATTTCTACTCGGTGTCAGAAGAGCGGCGGGGAGAGTTTAAACCATGCTGTGCACCCACCACATTCAGTTCGCTACAGCTACTATACATAACGAATAACACTGTTACACAGAAGACGTTACCGAACATGGTGGTGGAATCTTGTGGGTGTATGTGATATAGTTGGGACTTGGAGAACGCAAAATCTACTTGGTGTGGAAGAGTGTAGAAAAGTAGTGTTTCAGTGAATATTATTAGAAATAAATACTATCTAGCATTTAGTCAAGTTGTCATCGCCAGTAACGAGCTTCGTCATCGTTACTGGCGATGACAACTTGATTTGACTTTCCCGAACTTCGCGAAGTTCGGGAAAGCGGTAATGAGTTTGAAAAAAGAATCGCTATGTCAAATCTCATACATTCACGTTTTCTAACTTCGTTATCGTTATTGGCGATGGCGATTTCGATAAAAGCGATTTACGCGTACGATCACGCATATTTTCTATAGAGTACCTACCGACTTTTTTGTTGTTCGTAGCCTAATTAAAATAATTATGATTATGGAGGTTGTAAGTGTTATGTTTTGATCAGTGATGCATTTATGTGAGAAACAAATGAGGTAGGATTATTTATATTAAAATTAAAAAATGCTTAGTAATAAGTAGGAACATAAATTGGGTTTGCTTGATGAAGGACATAGAAATGAAGAATGTAAGTCATAGGTTTGTTTGTCTTTGTTTAGATAGAGAAATATTAGGAAAAGCACGAAATGGGGACAAAATTATCTCTGTCGTTCCCGTCAGCATTCCGATTATAGACTTTAGCACACAAAAAATAGAGTCTACTTCAAAAAGGCAAATGGTGGACGACGAGGACAATTTTGTCGCCATGCTTCTGGTCCCACACGGGTCTTAAAAACTTTGTTTTATTGTTACATTCCAACGAATGTTGTAGCTATAGTTTAAGACTATTTAATTTCTGTCCAATTAGTGTAAATAGTAAGGAAATTTCTTTGTTTGTTATGTACTTATTTATTTATAGTCGAAGACGGGCAGAGATAAGTCGGTTATAAATAATCTTTGAATTATAACAGTGTCAATGTATCTCAATTCGAACCGCTAAGAGAACCGGACTTTGATACACTATCTCGCGCCGTGTGCCGATAAATTACATTTTGTTCCAATTAGCTTAGGGCGCGAATTGCTAACGTTCCAAATTTGAATTTGAATATTCTTTTTCTTTTTCACTCGTATAAAGTAAAGTATACACACGTTATATTCGTTTTTTTATAAAAAATTAAACAACTGGAGATGTGTAAGTAGACATAAAATTGATTCCTGAATATTTAAATTTACAAAGGTTGTTAGAAGGCAATAATGTTTGTTATTTCAGTTATATTGTAGCTTACCTACTTACTCTCATAGAATTGTACGGTTGTTTGTATAAAATTAATATATTTGTTATCGGTGTAGCCGAGTCGTTGTCGAGTTATCCCAGTGGGATGCATGTGATGATAATTATTGTTATTTAGTTAATGTACTTAACTTAGGCACGACAGTGTTTAGTAGCGCGTTCCAGTGCATAAGTATTATAGATCATAAGTTCCTATTTGTAATTACACTAAAATTCTATTTTCAAATTAAATAACGTTCGACTTAAGAAGTTTTTATTATTTCGTTTAAAACTATCGCACCGGTAAATCAAATACAAAACTAAATATAAACGCACAACACATTTATTAAATAAAAAGCTACAAGATCACAATATAAATACATCAAAATTAGATTGCTGTGGATGAACCAAAAAACTTCAATATAATATGAATGTAATTATATAAAAATTTTACTAGTTGTAATTATGAAATTAGTCTATACTAACTTCATAAATTAGTCTATACTAATTTCATAAATTAAGGGAACACAAATTTTGTTTACCGAATAGTTACTTTGTTTTGTGTCCAATATTTTATTAACTGATTTAAAAAAAATCTATTCTAATAGCTCTGCATTTTTAAATTTTCAAATTCACTCACTTTATTTCTTAATAGCAATAAACAACCAAGTTTCACTTATATTAATACTATTATATCACTACATTGCTTAGCACACTACTTTGATAAAAGACTAGATGTTGCCAGCGCCTTTTTATGGACCATAAGATCTAGATCACTAAGCTGCCTAGGAAATAAATCTAGAATTTTAGGAAACAAATCTGTCGTTTAGACTTTAGTCCATTTTCTCGTAACTCAGACCGTGCACCGCATTTAAGTTTATAAACTAAGTCATAGCCTCAACCAAAAATATAATATGAAGTGCATATATACAAAAAAATATTCACTAATACACACACTATTGCAATAAATAATGTTCATACATCGCCTTACGTCGTAAAACTTTCTAGACAAAATACATTATTCTGGACGATTTCACAATAATTGGACTAATATTTTATAGCTAAAAGTGTACTTATTTTAAATATAATAGTAAATGTATGTTACATACATTCTTGTCTATTAAAATTACAATATAAAAATATATTAAATATTATGCAAATAGCTATTTTAATGTCAGTATAAAATATTTTAAAATATAAATAACAATGTTTTATATCTACTTCATTTTAAAATCTTAAAACAAAAAGGCAAAATGGCACGGTATATTTTAAAATAAATAAATGTCTTTTAGACTTTCATCTCACTATGAACTTATCACCTAGGAATTTAAAATTTGGAATGAATTTATGATCACAAGCCTTGATATTTGGCAAAAAAAAGTCAGATTCCCAAAAGAGAATCTCAGATTGAATTATCTCTTTTTAATCAAAACCAAAATAGTTTTCCATTGGAAAATACTATTGTCTAAACGCCCTTACCAATAATAATATTTAAGCAATGCATCAGCTATACAATCTTTTGATCTTGTCTGCTACATTACAAAATACGCTTAATAGACAAGGAGAAAACATTGTATATTTTTTCATTAGTAAAGGAAAACATGTAATTGCATTAAATAATGTCAAGTCAATACATAGTTGTATAATACTTTTCGACTATCATTACTAAATTACGTATGATAAAAATGCAAGGTATCCGTGGATCCGTCGTCATTATTCGATTCGTTCTAACCTACTCTACAACTTTAAGAGCGATATTTACATCAATTTGTGACTATAATAACCACCTCCTTTGTTGGAAGTCGGTGAAAATTTGGAAGCACCTTAGTCTTTATAGTTGTGAAACAATACTGAACACTCCTGCTCGTACATTTGGCTAGTCAAAATGTTATCCCGCTTACCTGAAATAAAAAAGTAATATTCAAATAAATATAAAACCATAGACAGATACAATAAAATTATTATGTTATACAACGTAGACAAAAGGTCCCAATAGATGAGTTACAAGCACAATAGGTTATAGGCCTAGGAGGACACGGTGGATTCAACGCAACTTATAGTCTATACCCGTTAATGGCGGCTCTCGACATAGGCGAACGCGTTGGCCAACGCGTCTGCAGACGCGTTGGCCCAATGTGTAGAACGGGCGTTCGCGCGTTGGCCGTAGGTATTTAGACGTTGGCCGACGCGTCTGCGAGCTTGCCGCGCGGGTCGGAAATGTCGGCAAAAGATCAAAGGACATTTGTCGCAAGCTTCGCGCTCCATCCACACATAGGCCGCGCGATCAGTTCGCCCGGAGCGGCGATGAAGAGTGCACGTTTCCTTCTTGTGGCGAATTAACATCTAACTTGACGAAATGGCGAACAATATGAGTATCGAGAAAACATTTAAATTTATTGGGCCCTATGGGTCTATACAGACGGACCGCATTTCAACTGCAATCCAACCGCAAATTGCAGTTGAAGTGCAGTTTGAATGCAGTCACGACTGCAATAGAACTGCAAAGCGAACGCGCAGTCGGATTGCAGTTGACTGCAGTCGTGTGAACTTCATACCGACTGCATCCAAACTGCACTATCCCACCCACCCGCACGCTCCGCTCTCCCGCGCATGGAATCAGTAGCAGTACAGTTCGGATGCAGTCGGTATGCGGTTCACACGACTGCACGCCAACTGCAACTGAACTGCAATCCGACTGCGCATTTGGTTTGCAGTTCTATTGCAGTCATGTCAACTGCATTCAAACTGCACTTGAACTGCAATTTGCGGTTGGATTGCAGTTGAAATGCGGTCCGTCTGTATAGACCCTATCAGAGTAAAAACTGCCTGTGGAACCAAAAATCATATCAAAAGTTGCAAAAAAAATAAGGTTATTGGACATTCTATTTTCCTCACGATGTTTTTAGAGTTCCGTACCCAACAAGTAAAAACGGGACCCTATTACTAAGACTTCAACGTCTGTCTGCATTTCTGTCTGTCCGTCTGTCTGCCTGTCCATCTGTCTGTCCGTCTGTCTGTCTCCAGGCTGTATCTCAAGAACCGCTATACTTAGCTAGATTTCTGAAATTTTCACAGATTATGTACCTATATCTGTTGTCGCTATAACAACAAAATATACTAAAAACAAAATAAATTAAATATTTAATAAATAATAAATATATATTAAGTATTAATTATTAATCATGATAATTATTATAATAAGTAATAAGTAAGTAATAATTTTTATATATGTTATAGTCAAAGTCCGATACACAGTCTCTTCGCGGAAGGACTGGTTTATCCTAGGTTTGGCCAAAGCCGTCAGGCGATCCCCGAAATACATTTCAATTTCGCCCTTTGCCTGAAGTATTTTTAGTCAAACCCAGGAGCTCCTAACTTTTCAGTCAAACGTCGAAAGTAAATTATTCTGTTTCGGTTTTGGCCTAGTCAATCCTAGAAGCGACTGCAAAACTCGGTTAAACGTTGATCTGAACATGTTTAAACAGGTTCATAATGTCTCTCGCGGTGTTCCGACCGATTGTTTTGTCATTTCATGTTCGTTCATTGAGCGTGCGGGCGTGTAATTGTGTAAAATTGAAGATGAGTGAATCAAACCAAACGGTGTTGTTGTTACTAAAAACGTGGATAAAGAAGCTTTATTAAAACAATTAACATTAACATCAATGCCTCACCATGTCAGAAAAATGATTAATTTGCCACTTTAACTACCTAAGAAATTATTAAAACAATTAACATTAAAGTTAATGCCTCACTGTGTCAGAAAAATGATTAATTTTCCATTTTAATTACTTATGAAATTATTAAAACAATAAACATCAAAATTTTAAAAATGTTATTTTTTTATACTTACCTAATCTTACAAACTAACCTCCGTATATTCCAAAGCATTTATTTATTTATTTTATACTTTATTGCACATCGTACAAAAGGCGGGCCTAATGCCACACGGCATTCTCTCAAAGCATCTCAAATATAAAAGTGAAAATCACGTAAGCTGACCAATCAGGTGTCAGAACTGGCAGAGTTAAGCGGTTAAGACTTGAAAGCTCCTTAAATGATAAAATGCTTCCAAATATACGAAGATAAGACACTTCATACCTATATCGGAGTTTGACTCGTCAAACCCCGATTTAATAAAATTGTGTTTTGACGTTTGCCTGACCAAATTAGTCCCTCCCAGGTTTGACGAAAATTGTTTAGTCAAAGGCCGAAAATTTACATTTGTTTGGGCTTTGACTAAGTCATTCAGTCTGACCTGAGGATTGACCAGTCCAACCTAGGAGCGCCGGAGCTTCGGAGTTTGCCTATAACATATATAATAAATAACAAGTAATAAAAAAGTTAAATTATTTTAATATTATAAAATATGTAAAAGTGAGTTTATTTCTTTGTTTGTTACGTTTTCTCGCCTTTTATTTATTTATTTCGAGAATACCCTTTAAAAACTTTTTCTTGTCCACATTTACAAAGTAATTATAAGCTGTGAATAAATATACAGCTGCAGCTGTTAGCGAGTTTAGCGACTCAACATCCATTTTGAATCCGTCCGCACATTGGCGCGATCCAAAGCATACTGAGCGACCTTCCTATGTGTGGATTACTCACAAACGCCGTTGCAAGCGCACTGCCAACGCGTCTGCAGACGCGTTGGCCAACGCGTTCGCCTATGTCGAGAGCCGCCATAAGAAGGAAAGTGACGTCACAAATCGGCGAAGTGTAAAAATTAAGCATTGAATTGTATTACCACAATTTGTAATATATCTATACTAATATTATAAAGAGGTAAACTTTGTTTGTTTGTATGTTTGTTTGTTTGTTTGTTGAATTGTAATGAATAGGCTCAAAAACTACTGGACCGATTTTAAAAATTCTTTCACCATTCGAAAGCTACATTATTTACGAGTAACACATAGGCTACTTTTTATTTTGGAAAATATAGGGTTCCGTAAGATATTTCAGTTTTTCGGAAACAACCAGAAAATTTACTTATTTTGCGTACGCTGCCTAAACTATAAAAGATAGAACTATACAATGTTTTAAGTAAATGTAGATCTTATAAATATCTACAAAAATGTCCGCGACACACTATACCTATCTATGTCAAGTGAGGCACAACAACCATTTCTTTATTTAAAAATCTTGATTTTTATTGGACTACATTTAAACGGATTTATTTTACTCATGCTAATAATCCTTATCAAAATAAATTATTTCATCACTAAGTACAGTTTATGTAGATTATATTTGGTCTTTGAATTATTAAAATTTGACTTTTGGTGTAGAAGTTATGGCGAAACTAAAATATTGCGATGTACGCCCGTTTCGAAGTGGGCGCCACCAATGCGGCGATGCGCTCGCGGGAAGGGTATCACTATGTACAATATACATCGCCCGCGTAATTTAGGAATGTCACGGAAACCGTACATTTTCCGCAAAAAAGAAATCTATGTCCTTTCACGTGGTCTATTCTTCATGTAAATAATGTACCAAGTATTGTACACATTGAAAAGGTCTACAGAAAACTCCGCGATGGTATTATACATACGTATACCTAAGGAAATCCCACAATAATATTTTTTTGTAATTTACTTTTAACTTTAAATAATGGCTAATTTTCGAAGCGATTTTAACCAATACGGCAATAATCCTTCTTTAATTAAATACTTTAAGAGAATACACCAAGGGCGAGAGAAATTGAAAATAGGTACATATTTGAAAATGTATTGTTGTCTCACCAACCGCAGAGCGCGATAGAGACAACACGACAAAAGTTCTAATAAAAGAACAGAAAATCTTCGATTCGTTGTCCGCTGATTTTTTCTCCAAAACTTAACTGATTTTAGTACTTTTTTCATCAAGAATTAAAGCAAGGCTTGAGCTGTGTTCCTATGTTTAATAAAATCATGAAAAAAAAGGAAACATAGGGACATGTTAATAGTGGCCATAGATATTCAGGGAAAAAATCATAACTCTACCGGCATCATCCAGAGAGGAAACAGGGGACAATGTTTGTATGGAAAAACGGCGGTGTGGACTCCTTTTGAATACATTATTGATTATGGCCCTTTACAGCATTTTTTTTATTAAATAAGGGGGCAAACGAGCAAACGGGTCAACTGATGGAAAGCAACTTCCGTCGCCCATGGACACTCGCAGCATCAGAAGAGCTGCAGGCGCGTTGCCGGCCTTTTAAGAGGGAATAGGGTAATAGGAGAGGGTAGGGGAGGGAAGGGGAGGGAAGGGAAGGGAATAGCGGAGGGTAGGGAAAAGAATAGGGTAGGGGATTGGGCCTCCGGTAAACTTACTCACTCGGCGCAAACGCTATTTCACGCCCGTTTTCTGTGAGAACGTGGCATTTCTCCGGTCGAGCCGGCCCATTCGTGCCGAAGTATGGCTCTCCCACGTATGAAAGCGTATAAAGCATATTATGATTTAAATTTTAAATGAATATTTTCGAAGATATTATTACAGATTTAAAAATTGCGGGACGTGGCCCGCATTGGTCGGTACCTACTGCCGCAAAACGGCAGTAGGTACCGACCAATGCGGGCCACGGGTAGTAATGAATATAAATTATTTATCAAAACTACTGAATCGATTTAAATAATTTTTTGGTGACATAGGCTGTAATATATTTTATACCCGTGCGAAGCCGGGGCGGGTCGCTAGTATATATATACATAGCTAAAGGTGGCGCGTCCACCGGATCGGAATGGAAGCGTCGCACCGGACGGATTTTTTTCTTTGTATTGATTTCTATGGTACTGCGTGCACTGGAGCTAAAATTCGTATGACGTACTTTATGGATGGTCCCTTAGTGTGGGACCTAATATGGCGCCGGCCGGAACAGCGGCGTCAGCGTCCCCGAGTTGACGTCCTCTATTGTAGTGTACTATAACACCGTGGGAGTGTCACCTGGGGGCGGGGGCGGTGAGGTGGACGGTGTCGCTGTCGCTGGGCGGGGCGGGCTCGGTGCCGCGCGCGTTGATCATGAGCGGGGGCAGCGGGGAGTGGGGCGCTGGCCGGGACAGCGGCGTCAGCGCCCTCGAGTTGACGTCCTCTATTGTAGTGTACTATAACACCGTGGGAGTGTCACCTGGGGGCGGGGGCGGTGAGGTGGGCGGTGTCGCTGTCGCTGGGCGGGGCGGGCTCGGTGCCGCGCGCGTTGATCATGAGCGGGGGCAGCGGGGAGGGGGGCGCCGGCCGGGACAGCGGCGTCAGCACCCCCGAGTTCACGTCCTCTATTGCTTTGCGTAGCTGTAATTGTAAATTAGGTATATTTTATAGAATTAGGTAAAGGACACATTTATTACGTATAATGTACTAAGTTCGCAAGCCCTCAAAGATTTAAAAATGTTGCTGGGCGAATGTTATCCGCTAGCGCGGCACTCGCTTTTCAGCCTCGGATTTTTCAGAGCTTACTCGCGGAGTACATACTCAATAAAATTACGGAGTACTCTTTATTACCTTAAAGGACGTTTATGTGACAACTGACAATTCTGATTAAAAAATTGAATAGTAAACATTTTTGATATTAAAAATGTGGGTTTTTTTTAAGTCAAAATGGCATAAAATATTATTTGAAACTTACAAATCTGTACAATAAACGCGAATGGTTGACGAAAATTACCTCTTTAAGTGATACGACGCCTATGAGACGGCCGATAGCTGTGACGTACGCTCGACTCACACCGAGCGTTGAGAATAGCGAATGGACCTGGAAATCGTATAAGTTGATAAAAATTTGCTGTTTTATACAAAAACGACCAAGCCGACCTTAATGTTTTATATGAAACAGCTTATATATTCTTCAAGTTGGAAAGTTGATTATATATCAAAAGTGGCTTTTATATTTTAAGAGTACATCTGCTCTTAAATGTTTAGGCATTGTTTGAAAAATACACCCTATTTATTTAAGAAATATTCAACCTAAGGGGCTTTTTATTTGTTTTTAGTTTCGACTTTTCGCGAAATTATTATTTTAAGTTGAACGCATCAATGGGGCGACGTAACAAGACGATCGCTAAGTGTCACGACTCATGGCGTTTGCGATACGTTATGTCGAATCCTACTTTCGATTTCTAACTTCGTTATCGAAACTGTCCAATACAAGTTGTCAGGATCAGGCCGTAGCCAAAGATGATTAAAAACGATGACGAAATTCGTTATCAAAATGTATGGGATTTGACATTAATCCTCGCAAGCCTAATGTCATTAAGCGATGACTTATGTCGAACCGCATACATTTTAGTAACGAATTTCGTTATCGTTTTTAACGAAAGATACTTTGGCTAGGGCCTTGTATGGGATTTGACATTAGTAATCGCTAATTTAGCGATGACTTATGTCAAACCACATATATTTTGATAACGAATTTCGTCATCGTTTTCGAAGCGTATACCACTTTGTCTAGGCCCTCTGATGCTAGTATGCTGAGTTGATCGATGCTTGGCAAAAATATAATATGGAATTGACATAAGCGTTCGATAATATGAAGTCGACATTCGACTAATGTCACGTCAATTCCATACATTATGATCGGCGATTCTATAAAGAAGCGATAAAGAAAACGTGTAGGCTAGGACAACGATATCAAAATACTACATTCTAATTCTATGGGCTAGGAGCTCTGCTTAATTTTTCTAACATGAAAACGATAAACAAGGGAGATTATATAATGTTTAAGTCAGAATTATACCTAGACATAGCAAGTGGGCCACGGTCTCAAAGTATAAATAATTGAGGTCCTGTACCTTCAGTAGGGAAGTCCTCTCCACCAGCTGGAATGGAGCGGGGTCGATGTGGCAGATGTACATGCCCTCGTCCTCGTACTCCGAGTCCTCCTTCTCCTGTAATAAATAATTTGGAATATAGTGAGTGTGGCAAACTGCACCGACCCAGCAAGTGCGCCAGTGGAGATCTCCAATCAGCAGTATGTGAAAAAAGCTGGCGCACTTTGCCACACTCACTATAAGTATATGAGTTTGAGTGAATGAAATGTTATGTTTTTAAATTATGTTTTGGCACAATTTCAAAAGCTTAAGAACGGCATAATATAAAATACAACTCGGAAGTATAATAAAATTCGTGTTTCAAAAATCCCTTGATACATCAAAGTACGTTGCATTATACCATCGAGGAAGTTGATTCCTATGCAATTGACAGACCAACGTTATTTGGTCGAATATGTCAATTCAATGTTAATTGTGATCTGTCAGCTGGGTTTGACGTAACGCAACCAAACTACTTAGGTCCCCGATTTGCATAGGCATCAACTTCTCTGATAGTTTGTATACACTAATTTTTAGTTCTTTTTTTCAAACAGGTTGTGACGTTACTTTTTTTGTAAACATTTTTTTGGGGTTTTAAACTTGCTTTTCCTTAAACATAGACTAACAAAGTAAATCATAAAAAATCATATCCATACTAATATTGTAAATGCGGAAGTGTGTCTGTCTGTCTGTCTGTTGCCTCTTCCCCCCTTAAACCGCTCCACCGTTTTTGCTGTTGGGTATGGAGATACTTTGAGTCCCGGGAAAGGACATAGGACACTTTTTTATCCCGTAAAAATGTACGGTTCTCGCACGATCAACGAATTTTGGTGCAACGGAGTTGCGGGCGTTATCTGGCGTCACTGGTACTTAAACGTACCAGTTCACGTTTCCGCGCAATCTGCAGCATCCTGTCGAAGTCGATCTCCTTCGCCATCTCGAGCTGCTCCCACGACTTTTGGTCCTCAGGGGACATGTCGCACACGCGCTCGCGGGGCTGAAATACAAGTTTGTTGGAATATATCATTGAAGAGTAGGTATTTACTATTTCTACATCTATAACCAAGGGCGCCGCCAAGGGACATTTAGAGATCAAACAGAACTTGCTAGCAGCAAACCAAAGTTCTGAGTCCCTGCGAGCATTCGACTTTCTCACCTATTCTCCATCATTTATTCCCCTTAATCATAAGCTGAGACAATAATGTCATCAATGACATTATTGTCTTATATTTTTAGTCCAAAAGTACGTACGACTGTCACAAGGTTCGTACGTGATAAAGGCATCGCAAAATGACACGTTAAGGCCAGTGGCGGATTTACAAATTTGCCGCCTGTAGGCTATTCAATTTTTGCTGCCCCTAAATCTGACCTTTGAAATTCAATACGTTAGTTTATTTCACAATCATATCCCACCAAAACCATTTTTAAAAATTTTTGCTGAGACGACCACACAAGGTTTCACCCTGTGCGGTAGCGAAACGGTGATGCCATAAATATTTACTGGTATGTAGAATTTGTTTAAGTTAGGGTCAGCAGAGTTAGGCCGTGTAGATTCAGAAGCTTCTTCTTCTTCTTCAGAAGCTACATGAGATCACATTTCTTTTTCACAGGGTAAACTGTAAACCTAATATGTGGTCGTCTCGGCAATATTTTACATTAGATAAAAAAAATGGGGCTGAATTTGCCGCCCTAGGCTCCAGCCTACTTAGCCTATTGGTAAATCCGCCACTGGTAAAGGCGATGCTTTATGTCAAATTTAAGGGCAAACTAATACATTTTTTGTATCGATATCGTTGAATGCGAAAATAAATTAAAACATCAAATACGAGATGATTAATAGTACATACGAAGGCTGTAGCCATCACCTTTACATACGACGGCTGTAGCCATCACCTTTACATACGACGGCTGTAGCCATCACCTTTACATGCGACGGCTGTAGCCATCACCTTTACATAATAAAATAAAGAAATCACGGTAAAAAATAAGTGATCCCAAAATTTCAGCTTGATTGCATTTGTATTTTTTTTGTTATGCGCCTTCAAAGTTGGATATTCAAGTCGAAATTTTTTTCAATTAAATTTCTTAATATTTGTATACAATTCGATAACTTATGCAATTAAAAGCAACTTTTGTAATGAAACCACTTTCATAAACGCAATATTTAATATACCTGTCGAACAAAGTTGTCGTCCGATGCGTACAAACTACGAAAGACTGACGTCATACTTTCGTAGCACTTTGTATGGAGCGTTTCGGGCAGGTCTTTTTTATGAGATATTTGAATGGTCATATCTTGGTGAATTTTTAAGCTATCAGAGTCATTCTTTCAACGATGTTTCTATTTTTAAGTGTCTTTCAATTACCGATAAGAAAAAAAAGTCATCATGCCTATTATGGCTATTATCGCTAACCTGTCAATTTATTTAACATCATACTAACCAATTGCACTTTCTTATTGATAGACGGACTTCTAGGCAGACCACCCAGCTGGTCTGACAGGCCGCTCTCCACGTCGGGCAGAAGTGTAGATCTCTTGAATATCGCCTCAAATGCTGCTCGAATTCTAAACAATAATTTGTAAATAAATAGATCGAAAAGAGTTTTGCATGTTAGACAAATACATCATATCAGACAATGTAGATGCCTTCCTATCAGATAAACTTATTTTAAACTGAACTAAAATCATTGAATTGCCCACATAGAAAACGAAACTGCCGCGGCAAATGTATGCTACTACGTACGTACTTGTGTGTATCTTTGCGTACGCGCAAGCACGTACGCATACGCCTTTGCGTGCGAGCAGGCAACCAGTCTTACCTGGTCTCTGCGCCAGTAACAGTTGTATACACGGAGGGCTGTTGCCCCAGTGGCGTTTGTGGCGTGCTACCGGGCGACACTAGTCCTCGGTTCAGTGTAAAGGAGTTAGTCTTCTTCAGAATAGATTTTGGTCTAAACAACTGGCCAGGAGCTACAGAAAGGAAACGAGAAAATTATTAAAAGCTTTTTGCTAAAAAAATTGTTTTAAAGCACAATTGACGATTTCTTGATCTTGCCTATTAATTTATTTCCTGCCTTACCTGGAATAAGTCCACCTTGATCCTGCGACGTCAGCGAGGTACCGCGAGTCATGCCGGAGCCTGGCACTTGAAGCATGTCCGGCGCTGGTGTCACCTGGTACAGACATGAAATTAAGCAACAAATATAATATAATAAACACCGTATATTCAACTTTTTATGGCTATTTTTAAAATAGTGCTGACTACTTATTAACATTATTTTAGTGAACATAAAAGAATAACAAGCTAACATAAAATAAAAAATCAGAAAAACAGATCATCCATATGAGCGTCTCTACACGCATTTGCGTACGAACTTGCGTACACGCTATGAACATATTACAGTGCAACTTGTGTTTGCGTTGTTTCCAATGTTTTTGCACAGTTGTCGTTTTACATAAGTATATTGCTACCAAATAAAAGCATAATAATAAAACCATATGCAAATCTATATTACTTTCGAAACGGAGACCTCACCTCAAACCGCGACGGTCGTCTTGTCTTCTGCTTCTTCTCCTCATCTCGTCTTCTGGCCTCGGCCTCTCGTTGCCACAGTGCTGCCACCTGCAGGCGGCGGGAGCGGCCCACCTGCTTCTCAATCACCTTCACCAGCTCCCAGCGGTGAATGGAACCCAGGAGCACCATGGACGCTGGACTATCTACTAGGGGGAAGCTCTTGATAGTCTGTAATGATAATAATGATTTAAATTAGACTAGTTAATCATCTAATTCTTTCTCTTTCATAATAGCCGACTAGGGGTCAAGTCAGACCGCAACGCGACGCGTATATGCATTTATAAAGTATGGATTTGACAGATTTGAAAGACGTCTCACGCAATTGAAGTCTGTCAATTCAGTACAATTTAGAAATACATCTACGCGTCGCGTTGCGGTCTGAATTGACCCTAATGCTGTCTCACATACTGACGAAGTATAAAGCTATATGGTGGGAGTATTATTGGTCTGTGATCATAATGTTAAAGAAATGCATTGTTTTCAATGGCTTTGTAGACTACAAATTGAAAAAAAAAAATGAATACAAAATGTAGTCATACCATTTTATAGTCTTTGCAAATAAACGTTATTATTCTTTTTTTTAAACGATATGAGGAATAATATGTGCTTAGGCCTTGGAATTATACATTTGCATAAAATAGTTTTATTTTAAATTATGCAATTATTTATTTTAAAAATGTTGGAAAACAATATTTTTGATTAAATTATATTATTCAAGCTTATGCTTTAAATAAGGTGAAAGGTCATATTAATTTACATAGTATTTTTAAAATGCTGACACGACTTGATCTTAGATGTAACATTTTCGTAATGTGCAGTATTTTTTAAGTTTATTTTTTATTTTTCACAGTATTATTGAAAATGTGTCCTGTCACTCCTGGTTCGGTTATACTCGACATAGCCCGACCAAATCTTGTATGTCCTCCTATTCATATGAATCAGTTTCTCTAATATATCTATATACAGGGCCGCATTTAGTTTTTTTATGAGTGGCTACTTTAATTTTACCCCCGTGGGGCCGTATTTATATATTTTATAAGTATCGGTCACTTTTATTTTGCCCCATTTGTACGAATTATGCCGCCATCCTAGGTCGCTGCTGCCCCCTAGGACGGCATAAGACGCTGCCGCCCTCCCTAGGACTACCGCCCATAGGTCATGGTATACAATGTGTAACAGAACTAAGTGATAAAACTTTAGTGTGGCTTGTAGAGAGTTCACTGTGAAAGTAGCAGCGCTGAAAGAGCAAAAATTTTTTTCACTTTTGTATGGAGAAACTCGTGACGCTGGGGCGCTTGCCCATACAAAAGTGGAAAAAAAAACTATTTACAAGGAACACGTGCACACCCTTAAGTATTATCACTTAGTTTTGTTACACCCTGTATACAGCCTTTACATAAATCCAGAGCTAGGTACTAGACCAAGGCTGCTCAACCTTTTTTGCAGTGGGGCCAAACGGTGGATTCCGACATTTATAACGGGCCATTAACTTAGGCGTAATTAAATATAATACCAATCAAACTTTAATGGGTTATATAAGCATAAATTTAATTTTTGATATTAATGAGATTTTTGCAGTTGTATGTCTTTTTAGTTGTAACAATTTATTTAAATGTTGGGTGATAAATCTGATGTTGACAGTAGCAACAAGTCAGAAATATGTTGCTCAGTTAATTTGTTCCTTCGCGGCAGACAATTAGGCGGGATTTCTCAGTTTGGCGGGATATTCAAAACTTCCTTGTGAATTATAGGCCATTTAAAATTCTTTCGCGGGCCATAATATGGCCTTCGGGCCTGGGGT
This sequence comes from Aricia agestis, assembly GCF_905147365.1. Lineage (NCBI taxonomy): Eukaryota > Metazoa > Arthropoda > Insecta > Lepidoptera > Lycaenidae > Aricia > Aricia agestis. Next base: position 6,027,943 of record NC_056424.1, on the reverse strand, counting down.
TAGGGATTGCAACCCGGAAAACCGGATCCGGTAATTCACCGGATCCGGCGCCATTTTACGGGTACCGGATCCGGTCCCAATATACCGGATCCGGAGACCAGACTATGATGCGATAATGCCGTATGTGCTTGAGCAACCATACGGACATTTAAAATCTTATTCCAGGCACTACCGTATTTTAAAGAGTGGTATTATCCCTATTTGAAAATACTGTATAAATCAGCTACAAGTGAAAAGTATGATTTTCGGGTTTTAGTTCAAATCGGATTCCCATCAAAGGATTGATGGGAATCCGGTCAAATCCGGTCCGGATTGAAAATGACGCCGGATTGCAATCCCTACCTAGGGTTGAGCAGCCTTGTACTAGACTTATAGCCTACACACCTTGTTCTCCTTCAGTATGTCCTTGAGCTGCTGGTAAGTCATTCTGTTCCAGATGTATCTCACGTCGCGCACCATAAAGTCCTCCACGCAAATGTCGTACATACCTAAACAAATATTTCATCATAAAGTCCAATTTTATCAACGACTGTTAAAGTTAATTCTGGAATTAGTACCACGTTACCTCTTTTGTTTCTCATATGAATGAAAGAGAAGGCATGACATTTTAACTAGCTGTTAACACTAACAGACGTTGTTGAATTTTCTAATTAAAATTCTCATATAAACCCAAGATCATTTCCTATACGAGAATATTTACCATATTAATCGAGTAATTATTCAGCTTAAGATAGTAATTACCTAGGTTCCCGTACAAAGATTCACTGCAAAATATTTACATACCAAAAATATGAACTATTACAATATTTACATACTAAATTGTAATCGTTCATATTTTTTGGTATGTAAATATCTTTACTGCCGCATAAGGTTTCGATGGCACCCGGACTCTTAACGTGACATGGGACTTTAATATATCAGATAAGGACAGCGATGTCGCATAAACTATCCATTTGGTAAGAATGAAAGAAAAGACAGAAAATCTAGAAGAAGAAAAGAAAGCAAGGCAGGCATCATACAGAGCCTAGCCTAGTATAGTAATGCATACAGAACCATATTCTAAGACAAGTGATGATGATGAATATTGCTCAACTACACTTTTACCTGTTATAGATCTTAATAACGATTAACGACTGTCGTGATCCAGAAAACCGGCGTGAAACAGCGCTTGCGCTGTGTTTCGCCGAGTGAGTGAGGTTACCGGAGGCCCAATCCCCTACCCTATTCCCTTTCCTACCCTCCCCTATTACCCTATTCCCTCTTAAAAGGCCGGAAACGCACATGCAGCTCTTCTGATGCTGCGAGTGTCCATGGGCGACGGAAGTTGCTTTCCATCAGGTGACCCGTTTGCTCGTTTGCCCCCTTATTACATAAAAAAAAGAAGCAGTAAAAAAACTATTGCCGCAAGAATGTATCCTCTGAATTTACAAAATTTTGACATGACGAGGTGGCCGAGTGGTTAAGGCGTTGGACTGCTAATCCAATGTGCTCTGCACGCGTGGGTTCGAATCCCATCCTCGTCGATACGTTTTTAGAGTTTTAAATAGAACTTTGCGAAAATACAAGTATGCCTGCAAAAACCATCAAGTAAAAATATATATTGCGGTTTAAAGATATTATGTACTGAAGCATTTAAATTATTACCAGTCCATAGGTTACTCCAGGAATTCGGTGTTATTCAGAGTTTCGCTCGGGGGTGTAGCCATTTTACTCAAAAATCTATTGAAATGTTGCTGATATTTCAGTGGTTTTTAAGCAAACTTTTACAACAACTACGAGGTGTCGTAGCGTAGTTAAACAGATTTAACCATAAGTAGAGGAGAGTAACCAAATATGGAATACCATTTTGTTTTTGTGTTATAAAAAAAAAGATATTGGAAATTAAAAACTTTTATTCTTATTTATTATCAGTCATACAGTTGCGCTTAACTTATTGACAGATTTGTTTTACATATATTAATTTAAAATATAAAATTTTCTCAAAAACAAAATCAACATAAAGGCACCTAATTATGGAATAGGTGCCCAAATATGGACTACTATAAAACTATGAATAATAAACCTTTATTTTTATGAGATCTACAGGAACTTTGGTCAATTTTAAGAAGATACTTATTAAGTTACTTGCAGAAATCACATATCCATGTATCGAACTCTGCACCTGCGCAATCACCATGTGCCCAGAGCCTGCACATGAGGCATTTGATCCATGTCTCTCCTTGAGTATCTTGAGAAAACAGGCTGTTACAGAACATACACTCTGCATCTTCTGAGTCAGGAACTTCCAGTCCTATAACGGCATCAGGCCGAGTCCATAGTCCATATTTAGATCCCACGGACTGTCCATATTCGGAAATTTCAAACTAATCAAAACATATATCAGATTTTTTTACTAAACACAATCAGACAAGAAAAAACCTCTAAAACAATCAAATAAACATGTAATCAATGCATAGTCATAATATACAATATTATTTTCAATCACGTTTTGAAAGAAATACTTAGTTTTTACGTACCTTAAAAACTTTTCTCACAGCACCAAAACAAAACACTCTCACCGCAGCCACAACGTTCGCCCGACTGAAAAGTCAAAACCTGTACGCGAGTATAATGATGGAAAGAGACAGAAGATCACTGTCTTTTGCAACTAGGAGTATTCGTTTCCGAGTGATGGCACTATTCCATATTTGGTTACTCTCCTCTATGTCTTCTTGTTTAATGATATATTTTACTATAAATATCATATTAAACTTTGGTTCATGCACTCACGGCTAGCAGACGACAACAAGTCAGGTAGGTAGGGCAGTTTCTTGATGAGTATAATGCTGTCGAAGCACGACGGCTGCAGCAGCGCCGCTGTCGCGTTCGCAGCCAGCACCGCCGCCATAATCGGTAGAAGATGAGTCACCTGTTTAAATGAGAAGTTAGTTTTAGAGCCATAATATTATAATATTATGTGTTTATGGAAAACAACATAAAAATATAACTTACGTATTTGGCGAGTGCCTTCCTATGGTAAGCTTGTAACAATAAATGGAATGATTGAAATAATGTTGTCATGTGATTGTGTGTGGGTTAAAACGTATTAACATTACTAGCTATTTGACCGAGCTTTGCTCGGTATTCGATAAAACACGAATAAAATGACATTTTCTAAAAATGATTCCTAGCTTGATCGATTCATCGCCCCCGAAACCCCCTATATACTAAATTTCATGAACATCGTTGGAGCCGATTCCGAGATTCCAAATATATATTATATACACAAGAATTGCTCATTTAAACATCCGCCCCCTTACTAATAAACGCTGTATAAGCTTTGAATAGTTATAACGTGTTTTGTCTTCTTCAATCCAATTAAAAATGTCACTTGTGTGACAGGAACAAAACACTGTATAACTATTCAAAGCTTATACAACGTTTATTAGTAAGGGGGATAAGATACAAGTGGTATATCATAAAGGTGAAGGCATAATACTTTACTGCCGTATGAGGTTGCAACCTGCATTACCCCTCAAAAATATTTAATGAAAAAAAACTGTATTCCAAACAGTAAACCTTCAAACTATACCCAAGGCTTTATAGAGACACATTTTACGCTAAGCTAATAAGCGTTCGTAAATAATTAGTTTCTAAATGTGAAAACGTGTAAATGGTGTCTAGATTTTATATAGCCTTCTATAAATTAAATAAACACTGTATGTTTTCCAAATAAATAAATAAAATAAATAAGTTTTATGCAACATCTCGCAGTAGATTCGGGGTCCTCACCTGTCCCGTCATCTCAATACAGATGACGATAGTTGAGACGGTGTGTGTGACTGCACCAGTGAACGCCGCCGCACCAACCGTCGCGTAGCCACCTGGATGAAAGATATTATGTCTATCAATGATTTGTTTATCGCGCTGGAACCGTACATTTTTCCGGGAAGGAAGTATCCTGTGTGCTTTCCCGGGACTCACAGTATCTCCATGCCAAATTTCAGCAGAATCGATTCGACAAACAGACACACTTTCGCATTTTATTCGCCGTGTGGACTGGCTCTTCAGAAGCGCTTACACGGGCAATTATTACGGCAATAATTGCTCGGCAACATGAATGGAGCGATCTGGAGCAATTAGTGGAGCAATATGGAGCAATTTATTTCATATTGCTCAATGTCATATCGCTCAAATATTCGATGGCCACATCACTCAATATTGTACTGCGCAATATTGCTGCTTGTTGCCGAAAATTGCTTGATGTAGTCGTATAGCAATTTTCGGCAACAAGCAGCAATATGGCGCAACTTCATTAACTAGTTACTAGGCGACATTGAGCGATATAAAATATCTGGAGCAATATCGCCGAAATAATCGCCGCAATTTATTAAAATTGCTCCATATTGCTCCAGTAATTGCTCCAGATCGCTCCATTCGTTCGCCGGACAATCATTGCCCGTGTAAGCGCTTCTTAAGGCGTGATCTGTCGGCTGTGTTTGACATAAACAGATCAAATTACGTTGGTCCGTCATCTGCCTATGAATAAACTTCTTTGATGGTATCTTACCCGGCAATATCTTCTGTATATGTCCGCCGTAAGCCACGCCCACTGGACAGAAGTAGTGCATTAGCTCTCCTGTCAGCCGGCCCAGCGACGCGCCCATCTTGAACGCCGGCACGAATATGCCGGCCGGCACCGGTAGAGTACACGATACCATGCTTAGGAAGAACTAAAAGAAAAAGTTGCAATAAGTCGTCAAACAATTTCTCTGATAGTACAATTTTCAGCCACCCGAGGCCGGTATAAATAGTCAGTACTCAAGATGCATCTCGGTCTCAAGACACGGTTCAGGCTCTGTGATTGGTTGGCTGTCAAAATTTGGACCAATCTTATATATATTAATCTATTTATACCGGCCCTAGTATCGGATGCGTATGCGCAGTAATTTAGAACTATTGGTGTATAAGCAACTGACATTTAAATTGGTCGATTTTGTAAAACAAACAAAGTGTACAAGTGTTTTGCAGGTGTCACTATAGTCATTAAAACCTTAACGACCGACTCGTGCTGGCTGAATTGACTTTTGTGTGCAGTATTTAGTTTTAGCTGCACATAGACATGACGAGGTGGCCGAGTGGTTAAGGCGTTGGACTGCTAATCCAATGTGCTCTGCACGCGTGGGTTCGAATCCCATCCTCGTCGATAAATTTTTGATAAATAAAAACGTTTGAAAAGGCTAAATTGAAGGCTTTCTCAAATGGCTGTTGCAGTTCTTCCAAATTAATAATGCGCATGCAAATCTTCGCTAATTGTCGTAATCACGAAAACACCCGAATCTATGAAACGTAAGAGCCCCAAACAATGCACTTGCATTTTGCACCTTGTTCAGAGGAGATAGAAGTAAATATCATAATATAGCCGGTGGCTGACCGCTATCGCCGATCCATCAATAAGTGTTATATAACTCACCGGGAAGCCATTGCGGCGTTACCATGGTAACGTCCAAGCAACGTCAGGCGCCTCTACATCGCCGCAAAGCGCTGTTTTTCTTAACGTTAAGTTTAAAACAGCGCTTGCAGCGACGTCTTTCGACGCTCGGGAAATACGATCGTTGCCGAAATATTACGACAATTTTTATGCGCATTATCACTCTGGGAGCACTGTAATTAAATGGAAATGTTGATACAAAGCATGACTGAATTGCGGCGATTTTTATACCACTGCATTGAAAGCTACTCAAAGAGTTGTTATATTTCTTAGCTTACCTAATGAAACAAAAATACAAAGCGTGAAGTTCATACAAGGTCTGCGACCTTTTTTCAAGACTTTCTAATCATCCAGATAAGCAATGATACATATACTATCTTCCTAAAATATATTATACACGCAGCCTAATACACTACTTTTTCAAATTAAGATCTGATGTCTTTGTTTGCCAACTTTTCCCATAATATTTCAGACAAAATAAGTAGATCTTGTATGCGATGTTTCATTGTTTAATAAGTAGGAAGTAGAAAAAGATATCAGTAAACTCACGATAGAGAAGAAGTATATGACAAGGCACCCGAAGTGGTCGACCTCCGGAGTTCTCCAGTGGTCGACGATGGCCGCCTGCTCCGCCGTCAGCTCATCAGACCACGTGAAGTTCGCGAACAGGGAGAGCACCTGGACCAAATGTGTAGCACCATTTTAATGAGCCATTTTTAAGGTTCCGTACCCAAAGGGTAAAAAACGGGAGCCTTTTACTAAGACTTCGATGTCTGTTCCGTCTGTCTGTCTCCAGGCTGTATCTCAAGAACCGCTATAGCTAGATTTATGGAATTTTCACAGAGTGTGTGTGTGTGCCGCTATAACAACAAATACTAAAAACAAAATAAATTAAAGATTAATGGGGATATTGTAATTTTTTGCTATTTTTTGTTAGATATTAATAATGGCAATAGGTAGGCACTTGAAATGTTCACAAAATACTCAGCTGTTGTATTTATACTTTGATAATTCATAATATAAATTTTAAATAAAATAAATAAATAAGGGGGCTCCCAAATAAAAAACACATTTTTAAACTATTTTTGCTCTATAATGGTACGGAACCCTTGTGCGCGAGTCCAAGTCGCACTTGGCTGATTTTTGTTAAACTTAAACTATATTTACCACACCTAAAGGAGATTGAACAAACGTATAGTTCGTCAATACATTTCACATCGCAGCGAGACGAGGCGATGCGACATATTTTAAATGAGCCATTCTCATCTAAACTTAACCCATCAATCGCCAAGCGGTAGCCGACTGCAACAATTGAAAATCTATTGTGTCTGCGATACCTACGATGGAGGTGTTAAAGAAGAAACATATTTAGTTGACCGCCTTGCCCCCTTCATTTTCCGGTGGGACATACCTGCTCCTGGTTGCCGAGGTCGGCGGCCATGTATTTGCCGATGCCGGGCGGGAACAGGATCGACATTACCGCCAGCGTTATGAACCCAGGGTAGATGAAGCGGCTGGGGAAACACAACATCATCAATAAATGCTTGAGACCCGTTTATTAATACGTGAGGCAAAAACTTTGTAACCCTTTTGACGAAAAATGGGGAAAAGTAGGTGAATGAAATTTTGCACAGTTATAGTTTATATGGTAAAGGAGTGCATCGAACTAATATTATTTTGAAATTATGCTTTTATCATAAATTTTTTTAACAAATAAAACATTACACACACTACAACACACACACTAGGAAAAATGACAGATTTTTGAGTGACAAGCCTATATATATATATATACGAATTGTACTCTTTTAATTATGGTTGAAGTCTTTTATTTATGCTTGAAGTCTGTTGATAACAAGGTGACAAATTGAAAATGGATTATAGTTTTTTTATTGAATCTTAGATACTATTAGACAATGCTTACACGGCCAGTCTGAGATCTGCCTACCTAGCATACGCCAACGAGATATCTCACTCTCGAGATAATTAAATTTTGACATTATGAGACGAGTAGTTACTCGTCTTATAATGTCAAAATCTCGACATTATCTCGACCAAACTCTTTTTTTTTTTTATGAAATAAGGGGGCAAACGAGCAAACGGGTCACCTGATGGAAAGCAACTTCCGTCGCCCATGGACACTCGCAGCATCAGAAGAGCTGCAAGTGCGTTGCCGGCCTTTTAAGAGGGAATAGGTTAATATAGTAAGGAAGGGAAGGGAATAGGGGAGGGAAGAGAGGGGAATAGGGTAGGGGATTGGGCCTCCGGTAAACTCACTCACTCGACGAAACACAGCGCAAGTGCTGTTTCACGCCGGTTTTCTGTGAGAACGTGGTATTTCTCCGGTCGAGCCGGCCCATTCGTGCCGAAGCATGGCTCTCCCACGTACTCTATAAAAATGTGTTATTTCGATGATAGATCTACGCGAGAAAAATGTTTGTCATGCTAGGGTGAATAGAGATGAAGAGACAAACCATCAAACATCGAGAAAACATGTAGAGTGAGATATCTCGTTGGCATATGCTAGGTAGGCAGATGAGTCCTAAAGACAAGAGTTGAAAAAAATATGATAAAGTCAATATTTTTTTTTACAAAATATAGGTAGTATTCCTAATGCCGTTGAAACTAAGGTCGAATTTCGACCATTGGGCGATCTCTAGTAATATGAATTATGATACACATTTTTAATACACATCCATGACCCAGGAACTTTGAAAACTTTTTATTCCGTCGGCGGGATTCGAACCCGCGATCCTGGCTTGAGCTACCAACAGCCCACCAACTGAGCCACAGAGGTCGTCAAAGAGTCAAGATATTTCGAATATCAGAGGATTCTTGCAGTACATGGATCTTTTAGGACGTGGTCAAAATGCGTGTCGCTATCCATACTAATATTATAAATGCGAAAGTGTGTCTGTCTGTTACCTCTTTCCGCCCAAAATGCTAAAACGATTTTGCTGAAATTTGGTATGGAGATACTTTGAGTCCCGGGACAGGACATAAGATACTTTTATCCCGGAAAAATGTACGGTTCCCGCGCGATAAACGAATTTTAGTACAACGGAGTTTCAGTAACGGGCATCATCTAGACTATAATATTTTATAAGGGCATGTATTTAAATCAATATCTGTATATTCCCTTTTCTCGATCAAAATATTTCAAAGTTTCACCAAAAATACTGACTTGCACACTAATTATGCACCCTAAATAATGCGAATTCAGCATACTATTTAAAGTTATTTGCGAAACTGTTTTACTGAACGAATAACTATTATTAAAAGGGATATTATTAAATGCACATCAGAATAATTTTGCAGCACACTACCTTAACTCCGCTAATTAACTGAATTCATACCAGAAAAACTAATGCTGATCAAAAAAAAAAAAAAAACAATTGACTAACTGAACATGTCCTTCAAAAAAAAACTTAAACATCATACAAAACGAGCCGACCTTTATAACCGAATTCACACCAAAAATATGGTTCATACATCGGATAAGTATATTATTTGTAAACTAAAATTTTAATTGTTTATCAAAAATACTAACTTGCACTCTAAATTGGACAATCTTACAACGGAATTTCTAAAAACGATATCGAAATGTGCACCACAATAAAATCAATTTCTATTATAATAACAAGTCTACAAATTGACAAATCGTGGAACTAAAATATTTTTAGCCTAACTTTATTTTCTTTTTGTTTGTCTGTTTTACTGAAAAACATGTTGGGGCCTCCTCATCTAACGCCGCAATCACTCCTTTGCGCTCGCTCTTTACTCTTTAGCGACCACAGATATATCTTGATCTATTTCTGTGTTAGCGACTAAGATTTTTGGTAATTATGATGAGATATGGTGAAAGATTTTATCATTCCAAAACTATATAATTCAAGGTCTCTTGATAAAAATTAGGAAAGATTATCAAAATTTACTACTGTATTGTAATTGTATGGGTTAATAAATTTATTAATGATTATTTAATAATTAATAGCAATATTGGCCCAATACGACTTGATTGGGTTAGGTTAGATGTGGCGTAACGCAGCGTAGCTCCCGCCTTAGCCATCGTGGTTATTTTTTGTGAACCACCCAGAAGTAGGCTTGCGTCGACTCATAATTTAAGCCAGTTGTTTTTTTCTTTTTTTTTCTTTAGTAGCTTGTCAACCCCTAGAGTGCAATTCCTAAGCCGGAGGCTTAATTATTTTGCAATATATCGGTAAGGAACCCTTTGTGTGCGAATCCGACTCGCTCTTTGCCGATTGTTTATAAGTATTGTTTATAAACTAATATAAGCGAGCGCAAAGGAGTGCGGCGTTAGATGAGGAGGCCCCAACATGTTTTTCAGTAAAACAGAGAAACAAAAAGAAAATAAAGTTAGGTTAAAAATATTTTAATTGCACGATTTGTCAATTTGTAGACTTGTTTTGATAATAGAAATTGATTTTATTGTGGTGCACCTTTCGATATCGTTTTTAGAAATTCCGTTGTAAAATTGTCCAATTTAGAATGCAAGTTAGTATTTTTGATAAACAATTTAAATTTTAGTTTTACAAATAATATATCCGATGTATGAACCATATTTTTGGTGTGAATTCGGTTATAAAGGTCGTCTCGTTTTGTATGATGTTTAAGTTTTGTTTGAAGGACATGTTCAGTTAATCAGTTGTTTTTTTTGATCAGCATTAGTTTTTCTGGTATGTATTCAGTTAATTAGCGGAGTTAAGGTAGTGTGCTATAAAATTATTGTGATGTGCATTTAATAATATCCCTTTTATAAGCAGTACACTGTACTGGCCATAGTTTCAGAACGCACCTCAACACGTTGTCCTATAATTATACTGTAATCATTTTGAGTGACAGCTGTTTTGCATCCACATCCGCCTGGCAATATCTTTTAAGTGTTCTTATACTCGACTAATAAGTAAATGTCTGCTTTGACGATATTGGCATTTGGCGTTATGTACTATCCGAGAAGTTGATTTTTGTTGGTGTTTGGTCGCGTTACGTCAAACCCAGCCAGATCACAATTAACATTGAATTGACATGATCCGACCAAATGACGTCGGTCTGTCAACTGCCTAGGAGGCTAGGAATCAATTTCCTCGATGGTACTTACTTCTTCTGCAGGAAGTTGCTGAGGAACTTCGTATTCCTCATGAACAGCACGTACTGGCGATGCAGGAACACCCACAGTGCCGCCATCAGACCGCACACTATGCTGGAAGAGTTCACGATAACATTTAGAACTTGACACAAAAAAACGGCATACTTAAAACAACAAAAACTTTTTAAAATATTTCAGATATTATCCATACCATAGAAAAAATATACATGTATGTCTAGTCTTTGTCCAAGTGTGTTTGTCTGTCTGTCCGTCCGTCTGTCTGTTACCTCTTCACGCTCAAACCGCTGAACCTTTTTGCTGAAATTTGGCATGGAGATATTTTTAGCCCGAGAAATGACATAGGATATTTTTTATCACCAAAAAAGGTAAGGTTCCCGCGCAATAAACGAATTATGGCGCAACGGAGTTGCGAGCTTCATCTTGTATTATCATAAATGCGAAAGTGGGTCTGTGTGTAATTAAGTACCTCTCTGTATGTAATTAAGCATTTAAATTTTAAACATTTAGAAAAAGATTTGTTAAAATTTGGTACGTTGGTGGTTAGGACGGTATATTTTTCATCCCGAAGAAAAGAAGCGGTTAGGCGATAAACAAATTTTAGCGCAATATAGTTAGTTGCCGGCACCATTAAGTACAAAAAAACTGGATCTTTCTATTATCATACACTGGCATCATAATATTTCTATAACATACTCGTAGCAAATATACCTATAGAAAATGTGGCACTTAAAATGAGAAGAAATACTTACCCTAACAGAACAAATACAGCAAACTCCTGAGGGTCGAAGGGAAAGTCCTGCGGCAGGTTGGTGGGGAAAAGCGGCTTGACCGTCGGCAGCGCGCCAGACCACACGGACAGAAGACGAAACATCTGTACGGTAAAATATACAAACCTGCTTAATGCTCTGACATGAATATAGTTTATACGAACACGTAAACGCAATGAGTACGTACAAATAACCGCAATGCGTACGCACACGTGAACACAGTAAGTACGCAACCAGTACGCATATTATAATATTATAAACGTAATTAGTACGTGCATATAAATACCGCGAACTGGTCAAAACAAACAGAGAACCTAAGTGTGGTTTTATAATGACGCGTCTGCCAGCATGGTTGGTAAGCGTCGCGGTCCACGAGCTTTGAGTACCTTAGATCGTTACATAGTAAAATAAACGTGTTTCGGCCGCGCTTTTCTCATTGCGACTGTACGAGGTGGCAAATCGCGTGGCACTGAACTCGTTTTAACCAAGTCCCGAAAGCTGGCAATCCATGACAGCGTTCCTCATGCAGTTGTAGCCATATCCCGGCACACTAACACCTGTGTCTATTACACTGACACTGATGGAGACGCTGTGGCAAGCTTCATAAAAAGAGCCACGGAGGTGTCAACCGAACACATAAGAGATTATAATATAAAAATGGCTATAAAAGACAGGAACGATAAAGTCCTAAGCCACATGGCGGGTAGATTCGACACAGAACGATGTCTTTTTAACAACCTAGAAACTCCACCCAGCTTGAGTGACCCCTCTCCACCAAGCCAATGTCACAACATCTAAAGGCAAAGGGTGGAGCAGCATAAAATCTAAGGAAATCGGAAAATGTCGGATCTACTGGCCGCCACACCGACTGGGACCTCACCGTTCAAAACATTAATATTATTATTATGCAATTTATAAAACAATAAATGTATATATTTATTTATTATATGTATAACATATTATACTCTATTCTATTAAATATACATATACACATATATATATATAAAAAAAAAAAAAAAAAAAAAAAAAAGTGTCCATGGCGTGATGGACCACAATTAATTAAAATTCATAATATTATTTCAATTATCCTTGGTGCGAAAAAAAAAAAAAAAAAAAAAAAATCTAAATAATAAAATAACAAAAAAAGGATATGGACGAACAGTCTATAGACGGCCCCAATTTTAAAATTAAAAAAAAAAAAAAAAAAAAAAAAAGAACTCGTTTTATAGTTTCGAGCGGGTCATCCGCGTGCTTGCGAGCCGCGCTTACCACCCGCGCGGACGGTACGCGTCACTGTAAAACCAGCCTACGACCTGCCGTTTAAGCAAGATGCACTTTGTCACAAGACTTTTGGTGTCGTTTGTTAAATGCATCTTGACCAAATGGCCAGTAATATCGAGTGTACTTACAATGGCACTACAGCAAGCGGCGAAGAATCCTCTCCAATAGTTGCGGACGGCGAAGTAAGTTGTTGTTACTTCTATAGAGAACAGCACACCTGAAAATATAACAAAGAGGTAGGTATAGAATATCAAACCTACCCACATGGTAATAATAATTATTAAAAAAGTGCATAGACTTGCACAATATTTACTTAAATTACATTATTCTAGTTTCGCTTAACTACAGACTCGTGTAACAATATGAACATTGACCAATATTGCACGTGCACGTTTGACCAGCGTGGAAAAGGATATAATGAACGCAATGACTGTAGGAAAAATTGAAGCGTTAACTAACTACATACATTTTGTGCTATGTATGCATGCGCTAGAATTAACGGCGCTGCCGTATGCCTGTATAATATTGTATGCCTTTTCCAGCGACAAAATTGTCAACATCAAATCTTAATGCTGGCTTCTCATGCGCCGTGTGAAGGGGGTGGCGCGGGCTGGCTCGAGCTGGCGCGTCCGATCTGATTGAAGACGGTAACTTCGAAGGCGCGGCTCGCCTGTTGGCTCTTGCTCGCTCGTACAAATCGGCTCGGCGCGGCGCGGCTCGTGATATTAAGCGCCCGCGCTGTGCCAGCATAACACTTATTGCTGATAATGATATTGAAGTTATACCTCCAACAGGCGCGGCGAAGCACGAGGCGACACCGACAGCGCAGGCGGCGGCCAACATCTCCGTTGTCCGCGACTCGTTGCTGTAGATACCCTGAAAGGTCGTCACCAGCTTCGACAGGAGAGTCGCCACCATGGACGCGATGTGGACTGATGGACCCTGGAATATAAAGTAAATACTATTAGGGAAATTGGTTAATGGGCAGATGGTGGATCTAACTTTATGTATTTTGTAGGATTATAATATCAATGTCAGGACTCAGGGCGTAACATAACACGACCAATTATTGTTGTGGGTCCGCTTATTTTCTGTGATAGAACAATGTATTTTTGTTTGCCAGAAATAAGATTGAAATTTGAAAGTATTGCATTTCAACTGCAAATCAAAAATGCAAAAAATAGGCCTAAAAATCAGCATAACTAAAAAATATCTCAGTGTCTTCCAGACGAAGAATTTCCCAACGAGGGCACATCCTATGGACTGGAAAAGAAGTGGTTCGTATTTTGATTGCTTTCTTTTTATTGCAAAAGAAATGCACCTCTTACCTCTTTACCCAGCGGCAGCCCTGAGCCCAGGGTGGCAGTCAGCCCTATGACCTTGGAGATGAGCGCGCGGTATGTCAGGTACTCCTTCAGGTGGACCCCTCGTAGGATCGTCTTCATCTCGGGGATTCCGGAACCTAGAAAATTTTATTAGACATTGAGCTGATGGTCTTAATTATAAACGGTGGCTTTAAATTCGATTTATGGATGGTTGGGTAGCAAAAGTTTTTGAATAAGAAGCAGCAGTTTTGTTGGAAGATGAGAACATAAGCATAAATAATCTTAAAATTACTCAACCCCCACTAGGGCTTCTAATAACTGATAACTCCATCTATGAAGCAATTTTCATTCAGCTCGTTTTTGCCAAACATACCTCTCAAATCTCGTCTCAAGAAAAAAATATTGATCATATGGCAGACCTACGTGATTTGATCAGATTGTGTCAATCCAAGCAAATAGATCACGACTAAAATTAGCTAGACATAACCTGACCAAATAGCGTAGGTCGCTCAATTCTCTTAGGGTACCCACCAATACTCTGCGCAGCGACGATATGCACGAAGCCCGCCGCGAACAGTATGAGGCAGACGGGCAGGGACACCCACGCCACGTACTGACTGAACGTCGACGTCGCCAGGTCCTTGTACATCCACATGCGAGCTGAAAGTGGTCATGTAGCTTGAAAATTAAGGACGTTTTTCCTGTCATGCGTGTCATCACCTGAGCTCGGATCTTGATTGCATGCAAGTTGACAGCATCCTATCATGTTATGGCGGCTGTACACACTCGTCGAGACACCCCGAGGCAGGCCGAGCACGAGTGTGTACAGGGCGCTCTCGCCCTGGTTTCGTTGGCTCTCGCGAGGAAAACCAGAGCAAGCATACGGCCGAGGATCTCGGCGACAGGCTCTCGTCGAGTTTGTACAGCCGTCATTATAGATGTTTTTCCTGTCATGCGGGAAACGAGCGCGCGGCCATGTTGTAACCCGTATGCGGATGATCCGCGCGCGGGCGACAGCACGCATGACAGGAAAAGTGCCCTAAACATCTACCTTCTCACTAATAGAAACATTTAAATAGCGAATCTGCTTGTCTTTTTGTCTGGCATATTAAAAATATCACACAAAGACATTACAGCGTTTATAGACTTTATACGCTACGTAATTGCTCAACGTAACCTTCGAAATTAACGACTATAAATAGATATAGATATCATGAATTCTTACAATACATATTCGTAACGTAGAGTTTATGTAAAATATTTTATGAAATCAAAGGTAGCCTGTATAAACTGTAAGTTAAAATCATAATCACTGTATGACGTATCTAGCTACATTTTATTTGGTCATATTATGATACCCATATCACTCGAACTACAACCATACATAATAACATTCGCACAATGCCAAAAAACCGTTTTTGTTTGTCTTTTGACAGACAAGAACTGTTTTGTCCGTCAAAAGACTTTTCCCACGTACGAGACAAGGACAAAACATTGTACATGCACAATCTACGTTGATGTCACAGGCAATAGACCAACGTCGAACAATGATCATGCCACTACAGATTCATAATTGCTTGCTCTATGATGGTTCCCTGATTCACAATGCGTAAATTGACTCGGATTCGGAAACTTCATAGCGCGACAACGAATAAACGCTCGCCGCGCTAGGCATTGACCAATGACCGCACGGTAAAGTTTCCGAATCCGTGTCAAACGGGAAACGTGAATCGCCCATACGTATGTATGGATCCTCTGTATAGAGTTCCCTGTGAAAGTTGCAGCACTGAAAGATAATTCTTTTTTCACCTTTGTATGGAAAAATTCAGGCGCGGGCGCTTGCCTATACAAATCATAAAAAAATTTTGCTCTTTCAGCGCTGCTACTTTCACGATGAACTCTTACATACATATAAGGGCCACATACACACTCTGAAGTATTATCGCTTAGTTTGAGTACACCTTGTTTAAGGGACACATACACACTCTAAACTCTAAAGTATTATCACTTAGGACCTGTTTTACAACTTCCTGATAAGTTCCGGATAGTCTATCCACAACTTAACTTGACAGATAAAGTATGGAGAATCAGTCAAATAAGTTGTGGATGGCCTATCCGGCACTTTATCAGGTAGTGGTGAAACAGGCCCTTAGTCTTGGCACACCTTGTATGAGCCAAACGCCAAAAGGAAGTACTCACCGTTATTACACACCGCGATGCCCTTGTCCATGGCGAAGCTGAGGACCGCCATGATGATGCCGAGCAGCGCCAGGAACACCCAGTCCTCGCCCAGCCGCGCGAACGTGTGCCGCCACAGGTAGCCTACACTTCGAAGCGTTCATCACTTATGATCGGTGTAAAGGTGATGGGATTGATGATGGATATTATCTCAGATATTATGATATGATAGAATCTTAAGGGCCGCGCTACACCGGAATGGCAGCGGCGAGGCGAGCACTTTCAGTGTCATATGATTTTAAACCTTATCTTCATTAATGTAATACATAGTATCGCTTGAGAAGTCTACGGCCCCCCGTAGCCGCTCGTAGCAGCGCGATTTCTCAAGCGATACTAGTGTAATCATAATTATGTAATAATGTAGATAAAGTTTATAATCATATGACACTGAAAGTGCTCGCATCGCCGCTGCCATTCCGGTGTGGCGCGGCCCTTAAAGAGAAGCCCATAGATACCTATACTATAGAACAGGGGTCACCAAATGGCGGACAGCGGTCCGCATCCGGACCGCCGAACCATTGTGCGCGGACCGAGCATTTTCGAAGATGAACGTCGTTAAAAATAAATTTTGTTCTCGACTTACTGATAAACATCTTCAGGATTTAATATCAATAGCTTGCACCAGTTTCACTTCAAACATCAGATCTTTGTAATTTCTGTAATTACTTACTTTTGTTTAATTTGTTTTAAATGTGCGGACCGCGAAGGTCAGGTTCATTCCTGAAAATGGACTCCGAGCGAAACTAATCGGTGACCCCTGCTATAGAACGTCGAAGAAAGTTAAGAGTGAAAGTTTGGAACTTTATTGAACTTGCCTATTTATCAAGTTTGGCAATACTTTTTTATACGTCCATGAATAATATAAGGAATAGACTTGCTGCAGAGTGAAGACGTGCGTGCTTTAGGTACTACGTTTCAATACTCGTTTTTTTCTCTACAAAAAATGTACAATCATGATTATTGCTTCAACGAATGTAGTTTTAGGTTCAAGTAGAAGAGCAACGATGAAACCTGGTATTCTAATTATGAGCCAGAGAAACTAGATTCCTAATAAGCCCAAAATCTTCCCCTCAACTTTCCATTCTAGGAAGAAATGGAAAACCTGCAAACCTTCAAGAAGAGAGCGTATTCCCTCTTAAAAGCAACGCACATGCAGCTCTTCTGATGTTGCGAGTATCCATAGGCGAGGGTAGTTGCTTACCATCAGGTGACCCGTTTGCTCGTTTGCCCCCTTATTTTATATATAAAAAAAGAAATAACATGTGCTACCTACCAACAACTTTGAAGAACTTCCCCCGTGGTCTGTGTTTGCCCGTCGCTTCCAACTCCTTCTGGCGCAGCTTGTCATCCTTCCGCCGTCTCTTCCTTATCCTTCTCAATCTTCTCGCTTCCTCTCTGGCCGCTTCGCTGAGGTCGCGTTGGTAGCGACCATACATCTGTTGAACAAACATAGTTTTAATTAGTTTTTAATATATTTTTTGTTATTTTTATAAAATAGGGGGGGCAAAGACAAACGGGTCACCTGATGGAAAGCAACTACCGTCGCCCATGGACACTCGCAACATCAGAAGAGCTACAGGTGCGTTGCCGGCCTTCTAAGAGGGTAATCACTCTCTTCTTGAAAGTTTGCAGGTCGTATTGGTCCGGAAAATATGCTGTAAGAGCGATTTTTGCAAGACGCTTACAACGACGCGACGGTAAAGTGTGGCACAAACATTTTGGTGGTTACTGTAGACTTTTAGAGTATATTTCTACAAGTTACGCAATATTAACTTAAATAATTTGAACTTTTGCAGTGCGCACTGTGCCTGTGTGAAAAATCGCTACAATTTATAATTTCCCAACATTTAACAATTACCTAATGTGGCTAAATAGTTTTATTTGGAATGTATAGTAACTTTATTAACATCCGTATGTAAATAAGAATAATGTGACATTCGAACATACCAAAGACTTTTTGGCTCTTTCAACCATTTCCTCACGGTCTACATCTGACGCACTCATTTTATACCACCGAACACTGAATCACTAAAAATTTTAGACCCAAAAAAATTGAATCTTCCAAAAAAATATTTTTTAATTTCTGTATAACAAACAACTCAAAAATTGGGGTCCTCGCGTACACTTTTTTTTAAAAATTCGGCCAATTGGAAATTTTGGTCCTCACGATGATTTTTTCAAAATTTCGAAAGGTTGAAAAATTTGGTCCTCCCGAGGACTTAAATTTCAAAATTTCGGGAGGACGAGAACCAGTCACAGCAGCCAGTAGCACATAATTAACTAGCCTTGAGTCTAGGCTCTGTTTGATGAAGATATCGGATAATCTTGTTTGACAAAGATAAATCATTGGAAAACGCCTATGCAATTATTTATACTTTTCACCAAACTAACCTCGTGACTGCTTATTACTTGGTGTGTTTGGTTGAGAATTATTAGGTTTAGTATACTATATGCCTAGTTAGTACAGTACAATCTCACTAATACGGCACTAGTAAAATTCGGAAGGTGCCGGATTACTAGAATGTTCGGATAGTAAGTTTGTCGCACTGCTGACCAAAGGCATCCCCCAAGTCAACCATCGGCAAACGTTGGCTTGTATGTGTTAAGTTCATCGCGCCATCTTTTTCGAGGTCGGCCACGGCGGCGTCGTCCATCATCAGGCACCCAGTCTGTCGTGATCTTTGCCCAGCGGTCAGGATGCAGGTTAGTAGGTAATGAATAAAATAAATTATTACCTACAGGTAATCATAGAGGGAGACGGAGGCTGAGAATGCCGGATTATTGGATGTGCCGATTTTCCGAAGTGACGGATTAATGAGATTCTATTGTAGTTATATCAGCAAACACGGATTGTCGAAAGGATATTTAATTTCAAAGTAGCTTAAACTTTATAAAGTGATTAAGAATATTATAGTTTCGCGACAATTTATGAAAAACAAAAGGTAACGAGTTCAAAATAATATAAAAGTGTAAAAGTTAAAATGGAGTCAAGTTATGAACAAGGGAAATATTCGGCAGATTTTACTAGGTAGGTACGTGGAAATTAAAGTACGTAACTATTTTATCGTAGCAAATATTGTCGCTCGTTGGGAAAAAAATCCATTACGTTTTTTGCAAATTAAATGAAATAAAGGGTATTTTTTTCGTAAAGTAAATTTTAAAAGTCCTTCCTTACGACGGACAGAGGGGTGATGTAGGTAATCCTGTGGTATCATAACTCCTGAACGGGTAAACAGATTTTGATAGTTCTTATGTTTATAAGCCAACGTTAGTGTTCTTAGATATGATAATTTACGTAACATTTAAATTTTTGTTGTTGTTTAATATCTACCTAATATTAATTATACTCATATATTATTATTATGGGGGAGGCCTTTGCCCAGCAGTGGGACAGCATAGGCTAATTAAAAAAAAAAATATATTTTCACAGGGCAAGCCCGCGTTGTGCTCTTCCAAAAATACATTACACAAACTATTCTATAAAAATCATTAAACTCTACCTCAGGATTCATCCAAACATTTGTCTCAACGCGAGCATAGCTCATATCTTCTACATCCATGTTAATTACACTTTAAATACCTTTACAAAATATTTACTCAAAAACTTATCACCTTAAAGATCACACTGAGCATTTTATACGTCATAGTTCTTCACAAATCTCACTTCTTTATAAAGTCCAGATATCCGAAAAATGTCCAAGAAATTATTTTAAAAAGTCACTCATCACAATCTACTCTATATTATAAGTACGTCCGCATTTTAAAAATGTACTTATTTTTATCTTAATACAGCACACTACACAACAAAATCTGTCTTAGCACGTTATTCAGTAGATATCCACGTCCCAAACTTCACTAAGATTCACGATTACATCTCAATCTAAAGTCTTTTTCACTGATCTTAGATTCTATATTTTTTTTAGATTCACACTGGTATTATCTAGATTTTAGTTCTTATTTTGAACCTTGTGCAAACACGCTCCATAGTCCAGAAGTCTACACCCGTACAACGAGCTAACAATTCCGCTACTGGATCAATCCTGTCATGTTTGTATGAGTATGGATGTGTTAAAACAATGTTTTCGCTCAATTAACGTGTGGATGCTAATATGAATTACTTTTATTGTTTTCTTAAGGAGTAAAATACTCTATTAGATGACCATTTTTAAGAAGCAAACAATAAAACATTGTTAATATAATGTGTTTTCCATAAAACTTACACTCTTGAAGTATCTTTTACATTCGATTACGCACACACTTGCAAAAAACTACGCTACTTCACGTGTTATGGCGGCTCTCGACATAGGCGAACGCGTTGGCCAACGCGTCTGCAGACGCGTTGGCCCAATGTGTAGAACGGGCGTTCGCGCGTTGGCCGTAGGTATTTAGACGTTGGCCAACGCGCGAACGCCCGTTCTACACATTGGGCCAACGCGTCTGCAGACGCGTTGGCCAACGCTTTCGCCTATGTCGAGAGCCGCCATTACGTGCGTGTGCCACTAGCCAAGTAATAGCGTAGTTTGAGTCCCACATACATAAAAAATCTGTTTCACTTTGCTTTATGTGGAACTCTATATTTTTTTCGTTCGTTTATAGCGCGAGAAACGTATATTTTTTCAGGAAATATTATCTATGTCCTTTCTCGAGGCTCAAAGTATCTCCATACTGAATTTCAGTAAAATCGGCTCCAGGCCCCAGGGGTTTGGGTATGAAGAGGAACAAACAGACACACTTTCGTATTTATAATATTAGTATTGAATATGGATGAATGAAAACTTTTACTACGAATACTCAATAAATACAAGAACAGAAGAATCTATTCCAATTGATTGTGTTGCTTCTGACAAATAAATTACGCAGGCATACGTACGTAAGTACAAGAATTGCTAATGTAATAGGATACGGTCCGCGGTCATAATTAACAATCACAACAAGTCGAGATAAAAATTAAAAACACGCGTATACTAAAATATTCAGCTACTTTTCTGTACTTCCTATATAATTCTATTTTTCTCCTACATGAATATGCTCTCTTCTATCTTTGTGATGTGTTTCTTCTGTTTATTTTAAGTAGGATTGACTTGCGCCAGTCTAGACTCTAGATAACACCATACTAATATCATACGTAAGAAAGTGTGTCTGTCTGTCAGTCTGTTTCCTCTTTACGCCCGAACCGCTGAACCGGTTTTACTGAAAGGTATGGAGATACTTTGAGTCCCGGCAAAGGCCATCAAAAAAGCGTCCAAGGCCTAGTGGAAAGACCCTTATGGTTCGCACTCGAAAGGGTACAGGTTCGATCCCTGGTAGAGGCCTGTAGCAATGATACATTTTCAGGTCTCAAGTACATAATACGTACGCTTGTACGGCAAAGGAAAACATCGTGAAGAAACCCGTACATGGGTCTCAGATTGACGAGAAGGTAGGGTTTTGTTCGAATATTCGACGATTTTATTATTCGAATATTCGCCAAATTATTTTTCGAATAATTCGAATAGTAAAAATATTTTTTATTTTTGTATAAAATACTATCAAACATAAAATTAACATGGAATAAGAAAATAATTAAGTTTATTTCAGAAAAATAATGTTATTTATGAATATTCTACATCTTTAATGATAATATATATAAATCTGTTTTTAGTCTAACTAATGAGTATACGACCATTCATCGTCGCCGTTGACCATGTTTTAGAAATGTCTAATAAATTCATTTGCATGTTTTTGGCAAAATAACGATTTTGCCTAAATAAATGAAAATGAAGATATTATAAACTCCTTTCAGTCATGGATTTCAGTATTGCCAGTAATGGTCACTCACGATTTGTATCCATTGTCTTCTTTCAAGCATAATCACATAAGAAAAGTAAAAGGTGTTACGACCGAAAACGGTAACACTTTACAGCCTTTCTTTTATTGCCCAGCTGTAACCTTAAAATATACATTTTTAAAGTGTTTAACGATAACAATTAACTATGTCATTTACAAAGATTTATGTTGATAAAAGTAAAAATTAGAATTGCTTTCTTCGTAGTATTAACAAAATAGGTTGTACATGTTGTACGAAGTTTTTTGTTACTTTTGTTCAGAGTTTTCAGCATTTTTCAAAAATTTTGAATTATTCGAATAATATTCGAATTATTCGAAAACTTTTGTAAAATATTCGAATTATTCGAATAGTAAATTTGTCGAATAATAAAATTCCCTACGAGCAGGTCAATCTGAGACCATCTATGTGCGGGTTTCTTCGCGATGTTTTCCTCTGGACTATTGCGGGAATGCCCTATGTGCTTGGGTTTGCGTCCCTTGACAATGTTAGGAATTTATGACTGACTATCCTTGAACGTCTGTTTTCAGCTCTACGACTGTCTAGAAGTCTAAAAATACCTCCGTCGGATATTAAAATTCATCACAATCAAGACGGAGCTGTACATAGAGTAATTAAGAAGACAATTACAGACCTAGATACGTGGGCAGGTCTATATTTAGCGATGTCTTTTACATGAAACTCGGATTCCAATCTAAAAATAGATGCAGACAATTAACGTCCATTTTACTTTGTGACTAATGACCATAGTCCCTTGTATATTAATTAAGATATAAACCATGGAGCCGTGCGCTACTTCTGCACCGGATCTCTCCCGATTCCGCGAGCACGGATCGAATTTTTACGTTGGAATAATTAATTGCTGGCGATTGTTAAACTATTATTATAATTGATGCGCAAGAGTGTATAACCATTTTAAAGGAGAATTCCATAGACATAAATAAGCCACTTGAAAATAGAGTTCGAACTGGTTGGTCCCGCCTTTGGCAATGAGGATTTTTGGTCCATATGTAAACTTGTTGTTGCTGTAAACAAATGAAGATATTGAGATTTGAGAAACACCTCGAAATTTTTCAGCAGCGGGCGAGCTGATATTGATAAATTATGGCTGAGAACACTTGCCATCAAAGGCCGACAACGCACATACAGCTGCTCTTCTCATGCTTCGAGTGTCCATGGGCGACGGTAGTTGCTGTCCATCAGGTGACCCGTTTGCTCATTTGCCCCCTTGTTTTATTTAAAAAGGATACTTATCAGTTTAAAAAAAACTAGATTATAAGCGGGCCTGCCCACTCGTTTGTATACTACGATGCCATGGACACAATCAGACAGATCAAATGCGATAGCACGTTAAACTTATAACACTCTTCCAGTTTTGCCGGGGGTTAAAAAATTATCCTGCCTCTGAACTGTACTGAACTGTAAAGTAAGATGAAATAGTTAATTTTTCATTAAGCTTCTGGACATTTTCCTATTCTGTGACTACTAAAAAAGAATATGAAGACGTTTTCCTCGTGCACTACATGTAAATATATGCCGCCAAGTCGAGCAAAAAGGCGACACGGCAGTACCACCCTTTTCTCGAAGAAATTCAGGCTCTTTTTGACCCCCCTATAACTTCGTTGTGGATAAAACAACAAGCCTGAATTTTCAGTTGCGAAGCAAGCATTGTATAAACACGGTATATTTAAAATTTCATTCATTTGAATTATTACTAAAAGTAAATCAAAATAATTACATTTTAACGCTATAAGATAGTTAATAGCAATTCATAAATTACAACAATAAATACATAAATCATTTTTCCTTAACTTTACATCTTGGCTTAGAGAATAGTTTACTTTACCTAAAACCTCTTTACGTATTTCGTTATCATGGATTACGGATTAAGTTAGTAAACACGCGATAAAAGACCAATAAGTGTCTAGATACCATGAAATTTTTGTGACGCACTTTATGTATAGTAGTAGAGAAGTTTAGTCCGATACAAAAAAAAAAAATCATTCCGTACCGTTTTAGAGCGAAAGTTCGCTCTATAACGGTACGGAACCCTTCGTGCGTAAGTCCGACTCGCGCTGGGCCGATTATGTTTTTGTCAGACAGCTTAATAGGTACAGGTTAGCTAACCCAACTTGAAAAAGCTTTTTTTTCCTCCAACGCGAGAATCAAACCCACGACCTCCGTCTGAGGAGCCTCTAAACCACTGAACCACGGTGTTAGCCTTTATGATGCTGAGTAATGTTTGTGACGTAGCTGTAGTTAATGAATAATAAAGCAATAAAATACTGTTCAAAGGAAGCTGACAGAATAGTACAGTCCTTCATATTTTTATGGAGTGAGTGCGCAAGAGTTCGAGCCTTCGGGTGTCTTAGATAGGTAGTCACTAACCTACTTACTTTACTTGTCCTAAATCGTAAAAAGTTTTGTAGGCGAGGCGAAAAGAAATATTTTCCCTTGCAAATAAAAATATCCATATTGTACCTCTTTTTTTAACGGGCAAAAGGCCCACCACACATTCCCACCACTGCAACTCCTGTGTCGCCAGGATCAACAGTGGTAACCAACCACGAAAACCCTTTGATATGATCTCAGGGAGCCCGAGGGACAAGCTAAATCTGTCTTGGGACCCGCAACGAAATTAATCAGAACAAATTTAGGAGTAGGAGATATTCAATATTGTACCTCTGTAATATGTTACATATCCAAGGTAGACGTTATAGTTTTACTCATAGACTTAATATATACTACAGTATATATTAAGTCTATGATACTACAGTATATATTAAGTCTATGGTTTTACTATATTTCGCCATTATCTATAGGGCGCTTGTCACCCGTGTGCCTGTGCGGTGATCCTGTAACCTAGGTCATAAAGTTGCATTTTATTTAAATTTTTGTCGATTGCTTGCCGCCGAAAGCAGGGGCGGTATGCCGTATGGATAGCTAGTCCAATATCGGTAGAAAATGTAAACTTAAGTTTAAATATAGTTCTTTACGCATGTTAAGGCTATCTGCCGTGCTAATAGTAATCATCACTTTAATTAGTCATTAACTTTTTATGGGGTAGTTAAACAAAGCGGTGTAATCTTCTTTTAAGTAGTTCAAAGACTGTTAAAAGTAATTGACACATTTACTTTACAAAGCACATTGTTCGTTGTGAACTATGTTGCCAATTGAGCAAAATGCAATGCCACATAAACCGTAGATTTACGCGCGGTGAAAAATGGATAAGATTGTTTCCTGTGATGTTTTGTTGTCTACAAGCAAAATGGAATACCGCGAAAACCGTACATTTTTCCGTGGTGAAAAGTTGCCTAGATCCTTCCCAGTAGTGTTCTCTATATCTGTGCTAAATATAAAAATCCTACTACCAGGTAGGTATGGCGGGTAAAAGCAAATACAGATGTAGAATATGAACTTACTAAATTACTAAGTAACTACATAATATCAAATATAAAACTATGATTCTAATATGATGGTATGCTTTATTTATTTATTTTATTCATTTAATTCAGGCATCTTGGCCCATATTATAAATATAAACTAACACTAAAACTAACACTAACACTAAACACGTATTGTCTGCGACGTGGGGCGCGACGTGTTCGGAAGTCGTCCTCGGAACCTCCTGTATACGACTCCAATCGACCAGAACTCCTCCTTTTCGAAGGTCGGTAGATGATGCGTTGGGACTCTCACCACAAAGGAGCTAAAATTCACTTTGTGGCGAGATTCCAAGCGCTCGACCCCAAGTGGGTCTTGCTCCTGATGTAGTCCACGACCTGCTCGACCGTCGTGGGCCAATGCAGCCTGTTTGTTTTATACGTCTCTCTTATGTACCATCGGAGAAATTAAGTTACAGGCAGACGTGAGACGGCAGGCCTACATAATTTGGTCGGGTTATGTCAGCCTAGCCAGGAAGATCACGATCAATACTGGCAAAATAACTTGGCCATCTGGTACATTACTGTATACAGTATGCAATATAGCCAATAGCCATCTAGTACTCTGATGGTACACGTATCTGTTGTATTAAATTCCATTTCTGAAGGATCAAGCAAACTATTTACATAAACATTTGCGTACAATAATGTGTTTCCAAGTAATTACCATGCGAAATATATAATAGGAGGCAGCATCACGATTTCAGAGGCAAATATAATGTGGGTTATTCTGTATGATTCCTTAGGTGTTACATAATGCTAAGGTTTAGTTTACATTGTATTTGGATACAAAATAACGGCCATAGCCTAGAGACTCTGGGCAGTTTTTTAATATCGATTTTCTGTATTTTCAACAGAAAATTATAAGCGCTGGGCGTCACTAAAATATTTCAAAACGCCATGTTGACGTAAGCCAACCAAATAGCGGACCTGCCGTTATGTGTCTATGAATCTATTTCTCTGATGGTACATAATTATATGTATAAACATTATAAATGCGAAAATGTGTCTGTCTGTCTACCTGTTACCACTTCACACCCAGAATTTTGCTTGCATGGTTTGCTTTGAGAACCGGGAAAGATCATATTATGTTACTTTTTATCTCGGAAAAATGTACGGTACCCGCGCGATAAACGAATTTTGGCGCAACAGAGTTGTCATAATAAAAGGAAGGGAAGTTATCTTCATACAAAGGCACCTATGACTACCACACTATGGCGCACACATACAAGCCGCGCGCGGTGCCTTTGTATGAAGATAACTTACTTCCCCTCCTTTTACTATAGAGTTGTGGGCACCATCTAGTACATAAGTAATATTACAGAGGCTTATGATGTTGGCTTCTACTGGCTCACACTGGTAACAACTCAAATCTCTGTTCTCTACGGTTTATGAGCTCAGCTATAATAAAAATAACTAGAGATCGCGCAATGGTCGATATTCGACCTTAAAAATTATCTTCTTTTGGCTCCCTTCGTTTAAAGTATTGACTGTTTCAGATTTAAAAAAATGATAACAGACTTCAACCATAAACAAAGGTGTATTTAATTCGTGTGTATAATAGATAGGTTTGTCAGTCAAAGCATGGTAGTGTGCGCGTTGTAGTGTGTGTAATGTTTTATTTAATTATTAAAATAATGTATGATAAAAGCATACTCTCAAAACAATATTAGTTTGATGCACTCCTTCTCCATATAAACTGCAACTGTGTAAAATTTCATGCTTCTACGTTTCCGCATTTTTCGTAAAAACGGTTCCAAAGTTTTTCGCTCGCGTATTAAGATATGGATAAGTAAAATAGACTGTTAAATGTTTACATGAGGCAATTTATTTATTGTCTGTTGAGCTGCAGGGCGCTCATTATAATATAATCATTCTAACTATAGGGACTCAAAACAAGAGACAAGTTAAAAAAAATGTAAAAGTGATGAAAAAATAATAATAAAGCAAAACAAATTGTTTGTCTGGCAGTTAAAACAAACCATATAGGACGTTAAGAAATAATCGTTTCGTCAATTCATTGCGTTAATAATATGTATTTCGTGTTAGGTTATAAGTCCATATTATGTAGAGCAGCAAAATTGAAATTCTGACACTGCGCAAAAATTTTATCTTTTAATCCTGCTCCTACAGGAGCAAATACTTATTTTATATATTATATTTGCCTAGGAAGGCCTCGAAAATATTACGAGATGAACTGGATGGATAGCTTACAAGCCAGGCTGGCCTGCGGTGGCGTTAGATCGAGATAGATGGAAGTCCATGGGAAAGGACTTTGCCCAGCAGTGGAATAGTATTCTGTATACTGTATGCCTTAATTTGACCTTTTGCCGTCAATGTGACCACAAAATATAGTCCGTCAAGAAAGTGAAGAAATTAAGAAGTGGCAACATCGTAGTGACATCCCTTTGATTTGAAAGCTCCGATGACACTACGATGTTGCATAGGCTGTTCAACAAAATCCTGCTCATGCGGTCGACAGAAATGTCTTTACTCTTTATCAATCGTCACCCATCATATTTGGCAGTCTGGTTATGGACACCTGAGAACTGCACACTTTGAGAATAACTGCGGTAGACCATGCGCACGGGCTATTATGTACGCAACATAGAACCAGGCGTGAAGTTGGTACAAGATGATGCCAACAGCCAATCGTTCCAAATTCAAAAATATCGACGAGGATGGGATTCGAACCCACGCGTGCAGAGCACATTGGATTAGCAGTCCAACGCCTTAACCACTCGGCCACCTCGTCTTGTTATTGTTACATAAAATAATGGAACTCTGTATTTTATACAGTGTCATAATAATAAACGACAATTAACACTCAATAAAGTTCCAAGACATAGCACATTCATGTTATCAATGTAAGGAAAATGCACCATGTGTACAGAAAAATAAATGCAAAGAAAATAATCCTACTAATATTATAAAGGCGAAAGTTTGTTTGGATGTATGGATGTATGGATGTTTGTTACTCTTTCACGCAAAAACTACTGAACGGATTTTAATGAAACTTTACAATAATATAGCTTATACATCAGAATAACACATAGGTTACAATTTTAACCGACTTTCAAAATGGGGGAGGTGTTATGTTTGTTTTCTTTATATTCAACGATTACTCCGCCGTTTGTTAACTGATTTTCAAAATTTTTCTTTTGGTATATAGGGTATCATCCCAATTTGGTATTATATTCACAAAAGTGGTAATCTGATGAAGGATCCATAAGTAATCGAGGGAACTCCTCAAAATTTATAGGGAAACATATGGTGGTGATTTCGGTTTCGTGAGAAGTATTCTAAGCATATGCTACCAACAAGTAAGATTTTGCACCGAGGTATACCTGGTATACCGTGGTTCGGAAGGTGCAAGTTTGGGAGTTTCGGCGTTCTTTTAAGAACGGAAAGCATATGCTACTATGCAAATTACATTCATCATCATCATCATCACTACCATATTATACCATTTCATAGTCTTTTAGATCGAGACTCGAGTTTGTCAAGCGATAATTATAAACCTGAAGAGTATGTTTGCTTAAACGCGTCAATCTCAGGAACTACAGGTCCGATTTAAAAACTTATATCAGTGTTAGATAGATCATTTATCGAGTAAGACTATAGGCTATATTATATTATCACGCTAAGACTAATATGACCGAAGAAACTCAGGAAAATGTGGGAAAAACGGGGGAAATATTAGAAATTACGAACTACTGGAGCAATTTTTATGGCAATATTTGGCACAGATATAGAGTAAACCAAGTGAAGGGAGTAGGGACATAAGCTATTTTTTATGGGAAAATGTACGGTTTCCGTAAAGTTCCTAATTTACGCGGGCGAAGCCGCACGGGACATCTAGTATTATTATGAACCCACAAATAATGAGCAAAATTGGTCTTCATTGAATTGTATTGGACTTGAATTGCCTAAGCATCCCAAGACCCTAATGAAAAAAATGACAAATCTTCACCAAAACCCACTTTTTGCAGGTAATTCGGAAGCTAAAACCTCAATATTCAATAAGGAAAAATGTTTTTGAAGTAATCGTATTGGCCGAATATTAATAACTAGAGATCGCCCAATGGTCGAAATTCGACCTCAAATAAAAAATTAAATTATAAGTTTCAAATTTCCACGCTTTTCTATTGATATTCTATTGTCAAATATTGACTTTATTTTTTAAGACAATTTCTGCGACAGTCTCAGATTAATAAAATCAAATGATGACAGAAGGCCTTGTAATAATTGTTTAACAGTATTTAAGATTCAATAAAAAAAAACTAAATCTATTTTCAATTTCACAAAAGACTTCAAGCATAAATAAAAGAGTACAATTCGTGTGTATAGGCTTGTCAATCAAAATCTTCTAAAATATCCTAGTGTGTGTGTTGTAGTGTGTATAATGTTTTATTTGTTAAAAAATGTATGATAATAGCATAATTTCAAAATAATACTAGCTCGATGCACTCCTTCACCATATAAACTAAAACTGTGCAAAATTTCAATCACCTACTTTTCCGCATTTTTCGTCAAAAGGGATCCAAAGTTTTCGCTCGCGTATTAATACATAGATAATCAGTATTCTGTATGTCAGCCATTCTCAAAGTGTGCTTCACGGAATCAGCTGGCGCTCCGTAAAGGTCGCGTAGGGGCTCCGCAAGCGATACATTGATTATGTTTAGAAATGTCATCAGACACCAGCGTGAAGACAACTTATTCAAAGACAAAACATTCATTTTCCTCCATCAAAAAAGTTTGAGAACCGCCCTGTATGTACCATCGAGGAAATTGATTCCTAGGCAGTTGACGGACCTACGTTTTGGTCGACTTATATCAATTCAATGTTAGTTGTGATCGGTCGGATGGGTTTGATTTAACGCGACCAAATTACTTAGGTCCGCCATCGGCCAAGGAATCAACTTCTCTGACAGTACATGGACAGGGCTATACCGTACACGTTTCCAGTAAATTGTGCCATTAACGTAATTTTAGTGGGAGGAAAGGATATACAGGTCTGCGAGGTAAATTCTACAATTGCGGCTAATGTGTAACTAAGACAGTTGGTATAATAATATGAACAAGGCTCATATAGAAATGAGGAAGTTTATTAAGGACGTATCTATTTGATAAACGTTTAAGTTACACATAAAATATATTTTATATAGGAAACTGTTCTTTAGCTTACCAGTTTCTAAAGTTTTTTGACTGTGGGTGATTTATTCAACGGCGGAGTTGATTGGTCAATATTTCAGCGTTACTCAGGTTAGCCAATCAA
The DNA here is from genome assembly GCF_905147365.1 of Aricia agestis. Lineage (NCBI taxonomy): Eukaryota > Metazoa > Arthropoda > Insecta > Lepidoptera > Lycaenidae > Aricia > Aricia agestis. The sequence continues at coordinate 5,997,189 of NC_056424.1, read as the reverse complement.
AATATGGATTTAGCTTCTGTCAAAAGACCTCCGAAACCGGGCCTTACTCCATCCAGTAGGTTTTTTTTTAAATATCATTCTCGTATTAAATTATGTGTTACGGTTTTCTTTGGTTTAACATTTCACGATATAATGTCGCTTAAGAAACGGAATCGACCAAACGAGAAACAAAACCACTCAGAAATTATTTAGCAATATATTTAACACCAGTTTTTTTATATTTTAAATGCAAGTGTGGACGTAGTGAATTAGTGATGTCAAGATTTAAGAAATATAAAATGCATAATATTGTATTATACACAACCAAATATTTCATATGTAATAAGTTCATTAAAATTTTAACAAACCGCAGAGCGCAGTAAAAAATAATTAGTTTTCAGAATTTATGATTTATTAAAATATTTTATTTTCATTAAGAGCTTCAATTTTTGATGCAAGATCTGCCGAAATTAAGTAACTTTAATTAAACTTAACTAAATGTTTGGTCGCGTCAGTTCTCTAGATTCACATAAGCCTAGACAGTAAACTGTGCATAGTAAAGTTGTTAGGATATTAATTGGAACGCAACATTTATAATTTGTTCCTTTATAAATAGTATAGTCTGTAGTTTTACATATTTGCCGCCGAATTTGATTGTCAATGTCACCGCTGACACGTTCTCTTTCTGCTCTGGCACCTCTGACAGTCTGTACATGGTTCTTACAATATACGTCGTTGCATTTTCTCAGAAGTTTCATTTATTTCCAAGCAAATATCAACAAAAGTACTATAAAAAAAAATTGATTCATAGGCAGACGGCAGACCTAAGCATTTGGGGTCGCGTTTTGTCAAACCTAGGCGACAGATGACGACGTATACGGTATAAGTTGACAATAATCCGACCAACTGACGCGGGTCCGTCAACTGCCTATGCATAAATTTCTTCGTTGGTACAATAATCTTGCATTTCTTTGTAAAGTGCCTACGGCCGGCTACTCAGCCAAAGTGTTGGTTGTTTAGGTAAGGAACCGGCCTTATGAGGTAAATCGGCCTGTTGTGAAGGGTGCCCCGTATCCGGGACTCTGTTCAACGGCTGCTGGCAAACCGCAGGTGGTTTTAGTGGGTCGGCTGGCGCTTCTCGTCGGCCAGTCCCATATTCCCGGGGTGGCAAGTTGGTATGGATCTTGAACAGTCTTCTTTAGGGCGTTTATAAGTGGCTTATAAGTCGCGACTCGCGCCTGATCTTTATAAGAGCGTGTTCGATTTTAACGTTTAGATAACACGTTATTGGTAGAAACAAAATGGTCAACTCCCTTCAATTTTTCGAACGATCTTAAAGTCTTGCGGCCTATATGGCACTATTATTCCCAGGGTCCATGACGGAGGTCAAGGCCAGTTCCTCGTGATTCAACGTGGAAGTACAAGTTAGTGGTAATGACATCCTAAACACAGGATAACCGCCAGCCTCGCTCTTGATACACTATTTGAGGAAAACTTTTACTAGAGAAAAAAAATATTTTATCATCAAAATTATTATGGCCTTCGCGTGCTTAGCATCCGAAGTTTTTGTATCAAAAACAAATTTTAAACAAAAACATTTTTATATGCGAGGCCCCGGGCGGCAGGTCTTTGCGAGGCCTTTGGTCGTCTGTCCACCGCCGCCGACACCGGGACCTCACCGCCAAAAATTCAAATAAAATACCACTTTATGACCATTTGCTTGACGCGAGGCCCCAGGCAAATGCCTTGTTCGCCACCCCCTAAGGCCGCCAATGCAAGAACGAATTATTTGACATAACTTTCGGTAAGACCTGTAACGTCAGATTTTAGTATCACGCTGACCGCTCGCTGATTGTCAGCGCTGATGGCTGATGAAACTATACGATGCTTTTTTCATACATTTCGGTATCGGCGCCGACGGTCAGTGTGAGACTAAAATCGGCCTAACTTGATTAGAATACTTGGTGTTTAAACGTTTTGCTAGGGTTGCTTACTGTTCAAGTAAGATATGTTCCTCAAAACATCGCGAGGAAACCCGCACATAGTCGGTCCCAGAAGTATTGACTAGTTAATCTTTCCTCTGGACTAGGCCGACTATGATGCGAGAATGCCGTATGCGCTTGGGCAACCACACGGACATTTAAAAAATCTTGTCCCAGGCACTACAGTATTTGAGGAGTGGTTACTTCGCTCTGAAAAATACTGTATAAGTCATCCACAACGGATGTAAAGCCTAGTAAGTAAGCCTCCATCCTAGCAAAACGTTTTGCATTTACTTTAAATATATAATCCATATGAATAGACAGTTCTATTATCTATATCACATGATAAGGCTGATCAGGCTGATCAGGCAGATCCTCAATGTCAGGGCTGAGCTCAGCAGACTGATGGTATCGCCGTCCCGCCGGATGCGTATGCGCACGCGACCGCGGCGTGTTTGTACAGTTATAATTAAATAAATACTGTGCCTCGTTACTGTTGTGTTACTCAGATTTTCTTCCGTGTTATTAAATAACTCCCGCAACTCCGTTGCGCCAAAATTCGTTTATGCGCGGGATCCGTACGTTTTTCCGGATGAAGATTATCCTATGTCCTTTCTCGGTTCAAATTTAACCAAATTCGTTTGGTTTGGGCGTAAAGAGGTAACAGACAGGCAGACAGACAGACACTCATTCGCATTTTTAATATTAATAAGTATGGATACATCATACATGACACTTGACAGTTCTTCCTGACAAAAATAGTCCATAACAATACAACAGCAAAAGGAACAACGTGCTAGAAAATGGTAGATCTTATTTTCTTATCAAATCTCTCCATCGAAATCACTGTACAAGGAAGTAGCTAAGTTGGTTTTTCCTCAACAATACGGCATTAATTAATTCATTAAAATTGTTTTCTAAGAAACTTGCTCGTTATAATATCGCATTTTACATACTTTGTACACAAACCAAACAAAACAGAGTCTAACAAAACAAAGTGATAATACTTTAGGGTATGAGTCCCCATGTATAGAGTTCATTGTGAAAGTAGCAGCACTGAAAGAGTAACTTTTTTAAACTTTTGTATCGAATATTTCATGTCGCCACTCGCCGCTGGGGCACTTGCTCATACAAATCCCAAAAAAATGTTTGCTTTTTCAGACAAAGACTTTCAAGCCAAACAGACAAACATTTAAACACATTCATAATATTAGTAAGTACCACTTTTCAACCCTATTTCCCTGCAAAAAAAAAAAAACCCTGTACACCTGTAGCCCTAGCATGCCCACCAGTAGAAATGCGATAGTATAGACAAACTGTGGAGATAAACTTAAGGTGCCGTTCCGATCTTTTTTCGTTCCGAAAAATTCAATTAAAATGCCTCTTTATGACAGACTATAGTCCTAAAAAATAAAATGATTTCCCACTTTATGACATAGACTATATCGTCTGTCATAAAGTGGCATTTTAATTGAATTTTTGTCGGTCGCGATTAGCCGCGGTAAAGATCGGAACGGCACCTTAAGTTTATGTCCACAGTTTGTCTATACTTTCGCATTTCTACTGGTGGCCATAGAAAGATATATAACTGAATTATGCTTAACCGAGCGATTTAGGCAGTGTATATTTGGCATACCGCATAACACATCGAGAATCTAATATGTATCTAATAGATTCGCTAATAGAAGTTCAGGGTCCGCACGTGATTGTTTGTGTTAGTGTTTAGTGAATTCGCCGCTCACGACCGCTGATCAGTAATCAACTAATCACTCATTAGTCAATTAATGGTCGCTAATTATATTTCACGATGCGGAATGTATCTTATATATAAAATTCTCGTGTCACAATGTTAGTCACCGTACTCCTCCGAAACGGCTTTACTGATTTTTGCCAAATTTTATATGCACATTTAGTGGGTCTGAAAATCGGCTACAGGGTACTTATTATATTGATAAGTGCATTTGTTTAATAAATAATAGTAAATTATTACATGCCATGGTGACATACTTATTTAGTCACTTCAATAAAATAATACGGGCGAAATACTTTATATTAGATATAAAGAAACGTTTGCCGGGACAGCTAGTAATATATATTTTTTTTTACAAAATTAGGACCAATATTGACTAGGTGTCTTTATGAATAGGCAATATTACGCAGAGGTCGGGGCAGAGGGAGGAGCTAGTAGCATCACAGAATACATAATATTAGTAACAAGTAGCATACAGTAAATCATTCGCCCAAATTCCAACATTTCACACACGTCGTACAATTAACTTTTTGTTTACTGTCAAATGTCAATGCTGGTGCTGCCATCATTGACATTTGACAGTAAACAAATATTTAATAATTGGCCAAGTGCGAGTCGGACTCGTGATCAAAGGTAAGGTACATTCCGTACCAGTATAGAGCAAAAATTGACAAAAAATGTTTTTTGTATGGGAGCCTTAAATATTTAATTAATTTAAATTTTAATATCAATTAAAATATTAATACAACTGAGTATTTTGTGAACATTTCAAGTTTTTCAAACTCCCTAATTACTTATTGCTATTATTGATATCGAGCAAAAAATAGCAAAAAAATTAGGTTTGTTGTATGGGAGCCCCCCCCCCCCCCCCCCCCTTAAATATTAAAATTTTGTTTTTAGTGTTTGTTGTTATAGCGGCAACAGATGTACCTACACAATCTGTAAAAATTTCAGAAATCCAGCTATAGCGGTTTTTGAGATATAACTTGGAGACAGACAGACGCATGGACAGACAGACGCACGGACGGACAGACAGACGGACAGACAGACATTGAAGTCTTAGTAATACCTTTTCTACCCTATGGGTACGGAACCCTAAAAAGTAACAATATGATATTGTTACTTTTTTCTCATTTTGGCAGCCCTACTAGCTACTTATAAAATTTTATTCAGTTTCAGATAAAACAGAGATTCATTCACAAATTGGGTACATGTACCTTTTTAAAGGTTGTTTCATATAAAATGATTTATGCAGTACAATTAATTTGTGCATTTATGCAGCAAAAACATTTAAATCTTTAAACTGTGTGAAGCTCTGTATAAAGGAAAACGTACAAAATATAATTTACGCTCAAATTGATTACAATATGCTAAATTATTTCAACACGTTTTTCCCTGCAAGCTTCGATCACTAATATACAAGATTCACAGTCCGCGGCAAAGAACGACCTCACTAAAAGAGCACCAAACGCAACATTCTGGTGGACTTTCGATTTAGTAGTGCTCGAACGCTCCGCTGGGAAACATGTCCCAGTGCTCGTTCAACAATTGTAAAAATCATACGTTTAAAACGCAAAAAATAATGAAATTTCATATTTCCGGTAAGTATTAATTTTATCCTGATATATTTCATACAATTGTATTATAAATATTGGTATTTCGTTAAGAAATCAACAAAAAACAGTTTTAAAATTAAGTTGTAAATAAATCAACACGAGGTATAAACCATCTCAATTGCGAATACTCATACTAAAGGTACTTATTGTAGTTTATCGTAGTTTATAACAATTTTTCAAGCCGACTTTAGCGAGCGTTGTATGTTCTAAGCATTTATATTCAATGTATACACGTATTTAGTTAACTATAAAATTAAATATATTAGAACAACATAATATTACAAGTAAAAATAATTACTCCACACTTTATACATTAAACTTTGGAAAAATTAAAAAATGGACTATTAAAATTATTACAATCAACAAAAAATGTTGAACAGTTCGACTCCACTCATACTTTACTTCACCCTGTTCCAGCGGCGAAGTGCGGCCGTAAAATTATTGAAGTACTTTTTTGGAATTGTAATAATTTAAACTTTAAGACATATGATGACGATGGTTGAATTTAGTTTGAAGCGTGCGTCGTTCGTAAAAATTTATTGCTTTGTAAACACACATTGTACATAGTTTTATAAAAAGATCTTTAATAACTATTATTAAGGTTGATTTTAGATAAATGTATACTTTTTTAAACACTTTTACTTGGCGACAGATTTTCGAGAGGTTTTGTATGGGACTGTGTATGTTGTATATTAGTGATCGAAGCCTGCAAGACACACTTCATATATTAATATTTTATATTTTTTTGTAAAAACAGTATTGTATTTTCGTTCGTATAGACCCGCAATAAGTTTTTTAAAACGCTCTATTTACATTGTGCAGCATAAAACGCGCACGTCTGAACGCGCTATAATCAATAAAAAGTATTTAGAAATCTGTGGTGGCTCTACTTTAAATACCTTTTCTAACAGGTTGCATTACTTTAATTGGCGTTTTTCCAAAACTACGACATCACTGACTACGTATACAGGATAACTTTTACGTTTTAATATTTATTTAGAACATAATCACTATCACGTTGTTATAAATGTTTTTGAGCACGTGCGTATTTTATACAAAAACCGGGGGTTTACCTACATTGTGCTTAAAACTGGTTTAGCGGGTTGTTGAAAACTTAATAATATTGTGACACACGGTGCCAATGTTGCATAGTTACTTTGGGTCAAAAAACTCCGAAATCGGTAAATGAAATGCAAGAGAAACCCCATTTCTGCCTATGCAAATTCTTCGAATAGAGTCTTTTGACCACCGACTGACACATACAGAGGATTCTATTATTTAGGTACTTATTTTCCACTATATTTTACAAAATACAGTTAGTATGTACCGTCGAAGAAATTAATTCATAGAAGGATGGCATAACTACGTAATTTGGTCGGTTTAGACTTTAGGGTCAATTCAGACCGCAACGCGACGCGTAGACGGCGCCGGCGCGGCGTAGGCCGTAGACACAATAGACATAACTAGGTTCCAGTAGTTCGACTGCAAAGAGAAGGACAGGTTTCAATATCTGTCAAATTCGTCGGGTTTCACTAGGATTATGAACGGATTGTGCCTCGCGCTGGCTGGTATAATTTATTTTTTAATATTTAAAATAAAGATTTCAAAATTGGATTCTGACAATTTTAATCGCATGTGCCAAAACACAAACAACAATACGACCAAAGAGGAACACGTCCAGCGAATAAGTCATAGTTTTAAATTCGTAGGTAACAAGTTAACAACCCTAGCGACGATTTTCGTCATAATACGTCAAATTTAAAATTTTCAACATCAGTTCTAAGTCGGTATACTCTATCATTCTGTCTACTCTGCCGTAGATGCATTTCTTTTGTACTGAATTGACAGATTTCAATTGCGCGAGACGTTTTCAATACGTCTTTCAAATCAAACAAATTTAGAAATTATTCATCTACGCGTCGCGACTCGCGTTGCGGTCTGAATTGACACTTATGTCAACGTCTCAATATTAATCATGATCTATCAGGTGAGTTTGACATGATGCGACCAATCCCGTATGCCCACCATCTATATCTATATATATAAAACTCAAAGGTGACTGACTGATTGACATAGTGATCTATCAACGCACAGCCCAAACCACTGAACGGATCGGGTTGAAATTTTGCATGCAGGTAGATGTTATCACGAAGGCATCCGCTAAGAAAGGATTTTGATAAATACCAACCCCGAGGGGTTAAAATAGGGGATGAGAGTTTGTATATAATAATAATACTTTACGCGAGCGAAGCCGCGGGCAAAAGCTCGTCTGCCTATAAATCAATTACTCTGATAGTACAATGTGGTGGACCGACAAACCAAACAACCAAATCACTGTTATCTTCGTTTATGTCAGTCGGAGGTTAAAAAATCTAACTCTCTCCGAAGACCCTACTCGAAGAATTTGTACAAACAAGGAAGGTTCGTTATGAAGATGCGTACTGAAATATTAGCACTCTTGCGCCGTGCTCAAAAGGAAGGTTAGAGTCAGACCCTACGTTAGACCAAAATATGAGAGTGGTGATATGACACTAGTAGACTAGAGTTTTTTCAACGGGAATTGGCCTGGTGGCGTCTCAGCTAAGCCCTTTTCTGAGTCTGTCATTCTCTAGTGGCGATTGTTAGCGCTACCATGGTATTCTGGTAAAATAAAGCCCGAAATCCGAAGGATCATTTCTTTTAAGATATTACCAACTCTGTGTCACCAAAGTCCTTCCTAAGTACGAACAGGTGATGCATGAGAAAGTTAAATTCAATAATATGGATTAAACAAGAAAATCACCCTCAACGAGTACCTTTTGTGCAGAAGCGCGAAAATAATATTTCCAATAAGAATCACCACTACAAGTACATATTTAAACTAACTAGAGATCGCCCAATGGTCGAAATTCGACCTTAGTTTCAACGACATTAGGACTACTACCTATAATTTGTAATAAATATTGACTTTATCATTTTTCAACTCTTGTCTCTGGGACTCAGCTGATCTCAGACTGGCCGTGTGAGCATTGTCTCATAGTATCTTAGATTCAATAAAAAAACTATAATCCATTTTCAATTTGTCAACTTGTTGTCACACTTCAACCATGAATAAAAGAGTATAATTCGTATGTATAGGCTTGTCACTCAAAAATCTGTCATTTCTCATGTGTGTGTGTTGTAGTGTGTGTAATGTTTTATTTGTTAAAAAAATGTATGATAAAAGCATAATTTCAAAATAATATTAGCTCGATGCACTCCTTCAACATATAAACTATAACTGTGCAAAGTTTCATGCACTTGCGTTTCCCCATTTTTCGTAAAAAGGGTTACAAAGTTTTTGGCTCACGTATTAATATATCTAAGATAGGATTAGTAAACTGAATACACTATCGACAACAAGTTATTACAGTACACAGAATAGTTATATCTAACTATCTATTTACTGAGGATTTTATATTGTTTTAAAGTCAACAGCTGAAACCACAGGTAAAGTATGTGCCTGATTAAAAGTGGCCATTAATGGTTATCGGCCACGATCAGAGATGATTAATAATGATTACTTGTGGAGTTTATGTCGAAATCTTAATTAAATTAATGTTAAGTTATCATTTAATTACACTTAACGGCTGTAGCTATATATCTTTTTAATGCCTTTACTTCTAAGCAACACTTGTTGAAAATAGAGATTGAGAGAGAAGTTGAGATTTTAATTCCTGTCTATGTTTTCTGCATGTAAGATCTGTCATCTGCATTCAAATAAAATCTTCCTATATACAATTCTAAATGTTATCCTCAAATACAAACCTAGACGAATAAACACTAAAATACATTATCATTCAACTCACCAAAGTACTCAAATAGTTATGTCCTATTTCCTCTTCGGAAGTGTCTCCAGAAACTATATTCTGCCTTTTGAACTTCATTTTCACTGGCTTTATTAAACAAACTTTTGCACAGCGAAAATTTTATTTAAGTAAAAAAATATTTAAAAAAAATCAATTCCAAATTCAAAAGTTACATTTTGGAACCTATGATGTATCTGTCAGCCAGGTGGACTGACTACTGACCTAACGTGTGCGTTTGCTCTGAAAAGCTGAAACTTAAGACGCGTGCACACGAGAGGATGTCGTTATTACCGCGATTCCGTACTTTGAGGTTTATTGCGGCTAATGCCACTCAAGTAGATGATTAGGGCTCGAATACCTATTTAAGTAGGTATTACCTCGAGTAGGTGTAATATTTATCTCACGTTACATACTTGTTAATTAATAAATTTTATATTTTACATCGGATTTCCACTTGTTAGGTGAAGACCACCGACCACAGATCTTAAAATATGTGATGTTTAATAAATTAAATATGACTTTTGATTGAGAAAAATTTAGAGTATAGACTCTAAATATTGTTAATCAATATATTTAATAAAAAGTATAATTATTTCGAGACCATAGGATCTCGAAATAATTATACTTGACCTTGAGTTTATTTCGATTGAGGCGAAATATTTCTTTCCCTCCCATTAATCTGCATCTACTTCTTTATTTTTAATAGTAAATTAGATACACCCGGCTTTAGAGCGAGCAATATTATAATTAATGTATTTTTTTCTAGTTTTCCTGTACGGGTTTTCTACGAGTAGGTACATGACTGATGACATGCGGGGAAACCAACCGAGTGCGGGATACCTTTACCTACAGGTAAAGTATTTTAGATTTACGCAATAGTCATCAGTCAGTTAGTGACTTTTAAACACATAACTATAATATATTCTTCTCCTTCTTTGGGTACGTAACCCTAAAAAACAACGGGTTGCACTCCGGAAATGAAAACGAAACCGCAGGCATATTTATACATATTGTAATATAATCCTAGCTATTTGACCGAGCTTTGCTCGGTATTCGATAAAAAACGAATAAAATGACATTTTCTAAAAATGATTCCTAGCTAGATCGATTTATCGCCCCCGAAACCCCCTATATATACTAAACTTCATGAAAATCGTTGGAGCCGATTCCGAGATTCCAATTATATATTTCGACGAGCCATAGTAAGATTATAGCATAATACTTACTTTCCTACGCCGCGCTGGCGATCAACAGCTCTCCCTCTGTATTCCGAATTATCTATCGAGTGACCTATATATTCGACGGGTGCAAAGTAAAAAGAGTCATCTACAAAACAGCAACTTTTCAGGAGAGCGCATAATAGGAAAAAATGCTCCCATTTTGTCAATTTCCGATCAAATTTATTGAAATTTTCATCATTGTTTCATTATTTATTAATGAATCCACATGTATATTTAATTTCTTCTAATTATGTTTAATTTACGAGATATTGTAGTTGTCTGCATCTACATTGCGCTTGAAAATATGACAACTGAGTTAACTACCACTTGGTCGTTTCTACGTGGGAATTAAAAATTATATTTATTGAAGTATTTTTACCGATTACTAGTACGATTATCAGTAACTACGTAAAGTGTAACACTTTATATTATTAAAATTATTATTAAAAGTAAGTTATATTATTAAAATATGTAGGTAAACGTTTTACATCTTAAACACCCCAAGTTCAGAACATAATTGCGTAGATATCTTTTTCTACGTTGTCGATTCGGTGCAAGGTACACGATTTAGAAGGAAGTTAAAATATGAAATACTAGCTTTTGCTCGCCGCTTCGCTCGCGTGGAATTTGAAAATCGCGTAAATTGCAAATATTCCCGTAAGCTCCCTTAGAAACATGATGTTTTTCCAAGACCAAAAGTAGCCTATGTTACTTTTCATACTTTCAATTAAGTTTATGCCAAAAAACAATACGATTTGTTTCTTCGTTAGAGCGTGAAGGAAGGACAAACAAACAAATAAATAAATAAACATACTTTCCCATTTATAATATTAGTATGGATATACTTAGGAATCATTCATTTACTTTCGTAAAAATCGTATTTTCTCACAACAAAAATGAAATTCTGTGTCAATACTTTAATTATTTTAAACTAATTTAAAAATTATTCAGTATCATTATCAGTACAGGAACTATGTTGTAAATTATTATAATTTAGGCAGAGGCTTATTAAGTCTTTGTACTTGGCACTTGTAAGCATGATGGGTTCATTATAACATCATAAGCATCGCCGGACGTTTTACACCATCGGAGGGGTGCATACGATTTTTCAGAACACAAAATAAAATTTTATTTCAACGATTTCTCAATTGCTTCTCGTGATCACAGAGATCCCAAAACCGGTCAAAGATAAGTTAATAGAAAAACTTCGCGAGAACTTGCAAATGCCGGGATATGATGTTACGCAGGTTGCAATTTACCATTTCTGGACTGATGTAATTGTTTACCTAAATTTTGTCGTAATTTACGTCTCGTATCAATACACGTGTCTTTATTTCTCAATCGCCTTTTCTTTAGATCAATATTTAACTGACGTCTTTTTCTACCGTTTAACGAGGAAGGCGTAGAACATTCACTTGATGCCTCCACTGCCGAAGAAGCATCAATGGTGTTGTCTATAGAAGATTTAAAGTTTGAGAGGGACAATATACTCGATGGCCTGCTTGAGTTAATAAACTCAAGCAGGTCATAGATTATATGAGATCAAAGTATCTGTTTAATAAAAAAGAATATATAATATTTTGATCTAATACTGATAATGGACGCGGCGGACTTGAAGTGATGAACTGTATTCTGAGGGTGTTGGCGTATTTGTTAATTTGCTGAGATCGACAAATTTTCAAAATCATTTTATATTTCAGACTGAGAGTGAACTGGTGTGACCGGCCTAGAGTATTCAGATCATGGGGACTTATCTTACAAAGTTAACTTATATTCATTTGTCTTCATCGGTGACACATCAAGGTTTTCTATAAGATGTTCAATAATTTCATCGGGCAACACAGTATTTTGCTCGATAAATCTATCACTTATGTTCTGGAAACTTTCAACTTCTTTAAAAAGTCGTTTTGGACTTTCTGAACATGAAAAAACAGTAAAAAATAACAGTAACAAATTAGAAGTCAATTAATATAGCTAACAATAAGAATTAACATAAATAGGTACTCATAAACATAATAAACAATACTAATTTGCAAAAGTAAATTGAGACATCTAAATCACAATCGCAACGTAGAAAAAGCTATATGGCAGATAGCCGCTTATGCCGCATAACATGACACCCGCGCGTCCCGCGTACAGACGACCAGCGGTAGTTATCCGCATCTACATCGTGCAATTTCACAAAACAAGAGTAGATGTCTTCTTTTACGTGACAAAAGTACCAAAAATAAGGTGATATTTGAATTTTTGTTTTTGGTATGTTGTAGAACATGATATTTTAAGCTAGTTTCTACAAAAAAACGAAAAACTCAAAATTGCAGATGACTTTTTTTACTTTGCACCCGTCGTATTATATAGGTCACTCGATACAACACACGGTCACTGTAAGTATTACATTCGCACCTTATTAAATACTTGAGATAGAAATATTATCTTCTATCTTTTTCCCACACTCGCTGCAATGTTAAGTTGAACATGTGCAGTGTGCACACACCCTGAGCGTTGCCTCACAGCATTAGTTTGTGTTAGCGGTTAGAGCGTCCTCCGCGCCGTTTAACGAAATTCTAACTCTAATCATATGATTATTATCGTCCAGTTAATATTACACCGCCAAATTATATTCACGTGATCTCTACAAAGCTCTATTGTCTTTGGTATCTGCAGTGTTAAAAAACCTATAATGCTAAAGACCAACAAAGAAGACGAGAGAGAAGAAAATCCTTTATGGAATTATAACAAGATGAAAAGAGAGAGGCAGTCTAATGAAAATTGTAACCACTTTCATTTGACAGGTCGTCAAAAGTCGTCAGTCGTTTTTATGCCCTTTCGGTATTTCCAATATATTGTTCAATTTGTTTGTTATTTTGAATAAATATTATTATATTTAAAAATTGTGACTTGTGCTGTAAGTATTTGCAGTCTAAATCATAAGAATAATCCTGAAAAATATACACTTCACAGGTAATTTCTCATGTCCTAATTGCTACGATGTGTTTATTTTTGCTCTATTCTGTCTTTAGTTCTCTATTTCTAATAAAATATTGTGAATCCTCCCTTTTACTTTCATATTTTGCGTAACTAAAGTTACTATTGTTCTTATATTACACAAATTTTGAAGAAACATTTTTCATCAAATTTTTTTACATATACGCTAGTGCTTGAATCAAATTTATCGATATGCTTATCGATATTTTACAATAACATAAAACTAAAATAAAAATCATTTACCTTTATATTTATCACCTTAAACCCGCACATTATCCGAAATTTCTGATCAGAAAAATTCAGACGCCCGGCGGAACGCACTCTGTTCATACATTTTGTTGTAGACCTATCATACTAAAAGAATTTCTGACGTGTTAAAATGTATGAGCGGGGCGGGGCGTCCGAATTTTTGTTATCAGAAATTCGGATAATGTGCGGCCGGACTAAAAAGGACATATTATCTTATTTTAACTAATATAATATATTATAGTATAATATAGCTAATATAATATAACTACTATAATATAGAGTGACTCTAAAACTAGAGGAAGGTTTATATTTATATATCATAATCATTTGTTTTACAGATCAGTTCAAGATCCTCTAATAAGAGGAAAATGGCTGAAATTAATTGGGCGTGTTGGTTGGAATCCCAAGAAGGTTATTAATCGAAAGATTTTGAACGTTTTCTGGGATCATATGTTCCCATTTGAATATCAAGGAGTCACCTCGATTTCTCATGGTTTCCATCACCAGACCACCACTTTTGTGAACATGATACCTACTCGAAACAATACAATGTACAACAAAAGAAAAATTTTGAAAATCGGTTCATAAACGGCGGAGTAATCGTTGAACATACATAAAAAATATATCCAGAGCCGAACGTCTAGACTCCTCCTGTTTGGAAGTCGGTTAAAAATAATTGTAATAAAAAATATTACGATAATAAGAATAAAATATAATATACTAGTATAGTGTGTTGTTTACTTTCAACGTTTACTTTCAATGTAAGGGCTGATTTACCAGATAGATTTTACCTGAGTAATAAATAAGTAACTTTATAATGTGTTATGTGTATATTATTTACCCCTATAAGAACCTCATGTCATAACATATCCGACGATTGAAAAATCATTCCAAAAGAAAATGTGTATCTACTTTTCAATCGTCACCAAAATTTATGATACCTAATTTGAAATACAAATCTGTCAAAGTTGCATATTATTTATTTCTTATAGAAACTCAGGTAAAATAACTCGAACGGACTATACTATCGATAACAAAATACTATACTATCGATAGTAAAATATACATCACTAGCACACGCACACATTGACAGATCGAAAATGGTCACGCATTTTCGGGTTGTCAGGTGGTCTATACGACAGTATATATTAAGTCTATGTGCAGTGTTATATTCCACAGATATTAACAAAACTATAATAATGACACTTATTAATATTTCTCATAAGAAATCATTAAGATTTTTTAAAATTTTTGATTCCCCCAAAGAGGGTAAAATATGGAATCAAAGATTCCTAGCCAGATAATAAAAATCTTAGTACAACATAACAAACAAACTAAAAACAAAACAAAATTAATACTTAAGGGGGGCTCCTATACAACAAACGTGATTTATTTGGCCTTTTTCGCTCTATATCGATAATCGCAAGAGGTAGGCACTTGAATTTTTCACACATTCTTTTTTTTATACGTGTACTATAATATTTAATAATAACATTAAAATAAAATAAAAATTTAAAGAGGGCTCCCATTCGAAAAAACACAATTTTTAGCCTATTTTGCTCTGTATCGGTACGGAACCATTCATGCGCGGCGAGTCCGACCTGCACTTGGCCGATTTTTAGTATTTTTTGTTATGGCGGCAACAGATATACACAATCTGTGAAAATTTCAGAAGTCTTGATTTTCATTTGCCATTAGTAATGTTGCCTTGTATTATAATAATCCTTAATGTTAAAAGAGTCTAATAAACAATGTTCAAAAATCTATACATAGGTACTTAACATTATAAATGTGTGTCTGCCTATCTGTCTGTCTGTCTATAACCCTTTCACGCTTAAACCGATATTGCTGAAATTTTTACGTGGTAGAGCCATACTTCGGCACGAATGGGCCGGCTCGACCAGAGAAATACCACGGGCTCACAGAAAACCGGCATGAAACAGCGCTTGCGCTGTGTTTCGCCGAGTGAGTGAGTTTACCGGAGGCCCAATCCCCCACCCTATTCTCTTCCCTACCCTTCCCTATTCCCTTCCTTGCCCTCCCCTATTCCCCTCTTAAAAGGCCGGCAACGCAGCAGCTCTTCTGATGCTGCGAGTGTCCATGGGCGGCGGTAGTCGCTTTCCATCAGGTGACCCGTTTGCTCGTTTGCCTCCTTATTTCATTAAACAAAAAATGGTATGGAGATACTTTGAGTCCTTGGAAAGGACATATCACATAGGATACTTTTCCCCCCGGAAAAATGTACAGTTCCCGCGCGATAAACAAATTTTTGCGCAACTGAGCGGGCGTCTTTTAGCAAAACAATAAATTATGGCTGGAGTTTTTACAACTTTGATGTTATGAGTGTTCATAGGTAAGAAGCGGCGACACCAGCCTACCTAGCATACGCCAACGAGATATCTCACTCTACATGTCTTCTCGATGTTTGATGGTTGGTCTATTGACTTTGACCCTAGCATGACAAAAAAATTTTCTCGCGTAGATCTATCATCGAAATAACACACTTTTATAGAGTTTTGTCGAGATAATGACATTATGAGACGAGTAGTTTTTAATTATCTCGAGAGTGAGATATCTCGTTGGCGTATGCTAGGCAGGCTGCGCTGCTACTTTCACAGTGAACTCTATACAAGTGGCTCATACACACCCTAAGCATTATCACTTATCAGTTATCACTTTGTTTCGTTAAGGTGCCGATACACGGGACAATTTGTCGTTTCGATCGATCGTCAAGAAAATCGTCCAATCGATCTTTTGAACGTAAAATCGTTAGCGATATTGCTACACACGTACAATTTGTCGTTCGATTTTAACATCGAGGAGATAAATCGTTACGATAATTGTCCCGTGTATGGCCACCTTAACACTCAGTATAATATTATGAACGACTTTTCCTCGAAATTCATACTGTATTATAAATTTCGAGGCAAAGTCGAAACGATCTGTACCAAAAGGAGATTTATGAGCAACGAAATATAATTATTGTTATCATTAAAATTAAACAACTTCACGTTAATCTTGACATATATATGTTGTCAATGACGACTCTTGAGTAGGTAGGTACCTACTTGTACTTTCTCAAGTGGCCACTGAAACTCAATAATCAGCTGGTGTAATCTGCAGCTTGTTATAAACACTGGCTTGGTTCATCTTGTCTTGATTTATTATAATTTATAAGCAATATTTATAATATCGAAATCATATTAAATTCCTATTTTGGACTCTGAGTAAAAGAAAAAAAAAGTTTTTTTTTGCTTTATTACAAGAACAGACTCCTAAGTCAAATTGCTTTATTTAATTTCGACAGCGAAGTTAGATATTAAAATAAAAAATAAAAACGCCAAACAACTTTAATGACCCTTAAAAACTGAGATGTTATGTGATAATATTATTATGTCACTTACAGCCGCACTAAGAGACACATTACTTAACTGCTACGAATAATAAATAGTTTTTATTATTCGTAGCTTAATGTGATGAAGAGTTCGACAGATAATTAATTGTTTTGGCTTAAGATTCATTCAATCTCCTTTTAATTACAATTATATAATAAATATTCGTCTGAGTGTCGTAGTTAGTGGACATGGGCGCTTGCGATGAAACACGTCAAATAGAATTTACATTCGTCATAATATTAATAGTTGTTGAATTGATACAGTAGCGAGCTCCAGTATCAATGGCGCTATTCAAGCACTTTGAATATCAAATAGTAAATAAATCAATGATAAATAAACAATATGTCTATTTATTTATCTAGAAGCTGTATTTCAACTTTTAAGTTTTAATTAAATCCCAGCACCCTCTATTTAGCGCATTATTCGTTTGTATTGTATCAATAATTTAAATCAGCATAAGCGCTGATTGAAAAAAAATGCAAATAAGACGTGTGCAAATAGGATTGAGATGGTCAGAGATTAAAAGTATAAAGCCAAACACAGACGTGTACAGTGTACACGTCTTCGCTATGATCTTCGCGTCTCGGTCGTGCGGAAGTGAGGTCGTGCGTGGTTGTACCGTTTCCATTGCACCGCAACGGCACGGCAAGAGTATTTTTTTGCCATGCCGTTCGTTGGAAGTTTTTTTTAACTACTAGAATTTCATTTTCAGATGACAGGTATAAGTAATTTTACGACCCCTAGATTTTACTTGTGTGAAATATATTTTATTATTGTTTTTATTTGTGGCCCAAAAATATATTTTAATAGTAAATAGCTAAAATCCTTTTTTATATGTATACTTTTTCATAAAAGTCTGACCTTATTTCAAAAATTAGGCTTTAGAGTTTAGGGGTAAACGACGGACAAACGAGGGGTAAACCATCATCACCCATGAATACTTATCTTACCAGCAAAACCGATGTTACAAGAACGATAGAAGGCCTCCTAAGTCCTAGTATTCCTAGTAGTCCTAGTAAACGAAATATCCGGAATCCATACTTACTTAATAATTAATATTATAAATGCGAAAGGGTGTCCGTCTGTCTGTTACCTCTTCACGCCCAAACCACAGAATCGATTTTGCTGAAATTTGGTGTGGAGATACTTTGAGTCGCGGGAAAGGACATAGGATACTTTTTATCCCGGAAAAATGTACGGTTCACACGCGATAAATTAATTTTGGCGCAACGGAGTTGTGGGCGTCATCTAGTGATTTATAAGTCTAATATGCGCTCTACATGTTGGCTCTCGATAGATAAATACTAATATAGTCCCCTGATCGACGTAGAGTCGTCGTCGTTGTTGGTAGAGTCCACATCCTGAGGATACTCCGGTGTTGGGGCGAAACGCGCGTCGAGGTTTTCAACCTGCATGGTGGCTCACCACCATGTAGGGACAACCTACACAAGCAATAGCCCTGAGGGGCCTTACACGGATTTGCCAACATTATTGCTTGTGTAGTGGTGGTGTTTGCACTTTGCAGGTTCTTGCATGCGAGTGTACGCATAGACAGTGTGGGAGAGGAGGGAGGTGCTGTACGCATGCCTATGCGTACAGCCGTACACTTACTCATTTACTGAAAGGTTGAGGTTTTTTTTTCGCGGAATATTGCTAAAAATAATAACATTATCTGAAATTACGCTTGACATGAAACTTGTAAAACAATGCAGTATTACTTCGCACGCGCAAAAAAAACTAGGGGAGACTTTGATTGCAACGAAACGGTTAAGTCCCTCTGTTTATGCATTATGACCGTGCCGTCCCACAATGGAGCCGTGTATTTTCTCCCCAGGTTCACAATTGGCCGTTGTGCGCGCTCTTTCGCTCGTACACGTCTTGAAGATTTGCGGTGATATCATACACATTCATGTCTGGATTCTAACGCCGCACTCAGATACATTTAATTATAACTAAAATTAAAGTTAATGAAGACTTTGACATTAGCTCAATACATTTTCTGTCAAAGGATTGGACGATAATTAAAATTAGGTAATAATCAATATATTTATTAGTAAGTAATGCGATATATCTACCAATCTACTTACTAATCATTTTAACATATTCATTCTATAAACTGTACATTGAAATAAACTACAGATAGATTATTCCGTTGTACAGTAGCATATTACAATTTACAAGTATCACAAGGAAGGAATTTTTTTTCTATTGAGATATATGAAGATAATTTAGAATCATTGAATTCGAATACATTAATTTATGATAGCGACATCTGTAAATAGTCACGACTCTACTCCAGCGCTACATAAAAAAAAACCTTTGTCTTGTAAAAACAAATTACTTAAACGATTTTGTTAAAGTAACATAATATAATTAGGATTAATTAAGCCCGGTATTATCCGAATTTCTGATCAGCCCTACTAGACAAGTGGCAAGCGATTATCGTAAACGCCAACAAAATGTATGCGATTTGAGACAAGTCATCGCTTCGCTAGCGAATAAGTATTATAAATGTGAAATCGCATACATTTTGTTAGCATTTACGATAATCGCTTGTCACTTGTTTACTAGGGCAGATTAGAAAAATTCGGACGCCTTGCCCCGCTCATACATTTTGACACGTCAGAATTCTGATAGTATGCGTGGGCTACAACAAAATGTATGAACAGAGTGCCTTCCAGCGAGCGTCCGAATTTTTCTGATCAGGAACGGATAATGTGCGGCCGGGCTAAATATCTAGGTAAGGCTAAGGTAAGTATAATAAAACTTTAAAAGAGATAGAGATAGCTCTATCTCTTTTAAAGTTTTATTATTATACCTTTAAATGAAAAGTTCTTGTAAGGTACGGTCCGTGAGGTCCCCTCATATTATCCGCTAAAGAGGATATTCTCACTTACGCCACTTGCGCCGGCTATCATATTCTTTTTCTTACAACCGACTCGGGACGTAGAGAAACACGTGCAAGTCTTCCTCGCGTTTTTAACCGACTTCCAAAAAAAGGAGGAGGTTTCCCAATTCGACTGTATATAATGCGTTCTTTTTATCAATAAGATTGTATGTATGACACATATCCATTAAGTCAGCTTTCAAACAAAAAAAACTAGATCAAAATCGGTCCACCCGTTGAATGCTACGATGCCACAGACAGACAGACAGACAGACAGACAGACAGACCGACAGACAGACACGTCAAACTTATAACACCCCTCTTTTTTGTCGGAGGTTAATAACGCATTAATCAGTGATCTATCGGGTTTATAACCAGACTAAATTGCAAAGGTCCTCATGCCTATGAACTACTTGGGTACTCTGATGAAGTAGCCTATGCAATCTTCTGGTATTTTTTAGGGTTCCATTAGCCAAATAGTAAAAAACTTATAGATTCGTCATGTCTGTCTGGACCGTCTTTAATCCGTATGTCACAGGCCACAGCTACTTTAACTATAAGATCGTCTATACTCTTGTAACTTGGTAAGTAGTGTATTCGGTGAACCGTGAACCTCATTAAGATTTTTACACAAAAAAGAATTAATATAACAATACATTTTTGAGGGGACAGGCCGATTCGCACTTGGCCGATTTTTACATTTCTAACATACGGTTACGGTCTTACGAATCATAAAAGTTACAGGTATAATAACAACAGATAGCACGCGTCTTATCGTCGATACAAAACTGATAAAAGTTATCTAACATTCGACTACAATATCAAGTTCAATACTCGTTTCGTCATATTTTTAACAAAAGAGAGTGTGTACTTTTTTATGGCAAAAGAAGTTGCATGCTCGAATTTGACAGTTAGAGTAAGACAGGTACATATTCAGAACTGGATACCTTTTTTTTATGAAATAAGGGGGCAAACGAGCAAACGGGTCACCTGATGGAAAGAAACTACCGTCGCCCCTGGACACTCGCAGCATCAGAAGAACTGCAGGTGCGTTGCCGGCTCACTAAAACTCACTCACTCGGCGAAACACAGCGCAAGCGCTGTTTCACTTCGGCATTCTGTGAGAACGTGGTATTTCTCCGGTCGAGCCGGCCCATTCGTGCCGAAGCATGGCTCTCCCACATCTTAAATCTCCTAAAGTAACCGCGACTGAAACTGCATAGTTGCTGGTCGTTCTTACCTCTGTAAATGTCACAATTCAGCTTTCCTAAACTGATTTACCTACACATTTGTTTACTAATTTTAATTCGTCATCACATTGCAATTCATACGCAATTTATTTACCTCGTAAAGCAGTTCAAGAGTGTCTTCGTGTTCAAAAATTATTCTAGATCGTTCGGAAGTGGCCTTTTAGACAAAAAAAGGTGGTGCAACTAATTGCATCACCTTTTTTTGTCTAATATATTATTATAAATAATGTAATATCTTACACGTCAATCGTAACAATATACGTATTGATACTTGATATTATAAATGTGAAAATGTGTCTGTCTGTCTGTTACCTCTTCACGCCCAAACCGCTGGAACAATTTTGCTGGTTATGGAGAATGGCGATACTTTGAGGCCTGGTTAAGGACATAGGATACTTTTTATCCCGGAAAATGTACGGTTCCTGCGCGATAACCTAATTTTGACGCAACGGAATTGTGGGCAACATGTGTTACAGTATAGGATGTCGAAAGTAGGTACCAATACAGCAGTAATGATCGCTAATACGGGGTTTACACGGGTGTTCAGGGCCAGGCCACAAAAACAAAATCGCACAGAAATGCGATGCGATGTGACAACGCAAAAATTTCATCGGAATGTCGCTGACGCATCGAAAATTTCCACGATGCGTGCTGCGACGTCGCAGATTTTTACTATGCGACGCCGCAACCATTTGTTTGGCCAGAGGCCTACTACGAAACTGTTTTGAGACTCAAACAATTAAACGAGAATGCCGCGTCCTGCTCTAACAACGTCATTTCACGTTTGTTATGGGACGTTTACACTCAGCCCTTGGCACTGCTCCTGCCGCTGTCGGAAATATTGCCTCAAATACTTCTGCGGCATTATAGAGGCGAGTGGGTGGTCACACTCAGCACTCATACTCTTTTACGTAACGACTCGCAACGATGGCGGATATTGAAACTGTTGCGGCGACAGCATTATGTCTGCTGAGTATATACAGTGTGTAACAAAAATAAGTGATAATACTTAAGGGTGTGTACGTGTTCCTTGTAGAGAGTTCACTGTGCTAGCAAGCGCTGAAAGACGAAAATTTTTTTCACTTTTGTATGGGCAAGAGCCCGAGCGTCAGGAGTTTCCCCATGCAAAAGTGAAAAAAAATTTTGGTCTTTCAGTGCTGCCGTTTTCACAGTGAACTCTCTACAAGGAACACGTACACACCCTAAAGTATTATCACTTATTTTTGTTACACCCTGTATAACTATATGCATATTTTAAAAAGAAATCAAAACAGATCGAATCGAAGACACCGTCGTCGTAGTTAAAGGAAATTGTGGATGAGGGAAATTCATAGAAATAGAACACCGTAACTACCTATTACTACAAATTCTACATGTTTAGTCCATTATTTTAAGTTGGCGCATGGACCAGTCACAAAAAATTATGTATCTTATCGTGTAGTACGTACAGTCTATTTTTAAAAAGCGAGATATATGAGCAAGAGAGCTGAATGTAAACACTCATTCGCGCTCGCGCTGCCCGTCCTTTGACTTCCGCCCGAAAAACCGACACTCGAGGGAGCGCCGGGCAATGGCAGCGGCATGAGCAGTGGCAGCGCGAGTCACCTATTTACATATTCACGCTGCCCACTTCCCTCCCCATTTCCCTGTCTAACAGGGCTGAGTGTAAATGTAGTATTAGAGAAGGACGCAACATTCTCGTACGATTGAGTCTCAAAACTGTTTCGTGGTACGGGCCCAGGCCCTATAATACGCCGCATGCCGAATTGCCATTTAGACAGACGATTTTCGCCGTGCGGCGTAAATTGTGCGGCTATAGTCACCCGTGTAAACCCGGCATATAATGGTTTAGCTCAGGAAGTGATTATCCTAACAACTTCTTCGTCATTATATAAATATCAAATAATTTTGTTTGTTTGCTGTTATTGTCAATCGCTAAATAATAATATTGTGTTTTGATTGCATACGTGTTAGTATTTCCCAGCAAAAAGTTGTGGTATAAGTTTAGAGATCGACGAATTCTAAACTTTGGTCCAAGTTTTTCCACAATGCAATTGAAATTTACAGGCTACAGCTTAACAGCTCGCACATCTCTATCCGCCTAACGAATGCAATTTGACTAATGGTTCTGGATCAAGAATGGGAATGCATTTTGACTAAGCACTCAATCAGCGTCGCGATAGTTCATAGTTGTCATCAATTTAATTTTTCGAGAATTACGAGAAAACCTAGTTTTTATTATTCATAGAGAACACCTCTATATTTTATAGTGAACTAGATGACGCCCGCAACTCCGTTGCGCCAAAACTCGTTTATCGCGTGGGAACCGTACATTTTTTCGCGATAAAAAGTATCCAATGTCCTTTCCCGGGACTCAAAGTATCTCCATGCCAAATTTCAGCAAAATCGGTCCAGCGGTTTGGGCGTGAAGAGGTAACAGACAGACAGACAGACACACTTTCGCATTTATAATATGGATTCGTCAGCTGATTGCACTCGACATGGACACAATAGGAAGTAATGTCAAGGCGGGCGACATTGACTGTATATCTACCCAAACGCTATCGTGTCCGATAACGCGGTCATGTGCTCGCGGATTATCTCTACATATCTCTACGGTTATATAAACGTATTTAGATTATATACGGTTGATGCAAATAAAAACAATTACATGCCCTAAATGGACGCTGTTAAGAGGAGTCCACTCCGCCCTTTTTTCCATACAAACGTTGTCCCCTGTTTCCTCACTGGATAATGCTAGTAGAGTTATAATTTTTTTCCTGAATATCTACGGCCACTAATACAATGTCCGTATGTTTTCTTTTTTTCATAATTTAATTATTAAATAAGATATGAACGTTCAAAAACCTAAAAAAATGGCCAGATTTTTAGCTGTGTTAAAACGTCCAGAAAACAGATTTGGCTAGATTATACAAAAAAAAAGAAAAACATAGGAACACAGCTCAAGCCTTTTTTTAATCTTTAATGAAAAAAGTACTTAAATTTGTTAAGTTTTGGAGAAGGAATCAGGGGACAACGAATCGTTGATTTTCTGGATTTTCTGCAGTTGTCTCTATCGCGTTCTGCGGTATAGGCTTGAGGTAAGGGAGACAGCTATAGATATTTACACGTACTTTTTTTCATTTCTCTAGCCCCTGGTGTATCCTCTTAAGCATTCGTGTACTAACTCACAAAAATTACGTGTTGAGTTATGAATGTAGTTATGTTCTTTAAACGATTTAAAACAGGACTGCATTCAAAATTTAACAACAAACATTTTTGTGGGTTAGGAGGTTAGGACACAAATGCTTAACAGCGACCAAATATCCTTCATTTATTTCTCCAAGCCAATATCCATACAAGATGCGAACAGCGAAAGTGTGTGTGAAAAATAGGACTCAAATTATCTCCATACCACATTAAATTCTGTTCAACGGTTTGGGCGTGAAGAGGTAACAGACAGACGGACAGACAGACACACTTTCGCATTTATAATATCTATATATATAAAACTCAAAGGTGACTGACTGACATGGTGATCTATCAACGCACAGCCCAAACCACTGGACCGATCGGGCTGAAATTTGGCAAGCAGGTAGATATTATGACGTAGGCATCCGCTAAGAAAGGATTTTGATCAATTCCACCTCCAAGGGGTTAAAATAGGGGATGAAAGTTTGTATATAATAATACTTCTTAACGCGAGCAAAGCCGCGGGCAAAAACTCGTTATTAAATAATTAAGTATATCCTAGCTCGATTATAATTAACTCGGACATTAAGAACATAAGGACTACTGTGTGCACATCAGAAATCAGTAGGTCTGCAATCTAAAGTCAACATTCATGTTCATAGTTATTTTACATCTGATGCGACCTCTATAGCATAGACATAAGTTTCACTGTTGCATGAACTTCGTAGTGACACTATGATTTATTGTAGAATATTCCCACTACGCACCACGAGGCGATGGAAACCTTATAATATTATGCCAAAGTGTTAACTTTAAGATCGTACGAAAATTTCAACTGTCTAGTTAGCGCATTTCCTTCCAGACGGACGGACAGACAGACAGCGAAATCTTAGTAACAGGGTCCCGTTGTTAACCTTTGGGTACGGAAACCTAAAAACGTCCAATAACTGTCAATAACCTGACACCGTCCGATCGCGATCTACCAATAGCGTCTCCCCGTGCGCGCACCCTCCCCGCTTACTCCTCACTCACTCCTCGCTCCATCAAAGAGACCTAAAAACGAAAAACGCGCATTCCCCTTCCATTTTGGTCTAACGATCTAAAAGTTATTAGATAATTTAAACAAAAAAAAACTGGCCAAGTGCATGTCAAGCCACGCGCAATATAGGGTTCCGTACCGCTAATTTTTGATTGGTCAATGACAGGTCATTTATAACGTATTTAATGTTTTACACTACTAACATCAGTAACGTTCAAAGGAATTTGAATGAAAAGTTCCTTTATACTTCGCCGAATACTTACCTTTTTTTCTTTGATCTACTATTACTCAATAACTTACATGAAGTCTTCTTAGCCTATATGATATGATAGAGATCCTTTAAATTTTTTTCACATCTCTAGAAGCAACCGTTTAGCCGGTTTAGCTGACTAAAGACACTGGACTTTAACGATTTTTTCCATTTAAAAACTTCATATTTCACAATGATCTATGAATAAGTACTCGTAATATTTTGGGCGCGAAAAAAATCATCCCCGCTTGATGTGTAGCAGTCCCCAGGGTCAGGGAAGATCCCATAATTTTTTTTAAAGATTTGAATACCATTTTGTCGGCACCTGATGGAAAATAGGAATAGGTTTACAGCAAAAGAAAAATCGACCGTCCATTCAATAGATATAATTTTAATAGAATGACATAACAAATGACAGTTGTGAATATCATAGGAATTAAAAAGTTAGAAACCTTGATTTGAGGTTTACATAATATACTTGGATATTTGTACTCTAGTACGTATATTCCAACAGTCCCCCTCAAATATTCAAGTAGTAACACAATCAGAACTATTTTATAATAATTAATTCAATGTTTAATTTCTTACTGAAATAACTTAGCTCAAGTTTACACTGAACTTAGCTTACTGAATTCAACTAAAACAAAAATATATCACTTTAACTATTATAGATTAACTTCAATCATAAAAATAATTAATTTCACAATTTAAATTAAATTTAATTTACTCCTTATTTCAAGAAACTTTGGAGTATGTACCATCTTAGTGAAGATATCAGCCAGTCGATTTCCTGTGGAAACATATTCTAACTTTATTACTTTGTTAGTAATTTGTTCACGAGTAAAGTGGTACTTTATGTCGATATGCTTCGACCTTTTATGATTTGTTGGATTATTGGCTATACCGATGCAGCTATTATTATCCTCAAATATAATTATTGGCAATTTTACTGGAATCAAAATACTATTTAATAAGGATT
Source organism: Aricia agestis (assembly GCF_905147365.1). NCBI lineage: Eukaryota > Metazoa > Arthropoda > Insecta > Lepidoptera > Lycaenidae > Aricia > Aricia agestis. The sequence continues at coordinate 5,970,589 of NC_056424.1, read as the reverse complement.
TTATCCAAATTGCTTCTCTAACTGCTTCAAATAATGCCATATATTCGGCTTCTGTTGAGGAAGCGGCGACAGTGTTTTGCTTACGCGTATTCCACGATATTGTACAATTATCGAAAATTTTAAAAACATGTCCAGTTGTACTCTTTCTATCAACTAAGTCGCCTCCCCAGTCAGAATCTGCATAACCAACAACCAATTGTTTAAAATTACATTTTACATAGGTCAACTTTAAATTAACAGTGCCTTTTATGTATCTCAATAAATGTTTTAAGCATAGCCATAACTCCTCATTATTTTTACTTTGATATCGACTTAGAATACTTATTGCAGCACAAATGTCTGGCCGGGTGCATAGCATCGCATACATAAGACACCCTATGACATTTTTACAAGGTGCATCATAATGTACGTCTGAGCTTAAAGCTTCATAATCTAATTTTGATGGAAATGGTGATTTTGAAAGATTACAATCACTCATGGAATACTTATTCAAAACACTTTTAAGGTACAAAGATTGATCTAAAGTTAATTTACATTCAGTTCGTTCTATTTTAATGCCTAAGAACAGTTTTACTTCATTTAAATCTGTCATACTAAATTCTTGCATTAAACGTTTTTTATATAAATCCATAATTTGTTTATTTTTGGTACATAATAAAACATCATCTACATAAAGCACAATGTATACATTTTCATTCATACTATTTTTATTTAAAATATATAAACAAGGATCTACCTGTGAATGTTCAAAACCTATAGCCTTAAGAGTATGATCGAAACGTTCATACCAACACCGAGAAGATTGTTTTAAGCCGTATAGCGACTTACTTAATTTACAAACTTGATTGGAATCCGCTGTAACGCCTTTCGGCACTTCCATATAGATATCCTCTTTAAGAATTCCATTTAAAAACGCGGTTTTTACATCCATATGATGGGCATGTAAGTCAAACTGATTTGCAAGTGCTAAAACAAATCGTAAAGTTGTAATGCGTGCTACTGGAGCGAACGTTTCGTCATAGTCTTGTAAGTATTGTTGTGTGAAGCCACGAGCGACTAGTCGCGCTTTATAGCGTGTAGGTTCACCCAACTCATTCTTTTTAATTGTAAAAACCCATTTAGAACTAATAATATTTACATTTTGAGGTCTTTCTACAAGACTCCATGTATTATTACTTTTAATAGACTCTAATTCACTCTCTATTGCTTTTAACCATTTACTAGAATCATCTCTATTAAAAATATCGTCATAATTATTAGGTAACATTTCATTTGTTGTAAGTGATAGATAAGAGTCAGGATCATCCATTTGTTTGTAATCAATTGCGGGCAATTTTTGAATTCTTTCACTACGTCTCAGTTTGCTAGACGAAGGTTCAGCTTCTGAGCTCATGTGAGGACTACTGTGTTTGTTGCCTATTAACTTTGCCGATTCATTATAGGGCTTATTAATTTCGGCGGGAATTTTTACTGGTACCAAATTGTTGACAGGTCTAGAGGATTCAAAATTCAACTCGTCAAATACAACATCCCTTGCAATTAGGAAATGATTATTTTCTACATTAAATAATTTATAACCATTTTGGTCGTAACCGACTAGTATGGCTTTGAAAGACTTTTCGTCAAACTTCGATCCCTTAGTTTTGTCATGAACGTAAGCAGTAGAACCGGAATTAATTTTCGGTTTTTTATTATGCCACATCTCGTATGGTGTTTTATTATTAGGAAGCGCTTTTGTGGGAAGCCTATTTGTTATATATGTAGATGTTAATATAGCTTCGCCCCAATATGACTTATCTAACTTCGCACTTGTAACCAATGTTCGCGCCATTTCGGTTAACGTACGATTCATGCGCTCTGCGACACCATTTTGCTGTGGCGTGTACGGTACAGTCAAATGATAAGTTATTCCCTTGCAAACGCAGTAATTTTTGAACTCATTAGAGAGATATTCTCGCCCATTATCGCAATACAAATTTGTTACTTTGAAGTTAAATAGATTCTCACTCTTAGCTACAAAGTCTTGGAAACATTTAAGTACCTCAGACTTAGCATACATTAAATAAGTAACATTGTAATGCGTAAAACCGTCAATAAAAGTTACAAAATAATTTTTATCGTCAATAGTAGTAGGTGTAATCGGGCCGCATACATCAGAGTGAATAATAAACAATGGTCGGTTATTATTAATTTTATCTTTACATTTAGAAAAAGGTAATCGAGCTTGTTTGCCAAGTATGCAAGACTCACACAACTCATCTGTAGGTATTACAATATTATCAAAAATTTTACAATCGCATTCATCAACTACATTTTTCAAAATATTAAGTTTCTGCTTATTTAAATGGCCAAGTCGACCATGCCACAACTTATATTCTTTTAAACAATCTTGTTGTTTTTCAGAAACTACATTTAAATTACACTAAGATTTATTAATTTGAAAAGTAATACTAAATAAATTATTTAAATTCTCACCAGTCATGTAACATTCTTTTTTTTACCAAAAATTTGAACACCGTTATTACCAAAAATAACCGTCATACCAGCCTGTTGCATGCGATTTACCGATAATAAATTGTAACGTACCTCCGGCGAATACAAAACGTCATCGATTGAACCTAAAATTCCTAAATTAGTGGTTACTTCTATTCGTCCTTTACCGAACGCAAGTATCGAAGCTCCATTTTTGGCAACGCCGATCTTCAGGGGTGTAGGTAATTGCACGTAGGAAGTAAAAACATTCTTAACATTTACAATATGATCTGTCGCACCAGAATCTAAAAGAAAACAAATCATATTACTGTTACAATAATTTGAAGTGCGTAACTTACATTTTGATAACATAAAAGCGAAACCGCCCTCATCATTGTCGTTGCACGGTTGAACGCTGTTTGCAGTTTTCTTGATGTTTACAGATTGATTATTTTGTTGCAACTTCTTGAAATATCGACAATCCTTCTTGAAATGGTTTCTACGTCCACAATAATCGCAATACATTTTTGATATTTTATGCAATGAATTCCTGGGCATATAATTATTTTTCTTTTGAGTGTAGTAATTGTATTTGTTTTTATAAAAACTTGACGACTTATTATTGGCATATTTCGTATTCCCTGTTTGCAGGGCTTTCAGTCCTGTCGTAGGTTCCGCCTTCAATTTTACTTCGTGATCTAGTAGGCGAGTTTTTACAAACACCAAATTTAGCTGCTCTTCGCCGAGTGTTTCCAACGCAGTAATAACGCCGTCGTATGAAGTGGGTAGCGTGAGCAATAGATGCGATATTTTATCCATTTCATCCAGCTTGGCACCAGCGGAGATCAATTCAGTTACCAAATTATCGAAACTAGTAAAATGTTGTAATAGTGTCAAATCCGGCTGTAACTTGAGGTTCAATAGCTGTTTTCGCAACGCTAATTGCGTTGCCAAGCTCCTCCGTTCGTAAATCTTATCCAGATTTTCAAAAATAGATTTGGCCGTTGCTGATCCCTTCGCAAAATTTAAAAATGCGTCACCCAAATACTCTACGACTGTACCTTTGGCTATCATATTTTTCTTCGACCATTCAACATCGGCATCCTCTGGAGTTTCGGAATCAACAACACATAGCACTTGAAGTTCCTCCAGCAACGATCTTATGCGAAATTTCCATGTACTATATCGCTCGCCAGTAAACTGATGGATATTTCTCTTGTTGCGCGAATCCATTATTATTTATGCAAAAAAAAACTTGTATTTAACTTTTAGCTACAGTTAGCGACCTGGGCCCATTACCTGATGGAAAATAGGAATAGGTTTACAGCAAAAGAAAAATCGACCGTCCATTCAATAGATATAATTTTAATAGAATGACATAACAAATGACAGTTGTGAATATCATAGGAATTAAAAAGTTAGAAACCTTGATTTGAGGTTTACATAATATACTTGGATATTTGTACTCTAGTACGTATATTCCAACAGCACCATTAATATTATGTGCATACTGTTCATGCTGAATTACAGCTTTGTAGGTCTATAGCAAAACCGCGGAGAGACAGACAGACAGACAGACGGATGGACAGACGAAAACTATAAGGTTGACTACGGAACCCTAAAAACTACTTCAAACAGTATTTCCTTATTAGGGGACCACCTGTCCTGACCTGACCAAGTATCCTCTTTCGGAAAAAAAAGAATCATCAAAAACTGCGAAGGCGTCCGCGGAGAAATTTACATAAAAAAACATAATATTTACGCTCGAATTGAGAAACTATTCTGTTTTGAAGTCGGTTAAAATTATGAGACTAGGCCTCGTGGTTTGGCTTTGGATTATAGTAGAGCATAGTATATTGTGATCGAAGATAGAGTTTGACAATTAATATTTGATCAAGATAAAATAAGTAATAATATTTCGCGAAATAGGAATATTATTTTGTCTCATACATATTGTAATTTTCGAACGATCATTAGAACGTCCGCTCATTAGTAAATAAGGAAAACCATAAAATAAATAAAGGTAGAATTTTAAAAACAAAAACAAGTTTATAATGCCATGGGAGACGATGGGGAGTCTCAAGAAACACCTCGAATAGAGACTCGGAAGTTCCGAAACTTGAGAGAGAATGGGCGTATAGTGTATGTAACCCATCAAAATATGCTCATGTGGCAATTTCTACCACATTTATTAGTGAATGAACCGGGTAACGAGTATACAGTTCACCTGACGGTAAGCAGTAGCCACGTCTATTGACATTGGATATAATATAATAATATAATATAATATCTAGGGACGCTTCACACCACGTCAGTCTGGCCCCGTGGTAAGTACCTGAAGAACTTATGTTACGGGTACCGGACAACGGAAATATATATTTAATACTTTTATACTATACACACATTTAAGATTTTTATTATATGGTACACATATTTAATACACATCCATGACCCAGGAACTTTGAAACCATTTTGTTCCGTCGGCGGGATTCAAACCCGCGACCTCCGGCTTGAGCTACCGACAGCCTACCAACTGAGCCACAGAGGTCGTCAAAATGTAGCCTATGTCCTTTCTCAGACTCTAGAATAACTGTGTACAAAATTTCATTGCAATCGGTTCAGTAGTTTTGGCGTGAAAGCAAGACAGACAGACAGACAGAGATACTTTCGCATTTATAATATTAGTATGGATAAATAAAGATAGCAAGTTATAATGTCCAGTTTCTGAGGTTTTTGACAGAAGGCTTTCGACCTTTTCTATAGCATGTATTACTGCAATGTTTTCACGCTAGAGGCAGCACCAGCATAGACAGTAAGTATACAAAAAATTTTGTTCGACGTTTGAGAAAGTTTCCGTCAATATTCTGATATGACGAGTGCAACATGTCGGATTTGGTCGGATAATTTACTGCAACGCTACGCTGCAACGACTTCGGTCTTCTCCGACCTTTACATAATATTCTCTATTGCGTTCTTGCTCGGTAAAATTTTGACGCTGGCCAATCAAAGGCGCTCCGAATACACTTCAGTAAAAAAAACTCAAAAAACCGGCCATTACATGTGTAACTCCTCTAGTGTTACGGGTACTATTCGTGCCGAAGCATAGCTCTCACGACACAAACGTCTCTTCCTCATACACAATGTGATAACAAATAACTGATAAGCGATAAGATATATAGTCAAAATACGATCACATGTTTATCGCTATCTTCACCTCGACATTAAAAAGTTTAATCAACTTGTGACTTTGTCAACACTTTCCTTCTTAATCATCGTCATCAGCCTATCGCCATCCATTGGTGGACGTTAACGCTTGATTACACCTACCGAATGTAGAGGCGAGACGGTGCAAACAGACAATTTGTTTGGCCGAGAGCACTGTTTCGCCACGTGACGTCGTACGACGTCGTACGATGTCGTGTCGTAGTTTCTTACGACGCGCATCGTAGTCCCACGACACGACGTTGTATCGTGTTTTTGTGTCCCGGCCGCGCCGTAACGAGTGCCCTCAGCCGAGCACTACATTATATTATGATTTTTTAATGTAATAAGGGGGCAAACGAGCAAGCGGGTCACCTGATGGAAAGCAACTTCCGTCGCCCATGGACACTTGCAGCATCAGAAGAGCTGCAGGTGCGTTGCCGGCCTTTTAAGAGGGAATAGGGTAATAGAGGAGGGTAGGGAAGGGAAAGTTATTGGCTCGATCGAGCAAAACCGCATGTGAGTACTTAGCATTACAAACGAGAAATGACGTTGTTAGAGCAGGACGCGACATTCTCGGCCGATTGTTTGAGTCTCAAAACGGTTATGTAGTAGCCCTACAAGCCTTAAGCCTCCCCCAAAGAGCGCCTGCCATTCCTTTATAAAAAAAATTAAACTATTTTTCTGCCTTGTGTGATATTATGAAAAAGCCATTAATTAGAAAATGCCACATGAAATAGCTTACTTACAGCGTGCTCTTACTTTAGAGTAGGTACTAGGTACTAGTAGTTATTGTACGTTATTAGAAAATATTATACAGTCTACAGTCTACCACCTCTTACATCCTCCAGTTTTCCTAAGCGATTTTAACGCTTTGCTCGATCTACCTTTCTACGATTTACCTTTGTAATGTCAATAATATACGAGAAAAATCTAACACATTTTATAAGCGTATAATATTATTATACTTTTAATTGCTTAGGTTCTCTGAGGTCAAACCTCCATCATTTATAATGCACGATAAGTACAGTGGCTGACAACCACAATTTGTAACATTTCGACCTTATTTCTAAGCAATAAAGTTCAAAAACCAAACTGCAGGAGACAAAGAAACTACTACGTACAGCACAAAACAACATCCGATGCAATGCAGATAAAAATATTGTTATGCTAAAAACAAGTCATATAGGTACAAGTGTATTGATTTATTTTACAAATGCAAAAGTAAAAAAAATATTTTATGTACGAGTTTAGCTCTTTGATTTTGGGCATAAAATTAATTTTTGTTGCAAAAAATAGTTCGTACATCCAAAAATCCTAAGGAACATGTAATGAGAGGACACAGGGTTTATGATCCGCGACTCCGTACACGGAATCAATCCGACAGGAACCATTCATTTACGACTGTAAAAAGTAGCCTTAAAGCCTATTTATTATATTTAGTTACCATATTTAGTTTTACAAAATTCAATACTACAAGTGATATAAGGAGAGTAGCTAGAGCTTAGCTAATTTAAGTAGGGGTCAGAAATAGCGACTAATACTTTAAATTACAAAAATATGTAAGTGAAATCCCCTCAAAAACAATTTCATGTAAAACGGTGCCAAGATAAAGATAATTTCAACCTTTTTAGTGTTAGTGTGTAAGTTTTCACTTTTCAGATCTCAAGTGCCAAATTTAAAAAAAATCAATTAATCATGATTTATTTAATTTCTTACCGGAATATGGGTTTGACTAAATAACTAATAACTTTTTATTTTTTAATAAAACTACAATTTTTTGTACTAGCAATATTAAAATGAATGAATGACCAACAAAGCATGGGGATTCCCCATTTTCCCGCCGGACGTTTATTCGTTCTCCTACTGTCGTCATACGTCGTCACAATAATATTTGTGATTTGTGATATTTGTTGTGAAAATGACTGGGTGAAAGAAGGATCCCATTTGGCAGCATTTTACTGAGATTCACAACGTTAATAAAAAGGGTTGTAGTGCAGTATGTCGCAAGTGCCGTAAAGAGATACAGGGAATAGCACAGTGACTTACAGACCATTTTAAGTCGTGTAGCACGCAAAGTAAGTGATTTTAACAAGCATTTATTGAATTTTTACCCTGCTTCCTGACTGAACTTTTACGTTAGTTGGTACTTATTGTTAATTGTAATAAAAGTAACATTAGTTTTTCTTAATTCTAATAAACGATTTTTATAGAAAAAGTATAGTTTGATTTAAATCACTGATTTCAATTTAAAAAATCACTAAACGCGGGGCTAAAATGGTCGCTTTGAAGAATCATGATATGAATCATAATATGTTTAATTTTTCTAAAACGCAAAATGCAACTCTGCTTGCAATTCATTTCTGTATTTTTGTATTGATTTGATATTTGTCAGTTTGACAGTTTTGACAATTCATTTGCTGAATTGATTGAGAGGAATTGCTAAATGTGACCATTTTAGCCCCGCTGATCTCAACTCAACAAGGACAATTCCACAAACTTAAAGGCACCAAACATTTCCATTCCATAACTTTCTTATCTCGAATATTTTAATGTGAAAGTGTGAAAATATTTGCCGAAGAAATTAATATCACAAGCCGGTTAGATAGCCTAAATGTAATGATTACTGTCACCGTCGACCTTTTTTTTTTTTTTTCGACCTAATTAACTACGTGATTTCTTTACCATTAGTAAAATAATAACATATTTTCCAATCACTTCGTCAGCAAATTGGCCAACAGCTGCAACGCGTTTCGTTAATTAAAAACACCACACTTTATTTAACCTCTTCACGCCCAAACCGCTGAACAAATCATACCACCTGCAACTTTTCGCCATCGTCCCACGCGAAAAATATACCATCCTCATCACCTTGATGAGTGGCAGTCTTCCACCGCGCGTTTTTCGCGTAACTTTCTGCCGCGCACTGTAAAACTCTGGAACGAACTGTCACCAGCAGTATTTCCGGACCTACACGACCTGCAAACCTTCAAGAAAAGAGCGTATTCCCTCTTAAAAGGCCGGCAACGCACCTGCAGCTCTTCTGATGTTGCGAGTGTCCATGGGCGACGGCAGTTGCTTACCATCAGGTGACCCGTTTGCTCGTTTGCCCCCTTATTTCATAAAAAAAAAAACCAATCATTTCCATTCCATAACTTTCTTATCTCGAATATTTTAATGTGAAAGTGTGAAAATACATATATGCCGAAGAAATTAATATCACAAGCCAGTAAGATAGCCTTATGTAATGATTACTGTCACCGTCGACCTAATTAACTACATGATTTCCTTACCATTAGTAAAATAAACAATAACATATTTTCCAATCACTTCGTCAGCAAATTGGCCAAGAGCTGCAACGCGTTTCGTTAATTAAAAATATCCATACTTTAACCTCTTCACGTCCAAACCGCTGAACCAATTTTGCTAAAATTTGGTATGGAGATAGTTTGAGTCCCGGGAAAGTTCTTTCGCGATAAACGAGTTTTGTCGCAACGGAGTTGCAGGCGTCCTCTAGTTCTTTACTAAAGGTTGCCCACATTTTCGTTATGCAGACTGCTCTACGGTTTATCGGACTGCAATCATATATTTTGCCGTGATATAGGATTTACTAGGACTCCTAGGTCCTCCATATCAAACAATTAAATCGGCTCAGTGTTTTGTCGTGAAGGGACTGCTACCTCTTGTCTGTCTGAAGACTGAAGAGTCTTCAGACAGACAGACACACTTTCACATTTCTAATATTACAATGATTAGTACGATTGTCTTTATTATTATTGTCTTATAACTTAATTTTTAGATGTCTTACGATTCCATCATTGTTTTGATAAATTATTCGTTACACAATTAAATTACATTATATATGGCTTCCATTAATGTATAATTAGCATTTTAATCAATCTTCAAGAAAATTTTGATTGTATATATTTTTGTGTGAAGAATTTTAATTTTTCGGTAAAATATTTTAACTGCTAACAGTTTATGCATCTAAGTTCTTAGCCCTAAATTAAATAAGTACTTATTTCAGTTTTAAAAGTTTACTGTAGACTTAATACAAGAAAGGTGTTCTTGTATTGGCCATTTTTAACCGACTTCCAAAAAACGAGGAGGTTATATATTCGGCTGTGGAGATATATACAGGGTGTAACAAAAACAAGTGATAATAATTTAGGGTGTGTACGTGTTCCCAGTAGAGAGTTCTCTGTGAAAGTAGCAGCGCTGAAAGACCAACAAATTTTTTCACTTTTGTATGGGGAAACTCGTGACGCTTGGGCCCTTGCCCATACAAAAGTAAAAAAAAATTTTGGTCTTTCAGCGCTGCTACTTTCACAGTGAACTCTCTACAAGGAACAAGTACACACCCTAAAGTATTATCACTTGTTTTTGTTACACCCTGTATATATATATATATATATTTTTTTTTTGTTCAACCACTACTCCGCCGTTTGTGAACCGATTTTCAAAATTTTTGTTTTGTTATATTATTACGTTTCACTCCAATTTGGTCCCATTTTCACAAAAGTGGTGATCTGATGATGGGATCCATGAGTCATCGAGAGAACTCCTCAAAATTTATATGGAAACATATGGTGATTTTGGTTTTATGAGAAGCATCCTAAGCATATGCTACCGCTACCAAATAGCTGAATCTTTAGTTCTCTGACAGAATATTTGAAACTTTTGGAACTGGCACCGACTTCAAAATTATGAAGATGGAGTAGAGAAATAGTTGAGGTTTAGCCGAATTCGGAAAAAGGCAGGTTTAGCCGAATAGGAAAAAATATTTAATACTTTTTAGTTCATATTATATAAGGATGTTATTATTGTTTTTACCTTGGAAGTCGGTTTTAATTTTTTGTTAAAAATAATTAGTAATAATGAATGAGAAGGTATTAGTATTTTAACAAAGTATTATTATGTCATCACTATTCACTCACGGATTTTATCATTTCCGTGATTCCGTCCGTGAAAATTCCCGACGTTACGGATGCTTTCCAACAGACGTGGTCACGGGTGGACAGTGGGTCGGATGAACAAAACCGTTAAGAGGATACAACAGGGGCTAGAGAAATGAAAAAAAAGTACGTGTAATATCTATAGCTGTCTCCCTTACCTCAAGCCTATACCGCAGAACGCGATAGAGACAACTGCAGAAGATCCAGAAAATCAACGATTCGTTGTCCCCTGATTCCTTCTCCAAAACTTAACCGATTTAAGTACTTTTTTCATTAAAGATTAAAAAAAGGCTTGAGCTGTGTTCCTATGTTTTGCTTTTTTTGTATAATCTAGCCAAATCTGTTTTCTGGACGTTTGAACACAGTGGAAAATCTGGCCATTTTTTTGGGTTTTTGAACGTTCATATCTTATTTAATAATTAAATTATGAAAAAAAAGAAAACATAGGGACATTGTATTAGTGGCCGTAGATATTCAGGAAAAAAATTATAACTCTACTAGCATTATCCAGGGAGGAAACAGGGGACAACGTTTGTATGGAAAAAAGGGCGGTGTGGAATCCTCAGCACCGGTGATCGCGACAACAATAGAATACAATAGCATTTCCAAGAATCCGCGATCGAAGGACGTGTAATACTCGCGTAAATTTAAGAAATCATTAAAGTATTAACTCTACAAAGGTTGGTGAAATAAAGTTTTAGTCTATAAAAATTATACCTATCGTTTATCATGACCCGTGAGATTTACACTAGATAATATAATATTATTATGATCAAGCTTTTATTAATTGCTTATTGCGGGTTATTGTTTTTTTTTAATATATAATATATTTCTTTTATTGCTAATAAACAGTTTACTAAAAAAAATGCACTCACCGGTTGGATAGCATACTGTCCATCGAAAACATTAATAAGAAAATTAACAAACATTGCCAATTCACCACCAACCTAACAACCCATCTTCAAACGTACAAAATGGTGCGCAGTTAAGCCAAAACTGAATTTTGATGAATAAAATTTACTTAAATTTACCCAAGGATTTAATTAAAGAAAATTTTTACTAGCCCATGAGAAGAACTCGTCATCTGCGACGTCATATTGTTGGTTTGATTATTGTATCCGTTAATAAATTATTTATCTTACTGTGTGTAACTAAATATATATGTATTATCAATCTTTCTCATTAATGTGGTATGTGGAGATGGTATTAGAATAAGCTGGATCTAGATTTTAGAGGCAGTTTTAGAGGAAGAGTAAGTTATAGACTAGTGACAGTAGTCTTTAATCTTTTGAGGCTCGAGTCTCGACTTGGCGGGAAACTGCCGTGCCCCCAGATATTATGAATACCATTAATTTTTAATACCTATCCTCTTTTTGTTTTCAAAAACTTTTCATAAAGTTATTATAATATTTGTTATATAATTCTGTTAACTTATCTCCGATGCGGTAGCGCCGACATGCTCAAATAGAGGGCGACGTTGTATGTTTTAAATATTTTAAAATTTTTTATATTATAGTCAGATATATAAATAATGTATCTGGGGGCACGGCAGTGCCCCCGCCAAGTCGAGCAAAAAAGCGGCACGGCCGTACCATCCTTTTCCCGAACCAATAATATAAACACAATTGCACATACGGCACAATCATAACTGCTTTGTATGTTTGTATGTGGGTACAGGTGCTATGTAGAGCATGAAGATAAAATATATAATCCCCCCCCCCCCCCCCCACCAGTTTCGGTGAAGGTTCAAACCCAGGCCAGTATGTGAGCAGTATTCCTTTTGCGCCCTCTATTCCTTTTACTCTCAAGTCTCAACTCTCATAACCCAGTGGGACGGACGACCGATACGACGGGCGAGAGATCAGGCGCAGGATCGACCTTATACATGCCCATCCGACGCAAGGATCATCTCACTTGTCACTTGTCAGACAAGCAGGTGTCGTAACTCCTAACCAATTGGAAATAATACGTTTCCAACGCATGAATCAAATTCACGACCTCTAAGTCAAGAGCCAAGCTCTAAACCACGAGACCACGGAGGTGTTAAAACTGATTAATCTATGCATTATAAGGCCTTCTTGGCCTCTAAAATTGTATGAAGATTTTATGGTCATTAATATTTATGATCAGCTGTTGGTATTAGTGGGGTGGATTATATCGGATTAGTGTAGCGTAGAACAAGTGGAGCGAAATTTTTCCGTTGCTGATAACAGGCTACGAATGCTAACTATAAAGGTTCGCGCTCACTTTGTCGACGCGTGCCGAGGCGTGCCGGGGCGGGTCGGGGCGCAGCACAGCGCAAAATGCGCTATAGCACACTATTGCCGGGTCGGGTCGCATCGCATTGACGGATTTTAACGCTCACTGTGCCGGGGCGTGCCGGGGCGGGTCGGCGCGCAACGCATTGCCGGATTTTGAGCCGAGGCTTGCCGGACCGCATCGCATTACATCCGCGCGCCGCTTGCTATAGCACAGTGTTGCCGGGGCGCAGCGGGTCTTGTCGAACCGTGTCGCATTGACGCAAATCCGTCGAGCAAAAATCCACGCCGATGCGCCCCGGCACAGTGTGCGATACTCGCATCCGCTTCCATACAAAATGTATGGAGGCGGATTTTTGCGATGCACCCCGGCACGCTGAGCCCCGGCACGGCCCGTCTCAGTGTGCTCACTCCTTTATCGCAAAGGTTTTATACTTAGGGTCAATTCACATTGCGACGTGACGAAACAATGCGATGAAACCATACTAATATTAGAAATGCGAACGAAGAAAGTGTGTCTGTCTGTCTGTAACCTCTTTACGCCCAAGCCGCTCAACAGATTTTCATGAAACTTGTGGATATAGCTTCTGTGAAAGGAAATAAGATACTTATTTGTACCATTGGTACATTATCGTTGAAGGAGTAAATTAAACACAGAATACTGTATCACTGAACACTACTCCCGGCCGCGGCTGGTAAGCAAGTGGTCGACAGCTCTCACTCTGGCGGCCATCTTGTCACAGCCTCAACCTGATTGGTAGTAAGGCGGCCATCTTTATTTATCCATACACTACATTATTTATCCAGAAAAATGTACGGATCCCGCGCGATAGATTAATTTTGGGGCAACAAAATTGCGGGCGTCATCTAGTGCTAAGTTAAGACATACAATATTGAAACAGAATGCTTTGGGACCATCCATAAAGTACGTCACACGATTTTCATGATCTAGACCAGCCTCCCGAAAAAAAACATCGCATCCCCTCGTCATGTTGCAGTGTGATCTAACCCTTAACTCGAGTGCACAATAAGATAATTATAATCGCTACCTATAACAAATTAACAGCCGTGAGTAATCGAATATTAAGGATTGAATGAAACATTGTTTTGACATTGGTTAGGTTAACTAAGGTCCTGGGTTAGGTTAGGTTAGCCTCCTAACCTTAGAACCTAACCCAGGAGCGGTCTGTGCGCCGCGCCGGCCGCCGCTGCTGACTTGCTGAGTACGGAACGGCGACAGTCACTGCGCGTAGGCATTTACATATCATAAAATCGTGGTTTTAGCAATTTTAAATGATAAGAAAATAAATACAGCTCTTTTTTCTATCTGGAATAAACGATTTTTCATTGCTTTCTTTTTAGTTTAAATATCTTTTTTCACATAGTGATATGGAGCTGGCCCCTATAATAACAAATGCTATCCTCAAAAAGACCTTTCTATCGATGCATCGCTGTCAAAAGTCGCAGTGTGTCGCAAGGGGCCTAAGGGCTCGTTCAGACGTGCACGTGTTCTGAGCGTGCCGCTCGCGGATTCAGCGCGTTTTTTCCCAAACGTTATAGCAGAACACGCGCACGTTTGAACGAACCCTAAAGCTCTGCAGGATGAGTGTAATGGTGGCCATACACCATCCTTCCTATCGTCCAATCGGCATGACGCTAACTGTCATGCCAATCCACTCCCACACACGGTCAGTTCTAACTGATCCAATCGGTAGCGTCATGCCGATTGGACGATATGAAGGATGGTGTATGGCCACCATAACTGATCCTTATGTTGCTTGAGATGCTGTTCGACTAGTTACCTACATAATGTATGAATTATCTAATAAAACTAACAATATGCGCATAATAATACGTCAATCAAAGGTCTGGCCTATGATCTATTGATATTATCGTAGGATTTTAGATCGCTGAACACCAATTTGAAAATAAAACTATTGATTAGTGCTGAATTTGTACACGGCAAGCCTGACGGTTATGGGTGAAGCCAAACGAGCGTAATTTGCGAGTTGTGAGTCGCAGAATTTCGGCTGGCAGAAATTCTGATGCATTCAGTCTCATACAAAAGTCCTGTTTGAGCGTTCGAGCGTAATTTTGTGAGTCATGATTTGTATGAAAAGATATTATATTTACGCGGCAGAAATTCTGCGACTCACGACTTGTAAAATTACGCTCGCTTGGCTTCACCCTAAATCGTCGAAATCCATCCTTACTAACCTTAAATTATCGACAATAATATTATTAAATGCGGAAGTATATATCTGTCTATCTGTCTGACTGTTACCTCTTCACGCCCTAATCGTTGAACCGATTTTGCTGGGTACCTATATGGAGATACTTTAAGTCCCGGGATAGGACATAGGATACTCTTTATCCTGAAAAAATGTACAGTTCCCGCGCGATAAACCAATCTTGGCGCATCGGAGTTGCGGGCGTCATCTAGTAGTCAATAAAATGATGACTATATCTGTGCAAGACAATTTGAAATATGACCCCACAGTATTAAGTTACCGCTTACTAATCAATTCAGTACTGTTTCAGTACATGATAAAAACGACTTTGTCATTTGCAGGATTTTATCATGGTAATTTTATACCTACTCACACTTATCCCATCAATCGCCATGAGGCACCCGGCTGTCGCATAACAATTGAAAATCTATTGTGTCTGCAATTCCCACAATCGAGGTAATACCGTATGGACTCTTCTCAAACTATACAGGCATAAATCATAACCGTCTTGATTTGGCCTTATTTTTTAACCGACTTCTTGTTGGGTTTACATGGTGTCAATTTATTTGTCATTAATCATTATTATGAAATTATTGTTATTGATGTTTTTTGGCATACTCATCAAGAACTTTATAAAATTTGCATTATAATAATAAGTATTATTATAACAATCGAGGAAACACCTCTTGTTGTGTCCTCTGATAATGTTCTCTCTTGCTGATAAGATAAAGTAATTACAAATATTTAACAGACACTTCATGTTAATTGTTTTAATTTTACACACAAATCTTATAACGATTGCTACCCTACAATCCATTTTATAAGTATTCAAAAAGTTTTTATTAAAAAAATTATATTATAGTCAACAAGCGCTAGTATTTTTAATATATGAGAACTTTGGTTAATGTTACATACATGCATGTGTTAATGTGTTAGAAAAATTAGATTTTTTTTCTGGAAAAACATCCACTGAACCATAATATGACAGACTGACATAAAAAATGTTCAGTAATCTATTAATTATTATCTTTTAGCTGAATCCTTATTATACTCTGTTCAGATCAAATTGAATGTAAAAAAATGTAAACAAAGAGAACAATATGATACTCCGCTGTTAATGAAACCAAAATAAATACAGTGACACATTAATTTGGATGCATATTATTAAGTTTTTTATTTACATTTTACAACAATTAATTTACTTACTAATAAATAAATTAGTGTCTGAAATAAATTTTGTCCACATCTTTATGACTTCTGCAGTGAGCTACTTTCAGGCATAATATTATAGAATAATTACTGTGTACAATCCATATTCCATACTAAATTGTGCATGCAAAAGTGCCTATCGTCTGTTTGTCCGTCTCGTACCTTTACACTTAAATCACTAAACTACTTTTGATTGTAACAATATAATTTTAATCCCAGGATAATTTGGGTCGGGGGAGTAGGTATATTATCCCACAGAAAAGCATGGTTTCCGTGTCATAAACACATATTAATGTCATAAACAAATTAATAATTACTTTACTACAAATATTATTTATTCAATGTGACCTTAAAGTTGTTCATTATTAATTAATTATTTTTAAATAAAGAATGTCAACATTGTATTGATAGGCAATGGGACCTAGTTTCATGGACCCTGGGGCTAAAGGTCAATGGATATTATCTATTACTAATATATACAGACAAAATATTATATACTAATATAGTAGTGGTGTGTAATGTCTATTCTTCTAATTAGTGTGTCATAACTCATAATATGGACTACACAAACTATATTTACAAAATTCTAATAAGATAATTATGGTTACTGTTAGTTTGTTGTTATCCTGAGCATAAAGTATTTTCTTCTTAAAAGATTGCAAGCATTATATCTATAGTTTCATTTAATAGTAACAAAAAAACATAATTATACATTATTAACACCTAAGTTCAGGGTCATCTCCATCGTGGGTATCGCAGACACAATACATTTTCAATTGTTATGCGGCAGCCGGCTGCCACTTGGGTTAAAAAGTAATATATGAAACAATGTTTTATAATTAAAAAATGAAATTTTAGATCAGTAGTACTGTAATTATGTTGATTTAATTGTTTTGAAACCCTAGGAATTATTTTGAGTATAAAATTACTGTAACTTTTTCAGGGACAAAGTTTCTTATAATTAAAAATAACATAAAATGTTAGACATTTAAGAGAAATTTTAATTAAATTGCCTACTGCTTTCTTTTTGGTGAGTTAACAGCTATACTTACCTACCTTATTAAATAGTTTTGTTGTCTAATTATTTTGGAAGGTTGATAAAGTTTAAACAGAATAATTTATACTTTGTGTTCTTTAGTATGTTACAGCTAGGAATTTATTCCGCTTCTTATAAGAACCTAAGTAAAAGTTCTAGATTCTCGAAGATGACGAAGTACCAAGACGTATAAGGTGCGAATAAATCTTTATATTTCTATTAAAGAAAGTGCAAAATCGACTTACCAACGTGTTCTGGTATCCCAATCCGGCTTCATCGTCTGATGTTTCATCTTTCTTGTGAATTTCTTTCATGTTTAAAGTTTATTTTTGCAAAAATGAAAAACGAGTACTAAATCGCACACAATAACCTGTTTTCTAATTGCACCGTTTCACAGAGTACATAAATATTTTTCCCTTATAAATAACTTCACTTGTAACTTGATAACAATATAAAACAAACTAATACCTACGAATAAACACGAATTACAATAATTAATAATGTAACTTTGTTTAAAACTATTGCACGCACGTTCAAATAAAACGCCAACCACCGACCAACTGACATTTGACGTGAGTCGTGACCCAGTATATAATAAAGTACTCTGTGGTCGTGACGTTGACAAATGGGACGAAATTACGATTGCGATGACAAGCGACGATTGTTTATCATTCGGATTTTATTCGATTATTTATTTTTTAGGGTTCCGTACCCAAAGGGTAAAAACGGGACCCTATTACTAAGACTTCGTTGTCTGTCCGTCTGTTCGTCTGTCTGTCTGTCTGTCTGTCTGTCTGTCTGTCTGTCTGTCTGTCTGTCTGTCTGTCTGTCTGTCTGTCTGTCTGTCTCCAGGCTGTAACTCAAGAACGGTTATAGCTAGACTTCTGAAATTTTCACAGATTATGTATTATATCTGTTGCCACTATATCAAAAAATACTAAAAATAAAATAAAGTTGATTAGCCTTTGTAGCTCGTAATCAATAATGGTAACAGCTAGGCACTTGAAATTTTCACAAAAAACTTAATTATATTGTTATTTTAATAATTAATCTTTATATATAAAACTCAAAGGTGACTGACTGATTGACATAGTGATCTATCAACGCACAGCCCAAACCACCGGACGGATCAGGCTGAAATTTGGCATGCAGGTAGATGTTATGACATAGGCATCCGCTAAGAAAGGATTTTGATAAATTCCAACCCCAAGGGGTTCAAATAGGGGATGAAAGTTTGTATATAATAATACTTCTTAACGCGAGCGAAGCCGCGGGCAAAAGCTCGTTAATAATAAAAATCAAATACAAGTAAATATTTATTTAAGGGGGGATATCATACAAAAAAACCGGCCAAGTGCGAGTCGGACTCGCGCACCGAGGGTTCCGACAGCTTAAAGGTATTATAGACCTGAGTATTTAGTATGAATTTCAATTTAATACCTCTACGCGTTTATGAGGAAATGGGTAGTAAGTTTAAAATTATTAAAAAAAAATATATTATGTGATGTAACTAAAAATTTATGGTTTTCGTAATTTTTCCTTTATCTATGCTATAAGACGTTGCTTCGTACCAAATTTCAAGATTCTGAGTTCACGGGAAGCACCCTGTAGGTTTTGATTCCCTTGCAAGTGTCGAAAATTTGCGGCATAAACGGCTGTATCTTTTGATTGCGTTGGCTTAGAAGTTTGATTTTTTCACAGCTTCAAGGGACAGTAGACCTGAGTAATTGATATAAATTTCAGCTTCATGCCTCCACGCGTTCCTGAGAAAAAGGGTCTTGACAGACGGACAGACGGACAACAAAGTGATCCTATAAGGGTTCCGTTTTTTCCTTTTGAGGTACGGAACCCTAAAAACATAATTTTTTGTCCACTTTCGCTCTATACTGGTACGGAACCCTTCGTGCGCGAGTCCGACTCGCACTTGGCCGATTATTTTATTTATTATTATCACAGAACAATTGATACAGTAAAACAATAAAAACTGTTTTTATTTTTCTGTGATTACTTATTATTAGATATGTTTAAATCTTTCTTTTACTTGTATCTTCCAAGAACAACTAAAATGTTGCTTTCAGGCTTGGTGGGCTTAGGCTCAAAACTCTCTGACTAAATGGATGATCCATGCGGGAAATGGGATATTTTAAAAACCGGCCAAGTACGTGTCGGGCCACGCGCAATAGGTATAGGGTTCCGTTATAGTACCGCTAGAATTTGATTATTTTTGTATAGTTAATGAATGCACATTTTTAACGTGTTTTACACTACTGACAACATCATCTCAGTTACGTTAACGCCTCCGTGGTCTAGCGCGGCTCTTGACTCGGAGGTCGTGGGTTCGATTCCTGCGTTGGAAACATGTTATTTCCAAGTTTGGTTAGGACAATGCAGGCTGATCACCTGATTGTCTGACAAGTAAGATGATCCATGCGTCGGATGGGCATGTAAAAAGTCGGTCCTGCGCCTGATCTCTCACCGGTCGTGTCGGTCTTCCGTCTCACTGGGTTATGAGAGTAAAGGAATAGAGAGTGCTCTTGTGTACTGCGCACACACTTGGGCACTATAAAATTACTCCTGCGTAGCTGGCATAGACATAATATAACTATGGTAGCTGGCCTGGTTTCAATGAAACCGGCCACCGGCACCGGCAACCGTTGATCGACTATTACTCAATAACTTAATATGAAGTCTTCTTAGCTTAATAGTTTTCCTTTTAAATTCAGCATAATATTTCCTACCCCCGTGAATTTTTTCACATTTCCAGAAGCAACCGTTTAGCTGGTAGAAGGGGGGGACACTGGACTCTAACGATTTTTTCATTTTAAAACTTCATATTTCACAAATGGATCCCTCGGAAAATGGTCTTTGAATACTCATAATATTTGGACGAGAAAAAAATAAATCACAATTCACACCCACTTGATGTGTATCATATATGGGAGCCGGGTGGTACCATATTTTTTTTTTAAAGATTTTATATATCATTTTATCGGCGTCATTAAGATGTACATTCATGCAAAATTAGATAGAATAGACCGAAACTATAAGGGTTCCTAGTTGACTACGGAACCATGGTTGTGTGTGGTTTGCGGTATGCCTGACCTCTCACTGGTTGTGTGGGCTTATTCCTCCATGACAGACATTTATATATTTTAGTATTCCTCCCACCGGGTTATCGGAGTAAAGTTACAGGCGCAGACAATTTTCTGTGCCTACAGGGTGGAACAAAGCAAAGTGATTATAATTTAGAGTGTGTTTGTGTCCCTCGAGTTCATTGTGAAAGTGGCAGTAATGAAAAAGTAGATTTTTAAATTTTATGTGATTTGTGTGAGCAAGCGCCCCAGCGCAGCTCGTAGCGTCGTGAATTTGCCCATTCAATTTTTTTAAGGTTACTCTTTTAGAGCTAAGTACTTTCAAATGAATTTTATACAGGGGACTCAAGTGGGATGCACTTGAGTCCTCCACTCTTACCAGCTCTTTGTTGGGTTACACCTGCATAACTGTAGCTGAACTGATTTCAATGAAACCGACCACCAACACCAACATCCGTGTGGGCGCAACTTGCTTAGCATGACATGAGTACCGTACCTATCCAAAGATTTCGCTTGTCTATATTTTTACGTAAAAAACTACACTTGAAATGACTTGTAGTTACTTACTCATTAAATTCGCATATCAAAATCGCAGTTTTTATTAGAGTTTATTTTTATACTGTCAGTCAACCTTGACCACGACCACAAAAACGTTAAACCATTACTGATTGATTGTGTAATATCTGAGTACTACGTAGATACGTGGTCTTTATAAAGTACTCGGTCAATACGCATTCGCTAGTTTCGATAGCGAAGTTAGATGTCAAAAATGTATGGGATTCGTCATTCGACGTAACGCATCGTTATTTGTAATGCCACGGCCGCATATGCGTAGGTAGAGCTTCGCGCTAAAAATGATACTATTGGACGATCTGTTAGCACGAAGCACTACGCAGGTGCGGCCCGGACATGATACATATCTGTACCTATATAAGTAAGTAAAAAAAAATGGATTTTCAATTTTGTTAGTCCTGTATAACTCGAGAACGGCTAAATCGATTGGGCTTATTTTAGCCTTAAAATATTCGTAGTCCAAGGAAGGTTTACCGACATGTAAATGAGTGAGTGTACGCATAGGCATGCGTACAGCGCCTCCCTAATCTCCCACACTGCCTATGCGTACACTCACTCATTTACTTACAGGTTGAGGACTTGAGGTTTATTTCGCGGAAGATTGCTAAAAATAATAACATAGAAGATATTTTACAGTTCAAAAATATATAAACTAAAGAAGTTATGCTCATAGTTTGAAATGTTCAGGTAAATAATTATAATGTATTAAGTGACAGAGGGCTCTATCGATCATTGATCAGTGGCTATTGAAAGTTTAAAATCAGCCAAAATTCGTCCCAATGTCACAGGTACAGTTTTATAAATAGCTAAATAATTACAATTAAATAGATACCAATTGTTATAGAGCAAGAGCCCGTGAGGGCCAGACCTTCGTCTTTTTATAAAACCTGAAAGTTCTTCTGTGTATATCCCCAATACAGGTAAGAATGATCCCCACCCATGAAACCTGGGTAATGGTGGCTTTGGCAGGTAATAGGTAGCAAAGGTGTAAAAAATTCCGCCTCAAATTTATCAATTTATAAAACTCAATTTCTTTATATTTTATTCATAATAATATTAAAACTCGCGTTGCTCATTGCCAGACACTTAATATGGTTACAACCCCCTGCCGGACACCCCTAAACTATTATAATTTGTAATTATACTTACGTTATATTATAAAAGCTAAATTTTACATATGTTTTTTGGAGAACTATTTAATAATGTTTCCTTAGTAGCCGGACAGTTTCGAGGGTTCTATCGTCCTGCCAGACGTATTGAATGTGTACAATACTTGTGAGCGCGAGGAGCATATATAGCAACGGGTGCGAGTGAAATAGAGTGTTCGGTCTATTGCGATCCTTTACTGCGCATCAGCTGCTTATTGTGTATTATGCAGTGAGCGGTTATGCTGATAGTAAACGTATATTGAACGTTGTATTATTTTTCTGTGTAATTCATAAAATAAAAGTGATCTAGTTGTAATTGAAAGTTATCATGAGTGAAGAAGAAGTGAAAGTAGTTTGCTTCGTTTGCAAAAAAAGTGGTGAAGATATAATAATGTTTTCTGAGGAGACTTTAAAAAGATGTCAGAATATTCTAAAATTAAGAAAAATACACAAACTTAAATATAAAGACATTATTTTACCTAGTGAATATACAGAGAGTGGTTATCACAGAACATGTTATAAAGCATTTACAGGTCTAATGAAAAAATACTTCAGCTCTGAACCTTTAAGTTCTGAAAAAAAAAAAGAAAAAAAACAAGCAAGTTGTGTAGTTACAGGCAAGTCCTTTCCAACTTCGTCGTCCACACCAGATTTGAGTTCGGAACCACCTGTTTCAGAGTCTTCATCAATAGAATCTACAACAATCTCTCAACAAATTTTATTTTCCCAGTCAATAGAAGCACAACCGTCAACATCTCAAGATGAATCTTACTTACAGCCTGTACCTACAGAATCTTCCACGACACCACAGCCAACTCCAATTTCTGACTCAATAGGTCTAGAATCTCAACACTTCAAGATATTTCTGATATTTTTGAACCGGATGTTAGTGATAATAATATTGTAACTCAGGATATAAATACTTCGACTGATAGTGTTGCTGGTAATAATGAGGTTATTTGTATATTTTGTGATAGAAAAAAGAAAAAAGTGAGATCGAGAATGCTTCCGCTTCATGCAGCTGATGTCCATCAATTTAGAGCTAGTATTAAACCTAGTATAGAAAATTATGAAGAGTATAAAGATTTTGCAAATAAATTGGATAATTTTTCTGGCCCAAAAATCTATTATCATACAGAATGCCGCGTTAATTTTAATAATACTGTATCTTCATTAAAAGCAACGCGTAGCAAAACGGACTGGCATTATCACCGAGAATATCACCAAATAGTTTTTAATGAAATCAGCACAATCATTAACGAAGACGTGATTAAAAAAGGACGCTGTTTTTTATTAATTTATTTACATGAATTATATATCGATTCATTGGAAAAAAATTTCAAGATTTAAATAAATTCATTTTCCTCTAAATTTTTTATTAACAAAAAAATTGTTCTTCCGTATAATAAACAATAAGATTTTGATGACTTTGAAATTTCAGTTGAATTAAATATAATAAACTTCATAAAATTTAGAAATAATATGAATTGAGTTACTAGATTTTTGATATGATTGATATTCTATTGTAAAATTTTACAGAATATTGTTTTAAAAATTTATTGCTCAGACTGTAATAATTTTATTCAATCAAATTTCTCAAAAAATTAGAAAAAATATTACTAGATAATTCGGAGTAAACAACAGTAGATGTGCAGTAAAGGATCGCAATAGACCGAACACTCTATTTCACTCGCACCCGTTGCTATATATGCTCCTCGCGCTCACAAGTATTGTACACATTCAATACGTCTGGCAGGACGATAGAACCCTCGAAACTGTCCGGCTACTAAGGAAACATTATTAAATAGTTCTCCAAAAAACATATGTAAAATTTAGCTTTTATAATATAACGTAAGTATAATTACAAATTATAATAGTTTAGGGGTGTCCGGCAGGGGGTTGTAACCATACTAAGTGTCTGGCAATGAGCAACGCGAATTTTAATATTATTATGAATAAAATATAAAGAAATTGAGTTTTATAAATTGATAAATTTGAGGCGGAATTTTTTACACCTTTGCTACCTATTACCTGCCAAAGCCACCGCTACCCAGGTTTCATGGGTGGGGATCATTCTTACCTGTATTGGGGATATACACAGAAGAACTTTCAGGTTTTATAAAAAGACGAAGGTCTGGCCCTCACGGGCTCTTGGACTATTAGACTAGGCAATACTTTTACTAAACTACTAACCTTGGTTTTTAGTTTCAAAACACTTGCATTGAGAATTCCAATTCGGTTTTTGTTTGTCTGAAGTGACAGTGATTTTGAGTGACTTTGCTTACCTACAGCACCCGTAGCATGGCTACAGTAGAAATACGAAAGTACTTATAGACAAACAGCGAACATAAACTTAAGATGCCGCCTCGATCTGAACCGCGGCTAGCCGCGATCGATCGCAGCTAGCATTGAATTGACATAAAATATATGTCTCTAATGTCTAATGTGAGCTATTCCTATCTCTAGTAGGGCAAAACCACTGGGCAGTGATAGATCAAATATTGGGAACGGCCGTTAGTCGAAAAGTGGTAGCATTTCAATTACGTCTGAATTGAAAAAAATATATCTACAGCCGAACATTATTTTCCCCTTTATTTTTGGAAGTTAGTTTAAAAGGATTTAAAATAAAACAACAGTGAAACGAATAAATATATTATATTGAAAACACAACGGTCGTAATATTTCCTAGTGACATTGATTTCATTCAAGTTTTTGTAATTGAATATTTTATTTTATTTACTAGCAGTTGTTGCCCGCAATTTCGTTGCGTCGAAAATCGTTTATCCCGTAATAATCTCTTGTTTTCCGGAACAAAAAAAAAAGTTTGTACCTACCTTACGGCCATCCCCTGAGCAAATGACCTTGACCATACATTTGCCGCGTCGCGTTGCCGAGATCGCACCAAAATCATATTTTTTTACTTATCTTAGTTCAAAATTTACCAAAAAAAAATTCAAACATCCAGTACGTAGTTAATGTAATTGTCTATCTATTGACGCGTGTTTCAAATACTTAATCGTAATTTGTAAATACTAGCGAGATAATAGGTACTGAATGTATACTTGAATTTAAATAAATTGATATTGCTTTGGAAGCTGATATAATGAGTATAAAAACAAAAATAGGAAACTAATAACTATGAAACGAACGTTCATATTACATAATATTATACTGAAGATTATTCCTGTATTTTTATTATAATTTTGTTGTATTAAATAATGAGTTAATAAGACTCTAAAAACGGTAAATTACGGCATCTCCGTAGGGGGGCGTCTTAACCGTGAAGCCCAACGAGTGTAATTTGTGAGTCGTAAGTGTCTAAACAGTAAACACACTAAGCTGAATTACGCCGGCGTAATTTCTGCCGCAAATGTCAAACGCATACAAAACGCGACGTAATAGTGTGTCACCCCTCGTATTCGGCCCGTATTTTGTATGCAATTTAAACGCGGCGTAATTTACGCCGGCGTAATTCAGCCTAATGTGTTTAGACCCTTAGCGGTGAGTCGCAGAAATTCAGCTGGCAGAAATTCTGCTGCATTCAGTTTCATAGAAAATGCCTACTTCATTCACACGAGCGTAATTTTGTGAGTCATGATTTGTATGAAAAAATATTTACGCGACCGAAATTCTGCGAACATCCATACATACATCCACAAAATTACGCTCGTTTGGCTTCACCGTGAAGAGATAACATTTCTCTTCACGGATAAAGTTAACAGACAATCCGTCAATTATGATATTAGTATTTAGTAAAGATAGATTATTACGAACAGAATCATAATTTCGGCCAAATTATTACGATGGAATATATTCCTGTCCAACATAAGTCATAACATCACGTTTGAGAAACCATCGTTAAAATCTAATAATGTAGTTTGTAAGTTACTTTGGTTTTGTCATACTTATAATATAACTAATACTGTTTTAGTAGGCACCTATAATATTATATTATCTAAGTATAACTTAATTAATTAATAGTTTACAATGAATTTATTTTATTACTATGTGCTTCGCGTCAATTTCACCAACGCGTAATGTTTGATATTATTATATTCTCTAGCTTAGTACAAAAGCACGTTGAGACAAACATTTAAGCTATTCGTTACTTATAAGGCGTTTCTGAAGGTTCATAGTCAAACGTTTAACTAATTGGATATAATATTATTACTGCAATGTTGTCACGCTAGTGGCAGTACTAGCACAGACAGTAAACAAAAAGTTTTGTTCAACGTTTGACAACGTTTCTGTCAATATTCTGATATTATGACGTTCGCAGCATCTCGGATTTCGGTCGGATTATTTACTGTATGTGCTAGTAGCACTCTGCTCTTAATATTCCCTATTGGTGAAATTGAGACATAAGATAAGTTTACTATGAAACGAGATTTAAAGTGAGTGAAACGCGCACGTGACAATGTTTAAATGCGATAACGGAAATCGCAATGTTCAAAAACTGATTGGAATTTTCGTTTTGTTAGGTTTAATGCATTGCCATGTTTCGTCTCGTCTGGTTCCGTTTCAGGCAATAGTTGACATTTTTCACTTTTCAGCTGTGAAAATCGCGGGAGTCAATACTTAAACATACTTAGAATACAAGTTTGAAGGGCGGTTTTATACTTAGCTACAATTTCATCCTGCCTCACGAATCACTATTGTATTTCACGAATCGATATGAATTTCGTTATTCGTATCGATTCGTTTAATTCTTCACAAATAGCCTCTCTAATAAGAACTTACATCAATTAGTAGATAGATAATTATTAGTTATAATTTAATGAAGTGTACATCCTAAACTAAAACTGCAACCAGACAACAATAAGATATTAAAACCCTATAGGAAAACAGCCTAAGGGGTGTATCACGATTTCCATTTGCTTCGGTTTCGAAAACTTATTGTTAAGGCCATCCCCTGTGCAAACGACCTTGACCATACATTTGCCGCGGCGCCGAGATCGTACAAAAATCCTATTTTTTTTTTACTTAACTTAGTTCAAAATTGACCTAAAAAAAATTCTAACGGCAAATATTTAGTTAGTGAAATTGTCGATCTATTGGCGTATGTTTTAAATAAACGTAATTTGTAAATACTAGGAAGATGCTGAATGTATGCTTGAATTTAAATAAATTGGTATTACTTTGGAAGCTGATATCATGAGTATAATAAACAAAAATAGTAAATTAATAACAGAGAAAGGAATGTTCATATGCTGAAGATTATTGCTGTATTATAATTTTGTAGCTTTCAAATTATGAGTTAATAATACTCTAAAAACGGTAAATTACGGCATCTCTGTGGGGGGAGCGCCTTAAGTTAACGATCAACGCTAGGCACACTAGCGAGCGTTTATTGGCAAGCTTGTATAAGTTGTCGAATCCGATTCCAAATACACAATGTGAATTAGACCCCTGGACTAAACATATAAAACATTATCCTTTAAATTATTAATTACAGACTTTCTCTTCTGTGTTTATTTAAACTATGTCACGTGGTTGGAGCTCTTTTAAGTAAGCTTAGGAGGAGAGCTCTGACCTGTGGAGGCTCTTATATCCGATTTCTGAGGTTGACAGGAGTCTATCTCTTCTAAAACTTTTATTGGTGTTGGTATTTGATTGGTATTCACTGAATTCTATAATCACCGACTCTAAAATATTATCTCATATTAGGTATCCAGGGTGTGAAGTGGACTTAATATTAATTTGCACTGTAAAATTAGCAACATAAAATTAAAACTTATATCCCCCTAAACGCTTCTGAAAATGTTCTTTTTAATTTGGAGTTTATCGAATTTAATCTTTACAGTTTCAGACTCAGGCGTAATATTAGAAAATTGAGTTGAGATTCTTATTCAATAAGAACTATTAACATGACATCAGCACTCTTTTTTTGACGTCCAGTCGGCACGTGCCGCACGTTGACAATTTAATCTCATAGAAATCATGTTCAATCATGCTTGTGTAAGTGTATGTAACGACATGGTAACGTCACTGGCTACGTCGCGATGGCGTCCCGGTGAGTTATGGCACTAAAAACACCGCTTTGCGGCGACGTAGAGGTGACATTATGGTAACGTCACTGTCACGTCGCGATGGCGTCCCGGTGAGTCTAAGCGACTAAGCGTAAAGGTGTCCATTTCAAATGGACACTTTATAAAGCAAAGCAAACACTTCGTTGGTAGTGGCGCCTGGGCCCGCGGTGTCCCGGTGAAAAGTCCTTATTGAAGGTGAATTGGTCAACACAACTTCTAACATGCCTGAGTGAAAAGGTTCCGATCGATAAGGATGTCTAGAAGATGACGCTTTTAGACCTAGACTATCCCATGCTTGTTACTACGGGCTTGTAGTTTCCATTCTCCAGTAGCCCTAGCATGGCTACCAGTAGAAATGCGAAAGTATAGACAGACTGTTCACAAAAACTTAATGTGCCGTTCCGATCTTTACCGCAAAACGCGACCGACAAAAATTCTGTTAAAATAGCACTTTATGACAGGCTATAGTATATTATGTCATAAAGTAGGATATTATTTGAATTTTTAGGACTATAGTCTGTCATAAAGTGGCATTTTAATTGAATTTTTCGGAACGAAAAAAGATCGGAACGGCACCTTAAGTTTATTTCCACAGTTTGTCTATATTATCACATTTCTACTGATGGCCATGCTAGGGCTACAGGTAATTCTTTAATATAATGCTAGTTGCCACTGCTTTTAACAAGTAGTACCCGATATAATTAAATTTTATTTTCATATTGTATTATTATACGAAGCCTTACTAAAAATATTTGTAAAAAAAATATCAAAATTAAAAGTTTGGATAAGATTTAGGTAAAGGCATTAGGATATTGACATAGAATAATTAACTAACTTATAACCTAGACCCGTTTTCTTTACCTAAATAATATCTACCTAACTATACTACACTTAACACGACACAGCTGCGCATTTTAAATTTTGTCATACGTATCTAAATTATCTTAATTATTGCCTACTAATTACCTAAATGGCAGCGATGGCTTTATTATGCTTAAGTTCAAAGAATTTTATGGCAAGTAGAGTAGTAGCAACTTTAAAATTTAAAAGTTTTGCCAAAATAGAGCCAATAGCAATGTCGAACCCTATAAATTTTCGATGTCAAAATTACCGAATGCGAGTTGTTTATGCTGATCTTACTGCCGAAGACAGTGAAACCAAACATTAAAGTAAATACTACGATTTCTCTCTTTAATATTTTGAATTGCATTTGATTATTCCTGTGACTGATTCGAAAACTTACCGCGAGCTCATTGATTAAAAGTATGGATCTTCATTCAATTAAAGAGTAACAATTAAGGCTGGACTTATATGCGGCGGTGCGAACGCGCGGTTTGGCGGCAACACCGAGAGATGACAAGCTAATGTGTGTAAAAGACAACGCGACTGCACCGCTATTAAAATGAATCGTTACATATCATTTTTACGTGCTAGGGTTCCAAGGATTTGGAGAGAAAGACCGGCTGACTCTCTTGAAGACTTACTCACTAGCACTAGTCCTAACACAAAGCACTAAGGTCCAAAACACTAAGCACTATCACTGTGCTAGGTCGTAGCCAAGTCGTTGGTTTCACTGGTGCACTCACTATTGATCACGTCTTGTTTTCACTCCGAAGTCGCCTTGAAGATCGCTCGTACTAAACTGCTTCACTGGCCCGCCTTCCTGAGGCTATTTGTATGGGCCGAGGCGAGTCCTAGACTGTACCAGAACATTCCTTTCTAGAATGTACCCTATTCGTGTAAACAAGTGTGGAATATTTCTGGAAGCCTAACGCCATCTAGTAGGTATCGAATAGGGCATTTATGTTGTTTTAATTCCCCGAGTGGTTCCACAAGTTGACGCTAGATGGCACTACGTGCGTATCCGTAACATTATGTATAGGTATATTTTGCTTGTGAACTTGCGGTGTAGCGGTGAAACCGCGCGTTCTTCCAGTCTAAGTACCTAAAGACACTAGGCCGAAAATACGCGGCCAAATTTCGGCATGATTACGCCTGCAATGTATTTTAAATTGCTGTGATGACATACCATGCCGAAATTACGTCGTGTTATATTGTATGCGTAGTGCATTGCAAGCGTAATCATGCCGAACTTCGGCAGCGTATTTTCGGCCTAGTGTGTTTAGACATGTTTAGACACACAGACAATGTCTCTGCGTGCGGCAGTCACTCTCAGGCCGCGACCAACCAATTTTATTATTACTGTACGGTATGTTTTCGAATCTGAGTCAAACGGAAATCAAATACGGGCCCATGAATGAGACCGATATGTATTGAGGTAGGAAAATTGAGACCACAAATAAGATTGAGACTCTGTGACATTTCTAAAGTTCGTCGTGTCACTTATATTAGGCCGTTATCTTAGGCTTCTTACAGACGAACGGCAAGTGTCGACGGCACGCCTCGACGGCAGCCGTTGGCACTTGTCGACTGCCGTGGACACGTGCCGTCGATGTGTGTTATCGACAAGTGTCGTTCGTCTGTGAGAACACTTTATAGCGGTTGGCGAGCGACTTCGAGGCGGAATAGGCACGCAGCAAATACGTCGCGGACATGCAGTGAATCCGCCGCGCAGGCGCCGCGAATACGTTGCGGACGCGCAAAGAGACGACAGCGTTCTGTGCTTTGAAAACTCGTTGCAAAAACGCTTTATATTAAACGTTGCGTATCCGCCACTTGTCTGCGACATCTTGCGTGCTCGTCGTCGGCATGCTCGAGACTTAATTCGCTGCGCGCCCGCTCCGCCCTAACCGCTCGCCAACCGCCATAATGACAGCCCACTTTGACGTTTATATTAAACCAATATACTGATCAGCGCTTGTGTCGTGAACATCTAGTCTATTCTAGAGCGTAGGAGGTTTAGTTGACTCAGATGTACTGGGCGAACTGGATCCAGTAGGTGGCG
This sequence comes from Aricia agestis, assembly GCF_905147365.1. Taxonomy (NCBI): domain Eukaryota; kingdom Metazoa; phylum Arthropoda; class Insecta; order Lepidoptera; family Lycaenidae; genus Aricia; species Aricia agestis. The sequence goes on along the minus strand of NC_056424.1, from coordinate 5,939,480 downwards.
TTGAGGAGAGCGAATAGCACGGGGAAGAACACGCGCGAGAAGCGGTCAATGGACACCGCGCGAGCCTTCGCCTTCGCCATCTCCTCTGGAGACTGCAATGAGAGATTCTTTTAAGACCCATAGTACAAAGAAGACCATCAATATAATTCTTTAGCCAGAAAACTACGCTAGAAGTGTATTCGTTGGTCTCAAGCAGGTGAGCGACAGCAACGCAAGAGGCGAAAATTTTACATTATCTGCTATAGCAGCAGTAATGTCTGCTATAGGCTATAGACTCAATAATCTATAGTATAGAGCAGGGGTCACCAATTAGTTTCGCTCGGGGTCCGCTTTAAGACATGAAATGTCCTTCGCGGTCCACACATTTTATAAAAAAATATATTTAAGAAATTACTTAGATATGAATGAGAAAAGTAACCATTTTTGTAGCTATTTATCACTCTGAAGTTTGAAGAGAAATATTGGTGCAACCTATAAATAGATATTGACATTAAATGCTGGAGATGTTGAAGTTCTAAGATGAACGAAGATCATCTTCAAATATGCTTGGTCCGCACACAATGAGTCCGCGGTCTGGATGCGGACCGCAGTCCGCCATTTGGTGACCCCTGGTATAGAGGACTAGTTTCAACAGGAAATCTGTATACGTCATTATTCTATTTGTCAGCAGAATATATTATTATTCTCTTTCGCCTATTGTATTCCTGTCGCAAGATCACCCTTTCGAGCTGACTTAATCAGTTGTTTAGATATTGTAAGATTTTACCTTAGGTTTAGCAGCTCTGTCGTCCACGATGATATTAATAAGACAGTATTCCATCAGAGCCATAAACACGAACCTGAAAAAGACAGTGAAAGAATTGTACATGTAGATTATAAAAGTCAATGCTTTTAATCCTCCGTATACTAGGTGACTAATCTCACCATGCTGTACTAGGTGGGGTATGACATATCCCAACAATGAAAGGCAGTTAAATTCGAAAAATTGTTCCTTGTGATTGTAAAATAATAAGTTATATAATTAAATATCTAATAATGAATTGGTTTAAGTAAAGTAAATTCAATTTTACATTATAAAATACATTTTATAAGCAAAAGTCCAAAACTTGACTTTTTCTTCAAACTGTAAACTATGAAATCTTTTCTTCAGTACAAAAATCAAATGGAACCTATTACAATCAAATTCTTCTCAATTTCTAAGACTATAGTATATCTAGTTTTAACCTATTTATAATATCAATTTAAAATAAACAATATGAAATAGAGCTTGGTCACTTAAGTTTCCGTAATATTGACACTTACTTAGACAGAAAAATTAGTATGTAAAATATATAATATGGACATATTATATTTTTTGCAAATGTGCCCAGTAGGAATACTTCCTATATATTAGTATAGGCCATATCCGGTATCCCTGATTTGATCTTCATTACCAGCCGATTCTTGTTCGAAACTCATTAGCTCAGCGTCACAGTCATCATCTTCTTCAGTCAGTGCTCGCAAATTTTTTTTTTCGATAACCGAGACAGATTTAACAAAAGTTATACCAGAAAATAATATTTAATCAAGTTAAAAACCAAATTAAACATATAAATAAATAAAAACAAAAGAAGTTACACTTACTTTTTAGCTACGTGCTGTACTAGGTGGGGTATGCGATACCCCAGCGCACTTTAATCACATTTAACAGAATTGGTGATAAACGTAGGACTGAATATTTGGTAGGAATTAAAACAGCAACGTCTTATTTGTAGCTATTGAGTAAACCAACCCGCATACTTTTTTCGTTTAAAAATGCTATCAATTTTTTTAGCGCTGGGGTATGTCATACCCCACCTCGTACACGGAGGGTTTATTTATAAAGACTTTAACACAGAGTCCAGTCACCATTTTCTTCATTCCAGAAATTTCTAATTCAAACAGGTGTACTTATGAAAATAGAAGCTCTCCTGGAGGTATCCAATTAAGTAAGCGTAGAAAAAATATAGTGAGAGGAGATTTGCAATCAGCAGTATGGAATTATAGCTTGTATAGCGCGCTTGCCAGGGTGGTGCGCTTTGCCACTTCATGATTTTTAGGGTAAAATTCAAAAGACTTTTTTTTTAAACCAAACCTAACGTCAAATCAACGCATTCTTCTGAAAATCATTTCTACTTACACTGTACACACAGACATGAACGCGTCGACCGCTTTCAGGTAGGAGACGGGTGGCAGCTGCGCCTGCGACTTGGCGTGCTGCGTGGACAACGTAAGCAGCGACGTCACCCCGAGCGTCACGCGCGCCGGCGCCGCGTCCGGCTTGATCCAGAATGACACCCACTGCGAACGAGCAAATGGGTCACCAGGTGCCTTACTCCCGAAACTGATATCGATTTCGATTTTCGATTTCCACGGTTTTTGACACTTTAGACATGCTTTAGACATCTAAAATAGCGTTATTTTCGATATCAGTTTCGGGAGTAAGGCCCCTGCTTAGCAGCAACAACAACTATAGAAACGGGAAAGAATGGACATACTGACAGACTTTATCGACAAAATGGCGGATTTCCTTTGTTAATCTGTCACTTTGTCTACTCTTCCGTAGAAAAAAACCGTTTCTATAGTGACCATCCTAAGCCTGCAGATGAAAAACATTAGCTACCACCACCCATGGAGCTTCGCAATATTTATTCATAAAAGTTGCAAGTACGTTGCCGGCCTTTAAAGAGGTATTACGCTCTCTTCTGCGGTTTGCTGGTCAAAATACTTCAAAAATACTGCTGGCGATAGTTTATTCCAGAGTGTTACCATAGTAAAAGGAGGGGAAGTAAGTTATCTTCATACAAAGGCACCGCGCGCGGCTTGTATGTGTGCGCCATATAGTATCAATGCGTCGCCACATGGCACACAACAAAATCTCGGCGATGCCAGCCTCTAAAATGACCGAGATTTTGTTGTGTGCCGTACGTGGCGACGCATTGATACTATATGGCGCACACATATAAGCCGCGCGCGGTGCCTTTGTATGAACATAACTTACTTCCCCTCCTTTTACTATGGTTTTAATATGCGTGGCAGGCGTTATTCATACAACTCTTGTTTATTAAAGTTACGGAATACTTAGCTGTTAATTGTTTCTGCTAAGCCTCCAGGCCACGACCCACAGAAGAAACACTGCGCTTGCGATAAAGAGGACCATATCGGGGATAGTTTTAAGCACTAAAATTGCACTAAAACAAACCGGATAACTTATTGCTGAAATAGCCAATAGGCCATAACAGGCAATCGCAAACGGAAAACGTGTGTATGCGGTCAGTATTGTTAAGGCACCTGGCATGGGTGATCAGTATTTAGTTCATTGGCAGGTTAGTTAGAAAAATTCGAGAACGGCTGAACCGATTTGCCTAATTTTAGTCTTGAAATGATCGTGGAAGTCCAGGGAAAGCTCGTATTATATAAGGGTGAAGCCAAACGAGCGCAATTTGTGAGTCGTGAGTCGCAGAATTTCTGCCGCGTAAATATCTTTTTATACAAATCATGACTCACAAAATTACGCTCGTGTGAATCAAACAGGACTTTTTTATGACACTGAATTCTGCGACAACTCACAAATTACGCTCGTTTGGCTTCGCCCTAAGGCAAGTGATACGAAGTTTACCGGGTCGTCTAGTTTTTTTTTTAATGAAATAAGGGGGCAAACGAGCAAATAAGCACCTGATGGAAAGCAACTTCCGTCGCCCATGGACACTCGCAGCACTAGAAGAGCTGCAGGTGCGTTGCCGGCCTTTTAAGAGGGAATAGGGGAGGGTAGGGAAGGGAATAGGGCAGGGGATTGGGCCTCCGGTAAACTCACTCACTCAGCAAAACACAGCGCTAGCGCTGTTTTACGCCGGTTTTCTGTGAGAACGTGGTATTTCTCCGATCGAGCCGGCCCATTCGTGCCGAAGCATGGCTCTCCCACGTATAAATATTCGTAGATTGTATCGAAATCGGAGATTGTACTTACAGACATAATGACGATGAGACATGTCGGTATGTATGTGTTGAACAGGTGATAGCCCAGGCGCCGCTTCAGCTTGAATATCACCTCCAGACATGTGAAGTTACCTGGAAAAGTACAGACGTGTGTCAAGTGCTTGGCGGTCTCGTTAGGTGCAGCCCTGGATTTATGTATAGGCAATATAGACCATGGCCTATGGGCGGCAGCGTTCTATGGCGTCCTAGAAGGGGCGGCAGCACAGATTTTTAAAAGGGCGGCAGCGTTCTAGGATGGCATCAGAGTTCGTACATAGGGGCGGCAAATTTAAAGTGGTCTATACTCATAAAAATATAAATCCGACCCTTTAGGTGTTCGAATGGATCTCTCCAGAATGCTCTTGTTTAATCTTTTAAAGATTATTTAGTTTATTAAAAACAAAATAAATATAGCTAATAGAAGAAGAATAACAAAGTAACAAGCCTTGTTCTGTTTTGGGTATGTAGTAGTCTTATCATTTTTAAATTGTCATAGCAAAAAATTTGATACCGAACTAATAGATGTTTAGGTAACAATTATTAGGTACTTGGGTTATTTGTATTTTAATAGTTAAGAGGGCGACTAACCCCAAAAATCAAACATCGTCCTTCTCTCTTCACACTTACGCACGTCTTTCATATGCCAGGTGAAAAAAAACGACGCGGATTCATCGCCAAATTATATAAATATACAACATTTTAAAAATCCGCTAGGTCGATCTCTCAATGATAGAATTTTATACAATGTGTTAAAATATTAACTTAGTTCAATGCACGGTTATGGCAATAAATGTAAAATTCGTGATTAGATGCATCTTTGTGATTTTTTTCTATCAAGAAAATTTTAAGATACTTATCGTGTTTTTGCTCAGATCGAATTCTCGGATGTAGTAGGTATCTAATTTTAGAAAATGAAACAATTCGGGGCTTATTTTCAAGTATAAAAATGAATTATAAAATCGACAGTTTAGGGTTAGTCGCCTCCTTAATAGTTTTTCCCATTCAAGTACTTCCTATATAAAGTACCTATTTTCGTAGGCAATGGTCAAAAGTTAAATATTATGGTAAATAAACTTTGTGAAAATTTAACTTTGTGTAATGTCCAGATTACTGAATAAACGTTTATTTATTTTATTTATTTATTTAATATGCTAGGAGACTTATTGGAAGATTAGTCTTTTACACCTAATTAATTCTAACACACGTTCGGCATAAAGCAGACAAACAAAAGAGGTTTGACCTACTAAAGATCTTGTAAAGATGATGAAAGAACAAATTTGCTTTTAGCCAATAGTAGGATTAGGTGTTCATAATCCTAGATAAGGATGATGATTTTTTCGTTTGCCCGGAGTATTATAGTAGTAGTATCAAAAAGCTATTAACAAACAAAAAAAAAATGTTGTAGATAACAATTATTTTCCTCCTTGTAAGGTAAGGTTTGAAATTAATCTTTTTGGTAGTAGGTAATTAATCTGTTTGTTGAAAAATATAAGGAAAAGTGTAATTTAAAAACGTAAATTCAATTAGGTACGTTTGTATTCCTACTAATTATAATACTTATTCATAAACGGTTAAAATTTGCAGGCTAACTAGACTTGCGTAATAGACATTACTCTTTGTAGTCAAAGAAAGTTCAAATATTAAAATCTATACGTTTGCTAATATTAAAAAACTTAAGGCGACGCCTTGATAATTTGGATGTAGGCTGTAACGATGTCGATTTTTCTCAACAATGACTAAAGCTAAGGAATTAAAGTTCATTGTCAGTATTAATCATGTCTTTGTATTTGAATTACCCATAGCATAACACGATTCGTCAACTTTTATAACACGGAATAATCAATCAAAAAGACCTCTGTAAAAAAAGGAATTCTAATTTTGCCAACAGAGGAGAGTGATTTAAGCTTCCAAAATTTGTACATAGATTAGTTCAAGCATACACTTTAATTTGCCCGTAGCTTATCTATACTAATATTATAATTCTGCAGAGTTTGTTAGTTAGTTAGTTAGTTTGTTTGTTTGTTTGAACGTGCTAATCTCAGGAACTACTGGTCCGATTTAAAAAATTCTTTCAGTGTTAGATAGCCCATTTATCGAGAAAGGGTATAGGTTATATTTTATCACGCTAAGACTAATAGAAACGAAGAAATAGAGGAAAATGTGCAAAAAAGGGGGGAAATTATTTGAAAGTGCTTATTTAAACGCGCTAATCTCAGGAATTACTGGTCCGATTTGAAAAATTCTTTTAGTGTTAGATAGCCCATTAATCGAGGAAGGCTATAGGCTATATTTTATCACGCTAAGACTAATAGGAGCGAAGAAATAGTGGAAAATGTGGAAAAAAATGGGCAAAATTATATGAAAGGGCTTATTTGAACGCGCTAATCTCAGGAGTTACTGGTCCGATTTGAAAAAATCTTTCAGTGTTAGATAGCCCATTTGTTGAAAAAGGTTAAATGTTATATTTTATCACGCTAAGACTAATAAGAGCGAAGAAATAGAGGAAAGTGTGGAAAAAACGGGGGGAAATTATTTGAAAGGGCTTATTTGAACGCGCTAATCTCAGGAACTACTGGTCCGATTTAAATAATTCTTTCAATGTTAGATAGCCTATTTATCGAGAAAGGCTATAAGCTATATTTTATTATTCTACAACTAATAAGAGCTAATAAATAGAGGAAAATGTGGAAGAAACGGGGGAAATTATATGAAATTGCTTATTATCTTAAGATTCTTAAGAACTTCTGCAGCAATTTGTATGTTATTTGGCAAACGTGAAGAATAGACCACGTTAAGGGACATAGGCTATTTTTTTGCGGAAAAATGTACGGTCGCGTGAAATTCCTAAATTACGCAAGCGAAGCCGCGCGGAACATCTATATAATATAATAAAATCGTAGGAAAGTCAATGCTGTTGAACATTGAATATTTTTGTACAATAAATAATACTTGGGACGTGATCTACTATACTAACGCGGATTTATGGTTTATTGTATATGGTTGGTATGAAATATATTTATGGTTTTTAAATTACGCGACAAAAACCATTTTGTCGCTTACGCCCTTTCCATTTCTTGTTTGCCGGGAGGGCCTCTCATAGAAAACAAGCAATCTAAAACATATCCGACACGGTTTTTAACTTTAACGCGGCGTCACCTAGTTTGGACTCGCTAATCACACGAAAAAGCACTCTGGAACGATTTTTCTGTAATTTAGCACAGACATAGAGTAGGCCATTTAAAGCAGGACATGGGCTACTTATTACGGGATAATGTACTGTTCCCACGGATTTCCTTATTCGCACAGATGGATCCGCGAGGAACGTCTAGTATAAAATATTGTGGTTGAAGATGTCAATACAATTTAACCACACATTTTCAGGTGGTCTGAACTCTGAAGACTCACGGAAGAGCATGTATTGGGTAACACTATACTTCCCTCTAGTCACCGATTGACAGTACATTTATTACCAAGGTCGATGTTATCAGATTAGGGTAGTGTTAGAAAAATAATAATATAATATTATGTCGTATAATCATATTATTATACAGTACTATACAGCACTTCTGTCTTATTAAAAACTGTATATTAACATTTGAATTTAATACCTAGATTTTAAACGCTCCCTATACCGTCCTCAGTTTAAAATCTATTGAAAAGTATCATCAAATCAAATCAATATTTTTTATTGAAAATATGTTTAAGCAAACTCGTTTTAAATATCGGAACTATAATGGTGCCTACTACCGGTTCGGGAACTAATTCAGCGAGAAGAACTGGCGTAAGAAACTCGCACGGGGCCTTTCACCAAAAAGGTATAAAAATATTTTACTGTGGTTTCATGTTTTCTCACACATTTCGTATATTTTATAGAGATGGTACATAATACTTTGTCAATAGCCCAGATTGGCGTAAGTAAATCTTTGTACATCACAAGTTGAATTTACCTGTAGAGTACACCTGCGTACAATCAGCGGTTCTGTTCTGGACCAGCTCCAGTTGGGGCAGTTCTATGTTCTCGTCCACCACCAGAGGCACCTCCGGGTCCCACTGGAAGATCAGGTCGTCCGTCGTGTGGGACACTGGAACCGACAGCCAAAAACAATAAACACAATATTTTATTAGATAATAGAGAGAGTTCCGAAACCAACTTACTTACTAAAACAGAAATGTGATTCCTTAGTGGAAATCAGAGATCGATTTAGATAGCAGAGAAGAAGAATAACATGCAAAGTATGACGCTAAAAATCCCAATGAATGTACCTAAAATTAAATTAAACTATCATGGTTTGAAAATGTACCGTATTCACTCGAAAATTTCGTTCTGTTACCAACAAAACCGACGTTAAAAATATTTCACCATCTAAAAATTCCTAATCCGAATATTAATTAGACGAAAATAAGTGCAACTATTTATGGACGCCAAGTTCAATCTGGTCCTTGAGATGTTGAAGATAAAAACGTGCTGACAACACAGCCCGCGAGGGCACTTGGCCCACATTTTACAGGGCCCTCCACCCATCAATTTTCTGTATCGCCCCAACAAATTTTACCTACCGAGTGCTTTCGAATGTTTGTCGATGTGACGCCTATTGTTGGACTTTATTTTCACGTCCACGTGTACATTTTTGATACGGCCTTTTGTTACGGGGCCATGGGATCACTGGGGCTAAATTTACACACGCCGTGTGTGTGTAAAATACTCTTTTGGTATGGGGGCCAGAAAAGTTAAAAAGCTCCCTAAAACTCGCCATTAAATTCAAAACATGTTTTGATAAAAATCTTATAACATATTTGATTTTCATCACTATGCTTTCGATAGTCTTTTAAGGAAGTAATAATTATACAAGCACTATTTTTGTCCTACTCGTGTGATGTGCCATAAGAGAAGACTGCCCTACTTAGTGCTTAACTCATTGAAAGTGAAAACCCTTTCAACCAAGCTTTGCCCGCTATGGTCGACAAAACTGTCATCTTTACCCATCGTTTGCGTGCAAATTATAGACTCTAGATCGAGTGAAATAAAGTCTACTTTTCCACAAAACCTATACAGGCAAACTATCAAAGAAATTAGCCCATCCTTGCGTAGCCCCTCTACGGCGTAGCTAGTGGCTACGATCTCGTAGCTCGTAGCTGACCTACATAAGGGTGCAAGGACAAGTCGAGAGTTGAAGTGCAAGTGACCCTAGCACTTCTTTTGTCCTTCATGAATCATGAAACTGCAAAAATTACAAGATAGTTAGCCCTTAGCAATGCTGCAGAGATACAGCCTTAAATTTAAGCTATGATACCAGTAGGGTGAGTCTATTTAGATTTTAGAGCGACCGCAGAATTACAATTTCAAGTTGGCCAACTAAATTGCAAAGTATACCAATAGCTATAGCGGCTTATGAGAGCTTGCACTTTGCATCCAACTAAATTGTACAACTAAATAATTGGACACCAATCGTATCGACAGAACCGCGATTCCTTTCCGATTACCCACAATTAAAAAGATGTCCAATTAAATTGTGAAACTACACAATTTAGCTAGGCCAACTTGAAATTGTGTATCTACGGTGACCCTTAATAAACTATATGTAACTAGCTGTCCCGGTGAATTCCGTGTCACTTTAAAACATTCCCTGGACTTCTACGAATATTTTAAGACTAAAATTAGCCCAATCCGTTCAGCCGTTTTCGAATTTTAGCGTTACTAACACAATTGAAAATCCATTTATATATATTATATATATAGATATTTCACCTCTGTCGCTCATTCTGTCGTTTACACTAAGTCACAATTTTACGCACAGACTTACTGTGCATTTACGAAAACTAAAGCCAATAAAGTCTTATAAGAAGCATCGAAAATATGATCATTATTTTGGATTTCTTTTAGCCTTAGAAACAGATATTTCAAATACTGAATATAGCACTCCTTTTGAAGAAACTTTTCTCCTAATTCTAGGCTCAAGTCTTAGCATGGTTTATTCTTACGGTAAAGTAGGCAAATCAAAGAAATCTGTTTGTCCGCAAAAACTATCAGCGTTTCTATTCTTTTTAATTTCTACTGTGGCCATGCTAAGCCTGAGTAAAGCCAAATCACAGCCATAAACCTAACCCAACCCCAGTCGGTCACCCCCCAGCAACATCCTGAGAATTCTTTTAATCATCTCAATAAGTTGATCAAAGCGGGTATAATGAGGCGCGGAGTGCCGACACCGCAGTTTGGAGAGCCACTCGCCACTCAATAGCGGCTCCAGCGACGTATTTTTAAATTCACGACGATTATTGATAGATGTTGACACATTTGTTTATGCTAGATTTTTATGGTGTAGTTCAGCTGTCTCGTTATATTATACTATACTAGCTGTCCCGGCAAACGGCGGCATTTTATGGTTGTTTTCCCAAAAAATGGCAAAACAACCATAAAATGATTTTCCCTGTTTTCCTGCTTTTCTCTTGAAGTATTTTCTGAATTTTTTTTTCTATAGACCTCACGGAGCCCAAGACTTTTCCAACGAATGCAAAACCGCGGAAATCGGTTCGTGCGTTCTGTAGTTATAGCGTCAGGAAGGAAAACCCGACTTATTTTTATATATGAGATTGCATAAGTACTGGTTAGTCACGCATACTATTGCACCTACAGTTTTAAGAGAGTTTTTTTACTTTAAAAAATTTCCCATCGTTTAAGCTTTGCTACTGATGTGATTATTTTAAAGATGCCGTTCTCAAGTTTCAGATAATTAGGTATTTGAATTGAAATCTACTTTACGTAAGGAATGTATTACTTACAGGTTTGCGATTCCCGTAAGGATTTCTTAGAGTTTTGATAGATTATTTAGTTCCCGAAGCGGTGGTAGGCACCTTAGTATCAACGTTCAGAAATATTTTTGTAAAAAAATTACTTACTCTAAATAAAAAATATTTTGATTATGATTTTTTTAAATTTTAACATCGATACATGAGTTATGATCAGAAGTGTCTAAAATCTGCAGATTTTTAACAATGTATTATTGTTTAAAAGAAACCTGCAGCAGCACCACCACTTTTTTGTTTCGACGGTCATAAAAATCGAGAATACAATTTGAACGCAACTAAATGCTAACATTAATAATTTATGTGTGCCTTTGATATAAGTCGAGCTTTACAGCTTTATGAAAGCCGCTTACGTGGAAACTTTTAAGCCAAGTTAAAATCCGGAGCGAGCAATTAAAACGCATGCAATGACATAGAAACGCGGTTGCTATTTAAAAACCCTAGGCGCTGATATTTCCTTCCCCTTTTATTCACGGAAAATGATTGTGAATGTAAAATTAAGGTGAACATCTGTATTTTTGAATTCTTTCAATGTGACATCATTAATTTGAAGTGGTGAAACGGCGTAAGTGCACTGTTGCTTGGCTATTATAGCTTACCTTTCACCTCTGTTGTGCTTTTAAAAATGCTATAATTAAAACACTGACATTCAAATTGTACAGGTGCATTTTACTTCATTAAAATTTTATACTTTATTAGTTTGTTAGAATTAAGGTCACTAGTTGAAAGTGAATACATGAATTTTCATTGCTACTTTTTATATAATTTATTAATTTTATAAAAAGTAGCGTTTTATAAAATTTTATAAAATTTATTAAGTACTGTACTTCATACCTGAGGTTCTATGACGCAAACACTTAGAAAATTATGCCAATATAATTTCTAGCACAAGCTGTACCTACTACGAGGCCTTGACATCATAGATCTATTATCTCGGAATTATTATGCAGAATAATTCAGAGATTCCGAGATAGAATTTTTATGATGTAACTTACGCGTTAGTCGCGTATTTCTTAACACAGGGTATCAATGTCTTTACTGCAACAAAGTACATTCGGTGTTTGCATACAGGGTGCAATTAAACCTTCCTGCCAAAATTTTTCCAGGGCTTATGCAATTAAGAGAGTCCATTAAACCAACAAAAATTGGATGTTATTTTTTTTATGACATAATATTTTATCCCATTTAAAATCGTTGCAGAACGGTCACTAGCGGTGCGGGGAATGATCGGGGGTGACGCGGGAGGAGGCGCGCGCGCGGGGGCACGTCACGCGCGGCCCAAGCATCGTGTCCAATGTCTTTTTCTTAACATTTTAGTACTGAGTGATTATAAAAGAAAAAATACGTGTATTTTAATTTTTAACTAGAATAAATATATCAAAATTTGGCAGGAAGGTTTTATTTCCTATACTTACACTACAAAATACTATTTTACGGCACGAAGACCCAAGTATTTGTGACCCCTATAAAAAAAGATTTAGTCACTTTTTAACGTCTCAAACAGGGACTAAATATTGTATATGTGGCGTGCTATGCACGACAAAGAAAGAAGGAGGAGAAGACGGCCTGTCATAAGTGACAGCCGGCTTTCCCTCGCTCTTCTGGTTTCTAGACTGTCAATCAGGGCGCAACCTACTAATTACTATCCAAGATAAAAACTGTTAGTTGCTGTTATCCCTGTACGGATAAATCCGTGTACGAAGTGTATATACGTGTTACAGGAATATACTCGTGTGTTTAGTTATCTAGGAGTTTTATTTGGAGTGACCTCTACCGAATTGCACCTCTGCAAACTTTCCTCCAAATATATAACTATAATATAACGCCTATAATAAATAAAGTGTGTTTTTAGTAAGAGAAGTATCTCCAGGATATTTCCACTATAACATCCGCGAACACAATCAAAGGATAGACTAAAACCCTGTCGATTATAGTCGGTACTCGCTGACTGCGATCTCTATTATTAGGTATTCATTTCACTTTGTAAGCATATTCCGTTCACGTTAAAGCCCTCGTAACAAGGTCAAGAATAAAAGCGATCATAAGCCTCTTACATTTTAGCGTCGATTTATTGGAATGGACGACAGTTTCTGCCGTAATTAAAATTTTGTGAAAAAGTGAACGACTTGGGAATTCATTTTTTGTGGTTATGTTATGTGTAATGTGTTGTATATTGTTATATATGTTATATACTATCATGTTCCTAATCCATACTTAAAAGTGGTAAATACATTTGCCGCGTAGCCAAGATCGCACCAAAATCCTATTTTTTTATCTTAGTCAAAATTGACCTAAAAAAATCTAACGGCGAATATGTAATTAGTGAAATTGTCGATTAATTGGCGTGTTTTTTGAATAAAGATTATTTGTAAATACTAGGGAGATACTGAATGTATGCTTGAATTAAATAAATTGGTATTACTTATTGTTAAGTCTGTTCGTCTAGCAAATAATAACATATAAATGCCTGTGCAATAAAGGCCCAGCAAAGAACATAAAAAAATACTCACAGCTCTCCATCTGCAGCTTGCACTCCTGGGTATCGTGCGGGTAAATAAGGAAGTTCATAGCACAGGACAGCTTGAGGGTCAGCTTCACCATGTACAGGATGGTCTTGTCCTTATACAGCCAGACGTAGTGGTTGGGTATGGTCATCGTCTGGAAGGTCACCGACTTGGCGTTCTTGAAGAAGGAGTCGGGCCGCCACATCTGTTTCAGCCAGTCCACTTCCAGCAATCTGAAATGTTTCAGCGAGGTTCAAGCAAGAGACAGAAAGGAGTGCACTATCAGAGAAATTGATTCCTAGGCATATGGCGGACCTTTTTTTTTTTTCACGCAGAGAAATGCATTAACGCATTCGACGCAGGGGATGGGGACTCCCACTGCGGATATGTGGGGCTCGTCACGGCGAAGATGGTATGTGCCGCGACCCTACCCACTAAAACTCTGCGACGCTCCTCTCGCCACCCAAGACGAAGCCACGGGCACGACACACCCACCGCAACTCCGTCAGTGGAAAGGCATATGGCGGACCTACAGTTTGTCAAGTGTAGCTGAAAGATTACGGTTATTAAGACATTGACTTAGCGTGACCAAAAACTTAGTTCCACCATGTGCCTATATGTATCAATTTCATTGATGGTTAATTTCTCTCTGCCTATAGCTACCCGTTAGGTACCCGGTTACCAGAAGGTCCGAAAAGGCCCTAAGTTATGGCTAGCTTGAATTTCAGTCTAGTCAGCGAAGTTTCATTGTCAAACATAAAAAGCTTACGCACAAAAAAATTAAATCACCTGTACTCCGTCGTCATATTTTCAGGTAACCGTAGTCTGAAGTCTTTCCAAGTTTGGGCAAAGAAAATGTCAGCAGCGTACGTCTAGAAGAAAGCAAAGCACAGATAAATAATAACAAAATGTGTAAATAGCTAACCAATTAAAAGCACTACTTATTTGATACACTCATGCATGTTTTTACCAACCGCCTTCTAACGCTAAGTGGTCCCCTAGCGGCCATTAAGGATACATAATATCCTTCAAGATTTCACGATTTTTTGTGTGTCACGTTCGTCCTTAGGGCGTAAGAACTTTTACAAAACATAATGTTTTTTTTAAATGTGTTTGTTTTAAGAGATATTTGACTCGCAAAGATCGCTAGGGAACACGCGTTAGAAGACCGCGGTTGGTGAAAACAGGCATCAACCTTGTACCACGACCAACTCGAATCTACTATTACCTACCTCATAAGAGTTAGGTGAAACTTAATAGCAGATTTTAGAATAAAAGTTAGAATTAAAGTTCATTATATAATTAGAAACAATAAAATACTATTTTTCTACTATTTCTACTGATTTACATTAATTTGTAATATACAGCACACGCCCATTTCATTAAAAATTAATGTAAAACGTTAAAAATAGTGAAAACGGTGCACGGGACTGCATTTAAGCGCTGCTCAACATGAATTTCCACTAAAAACAAAGAGTCTAATCAATATCTAAAAATATTATATCAAAACAAAATATGAAGTACTTTTTAGGTTCTAAAGTTTTACACTTTAGGTTTTCCAAAGAAATATACAATATACCTACTTACACTCAAACATAACTCGCTAAATTCTGGTGTAGTATGAAAAGTAAAACTACATTTTGGAAATTCAAAGTGATTTTGGATATATTAGCATGATTTTGAAATTATACCTAAGCATAAAGTCAAGCGGCAAGGGAAATAAAAACTTTTACACGCTAATTTATAACTCACACAAAGTAGAATCAAGAACTCTACGATTAGTTGCTAGGCTAAACTTTGATTCCAAGTGGTCCTTTGCTTAAATAAACTATAATAAGTAGGCCCAAAATATTGTTTCGTATTTTATATGTTTCCGGTGCTACGATGCTTAAGAGGAGTCCACACCGCCGTTTTTCCATACAAACGTTGTCCCCTGTTTCCTCCCTGGACAATGCTAGTAGAGTTATAATTTTTTTCCTGAATATCTACGGCCACTAATACAATGTCCCTATGTTTTCTTTTTTTTTCATAATTTAATTGTTAAATAAAATATGAACGTTCAAAAACCCAAAAAAATGGCCAGATTTTCCGCTGTGTTCAAACATCCAGAAAACAGATTTTGCAAGATTATACTAAAAAAAAAAAACATAAGAACACAGCTCAAGCCTTTTTTAATCTTTAATGAAAAAAGTACTAAAATCGGTAAAGTTTTGGAGAAGGAATCAGGGGACAACAATTCGTTGATTTTCTGCAGTTGTCTCTATCGCGTTCTGCGGTATAGGCTTGAGGTAAGGGTAAGCTATAGATATTACACGTACTTTTTTTTCATTTCTCTAGTCCCTGGTGTATCCTCTTAAGGATTGAACGACGCTCCATCGTTAAAAATCATGTTACAGTCTCTTTTCCTCATAAATAAAAAAAAAAAACAGTTACGGTATAGTCGTATAAAATAAATATTTATAAACCTAACGCTCATCTATCGTATCGTCAAGGAGTTTCTCCAACGAATCAAAAACAACAATTGTCCAATTGTCCAACTTCTTGCAAGAAGGTGGCCCCGTGCGATTTTCTTTCGCCGGTTCTCCTTGCTGGGCTATTTCTCAAACCGATGGTCATATGAATCATGTAGACGTGACGTTGAAAGCGACTTCAGTCTAGCACAATTATTGATACTAATTTTGAATAAATAATTTTTGACTGTGACTTAGCATCACAAGCTAACCAAACCTATCCACATACCATGGAATTCTCGTCGATGGAGTCGAGGCCCATGACTGTGACGTGGAAGTTGACGATGGTGGGCTGGTCGTCCTTTTTCGGCGGGCGCATCTTGTCGTACAGCCTTGGGTCTTCCGGCAGCAGGTCTTGGAACGCCACGAGAGTGGATCTGAAATAAACGTTGCAATTGAGTGTAAATGAAATGACAAAGAATTATAAATTATAATAATATTGTTCTACATGATGCCTACACCGCTTCGTCTGGCGTTAGTTAGGGTTTTCGTGGTTGGTTACCACTGTTGATCCTGGCGAAACAGGAGCTGCAGTGGTGGGAATGTGGGGTGGGCCATTTACCCGTTCAAAAAAAGCTAGTCTGGCGATAAGAACCAGCGCGCAGCGTGGCGTAAGACACTCGTTCCGGACAACATGTTTTTGCAAAAAGGTGGTTTAGTAAATTTAGTAGCCTTTTGTACCGGGTATAGGTACTATGGTTTATCGCTTGTTAGGGTTCCGTACCCAAAGGGTATTGTCCGTCTGTCTGTCTGTCTGTCTGTCTGTCTGTCTGTCTGTCTGTCTGTCTGTCCGTCTGTCCGTATGTCTGTCTGTCGCCAGGCTGTATCTCAGGAACCGCTATAGCTAGACTTCTGAAATTTTCACAGATTGTGTGTATCTGTTGCCGCTATAACAACAAATACTAAAAATAAAATAATATTGATATTTAAGGGGGGCTCCCATACAACAAACGTGATTTTTTTGGCCTTTTTTGCTCGTAATCAATAATGATAAGAGGTAAGCACTTGACATTTTCACTAAGGCCTTAAATATATGTGTACTTTAATAAATTATAATAATATTTAAATAAAATAAATGATTAAGGGGGGCTCCCATACAAAAAACACAATTTTTGGCCTAATTTTGCTCTATAATGGTACGCAACCCTTCGTGCGCGAGTCTGACTCGCACTTGGCCGATTTTAATTTTAAAGTCAGTTTATACCTAGATAATGAAAGATTTAATAAGCTTTAAAACCCGACGATTATAATAATGTAAAAATCTTTGTTCAAGAAAAATCTTGCCATCTACGTAACTCTCTACATTTAACTCCTCTACTTCTGATTGACTTCGGTGCCCTAGACAGTTTTTTTTAAATGAAATAAGGGGGCAAACGAGCAAACGGGTCTGCTGATGGAAAGCAACTTCCGTCGCCCATGGACACGCAGCATCAGAAGAGCTGCAGGTGCATAATTGAGATCATGCCAAAGTTGTTGGTTATCGCTGTCGATCCTGGCTTACTGGACTCATGAGTTGCAGAGCTGGGAATCTAAAAAAAACTACTTAAATATCAACATCAAATATCCAAATGGCATACAAGAACAAAATGGGTCATTTACGCCACGTCATTCACGTATAACATGTAACATTGTACGTGTGTGTTGCTCGTAGAGTCTAGGGAAGTGTTTTCACCTGCAGCTCGCCACTCGAGCCTTCGCCCTTGTGTCGGTAAACAAGGCTGCTTCCTTTGTAATTTCATAACGAACCACTAGGCTTGATTAGCTAAGCGGCTAAGTAGACTTGCATTAGGTTTTGTTTAGGAACCTAATTGTTACCGTAATGCAAAGAAATCATTTAGCTTTTAAAGAAACCTTATTAAATATAGTGTTTTAGTGCTCTGTCCAATGACTAGTACTGTCCAATCACTATTCATGTTCATCCTATGTTTTTCACGTTTTTATAGTTTGTGCGTTATTGTATTCGGTTGTACATATTTTTTTCACACTGTAGTATAGAGACAAAATGACTAGTCAGATTTGACTTTGTAAGGTATCATTAAATCCTGGATACTAATATTATAAATACGAAAATTTTTCTGTTACCTTTTCAGTTTTCACACCCAAACTGCTGAACCGATTTCGCTGTTGGTGTGGAGATATTATGAGTAACGGGAAAGGACATAAGATACTTTTTAACCCAGAAAAATATACCGTTCCGGCGTGATAAACAAATTTTGGCTCAACGGAGTTGCGGGCGTCATCACCAAATTTCAGAAAAATCGGTTCAGCGGTTTGGACGAGGTAACAGACAGACGGACATTTTTTTTTTTTACATTTGTATAAATTGTTTTCTTGTAGGTCATAATTGCGATGTTGTTAGTTATAGTAAGTTCCGGATTGCTAACTCTCTTTGCCTGATCATAAAATTATTTTAATTAGTGCCAAGTGCCAACTATAGTCTACAAACGCGTAGCCAGGTTATATAATTGTATTTTAATTAGTATCCAACGTTAAAACTTATATTTTGTGCCATAGAAATCTCTTAAACTACGAGGTCAAGTTCTGTTGACATGATTTAATTATTTATTTGTGTATTTTTAGTCTGTTGTGTGTTTTTATCAAATTAGCTTTAAAATACTACATGAAAACTTGAACAGACCAAATATTAAAAAAAATATTTGGTCTGAGACTGAAACTGAAAAAGCAGTTTCATAAAAACAGCTATCTGTGCTGCTTTGCTTTGATTCTTTTTTAGCGTTCCATAGACAAATGGCAAAAAACGGAACCCTTATAGATTCATCATGTCTGTCTGTCCGTCCGTATGTCACAGCCACTTTTCTCCGAAACTATAAGAGCTATACCATTGAAACTTGGTAAGTAGATGGAGTCTGTGTAGGGGCATGATAAGTCTAAAAAAATATATAATAACAAACAAACAAACAAATATACTTTATTGCGCACAGACATATTCAGTAAAGTTTACAATAACAGAAACAATAAATGAGACATGTACACAAGGGCGGCCTTATTACTTGAAAGCAATTTCTTCCAGGCAACCCTTTAACAAATTTTATGAGATGATGAATTCAGGAAAGTGGTGATGTGCAAAAGTATACATAATATATAATATAATATAATATATTCATAAAATAAAAAAATAAAATATACATACATTCGACTAATACTATAATATGCATAGTCATAATAAGTGTATATAATATATATTATAAATACTAATACATATTAAATAATAATACATACTATACTGTGTGTATCCTGTAACTATTATTGATTGATAGACATATTAAAATAATGGTTAAATACTAACGACTTAAAGCGATTCAAAGTTTCAGCTTGCCTAATATGATCTGGTAAGGAATTCCAGAGTAAAATAGACCTAACAGTAAAGGAGGAATTGAAATATTTAGTATTATGGGCGGGAACGTTAAGGAGAAGTTTTGAATAGGAACGGAGCTGTTTTCTATCGTAATTATGAAACACAAAATTGTTTTTTAGATAAGTAGGGTAATGGGGATCAAATAAAATGTTATAGAGTAAGGAGAGTACACGGAAATCACGGCGATATCGGATTGGGAGCCACATAAGCTTGATGCGGTATTCGGTGATATGGTCATATTTTCGTAAACCAAAAATAAACCTCAATGAAAGATTTTGTAGTCGCTCGAGCTTATTTAGTTGATCCTCAGTTAAATTTATAAAACAAGCATCGGCATAATCTAGCACGGAAAGGAACAAAGACTGTGCTAAGACTACTTTAGTTCGTGTAGGAAGAACATATCGAAGACGTTTTAAGGAATGCCAAATTGAAAATATTTTCCTACTGATTTCTTGAAGTTGTGGCCTCCAAGTTAAGTTGTCATCGAAAGACACACCGAGATTTTTTACAACTTTACTAAATGGGATTGTAGTACCATTGATGAGGACGGGAGGTAAGGAGTTACAGTCAATCCTGGAGACCAGCCCCGGACTGCCAATTAATATTAACTGTGTTTTTGTGGGATTTATAACAAGGCCGTGATTCTTGCTCCATTCACAGATCGTCAACAGATCGTTATTTAATTTACCAATAGCTGAATGAAGGCCGTCTAATTCTGACTGGATGTATACTTGCAGATCGTCAGCATACAAGTGATAAGAAGATGTAATTGAGGTTATAATAGCGTTGAGAAATAGAGAAAATAAAAGCGGTGACAATACTCCTCCCTGTGGTACGCCGGCAAGTATATTACTCCAGTCAGAAAAGCTATCGGATGATTTGACTCTCTGTCGCCTTCCTACAAGATAGCTACGAAGCAGCCCAATTACTGATGGCGAGATGTTACAGGACGCTAGTCTGCTTAAAAGGATGTCGTGGTCTACACAGTTAAAAGCGTTGCTAAAGTCCAGTAACATGAGAACAGTTAGTTTCTTTTGGTCCATGCCTAGTCGCACATCGTCTGCTACCTTAATTAAAGCCGTGGTCGTACTGTGACCAGTGCGAAAGCCAGATTGCAACGGAGTAAGCAGATTATTGTGCAAGACATACTTTGTGAGCTGTTGATGTATAATTTTCTCCAGGACTTTGGATAAATAGGGAAGGATCGAAATAGGACGAAAATCAGACGGAGTTTTGGGACAGGAAGACTTAGGTAAGGGAATAATATATGCGGTTTTCCAGGCATCAGGAAAGGTAAGGGACTCTAGACAGGAATTAAATATGTGTGAGAGAATAGGCAAAATGGTGTCTAAAATTGGAGTGACCATACTACGACTAATGCCGTCGTCCCCGACTGCATTCGACGTAATAGACATTATGTGCCTTTTAATCTCGGTCTCGGTGACAGGGGCAATAAGGAAAGGCTCAAAATTAGGAGAAGGTAGTGAGGATATAGATTGCAAGGTTCGTAACTTAATATTAGGGTCGAGGATAGAGGAAGAGGTAAAGTGCTTATTTAATAGGTTAACATCAATGGTATTACGATCCATTTCCGATTCAGAACGCCCCACACCCAGTGTCTTAAGCAATTTCCACGTTTTTGCTGGATCTCCATTTTCTATCGAGCTGTGGATGTGGCGCCGCTGGGCATCACGGCACATTGTATTGCAGCGGTTGCGTATTTTAATATAATTGTTTCGACACTCTTCTGTTTGTTTTTTTTTAAATTTAGCCTTCGCTGCATTTTTAGCATTAATCAATGCTTTAAGCTCATCTGAAAGCCAAGGAGCAGGAAGATGTTTAATCTTTACAGGCTTAACAGGGGCATGTTTGTCGTAGAGCGATTTTATTTTTACATTGAACTCGGCAACTTTTTCGTCGATCGATTTAGAATTTATTAAATCCGACCAGTCAATGTTAGATGCATCCTCCCTAAGGCTATCAACGTTCATACCTGAAAAATTACGTAGCATTAGAGTTTTTACTTTAGCCTTGGGAGGGCGAACATTGTATGCAACATAGACAAGGTCATGGTACGAAAATATTTCAGCCGAAGACTGCCCATGCTTAGCGACAAGATTAGGAGAGAAGACTATGATAAGGTCAAGCAGGGAGGGACGGCAACCTGGGGAACAATGAGTCGGATCTAGAGGCAAGACTTTCATGTTGTAAGCATCTAGAAGAGAATTAAGTTTACAGGAGCGACTATCACCTTTAAGTAAACAGGTATTAAAGTCACCCATTAAGATGGAATGACTGTAGTTAGGCGAAAATACTTCTAAAGTACTTTCAAACGATTGGAAGTAGTCGTTATGCATATTCGGACTATAATAAACACCTAATAACATTTTACTGTATCGGCTTACCTGAACTTCCAGAAGCAAAAACTCAAGAGCATCCGCAGGAGGAGGCTGCGCTGATGCGCTAATAATAGTATAAGGTAAATCGGATCGCAAGTATATAGCAACACCGCCTCCACTCCTACCAATGCGATCATTACGAATTAGCTTGAATCCAGGCAAACCGTAACAGGTAGATGGTAAGCAGGGCTTTAGCCATGTCTCTGATACAAAAATGGCATCCACATTAACACGATCAAAGGTTGTGAGTAAGTCAGCATAGTGAGCAGGTATGCTTTGCGCATTAATGTGAACTGCCTTGAAACATTTGTTAACAGAGGAAAAATTGCCCATTATTGTCTCTCTGAGAGGTACTGATGTAGTACTATGAAAACTTTGATCGCTGTCGTTTGATGACATTGAGAAAAAATCATCAGAAGATGAGTCAACACTAATAGTACTCATATTATTAAACTAATAATCTACAAAATAACAAAATATCAATATACAAAATATATAAATAAATAAGAATAACAATTAGTATAGTAATATAAAAATACCAAAAATAATAAAAATCATAAAAACATAGTCTCATACCAAACCAGATAGTATAAAATCACAAACAAGTAAAAATTAAAATTATTGTACCCAATATAAACAATTTATCTTATCACGTTATAATATGATGTATTACTATAAAAACTACCAACGAAAATTGGTTTGAACAAAATCTAGCAAGTAGTTTTTTTTATAGGTACGTCATAAATGGTAAATCTTAAATTGACTTATAAAAATAAATCAAAAACCTTTTAATTTCATAAAAATAAACTTTATTGCTGCTGCGGATCCCTTCATGGGCGTGTCCAACTCACACTTGGCCGGTTTTTTTTTCTGCTAAACCTAAAATTTAACTATTTTTTTGACGAGACAAAACTAAGGGTTTATACGTGGGAGAGCCATGCTTCGGCACGAATGGGCCGGCTCGACCGGAGAAATACCACGTTCTCACAGAATGTCGAGCTCAAGGTTATGGTTAAATATGGCGTCCATTTTTGACTTTTTTTTTTTATGAAATAAGGGGCAAACGAGCTAACGGGTCACCTGATGGAAAGCAACTTCCGTCGCCCATGGACACTTGCAGCATCAGAAGAGCCGCAGGTGCGTTGCCGGCCTTTTAAGGGGTAATAGGGGAGGGTAGGGAAGGGAATAGGGGAGGGTACAGAAGGGAATAGGGGAGGGTACGGAAGGAAATAGGGGAGGGTAGGGAAGGGAAAAGGGTAGAAGATTGGGCCTCCGGTAAACTCACTCACTCGGCGAAACACAGCGGAAGCGCTGTTTCACGCCGGTTTTCTGTGAGGACGTGGTATTTCTCCGGTCGAGCCGGCCCATTCGTGCCGAAGCATGGCTCTCCCACGTCGAACGACTTTAACCAAAGATTTGCCATTTTGCGTTGTAGTTATAGTTATAGTAACAGTGCTCCCAAAGTGATAATATGCATTGAAGTTTTCGAAATTTTTCGGCAACGGTCGTATTTCCCGAGCGACGGTAGACGATATCGCATTTTCTAAAATGTGCATTGCGTTTAAGATACATGTATTTAGTCAAAGTTGGTCGTGATATTTCTGTAGCTTTTGTAACACGGTCATTATTCACGGTCATTCATGCGCATTATTAATTTTGGAGGACTGTACAGCTGTTATAGATAAAGTAAGTTGGTGCAACCCACCCTAATTGAAATCATTGAGGGATATTTGAGGTACGACGTACGTACTGTAGGTACTTATATTTAACATCAAAAAAATCCGTAGAATGTGGTGCTAGAAGAGCATAATACAAACGAGATTTCCATACATTTCCTGTCATATAATGAGTACAAAATGAAATGGTCCGTGTATTTTTAATGATATCTGGAATCATCACCGTGGTTCGGTGTCGTCTCTTCAACATTATATTTGGAAAAATCATTTGGAAATATTCGTTTTAACCTAGTTTTAACCGGAAGGCAGGGTTATGTATGTTTAAATGTTTTTTGAGTGTAGGTATGTTTATATATATATTGTATATTTCTTTGTTTCGCTCTAGTCTAAATTAGTTGACTCTAGACTCAGGGCTAACAGGCTAGACTCCAGCCTCTTACGACGTAATGAAACCGAACCATTTTTGAAGAAGCTGATACTTAACTGGTGATGAAAAGTGGATCACGTACAAGAACGTGCGAAAAAGATCGTGGTCAAAGGCCGGTCAGGCTTCACAGACTGTGGCGAAACCCGAGTTAACTAGCAACAAGGTAATGATGTGTGTGTGGTGGGATTGGGGGGGCATTATATTTCCATACCTATACGACCTTCAAGAAGGGAGCGTATTCCCTCTTAAAAGGCCGGCAACGCACCTGCAGCTCTTCTGATGTTGCGAGTGTACATGGGCGACGGTAGTTGCTTTCCATCAGGTGAACCGTTTGCTCGTTTGCCCCCTTATTCCATAAAAAATGAGCTGTTACCGCCAGTCAGGACCATCGATTCTTAACTGTACTGCGAACAACTGACGAGATTAAAGCAAGAAGTTGAGAGAAAGCGGCCGGAATCAATCAACAGAAGGGGTGTGGTTTTTCACCATGATGACGCTAGACGGAACGGAAAATAAACGGAGTTTGGCTGGGAGGTGTTAATGCATCCACCGTATAGTCCTGACCTTGCACCTTCAGATTTCCACCTGTTTCGGTCGCTGCAGAATTCCTTAGGCAGTGTCAGGTTGACATCACAACAGGACTGCCAAAACCACTTGTCACAGTTTTTTCACCAGAAGCCCAATATTTTTATAGCAATTATAGGATCATGTCCCTACCAACAAGATGGCAAAAAGTTTTCGAACAAAATGGCACGTATACAACTTTAGTCAATTGTAAATAAACTTTATAAAAAACCTTTTGAATTTTTATATAAAATGCGAAGAATTATAGTACGGGAGCCCTAGAACATTTTTTTTATTACTATCAAGCAAATTTTTGTGAGTAGCTTCATTTTGATAAGACGAACAACATTTTTATCTGCGAAAAATCTTGAAAGTGGTAGCTAACAGAAATAGAAAGGGTTTCATACTTTGATTTGATGGTCCAAAAATATGGATTGTTCTATTTGTAGGACAATGTTACACTTAAATTATATAACTAAACTAGCTGTTACCCGCGACTTCGTCCGCGTCAACAAAATGTAAAATAAAGGTAAGGTAAAAAATAAAAAAAGTAAAAATATGTCTTCCTCCTTTATTGAAAGTCGGTTAAAAGGTAGCCTAAGTTACTCCTTATTATATTCGCTATCTGCTAAAAAAAGTCCCGTTAAAATTGCCCCAGCCGTTTCAGAGATTAGCCGGAACAAACAGACAGACATACAGACAGACAAAAATTGTAAAAAGTGCTATTTTGGTATATGTCCCGTATGTACATTCATATGCATGTAGTAAAAGACGGTTCTTTCAATATTACAAACAGACACTCCAATTTTATTTATATGTATATGTAGATGTATAGATTAACCTATCAATATACAAAAAATCAAGCTGATTTTAGGGTTCCGTTGGAGGGTTCAGTAGTGAACCAAGTTTTGTTGATTACAGAACCCTATAAACAACACCTAGATATCACATTCACAACACTATAGATATAATTTGGAGTTTGGACTCACTCGACATAAGGTGATGCCAGATGCAATTGCTGTCCACGTTGATTCAGGATGGAACAACAAAAGAACAAATAACGACGAGGGGCATTATTTGTTAATCATCATAATGATGGCTCTTGATCAACATCGATTATTATTCATAATAAAGACAACAATAAAACAAAAATATTTTTATTCAAAATAAGTTTTATACAACTTTTTCTGAACGTCGAGACTACACTGATGCCTACCACCGGTACTGTCCCCTACCGCCTGAACTTACCCGGTGAGAAGAAGAGACAGCTTCGCAATCTTGGCTATCCATCAATCATCATGGCTCATTACAGATAGAGCCTATTAAATGAAACAAAATATTATGTTATAAAAACACTTCCTTATTGTGTTGTTGGAACCCTAACCAGCTTATTTTTTTACTAGCTAGCTTTTGCCTCCGACCCCGCCTGCGTGAATACGGTATCTCACAGAAACAATAGTTGTCAAGAACATATGTGCTTAATGTAAATTTTTTTTTATAAAAATTTTTAATAGTTTGCTCCCGAAGAAGAAGCAATAAATTATACTCTCTAACAAACTTTTGCTTTTATAATAATGAATGATAAATGTAATGTTTGTTTTTCAGAAAATGTATGATGTATAATTTTGAAATAATGATGAATGATAAAATTTGTAATGTTTGTTTCCCAGAGAATATGTGATGTATAATTTTGAAATAGTGATGATAAATGTAATGTTTTGTGAGAACATGTAAAAGACAAAAAATGTAAATGTCTATACTTAGGAAGTGTTTGCCAAATGTACCACTCAATTTATTTTTGTAACACGTGTTTCTCGCCATGTATAATAATTTGTAAATTATTTTGTGAGAAATAAAGTCTTAAACCGTAAAACCGTATTAAGCATTATTCTTACTTCTACAAACTTCTGGCTCAATCTATGAGACCTGTCTAGGTCTAGTAATTATTACTAATATTATAAGTAATTAGTAACTAAATATTAATAATAATTTGTATAACTTACTGTGCATAACACAAGTCGCCAGCACCAAACCATAGTCGTATCAAAATCATAAAAATCCAAAGCAACTTCACCGCTATCATTGTTTGTAAATCTATTCACATATTTATAACATAAACATTTATTATAATAGTCTAAATCATTTGTTATAATAATCTATTGTATATTATAAGCGGTCGATCATTTTCGTCGCGAAAAACAACTTTTGCCAGTTGTCTTCGAAAGCGCGCGAAACAATGATAAGCTTATGGAAAATTCAAGTTTTAAATTTTTGCGCATGCGTCAACGTAATCTTGTAGTAAAAAGGTAGATTTTGAATGCATTAAAAGGTTTTTTATAACATAAGTGGACAAACGAACAAACGGGTTTTATAACATAAGGGGACAAACGAACAAACACCTGATGGAAAGCAACTATAGTCGTCCATGGACACATCATCGGAAGAGTTGCAACTGCGTTGCCGGCCTTTTAAGAGGGAATATACGCTCTCTTCTTGAAGGTTTGCAGGTCGTATTGGTCCGGAAATGCTGCTGGCGACAGTTTATTCCAGAGTAGTGGATTGTGAATGCCTTAAAAAATTTCTAGTTTTATAAATATAGCGTAAAATCCTTTATTCGGTACTATTAAAAGGAAAAAAGAAAATGCGGAAAACTTGCCTATATTTTTCGAAATATCGCAAATAAAAATAGACATTTTACTATACAAATTTTACTTCCTTACTAATATTATAAGTGCGAAAACGTGTCTGTCTGTCTGTAACCTCTTTAAGCCTAAACCACTGAACCGTTTTTGCTGAAATTTGGTTTGAACATACTTTGATAGACGGAAAATACAATAGAATACTTTTTACCGGAAAAGTAGGATATAAATATGTAGAACTTATGTTGTAGGATTGTGGTAGAATATGAGAATAGTGCCGGAAATGGACTTGAAGAGGTAACAGACAGACATACACATTAATATGGATACCTCGAATGACTCAAAATGTTTAACCTAGTCAGGTTGTTTTTTGAACTTGTTCAGGTATCATGAGCAGGATTCTCGAGGCAAGTAAGGCTTTGAAGGCTTTAGAAAAGTCGAAGAACAATTTTTTACGATACCTAAGCACACTCAGCCTCAAAAGAATGGCAGCAAGCCAAATGGGTCTCACATTACCAAATACTAATGTATGATTGGTGTGTATTTGTGAAGAAATATGGGGTTTTAGCTGTTTTCGTCAATAGTCAAGTGGTTTGGTCGGATACAGCGACCAGCATTATTGCCTTACCCTCGCCTTACCGCCCCTTGAGCACGTATACAACAATTTTATAGGAATTCTATTGAGCTGATACAATAAAAAGAAATATAGAGTTCAAATTTAGTTTGTTATTATTTTTAGCAATATTCCGCGAAAACAACTTCCACTTTTAAGTAAATGAGTGAGTGTACGCATAGGCATGCGTACAGCACCTCCCTCCTCCCACACTGCCTATGCGTACACTCGCATGCAAGAACTTGCAAACACCACCACCACACAAGCAATAATGTTGGCAAATCCGTGCAAGGCCCCTCAACACCATGCAGGTGAGACCGCGGCTGGCTGGATACACGAATTTCGATTTGGAATTCCGTGAGACCAGCGCAAGCGTTCGTTTATCTTCACGCATGAATTTGCCGGCTTTCACTCGAAACGTTGGTGCGGAATTCGTTCCATTCGGAAAAAAGCGAATATGTTCGCACACATTCGTTTTTTTAATGTATTTTCAACTGATTCAATGCAAACAAATGACCGAATACGAATCGGAAATCGAACACGAAAAACGTGTGTATGCAGCCAGCCGTATTCGCTGCACCGTATGAGCTAAGCTGCAACGCGACACAAAATGTTAGTTCTATCTTATTTATAAAATTCTCGTGTCACAATGTTAGGCCGCGTACTCCTCCGAAACGGCTTTACTGATTTTAACCAAATTTTATATGCATATTCAGTGGGTCTGAGAATCGGCTACGGGGCATTTTTCATAATGGTAAGTGCATTTGTTGAATAAATAATAGTAAATTATTACAACTCGAGCCTGACGGCGACCATTGTTTGTGCGACGGGATAGCGATGTACGTTGCCATGGTGACATACTTATTTAGTCACTTCAATAAAATAATACGGGTGAAATACTTATATGGCAAAGAAACGTTTGCCGGGACAGCTAGTTATCTGCTCCGCTGCTTCCACCGGAGCTGGCTAAGCTGCGTTGCGAGGAATGTGTTTTACAAGAACCAATAAAATCGTTGCGCTGCGTGGTCAGGCAAATGAAGCTGGTTATAATATACAAGATATTAGTGTAAACACCATTATCCTTGAAATCATCAAATGACCCCGTCAAAATGAACAACTTTTTCTATGAGAACAATGCTAAAAAACAAAACAAAAAAAAAACCGTCGTCATATCCATACAAATTGCCGATCCGGGCATCCGTGTGGGTATGAAGACGGCATTTTTTTTGAGTTCCCAGCATTGTTCTCATAGAAAAAGTTGTTTATTTTGACGGGCTCATTTGATGGTTTCAAGGATAACGGTGTTTACACCAACACACTGTATATTCGATCTTCAAACACCTTCCTCGCATCGCAGCTTAGCTGCTTAGCTCTAGTGGAAACGCAGCCTTAAACATAGCAGCTCTATAAACTTCCACAATTCTTGTAATTGTAGAGAGCGTGCTTAACAAGCGCTGTCGTAATCCTCATAATGTCATCCACCCGATACCAGAAATAGAAAGCTTGCTGCGGGCCTAAAATGGTCACATTTTGCAATTCCTCTCAAATCACTTCAAAAAATGAATTGCCGAAACAGTCAAACTGACGAATGTCAAATTAGTACGAACCGGACATAATATTATGAATTGCAAGCAGAGTGACCATTTTTCTATTAAAAAAAAAAGAATCATGTTATGACTAGATTCTCCAAAGCGACCATTTTAGCCCCGCTGATCTCCGATACAAACACGACATCGCACTTGCAACTCTACTGGTCTAGCGGATGTTTTTGGGCAATATTGAGGAAACCAGGCATTTAAATCATTCCTCCAGCAGACCTCTATAACAACAGGGATTCTAATTTTGCCAACATAGGAGAGTGATTTAAGTTTCCAAAATTTGAACATAGATTATTTCAAGCATACACTATTATTTGCCCATAGCTATATGAAATATATTTATGGTTTTTAAATTACGCGACAAAAACCATTTTGTCGCTTACGCCCTTTCCATTTCTTGCTGTTCCATTTCTTGTTTCCTATGAGTGGCCGGGCCGGCCTCTCATAGAAAACAAGCGATCTAAAACATATCCAAAACGATTTTTTACTTTAACCCGGCGTCACTTTAAACAAAAAAACAACAGTTGTCAAATTGTTACTTACCCGGTTCATCCACTGATGTCTCATTGTTACTGACGTCAAAAGTTATCTTAATTAGTCCCAAGTAAGTAATTAGTACTTTTTATGAGAAAAAACATACTGCAAAATAGTTTTATTGTATGTAGGATGCTATAGTGTCACAACTGACTTACCTAATATTGTGATGTAACATCCTAACAAGTGCCTGACTATGCACATGCAGTATGCACATTGCATAGTTATGCCGTAGTCTGCAATTCTGCTATAAAAATTTTAGGGCCTGTTTCACCACTTCCTGATAAGGCTATGGACACCAGTTAACTTGACAGATGTAGTATGCAGAATCTGTCAAAAAAGTTGTAAATAGCCTATTCGGCACTTTATCAGAAAGTGGTGAAACAGGCCCTTAATAAAGTAAAACAATACCAGCAGTCGTAGCCAGCAGTCGAAAGGAATTATTCTGTTAACGACTTTTATAAAATCAGAACACATGAGTTAATTATTGAGAAACAAAAGGAACGGGACAATACTATGTTTCAATGGTTTATTATACTTAATATAAAATTATAAAATATAATGTAATATTATTAAAATCACAGTCACAACTTTTGTCGCAAGGGGTCAAGAGCTCTCCAAGACCGTTCACATTTATTTTACATCTGATAGCACTTTTATGCCAAGGATATAAGAGTCACTTAGACACTGCACAGTACCGAGGAGGGAATGTATTGCGAAATACGCACTTGACTACGGAGGAGTTCGGAGACAGAGCGAGATTACTTTTTCCTTAATTAAAAGAATATGATAGAGACGAACATAATATAACCTTCCCCTTCTTGGAAGTCGGTTAAAAACGGTATCTGAAAAACTGATTCACAGGTAGATGGCGGATCTACCTAATTTGGTAGGGGTTTTCGCGTTGCCACGGAGAAATTTTGACAGAGACCTAACGCTACTTGTCCCACTTTCTGATAAAGTGCCTAATAGGCTATTCACAACTTTTTTGACAGATTCTCCATACTTGATCTGTCAAGTTAATTGGTGGATAGCCTTATCAGGAAGTGGTGAAACAGGCCCTAAAATGATATTTATATCAGAAGGAGTATGTTCATAGTATTTTATATATCTATTATAGAGATCTACAGTTTACATTTTTGAGTGAAAGAGACAAGAATCATTATGTTAGCGGTAAGCCATACACGTTACGGTCTACCGGAGAGGTCACATGTGCAGTTATGTCTGCGCAGTTGTTACTCGAAAGAATTGATTTTCGATTTTGCGCCGGTCGCCTGCGCAGGCTCAAAAACTCGAAAGGTCTATTCTCTTACACATTCCGGTCTACCTACGCAGGCACACCTGCACAGGTGGACCTCTCCGGTAGACCGTAGCGTGTATGGCAGCCATTACGCTTGTATCAAAATTTCTCCTCGTTAAACCGAATAACCCTACCAAATTAGGTCCGCCTTCAGTTAACTACACTTTAGCCTAGAACTTACGCGTTTAAATAAAATAATCAGTAACTGCATGATACATTGCCAACAAGGTATTTAGAATTTAGAGTTTAGTTTTTAAAAATCTATATAAGTAAGTAATATTTATATATATAGTACCTTATTCGAAGGATTAAAACATCCTAAACCTTAATTCTAAATAGATTCTATAGAAACATTATTAATACTTATTTGTACCATCGAGGAAATTGATTCCTAGGCAGTTGACAGACCAACGTCATTTGGTCGGATCATGTCAATTGAATGTTAATTGTGATCTGTTGAGTGTTGCCTGGGTTTGACGTAACGCGACCAAACTACGTAGGTCCCCCATCTACCTAGGAATCAGCTTCTCTGATAGTACAATAATTTCACTAGCGTCTCAATTTGCTTCCAAATTCGTTTTAATAAGACTTAATTGCGTATCAGGATCTTCTCTCTTATTCTTAAAACTATCTTCTATTTCTTGTAGAGTCTTATCTTTAGTTTCTGGCAGTAAACTATACATAATTAGTAAGCAAACTGTTAGCGTACCTGAGTATACTAAAAACGCACCTTCGACTCCTATAGAAGAGTATAAATGTGGTGCTGTCTTCATTGATAAGACGAAAGCAGGAGTCAAAAAGGATGTGGATATGGTTGATCCAAGACTTCTGTATGCTAGAGGAAAAACTTCCCCACAAATCACCCAGTTTAGTGGAACTAGACCCAAACAGAAAGACACAGTGTAAATTACCATCAAACACATCGGAACCGAATCTAGCAGGACCGAATTTGTTACGACCTCAGCTTTTCTTAAATATACGAAAATGGATATTAATGTTAGTGATAATACAGTCATTATTCCACTAGCAAATAAAATTGTGCGTCGCTTGCAACTTTTCAGCAAAAATATAGCAACTAACGCACAAACTGTTCTTAGCATATCTATCACTGTGAACTGCCAAGCTACATCGTTTGGATCAGCTTTATTCAAAACTGATTGCAGAATTAAGTTGCCGTAAGCTGGAATCATATGAGCACCGCCGAATTCGAAGGCAAGCAGCATACATATCGCAACAATCATCGGCTTGAAGAATTCCCTCTTCTTGAATATTTTCAGCACAGCCTTTAAAGTCTTGGCAAGGGAATCGAAGAAATCGTACCATCTAAATCTGATACGACGTTCGCTTCCTTTGTAACTATTTTCTTTCTGTCTTTCGTTGTTCCTTATCATAGATTCTAATTCTTCGTTCTGAGTTTCTCCCTCTCCTCGAAGCCATCGGAACGCCTTCCTGGCTTCATCAGGGCGACCCTTGGATATGAGCCAACTGGGCGATTCAGGAGACAGACTTATAATTGCCATAGCTACCAGTGGGAATGCTGAGCAGACTACGGCTGTCATTTTCCACGTCAAATGTGCGCCCCAGACGTGAGACAACATGATGCCCAATCCTAGAGATACTGCGAAGGTTCCTAAGAAGGCTCCTCGGTACTTCGGCTCCGTGTATTCTGCTACTAATATCGCAGCTAAGGGTGTCCTTAAGCCTAACGCTAGACCATGGAGTATCCGTGCAAAGAGGAATGCAGGCACCGAGTTGCCGAGCACGAACACTATCCAGCCAAGTAACGCTGGTACTGTGCATAGCAAATGTGCTTTCTGCCTGCCAAAGCGAGTCATCAGGACTGGGGAGATGAAGTTGCCGACGATACCCATGGCGCCAACTGCTGACGCTGGAAGAAGAAGAAAGAGACATTAATTTTAAGGTAACACATTCTCATCATTATTTCGTTGGTAATAACAAGATTTGAGATTTATCCAACAAGTCCTTGTTTTACTTTCTTGCAGTGTTTTATAATGGTGTTAAGAGGATACACCAGGGGCTAGAGAAATTAAAAAAAAGTACGTGTAATATCTATAGCTGTCTCCCTTACCTCAAGCCTATACCGCGGAACGCGATAGAGACAACTGCAGAAAATCCAGAAAATCAACAATTCGTTGTCCCCTGATTCCTTCTCCAAAACTTAACCGATTTAAGTAATTTTTTCATTAAAGATTAAAGAAATACTTGAGCTGTGTTCCTATGTTTTTTTTTTGTATAATCTAGCCAAATCTGTTTTCTGGATGTTTGAACACAGCGGAAAATCTGGCCATTTTTTTGGGTTTTTGAACGTTTATATCTTATTTAATAATTAAATTATGAAAAAAAAGAAAACATAGGGACATGGTATTAGTGGCCGTAGATATTCAGGAAAAAAATTATAACTCTACTAGCATTATCCAGGGAGGAAACAGGGGACAACGTTTGTATGGAAAAAAGGGCGGCGTGGACTCCTCTTAAGTACTATATAGAAGCAACTTTATAAGGCAATCAGTTGATTTATATATTAAGTTACTAGCTGTCCCGGTGAACTTCGTGTCACTTTAAAACCTTCCCTGGACTTCTACGAATATTTTAAGACTAAAACCAACCCAATCCGTTCAGCCGTTTTCGAGTTTTAGCGCGACTAACACATTTGAAAATCCATTTTTATATATAAGATTTTTATATCAGAAAGCAACTGCCAAAAATCCTCTGATATAAAATTCTCTGAACTATTCTAGTGTTCTAATATAATTATTGCTTAAATACAACATTGCATTTCACCAGGTAGTGTTTGGACCCAAGATCCTTTAGATAGGATCCTACAGGGCGATTCACGATTCCCGTTCGACACGGATTCGGAAACTTTACCACTGCGGTCTATGGTCAATGCCTGGAGCGGCGATTGGATGTCGCGCGATGAAGTTTCCGAATGTGAGTCGAATTGCCCATTGTGAATCAGATCAAGATTACAATTAAAAACCATCGTACATCTTAATCAAGTTTTAAGCAATTCTTGGCGTTGTCTCAAGTCTTACCAATCCACGACGTGTCATGGTCGGTGAGCGTCACAGGTCCGCCGTCTGTCTTGATCTGAGCGAACAGCACTGCTGGGTAGCCGTGCGCGCACCCATGTCCCGCTATGTTCAGAGCCGCTCCTGACACCACGAATGCCTGAAATCATCAGAGGAATCGCACTTGAACTATTTGCCGTGATTCTCAATACTATGCACTATTCAATAATTTCATTCATATAAGGCAGAGGAGAGACCAGGCCCTTTAGCCAAGACCTTTTCTTTATTCGCTTTTTCATAGAATCGCCAATCAAAGTGTTCCATACATTTTTGTTAAAAATAATATGTAGGTCGACCATCTGACTATGGAACATTTTCTCTTAAGAGGATTCCACACCGCCCTTTTTTCCATACAAACGTTGTCCCCTGTTTCCTCCCTGGATAATGCTAGTAGAGTTATAATTTTTTTCCTGAATATCTACGGCCACTAATACAATGTCCCTATGTTTTCTTTTTTTTCATAATTTAATTATTAAATAAGATATGAACGTTCAAAAACCCAAAAAAATGGCCAGATTTTCCGCTGTGTTCAAACGTCCAGAAAATAGATTTGGCTAGATTATACAAAAAAAGCAAAACATAGGAACACAGCTCAAGCCTTTTTTAATCTTTAATGAAAAAAGTACTTAAATCGGTTAAGTTTTGGAGAAGGAATCAGGGGACAACGAATCGTTGATTTTCTGGATTTTCTGCAGTTGTCTCTATCGCGTTCTGCGGTATAGGCTTGAGGTAAGGGAGACAGCTATAGATATTACACGTACTTTTTTTTCATTTCTCTAGATCCTGTTGTATCCTCTTAATTATAGTACTTTACCGGGAGTTTACGTCTAAATTTGTTGTTATTGTAGTTGTTGTAGGTACTTTACTTTCCAAAAAGTATTTTTGCTAGCAAAGAGCAAAATAATATCGTTACTTACAGATTAGAATACTTTGTGTATTTTTATATGAGTTGAAATATTCATTTTTTCCTATCTATATATATAAAACTCAAAGGTGACTTACTGACATGGTGATCTATCAACGCACGGTCTGAAATTTGGCATGCAGGTCGATATTATGACGTAGGCATCCGCTAAGAAAGGATTTTGATCAATTCCACCTCCCAGGGGTTAAAATAGGGGATGAAAGTTTGTATATAATAATACTTCTTAAAGTGAGCGAAGCCGCGGGCAAAAGCTCGTTCTGAATATAAAATTATAATCTCACCTGCTTTATGAATGTTCTCATCGTAGGCGCTCATTAGAGGTGATCTGAAATATAGAGCAAGTTATTTGAGAATTGAGACTAATACTCTTTAGGCTCTCTACATAATATTTAAATATTATGTCCATAACACGTTAACTGCGAGACTGATTTTTTGTACCTAGCATGCCATGCGATACCAGGTATTTTCGATCTGGAAGTAAGTTTTCGTCGTATGCGAACGAGGTTTTACGTTCATTGAAATATGAACAAAGGATCAATAATGCTAGGATTGAATGAATAAAATTTCGCGTGTAGTTCATTAGTGGACCTATTTGAAACTACTTTTGCCCGGAAATCAGACAGAAACATGATGCCATTTTTTAAAAACAGAGATACCAGGCTTACCAGACCTGTTGAAGCACTACAAAAATATAATAATAGGGATGGGACAGGAAAACAAATGCATCATATCGACACATTTATTTAAAACTAGCCCGCAACTCCGTTGTGCCAAAATTTGTTTATCACGCAGGAACCGTACATTTTCCAGAATGAAAAGTATCCTATGTCCTTTCCCGGTAGTTAGAACATCTTCATATTATCAAATTGCAGCAAAATCAGTTCAGTAGTTTGGGCGTGAAGAGGTAACAGACAGACAGACACACTTTCGCATTAATTATATTAGTACATTTATAATATTAGTATGGATAATGATAAGAAAAAACTGATTCAATGCTGTGCTGATGCTTTTATTGAGCTGAATTCTTCGTGGGACACAGTCGGTGATGATAAATTTAATTTTCTTTTCGATTTTTTGGCTTAGTAATAGGTGTAACGGGAAATATATCTAAAGACTTTGTCACAACTCGAAACAATATTATTTGACGCCATTTCACAACACTAATATATTTACCACGCGATTAAAACGTAAATATTACAACTGAAAACATTTGCGCACAATCGAGACAAACAAAGCATTCGACAGTACTAGCCGCGGCGCACACGCCCCTCGCCCGCTCAGTGCGGCTACCAGGCCTACAAATCAAGGCCTGGTATTCGCACTGAGCTTATTCAATTTTAATTTAGTGCGAACTATGTTTAAAAAACCTGGTGCATTTTTAATCGTTAAACGTCATTCGCTTTAAAATGGGTGTTAGATATAAAACAATCTCTCATACACGTAGTACTTCTCGAGTTACAGCGCCCACACCGAGCCAGAAGCCACGATTTTAGAGCGCGCACAGACAGAAAGCTAGCAATCAGACCAATAATGCCTTGCTTTGCAGCGAACGTGTTAATACAGGAAAGTCAGCTCTCTGTAGAGAGAGTGTACAATATAGGCACGTGTAACCTTTTTACCTACAAAACACTGAACTGCAGAAATCGCAATTATGCGTCAGACGCAAACAACTTACAAGACCTTTGTATTTGACTGAGGAAAACCTATTTTTTTGCGTATATTCGCAATAAATTTGGCATAGTGATAGGCGATAGTATTTCGTGTCTACTTTTTTGTACCGGCTAAGGGCCGCGCTACACCGGAATGGCAGCGGCGAGGCGAGCACTTTTAGTGTCATATGATTTTAAATTTTATTTTCATACATAGTATCGCTTGAAAAATCTACGGCTGCCCGTGGCCGCACGTGGCCGCTGCTGCCATTCCGGTCCGGTGTAGCGCGGCCCTAAAAGTAAATTAATGACATAGTAAAAATAGGGGAAGTAAGTTATCTTCATACAAAGGCACCGCGCGCGGCTTGTATGTGTGCGCCATAGTATCAATGCGTCGCCACACGGCACACAACAAAATCTCGGACAATATTTCGGCATAACCAGTCGGGGCTAACACTTTACGCTGCACGCTCGCGCCGCGCCGCGCCACGGCTAAACGAATCAAAAATGTCCGATCATAATCGCAGGAGTAATAGATATTGCTGTGTGTTTGGGTGTTTTAATAGTAATGCAACAATTCCAGAATTGTCTTTGTTTAAATTACCTGTTGAACAGGAAAGGTCAGTACTACACTTATTCTAGCATAATATAATAATTTTTACTTGATGATCAGATACCTACTTACTTCTTTTTTATTGTATTAGTTTTCTATCACACAAAGGAAGTAGGTAGGTAGGTAGGTCTACATTCCCACTAGAACATAGTATAAATAAGATAATGTTTTATGTACTTTTGATCCGTCAACTAATTTGCCGCTATTGCTTTGTTTACGTAATAGTAATTTGCCGATTTATCTGTGTTCTAGACCGTATATTAACTAACTACTTACAGTCAATTACTTATTTTAAATAGTAATTAAAAATAAGTAATTGACTAATTGTTAATCACAATACACATAAAGCAAAGTTCGAATCATAACAACAGATTTGTTTATAGTATAAGAGACAGGCGTTAGTTTTTAATGTTGTTTTACAGGGTATTTTTATAATTTTATTTAGACATCGGATTATATGCACGATCAAAGTGCCGAAATATGCATGCAAATATGCACGAAAAATGGCCGAAATAACGAAGCGCGGACGCCCGGTCCCACACCAACCCGCCGCGCCTCCGCGCCGCCTAAAATTGACAACCCTAAGACAGTAGGTAATTATATCGCGGATTGGGCCGGAGTTATCCTACTTCCCCTCCTTTTACTATGTTAATGAGATGACGCCCGCAAATCTCAACTGCCGATCCCTCAGATGTTCGTTTATCGCGCAAGAAAATTTTATCTAAATGACTGATTTTCAATTTTATAAATAAGTGCTTTAAATATATATTTTACTCCACTAGATGACGCCCGCGACTCCGTTGCGCCAAAATTCGTTTATCGCACAGGAACCGTACATTTTTTTCGGGATACAAAGTATACTATGCCGAATTTCAGCGTAATCGGTTTAGCTGTTTGGGCGTGAAGAGGTAACAGACAGACAGACACACTTTCGCATTTATAATATTGTATGGCAGTATGGATTCGTAAAATCAGGTGTACAGTTGTACACATTGCTTGTAGTACCGAAAAAATATATCCATTTGTTTTTCATTCATTCAACGAATTGGAATCCATATTCCCGGAATATCGGTCGAGTGCTTGAGTAGTGAGTACGAAGCCAAATATGTTCGAAAAAAATTATAAACGTAATACTGAAATGGAGCGAGGTCGCCATGAATACCTACTTGGTACTATGACCATGCTTGTGGATTTAATAGGACGTTGTGGGACAATTTTTAATTAAGATTGTTGTGTTTAAAACCCCGAGACAGTGGCGGATTTACAAATTTGCCGCTTGTAGGCTATTCAATTTTTGCCGCCCCTATAACTGACCTTTGAAATTCAATACGTTAGTTTAGTTCACAATCATATCCCACCATTACCAAAAACATTTTTTGAAAATTTTTGCTGAGACGACTACACAAGGTTTCACCCTGTGCGGTAGCGAAACGGCGAAGCCATAAATATTTCCTGGTACTCGTATGTAGAATTTGTTTAAGTTAGGGTCAGTAGAGTTAGGCCGTGTAGATTCAGAAGCTTCGCTCTACATGAGATCTCATATCTTTTTCACAGCGTAAACCGTAAACCTTATGTGGTTGTCTCGGTTATTTTACAAGAAATGTTTTGGTGGGATTTTTTATTTCTGTTAGATAAAAAATTGAGCTAAATTTGCCGCCCCTCTAAATCTGCCGCCCTAGGCGCCCCTGCAGCCTTAGCCTATTGGTAAATCCGCCACTGCCCCGAGATTCTGTTTCTCTGTGAGAGGAAAGGTGGAGAATAACTAGAGATAAATTCATATACAAAATATGATATTTTGAGCCCAAAAATAAACAAATATACGAGTATGTAAAGTTTACAATAATTACCAATAATAATATAGTATATGGTATGGATGACCGAGCTTTGCTCGGAATAGCAAACACTTATTGACTTCGTGTTACTTAATAACGCCATCTGCTGGTCGTTAAAACAATTAGTTGCTAACAAAATAGTATTATTATTCGCCAATAGATGTCAGGAAGAGTCATATTTTTCAGTATATCGATTATCGATAAAACACGAATAAAAAGACATTTTCTGAAAATGATTCCTAGCTAGATCGATTTATCGCCCCCGAAACCCCCTATATACTAAATTTCATGAAAATCGGTGGAGCTGATTCCGAGATTCCAATTATATTGAAGTAAACACAATGTTACATAAATAAGAAATAAGGTAAAAATGTAAAAAATGCGTGACATCATTACAATTAGTGTTAAGCTGAGTACACATATTTTGTGTTATCGCTAACTGTGCAATGAGCATGGACGCGTTTAAAAATGTAGAGATAAAACACTTTGAGCAAAATAAGCTCCCTGAATTTCTTTAAATAAGAAAAAATGCAACTATGTATGCGACGAGATTTCGATCCTTTGATATTTCTTAGGCCGGTACAAATAGTCAGTCAAGATGCATATCGGTCTCAAGATGCGGTTCGGCTCTATGATTGGTCCAAATTTTGACAGCCAACCAATCACAGAGCCTGAACCATGTCTTGAGACCGAGATGCATCTTGAGTACTGACTATTTATACCGGCCTTAGGATTCAAAGTATCTCAATATCGAACATTTTTCATTTTTGTTTCAGCCGTTTTTAAAATATTATGTAAACCTTAAAATACAGACAGATTACTTTCGCATTTCCATTAATTATTAGTACATATTATATTCATTTAAGTATATTTTTGTAATAATCAATGGCGAAGACAAATATTTAAAAAACATTTTGTAATTTTTTTACAACAAACATTAGCCTCGACACAGAATATATATTATATTAGTAGTACCAAGCCTCGACTGGAAGTGCAACAAATTCTTCGAGAGTTGTGAATATAGACATATTTTTTGTATCGATTTTATTAAAACAATATTAAACTTAAACGTGTGTCCACCAATTTATGCAAAAGGCGGTTACCGTTGTAAAGATGAGCCAAGCCTCCATTATATGTAATTATTCTTTGCGAAACAGACCCATTTATAGTGGAAAATCTAGACTGGTTCTTTCAAAGGGATTGAGATGTATAACTTAGTGACGTCACTGCATTGTACTTGGTATTTAATGCGTATAATAAATAACAATTAAATATCGGTCAAGTTGCTTTAAGTCATGCATTGTTAATAAGGTTCTGTACAAACTTGCTAATTTATCTAATAATCAACTTAATTATTATTAAGCCTATTTATTTCATACTAATATAATAGATCAGAATATTGATGAAAATTGGCATAGAAATAGTTTGAGTTCTACAATGCTTATACTTTCTTCCACAAATTTAATGAAACCGTATACAAATATCCATTACTAATTCGAAAAAATGTATTATATCAGTCTCTAGTTTGTCTCTATGTCATAATGTGACCTCTTCACGCCTAACGGCGGTTCCCAATATTTGATCTATCTCTGATTTGGCCCTACTAGAGATAGGAATAGCTCACATTAGACATTAGAGACATATATTTTATGTCAATTGTGAGCTATTACTATCTCTAGTAGGGCAAAACCAGAGATAGATCAAATATTGGGAACGGCCGTAAATGGATGAACAAATTTTGATGACGCCATACTATTGCCATTGTTTTACACGTAAAAAATATCGTAGTTTTGACTTTTTTTTATGAAATAACGGGGCAAACGAGACAACGGGTCACCTGATGGAAAGCAACTTCCGTCGCCCATTGACACTCGGAGCATCAGAAGAGCTGCAGGTGCGTTGCCGGCCTTTTAAGAGGGAATAGGGTAATAGGGAAGCTTAGGAAAGGGAAGCATGGCTCTCCCACGTACAAACGTATTGCTTATTACGTCATTAAGTTAGGCGTTATGTGGCGTCATCGGAATATAGACTTAAATAATTACTGTGGTCAAAGATCAATGAACAATGGCGAAATTGCGATGTTAAGAAACCAAAAAATATATCTATTAGAGTGCAAATTTCTGAATAAAAAAATATAGTGGAAAGTATAATCTTTCAAGTATTTTTTTCTACATTATCCCATTACATATGTTTTAACTTTTTTTAAGTACTTACTAATTAATCATGTGCCCTGAAGTTCTTAGGGCCGCGCCACACCGGAATGGCAGCGGCGAGGCGAGCACTTTCAGTGTCATCCTACTAATATTATAAAGGCGAAAGTTTGTTTGGATGTATGGATGTGTGGATGTGTGGATGTATGGATGTTTGTTACTCTTTCACGTAAAAACTACTGAACGGATTTTATTGAAACTTTACAATAATATAGCTTATACATCAGAATAACACATAGGCCACAATTTTAACCGACTTTCAAAATGGGGGAGGTGTTATGTTCGTTTTCTTATGTTCAACGATTACTCCGCCGTTTGTTAACCGATTTTCAAAATTTTTCTTTTGGTATATAGGGTATCATCCCAATTTGGTATTATATTCACAAAAGTGGTGATCTGATGAAGGATGCATAAGTAATCGAGGGAACTCCTCAAAATTTATATGGAAACATGTGGTGACTTCGGTTTCGTGAGAAGTATTATAAGCATATGCTACCAACAAGTAAGATTTTGCACCGAGGTATACCTGGTATACCGTGGTTCGGAAGGTGCTGAGAGAACTCCTGATACTTTTTATAGATACAAGTTTGGGAGTTTCGGCGTTGTTTTAAGAACGGAAAGCATATGCTACTATGCAAATTACATTCATCATCATCATTATCATCAATCACTACCATTTTATACCATACATCGTCCCATGGTTATGACTTATGAGCCTATAATGACCATGTTATTGGTACGTTTCATAGTCTTTTAGATCGAGACTCGAGTTTGTCAAGCGATAATTGAAAAAATCAATACTTAATATTGCTTGAGAGTATGTTTGCTTGAACGCGCTAATCTCAGGAACTACTGGTCCGATTTAAAAACTTATTTCAGTGTTAGATAGCTCATTTATCGAGTAAGAGTATAAGCTATATATTATCACGCTAAGACTAGTACCACCGAAGAAACTCAGGCAAATGTGGGAAAAACGGGGGAAATATTAGAAATTACGAACTACTAGAGCAATTTTTATGGCAATATTTGGCACAGATATAGAGTAAACCAAGTGAAGGGACTAGGGACATAAGAGCTATTTTTTTATGGGAAAATGTACGGTTTCCGTAAAATTCCTAATTTACGCGGGCGAAGCCGCGCGGGACATCTAGTATAACAAAGTAATGATCTTAGATGAAATCTAGTATGGAGATACTTTCAATCCCGGAACAATGCACGCTTATCATTTTTTTTTATTTTTATGAAATACTTCCGTCGCCCATGGACACTCGCAGCATCAGAAGAGCTGCAGGTGCGTTGATCATGTGTGTTTAGCGAATAAATGCGTAAACGCAATTGCAATAATTGAACAAAATATAAATTTTTGGTTTATTCCTATTTGGCAACTATGTACTCGTATTTCTAAACGCAACTCCGTTGCACCAAAATTCGTTTATCGCGTGGGAACCGTACGTTTTCTGAAGTATCCTATGTATTTTTTATAATAAAACTAAATTTAAGCAAAATCGGTACAGTACTTTGGGTATGAAAAGGTAATAAACAGACAGACAGACACGCTTTCGCATTTATAATATTAGTATAGAAGTAAGGATTAGTACGGATGGATTGGCAACAAATAACAATCTATTACTTAGTACTTAATGTAGGACCTAGGAACCCTAGTAATTATGTCACATAGGGTCACCACTTAGTCATTTTATCAGATCTATTGTGCTACGAAGGTCGAACTACTCATGAAGGGTTTTTATGACATGAACTATATTTACTTAATTATTCCGACCTTGCTATTAGTAATTGTAATAATGTCCACAAAAAAATGAATCGATCTATAAATTAGCATTTTCGTTTGTTTGTTTTAACTTGATGACTGTTTTATTTGACTTAATTAGGCTAATTTGATTGGCTAGTAATTACTCATTAGTTACTCAAATTTGCATAATTTCAATTGGCTAAACAATGTTGCATTACTTTTAAGAGTAAAACTCTTAGAGACGTAGAAAAATGCTTTCATCACACCGGCAAAATTAAGTTATGTATAATGTTCAATACTTCTTAGATCAGTGTTTCCCATTTGCCGGGTCGCGACTCGGTAGGTCGCGGGCTATTAAAACAAAATACCGGGTCGCAACATTCCCGCCTTGTTTTAAAAATAACACATACTATCGATCGACACATCAGTCATCATAAATGAAGACGTGAGTAGAAGAACTAATTAGGTAACATTTTATAACACAAGCACAATTGCTCATAAAAGTGAAAAACTTATATGAAATTTGAACAAAACTGTCATTTACATACTTAATCGTCTGGCTACACATAAAATCCAATATTTTTCAAATAATTTTTCTGAATCTAAAGCCTCCATTTATGCAAAAAAACGGCAATTATTGTACTGTTTCTTACCTGGTTCTTCCACACACGTCTTCAAATATATTCGTAATATACAAAATTGTGTGAGTAAATAGGCGATACCAAAATATTATTTTACCTACCTAGCACCTAGCTGTATACACATTTCTACTTCTTGAGATAAATATTATTCACTAAGTCACGAGAGGGCAGCGCAAAAATTACCGGGCCACGGCATAAGCATAACAATGATTGGGAAACACTGACTTTGATAAAAAACAGTATCTTGTAGGACAATGGACATAATATATTGTATATCACATAATTATTAATGGTCGTCGTTGTCCATTACTGTAGATGTTGAAATCGATTATAATAATATGAAAAATAAAAATAAAACATATCAAATGACGGGACAAAAAGCGCCTAAGTACAAAAAATTTCACATTCAGGTTTTAATTATGCAGAGTATAACAAAACTAAGTGAAGTTTTATACGTGGGAGAGCCATGCTTCGGCACGAATGGGCCGGCTCGACCGGATAAATACCACACAGAAAACTGGCGTGAAACCCAATCCCCTAACCCCTACC
Source organism: Aricia agestis (assembly GCF_905147365.1). NCBI lineage: Eukaryota > Metazoa > Arthropoda > Insecta > Lepidoptera > Lycaenidae > Aricia > Aricia agestis. The sequence continues at coordinate 5,895,285 of NC_056424.1, read as the reverse complement.
CTATTCCCTTCCCTTCCCTTCCCTACCCTCCCCTATTACCCTATTCCCTCTTAAAAGGCCGACAACGCACTTGCAGCTCTTCTGATGCTGCGAGTGTCCATGGGCGACGGAAGTTGCTTTCCATCAGGTGACCCGTTTGCTCGTTTGCCCCCTTATTTCGTAAAAAAAAAATACTTTAGAGAGTGAACGTGTTCCTTGTAGAGAGTTCACTGTGAACTCTCTACAAGGGACTCAATCAGTGAAGCAGCGCTGAAATAACTTTTTTTTCACTTTTGTATGTGAAAACTCGTGACGCTAGGGCGCTTGCCCATTACAAAAATGAAAAAAAAAATTGGTCTTTCAGCGCTGCTACTTTCACATTGAACTCTCTAGTCTCTACAAGGAGCACATACTCATCTTAAAGCATCACTTAATATTTTGAACCATACATGACTGTAAAATATAAATGCGATATTTACTAAGTTTCAATGCACTTTCAAAGTAAACAATTAAAATAAAATAAATAATTAGGAAAACCAAATTTTCATACAAAAAACGCGCCTTTTTTTCTACAACTTCGGGCGCATATTTCGCACTTTGCCGGATTATTTATTATGAAATACCCACTTAAATATTACGGTTATATTGCACTTAAATCTTTAAAAAAATTACTTCACCTTAACACCAACACCGCTGATTCAGGACTGGCTGTAAGTTACTACTTAACTAATACTTATTTATTTAAGTCGCACCTTGAATACTATCAAAATGGCACGCGGCGCTTACAATAGAAAATAATCAGGAAGTTGTCTGTCTGTAATTACACACGTGCCAATAATTTAATTGATTTATAAGGAAAATGATTTTCGTACAGGAAAAATTGTAACAATTTAAGGTGTTTTCTTAACACCGTACTACCGTAGACTGTAGAGACAGGCCTTATATCATTGGATCTATTTTTACTCGACTGTGCGACGCAAGAGATTTTTTTACTTAAAATTTGTTCCTAACTTCTTCTAAAAAGTTCTGAAAGTTTCTCTAAGGACCCAGGAGAGCTTTTCTAAAAGTGTCAGTTTCATTTCATAATAAAATGCGTTTATAATAAATTTCATTATCAGGGAAAAACTAGCTTCGTCATATTTTCTCCCCCAAATCGTAAAATCTCACTTACAGACATTGCTAAATGCCAAAAAACCGATTATACGCGTCAATATAAAATACTAGCTGTCCCGGCAAACGTTGTTTTGCCATAAAATGATTTTCCCTGTTTTCCTGCTTTTCTCTTGAAGTTTTTTCTGAATTCTTTTTTCTATAGACCTTACGGAGCCCGAGACCTTTCCAACCAATGCAAAACCGTGGAAATCGGTTCGTGCGTTCTGGAGTTATAGCGTCAGGAAGGAAAACCCGACTTATTTTTATATATTAGATTAGATTGTCTGGTTCTTGAATACTTAATATGCGTTAAGGCCCAGTAGTCCCTAAAATAAGCAGGTCGATGTCTGTCAGTATGAATATCGACGTTAAGGACATTAAAATAACATTCATATCAGCGCGCCTTGTACAGTGGCTGTTACGCGCTCGCCGCGTGCCTTGATAATAGAAAATAGGAGTAAAAACCTTTTGTTTTTAGTATTACACAAATCAAATATATCAAATCGTTTACGTTAGGTTACGACACATATACTACATTTTTTGTTTTTTCTTTTTAGCCATAAAATGATTTAATTATGAAAAACAGCGTTATAACAGTCATCTTTGAGATTTTTTTCTATCGAGCAGAATTTTTCAAATTGTGTACTGATATACCTTTGCGTATAGGAAATTTTCTCAATTTTAAAACGGTACTTATTTTATACTTAAATAATGACATTTCCTTTACTAAAAACGTGTTTTAAAAAACCCATTTTACGTACTTGCAACAACCACAGCGCCTTAAGACTTAAGACAATACACCAAGGGCTAGAGAAATGAAAAACAAGTATTTGTAAATTATTTCTGTCTTCCTGACCTCAAGCCTTCGGGGGGAGAGCGCGAAAGAAACAAGTGACAACACGACAAAAATTCTAATAAGAGAACAGAAAATCAACGATTCGTTGTCCCCTGATTCCTTCTCCAAAACTTAACCGAGTTAAGTACTTTTTCATTAGAAATTTAAGCAAGGCTTGAGCTGTGTCCCTATGTTTTATTTTTTTGGTATATTCTAGCCAAATTTGTTGTTTGGATGATTGAACACACAGAAAAATCTGGCCATTTTTATTTTTTTAATTGGCCATCATAGAGCACATTCTCTCAGGATCAAAATATCAAAATAGCTTTTAACTAAAAAGTAATTAGTCATTAAATATAGTATAAACGTAATATCGTGGAAAAGTTGTCTGCAAATTTTATAAGTAAAATCGGCCAAGTGCGAGTTGGACTCGCGCACAAAGAGTTCCTTACTACTATAGAGCAAAAGTAGGCAACAATTGTGTTTTTATATGGGAGCCTCCATAATTATTTAGTTTATTTTAATTTTACAAATTTTACAAATTAGTCATTTGTGAACAGTTCAAGTGCCTGTCTGAATGCCATTATTGAGATCGAACAAAAAAATTACAAAATAATACTTAGTTTGTTGTAACTATAAATAAATTAACTAGTAACAAAACTAAAAATATATTTAATTTATTTTGTTTTTAGTATTTGTTGTAATATTTAATTGTTTTTCACAGAAAAATCTTTACTTAAAGCTTTTAAGTTAAGTGCACACTTACTATATGTAAACTAGCTATTTGACCGAGCTTTGCTTGGTATTCGATAAAACACGAATAAAATGACATTTCCAAAAAATGATTCCTAGCTAGATCGATTTATCGCCCCCGAAACCCCCTATATACTAAATTTCATGAAAATCGTTGGAGCCGATACCGTGATTCCAATTATATTAGACCTGGATCCCAGAAGGATAAGACATAACTTACTCTCTGATGGATGAAACCATAGGTTATTATTAGTACTGCCTGCGAATTTGTGTAGCTCCAAGTTTGACACCTGGTCAGGTACCAGGAACCAAAGTGGACTAAAAATGAGTCTTACTTTACTTATTTTCAAATGGCTAATATTTATATATAATTTGTAGATTATTGTTCTGAACAAGTATCATGTAGTGTAAGACACTTTTCAATGACCAAAACTATTGCCAGACGTTTTAAAAATAACTTTGTTGCTATTTTTTTTTCAAAGGCATTATTTTTATTTTATAAATTAATATAACACCTTAGAAAACAATACGACATTGCAAGAATTCATTTTCTACTAGCTGTTGCCCGCGACTTTGTCCGTGTCAGCATAATGCATAGTATAATAACAAAGATGGACAATTTTCCCCTGTTTCCTTACTCAAAGGGATACCCTTATCGTGTCCTGTTTATACAAACGGGACACGATAACAAAGATATTTCAGCCTGTCCGTCTGTCTGTCTGTCCATATCCAGACTGTACCTCCTCTTTCTAACATGTAGTGAATATTATTAAAGTATGGATACAATTGAGTATTTTTTGGTCGAACGAGAGACTTCGAACCTTTTTGTATGGAGCGTGGCATACCTAAAGTTATTTTCGTGTACACCTGTGAAACATAATATTACGTCAATCGACAGAGAAAATAATTATTACAAACAACCATTGATTAATCTGTGCAAACAACAATTAAAATTATTCGACAAAATGTCGTAAATTATATACTTACTAGATGTCCCGCGCGGCTTCGCCCGCGTAAATTAGAAATTTTACAGAATCCGTAGGTACATTTTCCCATAAAAAATATTTCCCCCGTTTTTCCCACATTTTCCTGAGTTTCTTCTGTCGTATTAGTCTTAGAGTAATAATATAATATAACCTTCTCGATAAATGATGAGTCTTACTCGATAAATGATCTATCTAACACTGAGATAAGTTTTTAAATCGGACCTGTAGTTTCTGAGATTGACGCGTTCAAGCAAACATACTCTTCAGGTTTATAATATTAGGTAGATATAGATTTTTTTTAATTATCGCTTGACAAACTCGAGTCTCGATCTAAAAGACTATGAAATGGTATAATATGGTAGTAATGATGATGATGATGATGATGAAGAATGTAATTTGCATAGTAGCATATGCTTTCTGTTCTTAAAACAACGCCGAAACTCCCAAACTTGTATCTATAAAGAATCAGGAATTCTCTCAGCACCTTCCGAACCACGGTATACCAGGTATATCTCGGTGCAAAATCTTACTTGTTGGTAGCATATGCTTAGAATACTTCTCACGAAACCGAAGTCACCATATGTTTCCCTATAAGTTTTGAGGAGTTCCCTCGATTACTTATGGATCCTTCATCAGATCACCACTTTTCTGAATATAATACCAAATTGGGATGATACCCTATATACCAAAAGAAAAATTTTGAAAATCGGTTAACAAACGGCGGAGTAATCGTTGAATATAAGAAAACGAACATAACACCTCCCCCATTTTGAAAGTCGGTTAAAATTGTAGCCTATGTGTTATTTATTTAATATTTTAATCAGCACATGAATTGAATAACAAAATTTTTTTCAAATTAATCGTAGCACCATCTGTCAGGACAAACTAAAATTGAAATAGAATAATATTGAATGCGATGATAGCGCCGTCCGCCGGATCTAATGTAAAACATTCCAAAATCAACAACTCCTTATAAATAAGAAATTAATTGAAAAAACATTTTCCAGTAGACCAAACTGTAAATCTAAACCATTCTCGAATCTCCACGAACACACACAAAAAATTTCATCAAAATTGGTCCAGTCGTTTAGGAGGAGTTCAGTCACATACACACGCACACAAGAAATATATATATTAAGATTACTTTTTAGGGTTCCGTGCCCAAATGGTAAAAACGGGACCCTATTACTAAGACTTCGTTGTCTGTCCATCTGTCCGTCTGTCTGTATGTCTCCAGGCTGTAACTCAAGAACGGTAATAGCTAGAGAGTTGAAATTTTCACAGATTGTGTATATATGTTGCTGCTATAACAACAAATACTAAAAACTAAATAAAATTAATATTTATTTATTAATTTTCCCATACAAAAAACGTGATTTTTTTGGCCTTTTTTGCTCTATATCAATAATAGCAACAGGTAGGTACTTGAATTTTTCAGACAATCCTTAGTTTTATGTGTACTTCAATATTTAATATAACAATATTAATATAAAATAAAAAATTAAGGTTGGGTTGCACCAACTAACTTTAACCATAACTGTAACTTTTACTATAACTACAGTACAAAATGTCAAATCTTTGGTTAAATTTAAATATGGCGTCTAACGACGCCATATTATAACCTCCGCTCATACGTATATCTGAAAATTTACTATTTTTTACAGTGATATATTTGTTGATTAAATTTACCCTCAATCCCGTTACCTGTAGCTTCAATAAAAAAAACGACATCTGTGAATTTCTCCGGTTAAAATTAAGGTTAAAGTTAAAGCTAAAGGACGCCATATTTAACTATAACCATAACTTTAACTTAAACCACGCCTCTGGTGCAACCCAACCTAAGAGCCAACCCATACAAAAGACACAAGTTGTGGAACGGTAATAGCTAGAGAGTTGCAATTTTCACAGATCATGTTTTTCTGTTGCCGCTATAACAACAAATACTAAAAACAAAATAAATTAAATATTTAAGGGGGGGGGGGGGTATCCTATACAACAAACGTGATTTTTCAAACATTTTTTGCTCGGTATCAATGATGACAACAGGTAGGCACTTGAAATTTTCACAAAAGCCTTAATTATATGTGTACTTTAATAATTAATAATAACTAGACTTCGCCTAATGGTCGAAATTCGACCTTACTTGCAACCAACTTGAAACGACATTAGTACTACCTATATTTTGTAAAAAATATTGACTTCATCATAGTTTCTTTCAATTCTTGTCTCTGGGACTCAGCTGATCTCAGACTGGCCGTTTAAGCATTGTCTAATAGTATCTAAAATTAAATAAAAAAAAAAACAATAATCCATTTTCAATTTGTCAACAGACTTCAACCATAAAATATAAAAGAGTATAATTCGTATGTACAGGCTTGTCACTCAAAAATCTGTCATTTTTTCTAGTATTAGTGTCGTAGTGTGTGTAACGTTTTATTTGTTAAAAATATATATGATAAAAGCAGTAATATTTTAAAATAATAATAGCTCGATGCACTCCTTCACCATATTAATATAAACTATAACTGTGCGAAATTTCATGCACCTACGTTTCCCCATTTTTCGTAAAAAGGGTTACAAAGTTTTTCTCTCACGTATTTAGATATTTAAATAAAATAAAAATTTAAGGGGGCTCCCATACAAAAAACACAATTTTTGGCCTATTTTTGCTATTGGTACGGAACCCTTCGTGCGCAAGTCCGACTCGCACTTGGCCGATTATTTTACATTTTAAAACTGAAATAAGTACATAATTTACTACATTTTGTCTAATTAAGAGTATTTATTGTTTGTAAACATCTTTTCTGTTGATTGGCGTAGGCAATGCTGAAAAACTCAAAGGGCGTAGGTGTATTGGCGCATGTTTCATAGGTGTACCTACACCAAAATACGACATTTTTAAGTACTTACTTACTTTTAAGTTTAGGTATGCCAATAAGGTTCGTTGTTGTAAAATGTTGTCTAAACTGTATATATTCAATAAATCGTCCAATTTCAGTTTCAACCACTTCACGTTTTAAATTTCGAACGGTCCGCATACTTTATTTTTTAATTTTGGAACACACGAAACTTTTTTTAATATTTCATATATTTTTAAAGAAAACAAAGAGAAAGTGACGACGCGACGGTCGATTTCTCTGTCGGCTGTAAATTGACTGTCCACTTGCTATACCTACGAGTCGTAGGCTACGACGTACGTGATCACAAGTTACAACACTATGCAGTAATTATTACTTAAGTAGTTATTTTTATAATCCACTTGCAGATTAACAATAAGATTATTAATGTTATAATTGCTTTTATATTTCCGAGGCATCTCACAAGCAATTTTGTAAATTTTACCTTGAAAAGCATTTTGGAATAAGTACAATGATTCTTACAACCACTTTTCATCTCCTCATTTATCATAGATCCCTCATTTTTTCCCAATGTACGTAAAAAAACCATAGTCGTAAGACGTAACTTGTACCTAAGTGTATACTGTATGTAGGTACCACAAGAAAGTAAATTTAAGCACCTAATTACCTATATACTTATACCTAATTATTATATTAAAAACCTCATTTTTAGGGTTCCGTAGCCAAATGGCAAAAACGGAACCCTTATAGATTCGTCATGTCTGTCTGTCTGTCTGTCCGTCCGTATGTCACAGCCAGTTTTCTATAAGAGCCTTGGTAAGTTGATGTAGTCTGTGAACCGCATTAAGATTTTGATACATAAATGGAAAAATATTAATAGGTACCTACAATTGAAACAAAAAAAAAATCATCTAACCTATGCGTACGGATTTTTTTCTAACCTAAATAGTTTGCAATAGAGACTCTTCCAAAGTGGTAAAATGTGCCTCCTAGCTTCTAAAGTAAAAGCATGATAAGTGTAAAAAATATATGATGTACATAACTATGGAAAATTGGTTTGAACGAGATCTAGCAAGTAGTTTTTTATACGGCATAAATGGTAGTACTTAAACCTTATTAAATCAACTAAAATATAAAAATTAATCAAAAACCTTTTAATTTCATAAAAATAAACCTTATTGCTGCTGCGGAACCCTTCATGGGCGAGTCCAACTCGCACTTGGCCTGTTTTAAGGAAGTCTAAAAATACAGTCCGATCAAACATCAAAACCATTCCGGCAGGTAAATATGCATGCCGAGTACATATATTTTTTATTTTAGTACATAAGTAGATAATGGCTATATTAGATTAATGTATTGATCGGTTTTTAACTATTAATAAAATATTATTATAGGTAGGTATGTGGCTGTCCAAATAGTCCAAAAAATCTATATTATTTATGCTACAATGCCAGATCCACTGTATCTTGTAAGTCATAATAATTGGTATGATAGAGATAGGCTCGTACAAGGTGGAGAGTAGTTAACAGTCATATTCAGTTGAAGGTCGCATATAGGCTTACAATATGAAGATGTCTATCTCACAATGACCATTACCACACGTGTTATGTCATCCAATGTCGGTTGCATAAAAATATGACGGACTGCTTTACTCAACTCCAACGTGGTAGGAATAAAATTGCAAAATTGCAACAACTCGCTTGTAAAAATGCACAGATAGAACAATGAGAACAAGGCCGTTTGCTTTGGTCCAATATAATATTATGATGGTAATGTATCATCGTGTCCGCCGCAGAGCGAAGAAAATAAACCTCCTTTTGCAGTTGGGTAACAAGTGACTAAGCTGAATTATTGCATTTCGGGAGTACCATACCTAGCACCTCGGTCCTCGACCACACTCGACGCCAGGCAGTCAAGCAGTCCAAAGTCCAGTTTTGCACATTTCTTACTATGCGTGATGCTAGTCGGCTGAGTATAGCGCGTGACGCTATCAACTAACTTACTTAGCTATTACTTGGACAGAGTGAACTCCCATAATTGCATCATTCATCATTTAGATTTTAGCCTTAAGCTTAACTTTTATGTTGATATACTAAAATAAGTAGTAAGTAACACACGGTAGTAGGTAAGTTTGAAAAGTAGAAAGACAATTGGCTAAGTAGTAAAATTTGCCGTACTCAGAGACATTCAATTATGATTAGCCTTCAATTTAATGAAGAGTAAGACAAATAATGTATGAGGCTAAATTATGTTCCTCTCTGAGTGCAGCAGTAGGGTTATAACTTATAGGTAAGTAAGTATAAGTTCTACGTAGGTACTTCATAAATCTAGTTAAGATTATAGCAACGTCTAAGTCTTTAATAATATTATTCAGGGTCAAAGAGATCTTTCAGACTAATATTCTTAGTACTAGATTAATTAATGATCATATTGTTCTGCATTATGATAGAAAAGTGTTGCTATTTTTATTATTCAGGCATTAAAAAAATAATTAATGCCTGAATAATAAAAATAGCAACACGCAAAAGACTGTGCTGCCAGACGCCAGTGCAAGACCATTATTACCTTTATTTTTCATGGTGGACCGTGGAACTTGGAAGTGGAGTTTTAATCTGTGACGATTAATAAACAAAGCAATGTTATAAAAATATCATTTCTAAAAAATATAAAAATTATAAGTTGTGGATGGTGGCAGCTGGATCCTTATTGCCATAGACATAGGCTGCGTTCCAGATGACGTTAATTTTGACCAAAACGCTCAAAACGTCCCCTTCTGCCGTTCCCTTTGGCGACCGGGGTCGTCTAAATCGCGGCTATGACGTCACTCATGACGTCATCATTTTCGCTCAAAACGACCCTTGACGAAGATGGGTCAAAGTGGGCTTTCTAGTTTTTTTTTAAATTTTAACGTAACTATATCGCGAAAGCCATGTTCGGAAAGTTTTCACGACAGAGTAGAGACAAAAAACTTTATATTATTTCATTACAAATAATATTTTAATTGATATATGTATATTAAATGAAATAACATTTAAAGAAGTATTTTGATTGGAAAATAAATTGTTTTAAATGAAAGGTCAAATGATTTCTTATAAAATATAATACTAATTTTCATCTCTCCTTAGATACCTGTTGACCTCGTACTTGACTAAGCATTACGCGGTATTGTTACCTAACGTTTATAATATGTGACAATAGTCAATATTCAACGTATGTGGTTTTGTTATTAAAATATGATTTAATGTGAAAACTCAAATACATATACTTATGTAATAAAAGTTTAACTATATTAAAATATGAAAAAATGTAATACTAAAAACTAAACAAATATAATATTATGTATTTTATTTGTAAAATAAATGTAACTATAGACAATTACTTTTATTTACGACTTGAAGAAAATCCAAGTTCGGTTCAATGTACCTATGTATAAAAAAATTATAGTTCTTTTTTTAAACTTTTCTCAAAACGCTCAAAACGATCCATAATCCGTTCCACTTGGGTTTGTATCACTGACGCTCACATGCTAGTGGAACGGGAAAAACTACTGTCTTGAGCGTTAGCGTTTCAACGTCATCTGGAACGCAGGGATAATATATTATTGCAACACCATAGACAATATATTTTATGCTTGGTCACCCACGCCAACGTCATGAAAACATCGTAGTACTATTTCCATGGGTGAAAAAGAAAAAAAGACAATTGTTTATTGTTTAATCGCCATCAAAATGGCGTCATCGAAGGAGACTTATTGTTTATGTGGTCAACCATATAATATTGGACAATTTATGATAGAATGTGACTGTTGTCGCGAGTGGTTTCATGGAAGGTAAAGTGAAAAAGAATAAAATTTCATTCGGGAGTTTTTGATATCAGTGAGAAAATATTAAATCAATTTGTCATAGGTACTCGGCTGTTCGGCCATCATGTTCAAGTGTTTTGGACAAAAATTGATTTAAAATTCGGAGTTACTGTAAAATATTGTGTAATATTCGTATTTGGGATTAAAGTTTTTGAGTCAATTTCATTAATGCTTTAAAATTATATGCAACATTACTTTGTTTACATTTCTTGTCTCCATGGAATATGCGCGTATTTTGCTTTGTGTGAATGAAAAATGCATTCGGTTACAACAATTATAACATAATTTCAGCTGCGTTGATGTGAAGGTGTATCATTCGGACGATATAGACAAATACCACTGTCCAAAATGTGCCCAAACATATGGACCTTCTGTTTGTAAGTATTTTTGTTTTGATTGATATGAATGTACTACTAAAACTTAGTGATTAATTTTATCATATCTGTGCATGGCATAAAATAGTGTTTTTTTTAAATAAAACTAATTGCCAAAACGTTTGGCTTTACAAAATATGTCAACAGTTTACCAATAACTTCACCAGTAACTATATTATTAAACAATATTACTTATTTACTTAATGTTTTGTAGTGAAAATTCCAACAAACAACCACCGAGCGGACAGATACGAGTTGGGGGCAGAGACTCGGCCCTCACAGGCTGGTACTCCTGCGTGGGTGCGGGCACTCGCTGCCCGTCCACTGCGGCCCACCGCTGCAGCATTACAGAGGATGAGACCTGAGCTATTTACAGAGGAATTTGTTAGAGATAATGGTATTTTTTTTAATATTAGGTAGTGGTGATTAATTCTATGGTTATAGTCATTAAAAATTCTTGCAAGTAATAGTGCAAAGTTCATAAACTATATTGACATTATCTGTCTAGTTTAAGTTTTAATCGTTACACTACATTCCCTTTCTTGATTTTTAAGCAACAATGACCTCAAACTGGACTGACATAGTAGGGGTCAGTTTATAATAGTGCAGAGTAGAAGCAAAGCGAAATCTCAAAAACTGAACACAGAAAATTCAACCTTAACTCCAAAGCGTAATGCATACATTACTTCTGCGAGGCCAATCAGCGTTGGTCGGGCGCATTCACGCGAATTCGCGTAATGCATTAACGCTTTGGAGTTAGGGTTGAATTTGTTATGTTCAGTTTTAATCTCTTGATCGTTGATTCCTGGAAATATATTGTTTTTGCGGTCGAATTAAACTGCTTGGGAGAAAAATTGAATTGGAACAAAGTATAATATTATAAATATCGTCTTTTTTAATTTACAGGTTTTACTCGACCGCTAACGTTCAGTACTATAGATGGATTAGATATGAAAATACCCAATGCTGCAACTTTTAATGCTAGATCTGTTTTGAGATACTGCGGAGCATCTTTGGAAGTGAGTTTAACAATATATTATATAAAATACTATTTTTATCTAATAATATTATAGATATATCATGACTTTGTTATACTTTTTATTATTATAAAAATTTAATAATAATATGAAAATATATTCTCAGGTTGAAGTGATCGATGTGCGGAAACAAAACACACTGAGGATGCCCCTTGGTGACTTTATAGAATATTTTGAGACACCACCAGAGCACAGAGACGAGAAAGTTTTAAATGTTTTGAGCTTGGAGTTTACTGAAACTGAGTGAGTATTTTTCATGAATAATCTTATTATTGTAATTAGAAACTTCTTTTATGAGAATAAACTTCTTTTTTCTTCTTTATATCTTAATTATTCTTATAAAAACTTCAAACAATAAACTTACATTTAAAACTGCTGCTAAAAGATGTTACAATAGAACAAACCTACATAGACTGCTAAAATATTTAATCCTATTTTATTCCTTTTAATTCAAGCACTAATAAGTTTTGAACAGTATAATCTTTATTTTTCAGTATGTGCAAGTTAGTTGATCCTCCCGCTACTCTTCGGCGGTTGGACTGGGCCGGCAGCGGTGACTCCTGGTCGGGTGAGGGCAGCGTGTGGGCCGGTGGGGAGCGAGCCCGGCCGGCGGTGCAGCGCTACTGCCTGCTCTCCGCTGGGGGATCCTACACAGACTTCCACTTGGACTTCGGTGGAACAGCTGTGTGGTACCATGTGCTGCATGGACGTAAGGTGCGTTAGTGTTAAAGTGTTTATTCAGTAACTACAGATGATAAAACGATGATTCTATTTTTTTAGTTTGAATAACATAAGATTGCTTTATTGTGTGTCAAATTATAGATGTGAAATGGAAGATTTTCGAGAGTCATTTAAATTGCTAAATTGAGAAGATAGCTAAAGAAAGAGAGAAGATAGATAGAGAACATAATAATATTATATAAAAGGGATGATGACAAGGTCAAAGTTTAGGAGATTTTTTTAAATAAAATAAAGATACAACGTAAAAAATAATTATTTAAAATTTCAGCTTCATAACTTTTTTTTTGTTATGAGCCTTCAAAGTTAGATAGATATGTCGTTTTTTTCGATTAAAAGCCTATACTATATTGTTAAAGGGTTTTTTCACTGAGTAGAATAATTGTAAATTAATTACTTAGCTTTTATTTATTTTATTTATTTTTAGATCTTCTACTTAATTCCTCCAACAAGCACAAACTTGGCACTTTATCAGCAATGGAGTGCAGCTAATAATCAAAGCGAAAAGTTTTTCGGAGATCTGGTAAGACGTGTTTTAAATCAATTTGTTTACTCTAAAATAAAAGACAAATAAATTCCAATAAAATGCGTCTTCTTTCTTCTACATGTAAGCTGGTAGTTTTTTCTTTTCTAATATGTCTTAAAAAATAAAATTATTTAAAAACCTATGGGAAATTGATACCTAATCTATTTTGTTTTTTTTCTAGGTTGAATGGTATGGTACAGCAGAAATGAAAGCTGGAGAAACACTGTTCATCCCTGGTGGATGGATTCATGCAGTGTACACACCCACAGATTCTCTGGTCTTCGGTGGAAACCTATTGCACTCTTATGCTATTGAAATGCAGTTACAGTAAGTATAGCAAAATGTTCAAAATATGTAAGCTAAATAAATATATGTATTACATCATGGACAGAAAAGAAGAACAATCAGAAGTAATGCAAAACCAGAGAATTTACTTCTGATTTCTTGTGCTTATCATTGTTCTGTATTCATAATTAATCGGCGCCCCTTTTTATCCGGCGCCCTGGGCGGTCGCCCCCCCCCCCTAACGCCGCTACTGATTACATTATTGTTTACAGGGTGTACGAGATAGAGCGTCGCGTGGAAACGCCTACGATGTTTCGGTACCCGCTGTTCGAGCCGATGCACTGGTTCGCCGGCGCGCACCTGCTCGCCGTGCTGCGACGACACAATGAGGAGACGCAGGTATTGCACGTATTGAACAAGAGAGTTTTTGAAAATAATGAGGGATGTTTGGCGCTATGTAGCCTTAGGCTCTATTGTGTCAAACAGTCAAAGTCATCAAATAGCTTCCACATGTCACAACTCACAATATAGCTGTCCTATGTCTGTCTAACATAGCGCAAAACATCCCTCATTGAAATACTGACAAAAAATAGATGGCAAAATTTTCTTACAGAAAGCTATCTAATATCTATCTAGTTTAAAATTAGACTTTATTTAGTTGACTAGATCTGACGTCAAAAGTCGGCTGTACAAATATTGTACTGTATTCCCGCGTTCCACTTGACGTTAAAAACGATCAAAATGCTCAAAATAGGAGGCATTTTGAGCGTTTTGATCACAGAAATGGATATAGTTAGAACTGCCATGTGTATGTACTTCGCGTGCCATCGCGTTCCCAAACGTTGTACAATGTAAAATTTTCGAAAGTCTGTTCTTTAGTCTGCGCTCCACCGTTATCAGAATCGGACGTCAATCGGAATTCTAAAAATGTCTAATTGTGCCATATTGGGCTGTGGAAATTCGACTAGAAACGTTGGTCTAAATAGTGGATACGTTTCTTTTCATCGGTAAGTAATTTTATTATTAAATCATGTGTCCTTTATTTTAAAATCAATTATTTAATGTTAATCGTGGGTGGTTGTAGTTTTACCATGAAATCTACGTAACTGCGTGTGTACCGCATGATTCATAATACATTGCCGCTTTAGTTAGAAAATTATAGAGCCCGTTCTGTTTGTCCGCTATTGAGCGCGCAATGGAAATAAAATAATCGATACTTTCACTCATCGCTTAGTTTCGAGGTACAGTCAATATTCTAATTTTTCCGTCAAATGAAGCAAATAGTGTTGTACATATTCTCGATTCTAATTAATCGATTTTCGAAACAGACATGAAACAGAGGAATGATAATGTTCGCTTTGGGATATTTTGTGACTCGGTAATTTAGTTTAGAATAATATGATATATTACTAGCTGTCCTGGCAAGCACGTATCTTTAGATTTATCATTCCTCTGTATATTAATCGTTTAAAAACTCGAATAATAATCGATTAAAAAATCGATATACCTATTAAAGGGGCGCGGCGATGCCTTCGAATCGATTTCGCGCGTACGGGTATTCCCATCACTAAAGGGCTCTTGTGACGTCACAGTAGGTATGAAAAAAGTGACACGCTCGTGTTCATACAAATTGGAGCGACATGGCGGTTCTAACTATATCCATTTCTGTGTTTTTGATCGTTTTTAAGGGGGCGACTAACCCTAAAGTGTGTTGATTTTATAATTCATTTTTTACTTGAAAATAAGCTTCGAATTGTTTCATTTTCTAAAATTTGATACTACATTATATTTCCGAGAATCCGATCTGAGCAAAAACACGATATCTTAAAATTTTCTCGATAGAAAAAATCACAAAGATGCATCTAATTTTCACGAATTTTTCATTTATTGCCATAACCGCACCATTGAACTAAGTTAATATTTTAACACATTGTATAAAATTCTATCATTGAGAGATCGACCTAGCGGATTTTTAAAATGTTGTATATTTATCGAGTTATTGAGAAAAAACTAATTTGGCGATGAATCTGCGTCGTTCTTTTTCACCTGGCATATGAAAGACGGGCGTGAGTGTGAAAAGAGAAGGACGATGTTTGATTTTTGGGGTTAGTCGCCCTCTTAACGTCAAGTGGAACGCTGAGTATGCTGTATGAGACACAACTCACAGTTCATTGAAAAAGCATTGTGACTTATCTTGCATCTCTCTCTATTATTTGATAGAGCAAGATGCAACATAATTGAAATTTATTAGATCGCGAATCGGTCGTTGGTATGCTGTTGGTGTATTGTCCATAAGTCAATAATAAACTGCAAAATTAACCCCAAAATTGTTGTTTTTTTTTTAATGAAATAAGGGGGCAAACGAGCAAACGGGTCACCTGATGGAAAGCAACTTCCGTCGCCCATGGACACTCGCAGCATCAGAAGAGTTGCAAGTGCGTTGCCGGCCTTTTAAGAGGGAATAGGGTAATAGGGGAGGGTAGGGAAGGGAAGGGAAGGGAATAGTTGAGGGTAGGGAAGTGAATAGGGTAGGGGTAAGGGGATTGGGCCTCCGGTAAACTCACGCCGGTTTTCTGTGAGAACGTGGTATTTATCCGGTCGAGCCGGCCCATTCGTGCCGAAGCATGGCTCTCCCACGTATAAAATGATCTCCTATGTATGAGTAATCTCGCAATGTTTTGCCAGGACGAAGATTTCATAATCAGTGAGAGTAATGTCACGCCCACACAAACGGAGCTGCCGCCGCTTCTGCTGCGCGGCATCAAAATACTTGCCAACGCATTGAAGGAATGGCATGTACTTAAAAGTGTAAGTATTTTCATCACACCAGAATTAGTACAGGATTTAGGGAGAAAATAGCACATTTCTTAACTAATAACTATACTTGTCACTTTGTAATCTGTCACAAATTTTCCATTCTGGCAATGCTAAGCGTCCAGAAGTCATTTTATCTAACTTCACAAGGATATTATACTTTTAATATCTTGAGATATTTTAACCTTAAACTCTTTTTCAGACTGATACATCTAAACGCGATAATGTGCCAAAGTGTATAAACTCTGGTCAGCTGGTGCGGGAATTATACAAAGAACTGAGAAGACTGGAGAAAAGAAGCGCTAGTAGTAAGGATAAGGTAACTGAAAGAAATGCCAATTCATCCGTACTATAAACATGATAATTATGTCTGTTTTGTTAGCTTGCTTCAAAAACTAAACCGATTTAAATAAAATAATTCCGAGCGACAAACGAATTTGCAGCCAACATCTACTTTTGTCTATCTTTAAATCATTAGATGACATTGATTTGTAATTTTAAAATTGTTGAATTACATAGATGCTACGAATAATAAAAACTAAGGAAAAGTAACTCTGTCAAAAAACACGCTCCACAATACTTGTCAAAAAAGTGTACCTTAGGTACACATTTCAATACATTTGCAATATTTAGGTTGAGCGGTACTAGGCTGACGTTACATGACAGGATCAAAAGGAACCAAATTTAAAACGGTAATAGGGAGTTACGATTCCTTAGTTTTTATTATTCGTAGCATAGATGTTAATATTTCGTTCTTTTAGGACTTTAAAATAAAGAATAATTCACCAAATAAAGCAGCGGCCAAGAAGCAGGCTACGCCAAAGAAATCACTAAAGCTTACACTCCCTAAACCAATTATGCATATGACACCGAACGGAGAATATGCAGAAGAAAAAGTTTATATGGACAAGTTGTATATAGATAACAAAGAAGTACTATATCCAGAAAGATATGTGCAGGAGAAATATGTGACAGACATCAAATATGTTGCCGCAGACAAATACAATACACCAGAAGTTAAGTATGTTGAAAAGGTGATTGCAGACCAGAAGTATATTTATCAGACGTACGAAGAGTCGTATGATGGTAATGGATATGATAGAGACAAGAAGACTGTTTTGAAGATGAAGATGAAGTAAGTTTCTATCTACATTAATAAGTAAGAAATGTTATTAACAATAATATAATATTTTTCGGACGGCGTAACTCCAATTTTGTAGTAAAGTAAATACTTTGTTACATTATATTTTCCCATTGTTGGTACTTATCTTTGTTAGTCGCGCATGAAATTAATGCTATCGTGTTCTTGTTGCGTTTCTATAAAAACGAGATAGAAATATATTTTTGTAAGTAGTATAAAAGCCTAATAGCGATGGGTCTATGAATTAGTTCCAAACATGACATTCAGCTTGTCCCTATCTCTTTCCCACACATAATTATTGTTTTGTTTCAGTCACTCACCATCATCTTCCCAAGAGCCTCCCCCATACAGTCTACCCGAGCACTCTATCTTGAAGTCACACCTCATACGCGCAGACAGACAGAAGAACGTACAGCAGTGGACGATCTCAAAGAAGGACATCGGCGACTACCACGAAGAACAGCAAATACTATTCACGAATGACCACAACCTGCAAGGCAACTTACGGATAGACCCACAAGAAATGAGCTATGGACCAGGTATATTGAACATCCCTTTGCTGTTAATATTTGCACTACTTGAATATGTTATGTTGATATTATCTTTCATGAATATCTTATGATGCTGTTTTTGCCTGTCTTATGACGTTTTTATAGTTAGAAATATCTTTAGGGTCAATTTATACTAGCGCAGAGTCGAAGCGCATCGAAGCGTCTTATCAAAAACTTTATATAACTAATTCAACCTTAACTCCAAGTTAAGTCGAGTGTAACGCACACATTACTTCTGCGATTCTGCGCGAGACCAATCAGCGTTGGTCGCGCGCAGACGCGTGCAGTCGTGAAAATGCGCGCATCTTTTTAAAATCTCAAATGTAATGTGTGCATTACGCTCTGGAGTTAAGGTTGAATTTGTAATGTTCAATTTTGGTAAGTCGCTTCGATGCGCTTCGACTTTGCGCTAGTATAAATTTACCGTTAGTTAGGTACCTTGTTTATGGCAATGTGATGATACTCTTGCATTAACTTTAAAATGTCATCAAAAATGGACTACAACTATTTTTATCAGTAAAGGGGACAGTAAATTATAATAAGTTTAATCTAAATTCTTGTTGCAAACAGGCATGTATTCGGCGGAGGACATACAGCAAGACTATCAATACTCAGAGGCGGCGAAACCCGGTTCATATCAGCAGCAGTACGCGTACCAGCCCGCTGCGGAGTTGGCGTACGCGGATACGTACCAGCGGTACACGGACGTTGTGCCCACACATCAAGTGAGTGTGCTGTAAATAAGTATGTTTTGTAAGCTGTTACTATGAACTATCATCATCATCAGCCTATTGCCATCCACTGCTGAACGTAGGCCTCCCCCAATGAGCGCCAACCATCGCGATCTTGGGCAGCCCTCATCCATCCGCTGCCAGCCACTTTCTTCAAATCGTCGGTCCACCGTGCTGCGGGACGTCCCACACTACGTTTGCCTAAGCGTGGTCTCCACTCTAACACTTGTCTGTTCCATCTACCGTCTTCCCGTCTGCAGACATGACCAGCCCACTTCCACTTCAGCGTGCTAATTCTATGAGCGATGTCGGTGACTTTAGTTCTCTGGCGAATGACTATATTAGGAATTTTGTCTACCAGAGATACTCTCAACATAGCTCTTTCCATAGCACTACTATGAACTATGTCTCCGATCAAATTAGAAAAGACCACGTGGTTTACTATGTGTCTCTGCGTTATCCTCAAATGGCGATGCAGTAGCAAAGTATGACTCAAATTTCATGAAAAACTATTTCATATAGGACTCTGTCTATACTGTTTATTCGGCCTTTTTTATTTTATTAGACAGCCAGATTAGACACCAGCAACAGGTGTCTCTTTCGTTTTCATACATGAACAATGTTTTCAGAAAGCTGATCATTCAATTTGCCTAATTATGCTGATTTTTTGACAGACGGTGACGTACAGCAACACGACAGTCGCGCAGGGGGCGGGGCCCGTGGCGTACGCTACATCCCAGCTGCCCTCTTACGACGCGGCGTTATCACACCATTATCAAGACACATATGTAAGTGGACCTCTTTATAAGCACGTTGATACTTATGTTACTTGTTTGCAAACTTGAGCAAAAGCTATTGCTTAAAATAGGCCTGTACTCACAAAAAAACCGGTCTGTTGCGTTCTTATTAAATGATCAACTACAATTACTGATGACTATAAACTTAGCGTCATATTTTGGTCATTGCGTCAATTCGCTATTTTGAAGCAAACACACTATTTGCTGTACCACATCACAAAACTCCGAATTTTCAATCTTTAAATTAAAAAAAAATACTGCTTTTTTAACGGGTAAATTTGTTGACTTTCTACATACTTAACTGTAAAAAATGTTTTTCTAAATACCGATATTGCTCTTGTGGTGGGACACCCACGCGCTATCGAAGTTTCGGAGAACGACAAGATATATGCAACGTCTGAAATGACGTCAGTGGGCTTCGGCCTGACCGAGCATGCTATCTCGCTTGGTCGGAAGATCTTCCTTTTCGGCCGCCACGCACATCGCTAAACTGTGTTAATAACACGAAAAAGATGACATCATTGTCCCGTTATGCTCATTGTCGCGTTCCGCAAGCGCGAACTGAGCCGTTCGCTCGGCTCAAGCGATCGGCTCAGTTCGTAGTTGTCTTGTCAAACTACCGTCTGTAAACCATAAAGTTAATATACCTAGCGGAATATAGCAACAATCTCGAGCTGCCAAACGAAACCGAAACTGGTATACATCTGTGTGTAAAAATATGTGTACATATACACTTACACAAGCATGATTGAACATGAATTCTATGAGATTAAATTGTTAACGTGCCGATAAGTGCCGACTGGACGTCAAAAAACGAGTGCTGCTGTCATGTATCACACATATCTTTTTACCACGCAGTGTTACTGATAGTGACATCTCGCTTGCTCAGGCCTTTGTTTCTCTATTCCGCTAGGTATATTAACTTTATGCCGTAAACCGACTTTACAGACAACCAATTTTTAATTTAGCAGGCAAGCCCGTCGCAGCCACCAGTAGCGAGCAGCCCGGCAGCGGGCGTGCGGCGGTCGGAGCGCGCGGCGCGGCGGCGCGTGTCCAGCTCGTACGAGTACGAGGACAGCGAGCTGTACGTAGACGAGCCACCGCCACGCCGCCGCCCGCCCCGTCCCCCGCGCCCGCGACACCAGCGTCCGCGAGCTCGGCCTACACGTATGTATCTACAGGGTAACAAAAGGTTCCTTGTAGAGAGTTTATTGTGAAAGTAGCAGAGCCGAAAGACTATTTTTTTTCACTTTTGTATGGGGAAAGTCGTGACGCTGGGGCGCAACTCCGCAGGGCCGAATTTTGTCGCGCGGGAATTAACATTCTTCGCAACGAACATTATCATCTGTTCTTTCCCATCTTTCAAAGTACTCCATAGTCCATACCAAATTTTATAAATAATCGGTGTAGCCGTTTAAGTGTGAAGAGATAACAGACAGACACACACACTTTCACATAAGTAAGGATAATATCAGTACAAATAGCGAAACATTTATAACTAGCTTAAACAGTATTTTTTATTTATCTATACTAATATTATAAATGCGAAAGTATCTCTGTCTGTCTGTCTGTCTGTCTGTCTGTCTCGCTTTCACGCCAAAACTACTGAACCGATTGCAATGAAATGTTGTACACAGTTATTCTAGAGTCTGAGAAAGGACATAGGCTACATTTTGATGTGGGAAAATATCTTATTTCCATGAAAATATCGATGAAAATTAATTCGCATTGCGCGTGGCCAGCGCTCATACCGGGGGTCCTGGGTTCGAGTCCCGCAGGCGGAACAAAAAGTTTTCAATGTTCCTGGGTCTTTGATGTGTATTAAAATAATATTTCAAAAATCTTAAATATATTTTATGTATAATATTATAAAAAATCCAGAAATATATCGATGCAATGAACATTTTAGTTCTAATACGATTCAACAGATGGCGTTTTATTTTTTACTTCATTGTAACATAGAACTAATCATACTTATTAGTTATTATGTTTTTGTTTATAGTTTTTAATACGTTAGAATATTATGTTTAATAATATTATCACTTGGTATAATAATAATCAATCTATCTTATCTTATAGAACTCCTACTGCATTTCTAAGGAGTTCGAGTGTACCGTGTTGGCCTATATTCCATCCAGAAAATATATCAATGCAATCAACATTTTAATTCTAATATATGAAAACAGATGGCGTTTTATTTTTTACTTCATTATATAATAAATTTGTTCAAAAAATTCATAATAGATGGCGCCGTGCGTCTTCAACATCGCGCTGACGCTTGCTCAAAAGTCTTTCTATAAGAGGTGGTATCATCTTACATTTAAGCCTCGATTTTTTCCGATTGTTATATCTATTCTACGGTATTAAATAACTCAGTACTTTATCTGTGCAGGCAGTGACGTAACCTTAAGACCAAATTTCACCAACGACTGTTAAAGTTAATGCTCGAATTAGTATCACGTTAGCTGTTTCGTTTTTCATATGAATGAAAGAGAAGACAGGACATTTTAACAAGCTGTTAACACTAACAGACGTTGGTGAAATTGGGGCTAAACCTATCAATGATAAATAGTTTATGGGTAAAGTTGTGTAATTGGGGGGCTAAATAAGCTTTAAAATTTGGCATAAAATATAAAGTTTAATATAAAAAAATGAAGTACTTATTGTGTGCACACTGCACAGCTGTATTGATTTAAGGGGTACCAGGGTTTTTTTATAAAAGCTTTTGACACCAATTTTGTTGACATCGCGCGCTATAAACTGAAGTCCACGCGGACGAAGTCGCGGGCAACAGCTAGTTTTATTATAAGACTATTTGAATTCTAAATCTGTGATATCCTCATAAGGCGAAAAAAATATGTTCATACTGAGTATTAAATGTAGTTTTTTTTCTCATACAGCAGCCAACGCGAGTGCGTACCGCGCGCCAGCCCGGCCCGCGCCCGCCAACGGCATCGAGTCGCTCATACAGGCCTCCGTGCTGGCCGAGGAAGAGCCGCCGGTTGACGAACCGTAAGTTATACTTTATATTTAAGGAACCCTAACAGTAAGGGCCAACTCACACGTACCACAACCACACGACAACCACAACCACACCACGTGGTCGGGCGTATATTTCGTATTGTAAATGAACTGGACTATTTACACATACCACATTTTGCAGTCGTTGTCGACCCCTTGTGTGATACTCTTCCCCCCTCCGTTTCATTGACTTTCGTACGTAACCACATCGCATCGCTACTAAGGAACTGTACACAAAAAAAGTCACCTACGTCACGATTTTTACGTTCGTTATGTAATTTATATAAATAAACTAGCTGTCCCGGCAAACGTTATTTTGCCATATAAAGTATTTCGCTCATACGTATTATTTTATTAAAGTGACCAAATAAGTATGGCACCATGGCAACATCCATCGCTATCCCGTCGCACAAACAATAGTCGCCGTCAGTCTCGAGTTGTAATAATTTACTATTATTTATTCAACAAAATGCACTTATCAATAAAGTACCCAGTAGCCGATTCTCAGATCTACTGAATATGCATATAAAGGTAAAAATCAGTAATGCCGTTTCAGAGGAGTACGGTTACAACTAACCATACTCCTCTGAAACGGCATTACTGATTTTTACCACACACACAACTACAACTAACATTGTGACACGAAAATTTTATATATAAGATAAAAACCTTCCCAGTGAGGACGCAGCGGTTGCGGGCATGCTGAGTATAAGCGAACGTTACGAGGCGCCGCCTCAGACGTTCGGCCTCGCTTCCACAACGCCAACGAAAACCACCACAGCGAGGCAAGACAGGTAAATACAAACCATTAATTGATTTACAAGCAGGTGGCGGACCTACGTTATTTGGACGGGTTATGTCTGGTCAATGTTAATCGTGATCTGTATTAATATAACCCGACAGAAATAAGTAGATTCGCTATCTGCCTCTGAATAAAATTTGTCAATAATAATTATGAGGCTACCAAAAACCTTATATCATCATAATATTATGGTATCTCAATAATATAAAATATACAATAATATGGTATACAATAATATGGTATCTCCATAAGATACAATAAGGTAAAAACATAGACACGACAGTTTTAAGCACTTACGGATTTTGTCGCGGAGCACCTTTCTTGTTCTAATCTTGTTCCTAACATTTTGGCAAAATTCCAGCGGCCGTGGTCACGTACTACCACAGATATAGATCAAGATAGATACCGCAGGTGTATGTACTTTGCGTGCCACTGGCCACTGCCATATCGCGTTCCTAAACGACGAGCAATGATCGTCTTTTGAAAGTCTGTTCTTTAGTCTGCTATCGGAATCGGACGTCAATCGGAATTTTAAAAATGCCTAAATCTCTAATTGTGTCGTATTGAGCTGTAGGAATTCAAATAGAAACGTTGGCCTAGATCAGGGGTCACCTATTAATTTCGCTCGGGGTCCACAGGAAAAACGAGACACAATAGCTTATCTATTGTTATCGCGGCCGGATGTGGACGCTTGGGGCTTCATGAATTAAGAAATGAAATGACCTTCGCGGTCCACCCATTAAAAAAAAATTAAACGAAGGTGTGGCGGTAACCACAATTCCCCTAACATTCCTGCATCGCGCTATGGAAGTTTTCTGAGCGCGTCGGTATATATACGACAGCTGAAATGTATCACGTGGGCTTCGGCCTGGCCGAGCATAACACCTCGCTCGGTCGGAAGATCTTCCTTTGTGGCCACCACGCATATCCCACATTGGTGACCCTCGACAGAACACGCCTCCCTTTATCATCATCACTCCCCGCCCCTCCGCACCGCTCCAGCCAGCATCGCCTCATTGGGTACCTCGTCCACTAGCCGCAATGTACCGCGGCCTGGGCGACTCCGCATCGGCATCATCGGGCTTTCTCACTACACCGACCGGTCAGCAAGCAGAGCACATCTCTCCTGGTCAGCACGTAGCATCAGCCCCGCACGGCAGCTATCCGACTCACTGGATCCCGTGCAGCAGCTAACAGTTCCGACTCACTGGGACTCACTGCAACAGTTCCGACTCACTGGAACTCACTGGCACTGGCGACTCAAGCGACAAGACTTCAAGATTCGACCTCCGGTCTTCGGGGGGGAGTGATGTGGCGGTAACCACAATTCCCCTAACATTCCTGCATCGCGCTATCGAAGTTTTCTGAGCGCGTCGGTATATATACGACAGCTGAAATGTATCACGTGGGCTTCGGCCTGGCCGAGCATAACACCTCGCTCGGTCGGAAGATCTTCCTTTGTGGCCACCACGCATATCCCACAAAGGTTATTACGAAATTTACAAAGGTATTTATTTACTGTATTATCAATGAGATAAGTGCCATTTTTTGTAGCTAATTCTGATGTTCGGAGTGATATTAAATCCTGGAGATGTTCATCAGTAAGTCGAGACCGAAATTTATTTTTAACCAGAGGTCACCAAATGGCGGACCGGGGTCCTCCATTTGCTGACCTCTGGCCTAGATAATGGACACGTTTCTTATCATCGGTACGTCACAGTAGGAAGGAAAAAAGTGGCACGCTCGTTTTCATACAAATGCAGGGACATGCGGTATCTATCTTGATCTATGTCTGTGCGTACTACCTTTATAATTTTCCTAAAACTATGTATCTCACTATGGATTGTCATCAACAGCACCCCAAGCAGCAGTAAGCGGGCGCGTAAGGCGGTCAGCAGCGCGGACGAGGACTACGCCGATGAGGAAGACGTGATCAAGGAGGTGCATCGAGACGAGGAGTATGGTGAGCTTCTTTACTTGTCTCTCTCACTTGTGCACGAATTTTAAGCTAAAACGGAGATAGCAATACTGTCGTGCCTGTAAGACTTCTACAATCTACACTTAGTTACTATTGTGTTGGATTGTGTGATATGGCCTTGTCAAATCACACAATCTGATGGGTGTTTTCGAAGTATTCTTCGAAAACACCCTTGATATGTGGTTGTAAGTACACATACACCTCGTAAACACATATAGTTTTTATTAATACTTAAGGGTAAGTTAACATTTTGTAAAATGAAGTATTGTTATGAATTGCAACCACTGATGCATCGATATCTGCATTAATTTGCTCTACTTTCTCCACTGCCGAGTTGCATTTTATATTATAAGATGAACTTATGTAGTGACGTCTCCTAATCCTTATTCACTATTTTGTATGATTGTTACAGTGTATCCGTCGTTGGAGATGAGTTCTGACGATGAAGACGAGTGGCCGCCTTCGAAGCGGCGGCGAGCGTCGCGCAATAGGACAGATAGTCGAAACAAGAGTGAAAAGTGAGTATACTGCAGTCTTACCCCCGAAGCTGATACGATTTTGATTTACGAGTCTGATTAGTTCCAAATTGAGCCACAGCTCGATCGTGCGCTAGTATAGCTGTCAGGAGTGGGAAAAGCCGTTGAGTTCGAATTAATTCCAAATTGAGCCGATCGAGAGATCGAGTTGATTCGATTCTTGATTCGATTCTGAATCTGTCTGGAGTAAGGTAGCTGATTGTGCTTTTTACATGTTAAACATTCTACGCCTTCGCGCCAAGAAAGTTTATCACTTTATGTATTTTATACTTGACCGTTGTTTTGATTAGACATTTGACACGGTGCAATTATTAGAAACTGTAATTTTGGCAACGGACTCTATGAATGTGATACAGCGACTAGATGCGACATAAGCATTGTCTTTAACGTGCGAGATCAGTTAGCCGCGTTGAATACTTTATTTTCGTTAATAGTTCCCCGAAACGGTGGTAGGCACAGTAGCAACAACGTTCTTAAATTATAATATATATTCAGGAATAAAACATTTTTTTAAATAATTATTATTTATATTAACAGGGACGAGTCATGGTCGCCGCGCGCGCGAGTAGGGCGCGTGGTGCCGCGAGCGCGCGGGCCCGCACGGGCGGCGGTGCGGCGGGAGTGCGTGCGCGCCGCTCTGCACGCCGCCGCCTCCCATCGGCACGACGCACCGCATACCCCGCCCACGCACCCGCAGGTTTGTAATGCTATGCGAATAGTAATAAAACACGTTATCCCATTAGAATACTGTGTATTACTGTAAAATTTGATTTTCTAACTAAATCGTACTTCAATCGATATTTTACAGCAGATTATGGAAATTATAACTTTTTTTAGGCAGTATACCTATAGTATAGTAACATAAAGTAGTTGACTAGTTATTTTAATAAGAAAGTAAATAGTCGATCACATCTTCAAAATGTTAATTTATATTTTCTGTTTCAGAGCGCCAAACGCGCGGTATTGGCAACGAAAAGCAGGAGGCCGCCACCGCCTGTACAAACCGCGTCCAGTAATAAGAGTAAGTAAAGTATAGTTTGGACAGGAGTTAAATAATACTACTCAACTGTCGGATTGGAAGTGCCTCGGTATATTATATACGACAGCTGAAATCAATCACGTGGGCTTCGGCCTGGTCGAGTATACCACCTCGCTCGGTCGGAAGATCTTCCTTTTCGGTCGCCACGCATATTCCAACAGTGGTGACCCCGACGAGATAATATACTAACGCACTTAGAAAACTTCGATTGCGCGATGCAGGAATGCAGCATTTATTGGCAGACTTACTTTTGGTTGAAATGACTTGATATTGATTGGAATATTTACGATTTCAGATTCAAGACTGAAAAAGGGTATGAAGACGGCGAAGCAGCGTCTGGGTAAAATTCTTAAAATACATAAAATGATATATTGAAGAGAGTGCGGTAAATATATTTTATAAATGTTGATGAAGAATGGACCAATGTATGTCGTCGATTTGTTTGCCCGAGGTGTACATTTAATTTCAAGCTTAAATTTATTGTAAGTGTATCACATGAGTTATAGAGGCGTAACTTCCGACGCCATTATGGGCGTGGCTTTAAAACGCCCCCAGCATAGAAAAATTTCAACATTCTTGTTTTTGTTTTGGAGTTATTCTGTTATAATTGAA
Organism: Aricia agestis; assembly: GCF_905147365.1. Taxonomy (NCBI): domain Eukaryota; kingdom Metazoa; phylum Arthropoda; class Insecta; order Lepidoptera; family Lycaenidae; genus Aricia; species Aricia agestis. The sequence goes on along the minus strand of NC_056424.1, from coordinate 5,867,878 downwards.
TTCATTCAATTTCATGAATTAAATCTTGCATACATTGTATGTGCTTGTATGAATTTAACGTTTTGGAATATTACTTATTCTATTCAACTTAAATAACACTTTGACTTATTCTATGCATTTGACGTTTCATAGTAAATAAAACCATCCCTGTGTAAGAAAATCACAATTATTTGAGGTAGCTTTGGCCCATGTTGGATGTAAGATACATCTAATAAAACTTGATAGTTCGGATAAGAGATATAACAAAATTAACAATCTACTTTATTGTTACTTTTATCATAGACTAGCTGTCCCGGTGAAATTCGTGTCACTTTAAAACCTTCCCTGGACTTCTACGAATATTTTAAGACTAAAATTAGCCCAATCCGTTCAGCCGTTTTAGAGTTTTAACTTTACTAACACAATTGAAAATATTATCTATATATGTATATATATATATATATATATATATATATATATATATATATATATATATATATATATATATATATAGATAATATATAAAAAGACAGAAAATATCTTGTAAGGGCAACATTATTTGGCGTATTGATTTTTAGTATTCTGTCGCGCTAAAATTACTGTTTCGATGCTACATGCGTTCACGTACGGCAGTGCAATTTATCGTGCAAAGAATTAGCAAATTTTTTTGGTCTTCAAAATTATAGTTTAGGACGTAGCTAAATTTATGGTGGACTTAGTTAAATTTATAATAGCTCAGAATTCTAGAAGCTACTTATTTTTGTAATAATTTGGTAGTATGTATTGGCTAATGAATTTATATACATATTTATAATAGCCCATATCCGAACGATCAAGTGGGAGCCTTTCAAACTTAATTTGCTTTGTATATAATTATTGTATAAGAAATGCGAATTTAGCGCCACGGAGTGTACGGCATGGCGTATTAAAATTATAATGTGTCAACAAAATATCACGTGTGGTGTGAAGCTAGCTGCTTTATAATAAATCGTTTAAAATCTGCAGCTCACTTCTGACTCTTCTGATGTTTGTATAGCCGTATATACCAATAAGCTGGTTATATTTTACAGTAAATGTTCATTAAATAAACTAGTATGCGACTTAAAATAAATGTATGTGAAGATTTGAGATAACAATACGGCCGTTCTAATATAATTCACGCACATAATAAGTAGACAATCTCTTTGGAATTAACGCCAATTTAATCCTTCGCTCGTGGATTCTTGGAAATCTATTGTTATTCTATTGTGTCTCGCTCTCCTGTGAGCTTATGGGGCTTGATGGGTTAAAATGCCATTATGTGTTTATTATCTGATCTGTGATTGGTTGATTTGATCAGACTTAGTAAATAACTTCCACGGCTTGGAACATTTATAATCTGCTATCGCTTTGAGCGGTCGTATTGTATCGTATCTTCAAACTAAAAATAATAACATTGACATGATTGTATATAATGTAACTGTGTTGTAAATGTTGCACTGTGCCTTCTAAATTAGATAATTCTATATTCATATTATAATCGATGTAATATCCATATTTAAACGCCATACCGTACCCTCCTTTTTCCTTGCTAATAAAACCTGAATAGCCTACACAATGTTTGTCCTTGTCTATCAAGAGACTTGTCTTACTTATCAGAAGAGGATGAAATATTCTGTACAGTGTTCAGTATGTATATGTCGCAGTCATCTGGTTGAATTGTGAAATGACTACCGAATTTAAAAAAGAAAACGATTTAGTTTACAGTCAAAGACTTGATGAGTTGGCCTTAAGTGACTCAATGGTTTCATTCAATGAATTCGCTAGTCATTCAATCAAATAGTTTTAACCAGATGACTGCGACACACATACTTTATTAGTAAGGCGAAAATGTATTATACTGCGACTAAACGATTTTGACGTTTTCAAGTGATAATAATTTGAGCACTTGAAAAGGGCAATTTTGGACGTCAAATATCGTTCATAAGCTTTAATAAGCCCTTATACATAAACGATGTTATTATTAAGCTATACAGGAATGTCCCAATAAAATGTTCTAGATGGTTTATGTATTTCTGTATCATCATCCAAACTAGGCTAATAATAATAGACTCGTTTCTATGGACTATGTTGACTTCTCAGAAAATTTTTCACAACGGATAACTTTTACAATCTTGCTTATCTGATGTGTTAATGTTTAGGTGGTTAATAATAATTATTATTAATGGTTGATGTTGTTTCGTACTGCATAATTTTTCTACCCCTCTCATAACACGGTTGACAAAAAATTCATAGCCCCTCTGAAAATCGTATTAAGAATGTTGTGTATTTGAGACTTGAAATAGCTGTGTATCCATATGTTATAATAAATGTCTATATTTATAACAGAAAAAGATAAATGAAATCGATGTTATAAGTTATAATATTAAAATGTAATAGGTGTGTAGAAATTAATTTACAACAACAAAGGTGAGGGACATAATACAATTGAAAGTGTGTGATATCTAAGAAATACTATTTCTAAAAGTATGTATTCGTTACAACAAAATTTTAATTTAATAAAATATTTTTATGTAAGTAATTTCCTTTTGGTAACTGAGTATTAAAATTACACCGAAATGTTTTGTATTAGCGTGGTGGTCAGATCTGATTTGGTTTATGATTATTTAGTGTTTATTTGGCGGATTTATATTTTTATATATGAGTTATGTATTTTTTTAAGTTTCATTGACATTTCGAAGATGTAATTTTCGCTACATTTTGCAGTTTAAAAAATAATAGGATATATTACTGCAATATTTTCAAGCTAGACGCAGCACTATCAATAAACAAAAAGTTTTGCTCGAATTTGACAACACGTTTCTGTCAATATTCTATTGTGTTAGTGTCAAAACATACTAGGCCGCAAAAAACGCGGCCGAAGTTCTACATGATTACGCCTGCAATGTATTTTAAATTACCAATGATTCACCATGCCGAAATTACGTCGCGTTAAGCTGCGTGATATTTTAATGGTTTGTTTTCCCGCAGTAAAATGATTCTATCTTAGTAGTACAATAGATTTGTGAAGTTTTTTTTTTAATCAAATCATAAATAAAATTCGGCCGGGTCATAGCCGCTCGCGTTTATCGGCATAAAGTTGCCATTTAAAAATATTTTTAATTTTCAAAAAATTACTTGCATGATTTAATAGTACGACTATAGGTAAATCGTTCTGCTACGGGAAAACAACCACTAAAATATCACGTGTATTGTATTGTTTAATGTATTGCGTTCGACATTAGTCATTACTGACGTAATCATGCGGAACTTTGGCATGGTGTGTTTAGACCATAAAGTTGATATACCTAGCGGAATGGAGAAACAAAGGCCTGAGCAAGAGAGATGTCACTATCAGTAACACTGCGTGGTAAAAAGAGACGTGTGATATATGACAGCAGCACTCTTTTTTTTGACGTCCAGTCGGCACGTGCCGCACGTTGACAATTTAATCTCATAGAATTCATGTTCAATCATGCTTGTGTAAGTGTATACGTACACATATTTTTCACACAGCTGAAAACCAATTTTGGTTTCGTTTGACAGCTCGAGATTGTTGCTCTATTCCGCTAGGTATATTAACTTTATGGTTTAGACACTAACATGTCGGTTTTTGGTCGGCTTATTTACTGTATGTACTAGTAGCGCCCTCTGCTCCGACCTGTGCGTAATATTCCCTATTATAATATATTATCTCATACAACGTGATGAGTGTTATTTAAATGTATTAATTACCAGAACGGGACAGTTTTGTTTTTGCTATGTTTTTTTTTTCTGGGCAAAAGTATTCAAGTGAGTTTACTTTGCTATGAATACTGTATGACATATCCAGCAAGGATGATGAAATGTATATTTTGTATGATAAATGTATAAACGAAGCGGCTGTTCGATCCTATTGCTAAAAAAATCTAGACGCGAGTAAGTAAATCATAGAGCAGAATTTTGTTGTTGTTTTTTTTTATATAAAAAATGGCGTTTTTGCAGAGGGTCAAATACGCTGCTTCGATAATTATATTGCAAACCATTAAGAGAGGGACAAAGACAAATATAGTCTATACAGGGTGTAACCAAACTAAGTGATAATACTTTAGGGTGTGTATGAGTCCCCTGTATAGAGTCCACTATGAAAGTAGCAGCGCTGAAAGAGCAAATTTTCTTTCATTTGTACGGGCTAGCGGCCCAGTGTCAGGAAGTTGCCCTTACAGAAGTTTAATATTTTTTTCAGCGTTGCCACTTTCACAATATAGTCAATACAGAGGACTCATACGCACCCTAAGGTATTATCACTTAGTTTTGTTACATTTTGTATACCATACGTCAGTGTATTTAGATCCTATTTGGCTCTGCCCCCCCTTTTTAAAATAAGCTTAACGCAACGTCACAAATAAAAAACCGGGCGGGACCAGGTTATAGTGATGTCTTTTTCATTTTTTTTTATTTCTACAATTGAAATCATAAACCTGACATTTTGTATTTTTTTCAAACGCGACATTCATAAATCGAAATTCAAATTATTGCTTAGATTGTAAGTTTGTTTTTTACTGTTATTTTGTTGTATTAAGTAAAGTATGGATGATATACGAGTATGTTTTATTTATAATTAATACTTAACGACGTCTTGACCCCATACCATAGTCATGTTATGTATAGTTGAGGCATTTACTTTAAATGAAGTATATCTACAAATATACATTTACTGATCATATAATATTTCGTTTCTGCTAATCCACTTCAGGTTATATTGTCATCGCTATATTATTTGCTCAAAGTGTGCAATGTTAAAACATTTCGCAATATAAGGAGTGCCGTTATATCTGTTAAGGTCAACGAATAATACGCCAATACAAATGATAACATGCTATAGGTAAGTATTATTAGATTAGATCTATAACTTGTGGATGTTATGGGATAAGTTGATATCATATTATTGTATCAGAAAATATAAGAATTGACTATTACTGCATTGATATCGTATAAGAAGGTCAAAATACAAAATTCCAGTTTTTTATATCTAAAGATACAAGCGATAAAAAGTTATTGATAAATTGCAAACACTTGAAAGATGATGTAGCAGTTTTGATGTAGCCTTCACTACTCAGATAAAATATTCAAAGATAGGAAAGAACGACTATTGCGTGCGGAGGATATTAATCTCTGACGCGTTTTCCGTGATCGAATACGCGTTCTTGAAAGATTGTATCTTTTTCTAACGTCACAATTGTATTTCGTGACATTAGAAATAATAACTTTATCCTTAGGACCTCAAGAAAGGGATAAAATTGTTGAACATTAATATTTCATAAAATTTAAAAAATATGTTGTCCACATTTTTAAATATGAAATATCTGATAACAAAATGTTTGTTTAAATTCTTATTTATTCTGTTTATTCTAACAGTAATATATTTTCTCATCAAATACAGTAGCCTAACTTAAATAGCTAAATAAATAACAGTTAAGGACGCAATTTACGTGGAAAAGTACATAGTAAGTACCTACCTAAGTTAAATTTTCTGTGCAGTCTTACAACTGTATTCCGTTAACAATTGATTGTTTTAAATAATAATATCTAATTATAATATCACAAAATATTCGTATGTTTCAGGCTTATATCACTGGAGCACTACATCTTCTGTCGGCGTTCGAATATTTCCTCGACTTCAATGACTGGGTCGACTTCAATTCCTCGGCAGTTAGGGGCTTCCCTCTGAACTCATCTTCTATCTCTTGCAGCGTTCTGTCTTTCGTTTCAGGCAGGAAGAACCATGCGATGGCCAAACAGTAGCCAACCACGCAGGCGTATAGAACATACGCTCCGTGTATCCCGACGTTTTTGAACAGGAACGGAACAGTTTTCACGGTAATAAAAAGATTAGCAGAGAGAGACAGCACGCTGAAACCACCGGCAAGACTTCTGTACTCCAATGGGAACACTTCCCCGGCGATTATAAACGGCAAAGGCACAGTGCCTGTGGCTATTGAGAACATGTGAATGTGGACCAATAGAATTCCGATGAAAGGATGATCGTACGGCAACATGTTATGTGCCTTCATGTAGGTGTAAGCAGCTGTCGCTAAAAACGCGAAAATATTGATTCCGACAGTCGAGAACAGCATAGTTCTGCGTTTGACCTTCTTAATCACATACACTGCTAAAGAATTGGAGATGATCCTCTGGATATCCAAGGTGATGACCAGGAGAGAGATGTTGGCGTCGGACCCGATAACATGGGTAAAGATATCCAGGGTGTAAGCAGCCAACAGGTTGGCTCCAGCCCACTGTCCCAGGGTGTAAATATGTATCATAATAAATATAGGTTTGTAGAACTCCTTCTTCCTGATTGTGGTGTTGAAGTAGGCGAGGTTGCTGCGAATCTTCTTGCCAAACGTGTCAGTCACTCCGGCGTCCTCCTTGGCTTCCCTGATCAGCTTGCTCGTCTCTATCATCCGGTCCAGCTCGTCGTTTTCACTGTCCCCGCGCAGCCAATAGAAGACTTTTCTGGCCTCGTCGTATCTTCCCTGGTCGGCCAGCCAGCTCGGGGATTCTGGGGAGTAGATCACTATGAGAAGATCGAAGAACATGATGAAGGCGCAGACCAAAGCCGTCGTTTGCCAGCTAAAGTAGGAGCCGACGGTGTGCACCGTAAGTACTCCTGTGGCTATCGACAATGATATCACAGTTAAGAAGGCTCCTCTGTTCTTCGGACTGCTGTACTCTCCAATCAGAACGGGTCCGAGGGACGAACTCATGCCCATCGCTATGCCTTGAAGGAACCTCGCTATCAGTAGAGCCGTGATGCTGTTGGCGGTGATTATGGCAAACCAGCCGACCAGCATGGGTGCCAGGCTGGCCAAATTGGCAGTTTTTCTCCCGAACTTCGCCATGATCGTTGGAACTATGAAGTTACCGGCGACTAATGCAAATCCCAGGATCGACGCTGAAAAAGAAAGGAATTTTGTGATGATGCTGAAAAATATAAACGGAATGTAGGTAGATCGCTCTAGTTTTCTCGAGCTAGAGCCTATGTTACAGACTGGCTAGTCTACTGCAGATCGCTTTAAAGCTGAAGATAATCAATAAAGCTTTAAGTTGTTTGCAACTCTTCACGCTTTTATGGTTTTTTAGCTGTATCTACTTCTTAGGCCGGTATAAATAGTCAGTACTCAAGATGCATCTCGGTCTCAAGACATGGTTCAGGCTCTGTGATTGGTTGACTGTCAAAATTTGGACCAATCACAGAGCTGAACCGCGTCTTGAGACCGGGTCGCATCTTAAGTACTGACTATTTATATGATGAGTTGTTCTTACGCTTGAGATCATCCTTGCTTGCTTGTAATCATAAGACTAATCTGACTCACCAATCCAGGACCCGGAAGCATCATCGATGGGTATTGCGGAGTCTGGTCTGCGCAGCTGCGGCAGGAGTATGGCTGCGAAGCCCATGGTCAGCCCGTGGGCCGACATGTTGATCGACACGCCCATCGACACGAAACACTGGAAATGTCCCATTGATTTAAATGTAAGTATAGAGCACAGAAATAAATCAAGATAGAACGGCTAAGCGGGTGGAGTACGCGTGTTTAAATCTTGCACAAGTGAGCAAGATTTGTTGAACGTTCATTCAGTCAGCGCGCACATCTCGACTTGATTACACTGGAACGGTTGTGCAAAAATGCCTCATTGTGCAGTGTCTAATTGTAAAAACCGAATTACGAAAGTGAATCGGTCAAAAGGAGGTATTTCTTTCCACGGTTAAGTTATTTGTTCTAACTAAATGCAAAGCAAAAATTGACACGATCGATTCCTTAGCAACGCATGCTCGTCGCCGTTCTATCTTGATTTATTTCTGTGGTATAGAGTCTAAAAGGAAATAAATATTTGATGTAACTTGGGTGACAAAAAAGGGGTGTACGTGTTGTGCCCGTATGTCTATGTATGTGCAATATTATGTGTGTCTATCCGTGGCAACAGGGTCCGAGCTAAGGGGCCGAAAAATAAAGGGCTGCAAAATTGACTTATTCCAATCTTTTAACCTAGCCATTAGCCATCCACCACCCAATTTTGAGAAAGTTACCTCCCAACCCTCTTCGTTGGATAGTTTAAATATTTAAGTAGTTTACTTAAATATTCCCCTCATCATACCCTAACAAAACTAGCTCATGACTTATATAGTTTTTTGTATGTAAAGGACGGCCAATGCGTGGCAATGTAACAGTCAAACGGGTAGACTCTGCTATAGGTGTTCTTTGCTATAGTGCAATTTGCGTTTATCTATTAACTATTTCATGAAAGGTTGTAATCGACTTCCAACACAGAATATAATAATATATTAGTAGTACAAACTTCCAGGGATTTTATCGATTCAATATTCTGATTCCTGACACAGTTTTAGAGACGGATAGGTACCCTACGTAGGTAATAAGTTAATAACTAACTGCCGCATTCAGAGTGGAACATTAAGTATTACGAATTATATTAATTCAAAATTTTGACATACTTATTCCCAATAATCCCATACATTACCTGTCAAATAGGTTACTCATATTTAAGGCGGGGATTAATCTCAATCAAAAACGATAACCTTGCACACAACCAAAGACCAAGCGTATACGCATCGCAATAAGATTCATTTTAGCTTAGCATAAAATTATAGGTTCTCGGGCGAATCTTCTCTATTTTTCATGTTTTTTTTAAATATCTTTGGAAATAAATATTGAGAAACAAAATTGTTCGGTTAAAGAATTTTTAATATAGATTTACTAACAATTTATTCAAATAAAATGTACAATTATCATAGTTAATACTTATATTTCGATGAAATAGAGTTTTTTCGGAGGTAAGTTTGTATATTAATTACAGCCAAAGTATTACGTTTTATTAAAATTTTTATGGTTTAAGGTATTTTGAATATTGTGCTTTATATCTCATATTTTTAACACTTCGTTATTATATTGGAACTAGGTAAACCGGGAGTCACGGAATAACAAATTGGGGTTTATCCCCGCCTTAAATGTCTCTGAGTACGGCGGTTAGAGTTAAGTAGAGACAAGAGATTACAATTATAACTATACCTACATGTCCCCCGCATCTAAGTTGCGCCTAAATCGTAAATTTTTTCGAGATAAAAAGTATTCTATATCCTTTCCCGGGATTCAAAGTATCTTCAATACATCAGTAATGTTGATGTAGATATTCCTTATTTAAAAAATCAGTTGATCTACTGACGAAAGCAGAGCAGTGAGCCGTTCAAAGTGTGCCGCGCGTGCCTGCCAGTTATCAAGCCACCATTACGTAAATCTTGTCGCGAAACCCCTGCCATCGAATGGCGAACCCCTAGGGGTTCGCGTGCCCCACTTTCACATATACCCTGCTCTACGCCATTATAAAACAGCGGCGGCGTGCGTCGCTAGACTAATGTCGGTAGAAAATGAAACCTATAGCCCAGGTCCTAGGGCCTGTATAAATAGTCAGTACTCAAGATGCATCTCGGTTTCAAGACGCGGTTCGGCTCTGTGATTGGTCCAAATTTTGACAGCCAACCAATCACAGAGCCTGAACCGTGTCTTGAGTACTAATTATTTATACCGGCCTCAGTCATAAAGTACACAATAAAAAAAAATTGTCGGTCGCGGCCGCTTACAGCGTCGATCGGAGGTTACAATATTCAACTCTGTAACTACTACAGCTTCTTGCAAACAATATTCAATCTGGTCAAACTTTGTTGCTGCCGTGTCTGCCGTAAGGGTCTAGGTACAGATCTTAGACCGGCAGCAAAGCAACAGGCAAATGACACTAGATTTTGCACAATTTTCGTCTGTAGCATCGCCGTCGCTAGATACAGAATCACCCTTCGGGATTACACGTCTTGGTCCTCCCTTAGTTGTATAACGGCCTACTTCAGAAATTTATTCCTTCCATAATATCTAACTAACTAATACTGTAAGCATTTAGAATATTCTTTCCATGTAGGTACTAGGTATGTATAATAACTTACAAATACGTCAGTACCTAAGTACCTACGGCTTGCTTACGTTCAACATTATATAGCTTCTTTAGATATTATAGTCACTCATATCATTTAAAATACCTAACTCCTTATGATATTGGATATTTTAGTTATACTTAATAAATTATTGCAATAAAGATATGAGATAGAGGTAAACCTTAGTAATAAGTTTAATTCGCCGGCACGGGCTACGACAATAAAATAAGATAATAAAAAAATCGGCCAAGTGCGAGTTGGACTCGCGCACGAAGGGTTCCGTACCGTAATAGAGCAAAAAATAGGCAAAAATTGTGTTTTTGTATGGGATTTTATTTTTATTTTATTTTAATATTATTATTAAATATATTAAAGTACACATATTAAAAGAATGTGTGAAAAATTTAAGTGCCTACCTCTTGCCATTATTGATATAGAGCGAAAAAGGCAGAAAAAATCACGTTTGTTGTATGGGTTGGGAGCCCTCCTTAAATATTAATTTTATTTTGCTTTCAGTATTTGTTGTTATAGCGGCAACAGATAATATACACATTACACACTCTGTGAAAATTTCGGAAGTCTAGCTATAGCGGTTCTTGAGATACAGCCTGGAGACAGACAGACGGACAGACAGACGGACAGACAACGAAGTCTTAGTAATAGGGTCCCGTTTTTACCCTTTGGGTGCCACTAGGGAATGCAATACCGGGATACCGGGATCCCGAAATACCGGGATCCCGCATGCATTTTGCGGGACTAATCCTGGTCGAAAATTTAGCGGGATCCCGCGGGACTGGCGGGATTACAAAGAAGCGTGATTAATACGTGTAACTCTGCAGGCGGAGGTGCGTGAACTGGCTACTAGCAGCCCATAAACAATTATTTACCTTCAATTCACTTTTAATGACAATTGTACCAACCAGCGTGGAAGCTGAGCTCACTTTTTCAGCTGCTGGCTACCTAGTGTGGAATATCAGGAGCCGTTTGGCAGACGTCACTAAATTAATACCTTAACTTTTTTAACATACTTTTATAGGTTTGGGCTGTATGTATGTAGCGGACTCTTTGAGTTCAATTTTATATCTACCTATATTTCGAAAAAAAAAACTTAATTATAAGATGAAAATAAATAAGTGAGTTTTTTAACTATTATTATTACGATTAGACATTAGACATAAAAAAAAATAGTTTTCTTTTATTTTTATTAATAAACCCCTGTAAATAAAAAAGTGTTCCACAAAGTTTGTTTTCTTTGACTTTCTGAGCATAAAACGGGGTATATCAAGTATCATCAAACGGATTTATTTTAAAAGTTTAAAATCAACCTGCAGGATCCCGCAAATACCGGGATCCAGCGGGATTGTGATGGTTCAATCCCGCAAATACCGAGATTGAAATTATCTTGCGGAATTGCATTCCCTAGGTGCCACGAATTCGAAGTCTAGGATTTTTTTAACTTGCCCCCCTCCCCCCTGTATGTACATTCGTTAGGCCCGAGAATAGGTTTTTATATACTTTTAATATTGATACTAGAAATAATTAATATGGTAAAACAACGTGCCGGGTCAGCTAGTTTGTACCATAAAAAAAGCTATGCGTGTAGACTGTAGACTGATGAAGAGCTTTTTTGTGCTACTGCTCGGGAGTCGGGAGTCGGGACATTTAACAGTAATTACAGAAACCGCTTGTAAGGCATCCATTACACTCTCATACAAGCGACAGTCAATTCCGTCATTCATGAATTATGTTTGACTGATGGTGACTGATGGACTGACGAATGGTATTAGACGGTCACTCAATTCTCTTCAGTTTTATGTCAGTCAAAGTCAAAAAAGGTATAAGTTTCTAATTTTTTTTTCCTATTTTGTCAATGTCAGTGGGACAACACTCACTCAAAATTCGTGACTGATGGTTGCATGAAGCAAAAATCAAAATATGCAGATTTTCGTCAATCACCTTCATGCAACCGTCTGTCACGCTCTTACACGGTAGGTTATCCATCAGTCACAGTCATGACTGTGGTAAAACTGACAGCAAAACCTACCGTGTAATGGATGCCTAAGTTGTAGTAACAGTAACTACTATGTTTGGTGACATTAGCACTTAACACAAGTGGCTTGTATGTAATTCCATAATCTACAAGTCGTAACCTTGAAAACTTAAAACTACTTTGTAACCAGCTGCACCTTCGAGCCGCACTAATATATTTATTGTATTCTGTGCCAGCTGACAAAAATTGTCTTCTGCATTAAACACATAATATTAATATACTTACTTACTTATCTACAACCTTAAAAGCGAAGTTTTCTTTTATTATGTTTAACTAGCTATTTGAACGAGCTTTGCTCGGTATTCGATAAAACACGAATATAATGACATTTTCTAAAAATGATTCCTAGCTAGATCGATTTATCGCCCCCGAAACCCGCTATATACTAAATTTCATGAAAATCGTTGAAGCCGATTCCGAGATTCCAATTATATATAAATATATTCAAGAATTGCTCGTTTAAAGATATAGGATTTACGTAAAACACTATGTCATGTTTCAAAATATAGGAAGAAACCAAAATGAAAATTAACAATTTTATTCTAAAGTAAATTTAACATTACTTCGAAAACATAGCGTATAATTTCACAACTTCTCATATATTTTACATAATTTAATAATAACTAACAAGTAGGAAATTACTAATTATATAAGTACAAAAATTTCACAAAACATACTTGTTTCTTGAAGGGCGTGATCCAGGATTTCTGGGCCATCTCTCGGTCAGGACACTGGACACATACTGAAATCTTTGATAACAATATTTAATATCATGATAAACACTATCGCGCTCTGTCTCTCCCGTGCCACTCGGACTACTGCCAATTCTCAATCAAAATAACTACCGATACCGTTCAACAATATGTTACGTCTCTCAACACTTTTATGTCAACGCTATAAGAATTATTTTTAGTTAAAATCGCTGTGCGCGCGAGCACGTAAAGCAATCGTTTCGTTCATACTGTGTAATACTGACTGTAATGAGTATTACGTGATTTTGCATAATGTGGACTGTTTTATTTTCAATAGAAAGGCAATAATATTGTTTAATTTATTTTTTATCACACAATAAATTCTGATCAGAAACCACAGTCAGCATCTAAGATAAAACCGAAAGACTATCTATATGAAAATATGTAAATTTTGATAGTCTCGCTAAAACTCGAAAACGGCTGATTCGATTTGGCTAATTTTAGTCTTGAAAATAATATGTTCGTGGAATTCCAGAGAAGGTTTAAATTAGGAGGAAGTGACACGAAGTTCACCGGGTCATCTAGTTAAATATGGTTAAAATCTTTCGGTTTTACCGGTTACACAGGTCTTGGTTGACCTCAAGTAACCGAGGACATCTGGGCAAAAAATAAAGTTGGGCCCCGATCAGTGGCGACCATAGAATTAGAACGTATTTTGATATCGTTGGTGGCGACTAGCAAGACTTTATTTTATGTCAGCGAGGCCTACAACCAGATACTGTCTGAAAGATACCTTAGAAATAAATGTATAGCTTCAAAACATTTTCATAGACAGCGCCTACACCGCGTCCGCGTCATTTCAAGCAAATCGAATGCCCCTAAGTATACTGGACTCATTGTAGTACAGTTAATGAAGGCAAAAATCAGGCAAACTCTCCGATTTCGTTGAACCTCCATCGATTTGGATGAAATTTTGGAATTGAGTATGTTTTACCCTCTACTTTAAAAGTGACAAACGCTCGTATTGCGCTTTTTGCATTTTTGGGGTGAAATTCACCCCTTTTTCAAAAAGGAGGAAAAATGCAGATCTGACCATTCTGGCTTTAGTACTTAATTGTGTATAATAAGATAAAATAAACGTTTTTTCAATATTTTAATGCCTGATTTATGATTCTAATAAATTTTTAACCCTTTTAACAACCACCCCTTAAATGGAAAACTATGAAAAAAATTTTTTTTTTGTATTTCTGAGTTTCTAAATATTACATACTTACAGGGTTTGTTTAATATTTATAAATTATGATATAATTGTTGGTTGACGATGAAATTTCAACACTTACAAACTACTCCCTTGATGCAAAATCACTGTAAAACTATTGGTTAAAAAACTTAAGCCTATTAAATTATTGTACACGAGAGAAGTAAAATCTTATTTACTAAGTATGTATTAAAATTATAATTATTATTGAGAATTTTTTTATCCTTAAAAACTACGGCTTGTCTTAATAATAGTTCTAACTTTTTTATCAGCTAGTTAAACCTGATAAAAAAGTTTGAATGGAACGTTAATTCATCTTATAATTAAATAGTATTTTAAAAAGATAAAACCGACTTCAAAATTATACGTAGTTGAGAATTAAAATAAATAATAATAAAATTAATAATTAATAATAAAATTTAAATAAATTAAATAATTAAAGGTGGCTCCCATACAAAAAACACAATTTTCAGCCTATTTTTTGCTCTATTGTGGTACGGAACCCTTCGTGCGCGAGTCTAACTTGCACTTGGCCGATTTTTTTATTTTTGGATTGTCTATTGTTTTCCCACTGATCTGAAATTAATAGCAGGCCATCCCCTTTCTATCGAATCTCACTAACCCAGTGGGGATTTTGAGAGTAAAGGAAGAGAGAAGGCTCTAGTGTACTGCGCACACACTTGAGCACTGTAAAATTATTCCTGCCTATCACCGAAACCAGTGTGGAGGTATTTTAATTGTTATAATTTAGAAAATATACTAACATGTTCAATAGACCACGTCATCCTCGAAAGCCCCACCACTTTTTCCAGTAAATGTTTACCATTTCTTTCACTTTTTCCGTCATGAAAAGACACATACACGTACCCATACATGACGTGTAAGTATTTAGTTTAGTACCTATTGACACGTTTTCCTACAATGTAAGAATACCAAATCTCTGCTTCAATTTTTTTTCAAAAAATAATTTATTTGTTTTATTACCATAGCTCCCTTAATTTTGTAGTTATCAGGTTCATTTAAAAAACATTTTAAAGGTAATTTCAAAAGCTTTGAGATCATGCTAAGAAACCTTTTTTAAAGCCCTTAATTTTTAAAATAAAAAGGGTTAATAAGTGCTGGTTACGTGGTTATCGCAGTAAAAGTTAGGCTTTAAACGTCTCTATCTTGGCTATTTTCATCCTACAAAAATAAAAAAAGGAAACCGAAATCTTTTTTAGGAAACGAACTCAAATTTCGTTTTTATGAATATCCAATATTTTTAAAGTTATATCCAAAAGAAAATGAAATTTAAGTACGAAAATTTGAAAAATTAAAATTTTATGAAATCATCTTTTTTTCAAAAGCAAGCATTCTAAAGCAGGTTAATTTTTTGAGGTCATAACTTATGCTAAAAT
The DNA here is from genome assembly GCF_905147365.1 of Aricia agestis. NCBI lineage: Eukaryota > Metazoa > Arthropoda > Insecta > Lepidoptera > Lycaenidae > Aricia > Aricia agestis. The sequence goes on along the minus strand of NC_056424.1, from coordinate 5,852,502 downwards.
AAAGAAAAGACTCTAGGGATAACTATAAATTTGAGATATTGTAGAAATGTTCACCATTTCGTTTTATTTTTCGTTTTTTCCAAAAAAATTCGAAAGAGTCATCTTATTTTTATCATAACTTGCTCTATTTTAATGCTATTACCTTTTTACAGTACTCAATGGAAAGGTAATTTTAAGTAAGGTCAATGTGTCGAAGTCCGTCTCGGAGGTAAGTCCGTCTAGCGGCAATAACTTCCATATTTGAACGACTAGTTTCATATGGCTCAGTGGGTAAAACAATATTGCAAAGTTAGTTTGATCTAAGAAACAGACATGTCGCTACTAACTACCTGTTACGAAAAAAACGATCTCAATTTTTTTTCCGTTTTGTACTCGCAATCGGAGTGTAAGTATCTGCCAAAAAAAATTTAAAAAGTGGGAATACGAAGGAGTTTTTGGAGTTTCTTGGATTACATAAGTAATTTAGTGATCCTTTTACTTATTACTGGTGTTCGATTCGTTAATATCGCTTTAATTTCGTTATTATCACCTGCAACATGTGTCTAACTTAAAATTGCAATAATTGGGAAGTCCGTCTAGTTTTCATAAGGAAAGGCCGTCATATGCCGGTCTTGCCTCGAATCAGATATTGTCAACCTTTTCAAATATACATGTCTTTATTGTTAATTTGCATTTAAACTATGGACTACTAAATCATAGCATTGCCCAAATTTTACTGCACGAAAAGAGCATACAAGAGAGGCTGATAAAAATTGCAAAAGTTATAAACTACTAAGTAAAAAAAGAAGGGTTTGGTTTTTTTAATATTCCAAAAACCAAAAATTATTTGAGATAATCAAAATTTGAAAAAAGATCCTTAAAGAGCAGGAAATTTTCTTAAAAAATCCTACCTCCCGGACCAACAACCTTTATAATTTTAACTGAGCGGCGAAAATAATGGTAAAAACGCGTAACTTTCGCGTGCATGGCCCCAATCTGCCACTTAAACTAAAAAGTTATTTTAACTAACTAAATATTAATATGAAGGAAGAAAAAAAAATAGGTACTAAGTAGACATATCAATAACAATCAAATCAAAATTGAGTAGGGGAGTATGTAGAAAAATGTCTCATCCCATAAATGATGATGAAGCAAAGTTGTTGATTTTAACGGCACTATTTAATATAATTTTGTTGTAATAAAAATTTATGTTTATACTTAGTGTTTAATTTTTCAAAAAATGCACTATAATTTTAATGAAAATGTTTGCAACCACTTAGACTTACGATATGCCGGACTTGCCTTAAAATGATATAAAATTAATTTTCTCTGGACTGCGAACCTTATTACCGACACCTTAAACACATATTTGAATGGCCGTTTTGCGGCTTTGCTAGAAACCGTTGCCACAGTATAGCAATATGACATCCGTTGCCATGCATTTTACTTCATAAGTTATGGCTATACTGCTGCTAGACGGACTTACCTCAAACTGTAAGGGAAGTCCGTCTACACGCCGAGTTTTAAAAAAAATACCACGTAAGTAAAAAAATACGGCAACTAACATTATTTTTAGATCATTATAGGTCTAATTAATATATTGCCTATAATTTCCGATGACACAAGTTACTTTAAAAAGCGAATCTCAAGTCAATAAATTATGTTAAACTTTAATTTTAGAAAAGTATGCCGGACTTCGACACATTGACCTTACTTTGAAAAATGTTCAGGAAGTCATGTCACTTTTGTGACATGAACACAAATGTCATGAAAAGCATCAATTTTCCGTTATTTGTGTATGAATGTTTAGATTAAAGTACACGCCGAAAAAAAGTATACATATAATCACCTATATTTCACTTTAAATTAAAATTAGAGGGTTATTAAAATTAGGAATTTATTTGTTTTTTAATTGACTTTAATTTAGGTTATAACACATTTTTCGTAAAAACGTATAGTTTTTGAGTTTACGAAAAACCGCTTTAAAACATGATCTTTAATTACTCAGAAAGTATTGATTTATTCCAAAAACTTTAATAAACAAATTTTGCTTTAAATTTGTCTGTTTATCAATTTCTGCGGTTACTTTTATTTAAAAATATTTCACCCCCGAGAAGGGTTGGCATCCACCCCCAGGGCAAAAGCGCAAGTTGGCACTATGTCACTTTTGTTTCTTAGGGTATCCCCCACCTTCTTACCAATTTTCATGAAAATCGATGGAGGTTCAACGAAATCGGAGGTGAAAACCTTCAGTGACTCCACTATTGACTAATAATTAATAAACAAATTGCAGTGGGTCTGAGAATCGACTTCTGGCTACTTTTTATATTGATAAGTGCATTTGTTGAATAAATAATAGTAAATTATTACAACTCGAGACTGACGGCGACCATTGTTTGTGCGACGGGATAGCGATAGACGGTGCCATGGTGCCATACCTACTTATATTTTAGTCACATCGATAAAACAATATGGGTGAAATACTTTATATGGCAAAACGACGTTTACCGGGACAGCTAGTATTTTTATAATATCATTGATATTACGAGTATAATATATTTTATGCAATAAAAATATGTGATATGGCAATTGCGCCGCTGAACCATTCATACATATACCAATTCGCACTTGGCCGGGTGTTTCAATATTCATGAACTATTTTCATATCACCTATGTCCTAGAATTAAGTCCAAAGCACTAGAGGTAGTAGTGCAGAACACCTTTTTACATTATCATGTGTATTTTTATTCTACTAATGTAATTCTAATTCTTATTCTTAGTTGAAAAAATAAATTAAAATGGTTTCTGCAGAAGTAAAGCAGGTAGGTTATAAATTTCCGCAACCTAACAAGATAAACGTAATAAAATAATAGTATATTCATATGCAGATTTTTCAACCTTAGACAACTTTTAGCTGAAAAGAGACTGTAATTTACATACTGTATATAAAATCAGTCAAATTGTAATCTGGAAAATTATCTGACGATTTAAAATCTTCTTACTAATATTTTATAGACCTAGGACTGTTTTGCCAGAAATATTATTTTTTATTTTTCAAAATGCTTGCTGCATTATTTGCTTGCATGCAAAACACTGGTTAAATGAGTACACACTAGTACACATAACCATGGAGAAATAAATAGGTAGCCTTATTTTTCTATAAACCATTGTGTCAAAAATTGGAATTTAATATAATAATAACACAATTAATGAAGTGTTCAATAACATATTTAAAAAAATCGGCCAAGTGCGAGTTGGACTCGCCTATGAAGGGTTCCGCAGCAGCAATGAGGTTTATTTTTATGAAATTTAAAGATTTTTGATTTATTTTTATATTTCAGTTGATTTAATGAAAGTTAATTAATTAAGGTTTACCATTTATGTTATGACATACTTATATAAAAAAAAAACTACTTGCTAGATCTCGTTCAAACTAATTTTCGTTGGTAGTTTTTATAGTAATGTAATCATGCCCCTATTTTAGAAGTTTTAGGGGGGGGTGGGGCACATTTTACCACTCTGGAAGAGTCTCTCTCGCAAACTATTCAGGTTAGAAAAACTGATATTAGAAACCTCAGTTATATGATTTTTGAAGATCTATCCATAGATACCCCACATAGCATAGGTTAGATGATTTTTTTTGTTTTAGTTGTACCTATGGGGAGTCTTAAAATTTTTAATAATTTTCCATATAAGTATCAAAATCATAATGCGATTCACAGACTACATCTACCAAGTTTTAATAGTATAGCTCTTATAGTTTCGGAGAAAAGTGGCTGTGACATACGGACGGACAGACAGACATGACGAATCTATAAGAGTTCCGTTTTTTGCCATTTAGCTACGGAACCCTAAAATATATGGGCCTAAAATACACCAAAAATTAACAAAATTTTTCAATAAAATATTATTTTATTTACAGACATGGATCTTCATGGGAGTGCTTTTTAATGAAATATCCCAGGGAATGTTGCTGAGTATTTCCTCTATAATGCTACCAGCTTTGCTATCTCCAGAGTCTAATATAAAAGTCGATTTAGATACTGCATCATGGATTGGTAAGTGACATAGCTACTACAAAGACATAATGTATTGATATTCGTTAATGTCTCCTTAGCTATCAATAGTTGTGTAAAATTGCAGATTTTGCTATTCGATTTCTCTTAGGCTTTTGATATGAAAACTCATTCAATATATGTCAGAAGTATTAACTTAGATTTGTCCGATTGCCTTTATAATATTATTACATTTTACTTTTTTTCAGCCTCAATCATAGGAGCTGGCGGAATTCTGGGGTTTATGCTCTCGGCAATAATAATGGAAGTGTACGGAAGAAAACGAGCCTACATCTTCTCGGTCACTCTTAGCATGGTCGGCTGGATATGCGTTTATTTTGGTACCGCAGTGCCTGTACTTTTAATCGGAAGATTGTTAGGCGGCGTCAGCAACTGTTCCACCGCTTCCATCGGTTCAGTTGTCATTGGAGAGTACACCAATCCAAGAATAAGGAGCGTATTCCTAAATCTGAAGGTAGCCGGGATTTGGTGTGGAATTTTATTACTTCATATATTAGGACATTTCCTTTACTGGAAAACCGTGATACTGGTACCTGTTACTTTAGCGGTTACATCCTTTGCGATAGTCTCCACTTGGCCCGAGAGTCCCTCCTGGTTCGCTTCAAAGAATAACTTTAGGGAGTGCGAAAGAACTTTTTACTGGTTGCGTGGAAAATCTACGGATTCGGTGCAAGAGCTGAAAGAATTGATCGAAGCTCAGCAGGTTAGACATTCAAGTAAACCTTTGATTGATTCGACCCGTACCAGAATAAAACAGTTCTTCAAGAAAATGATTAGAAAAGGTTTCGTGAAGCCGATCTTTATAATAATACTGTGTGGTATACTTTTGGAGTCGAGTGGGGCTCATTATTTTCCAGGCTATGCGCTGCAAATTATCGAGGAAATCATCGGTAGCAAGACGAACACTTTTTACTGTACCTTAGCATTCGATATAGTCATTCTAATGGGCGTAATGTTTTCTTCAGTTCTCGTGAGATTTTTCAAAAAACGAACTATCATATTCAGTACAGGCTTTCTTTCTTTTGTTGTATTATATTTATTATCATTATACATTTTCCTAGCAAGCAAGAATGTTATATCAAAAGAGAGGACCTATATACCGATAACGTTCCTAGGTACATATTTAATTTTGAATAGTCTAGGTAGTTTTACGATCACTATGTCATTATTTGGTGAAATATTTCCTCTTGAACATAAAGAATCTGCTACGTGTATTTCTTCATCATTCTTAGCTTTTATTTTAATGTCTGGTATGCAGATAGCTCCTCATATGTTAGCAAATTTTAAGGTCCATGGGACATTTGTTGCGACTGGGGCTGTTATGTTTATAATGCTGGTAAGCCTCTGGTTTGTCCTACCAGAAACAAAAGACAAAACGCTGCAAGAGATAGAAAATTATTTCAATCATGGAAGATACAGTGTTGTTGATGTTGACAATGAAAAATTAAATAAGAAACCAATAAAGAGTACCCATGATAGTACTGCAGATAGTATTTACTTTAAAATTTAATGCATTAGGTAAAAATAAGAAGAATTGTTAAGTTTTATTAAAAGTTTTGTAAATATCGCATTATTCTTTTATTATTTTAGTACTCAAAAAATAAGGCTCTATATTTGCCTACGCAGAGGAAATAGCAACTACAATTATTAGAAGTAAATAACGTAGTTGTTATAGTATAAAGGCAAGTTTTGTACTAGGTGGCTTAGCATTTCCTAAGTTGTGGAAATATAAAGACCATCCTAATAACCATCATAATATTCAGAAACTGTTGCTTTGTTGCAAACTTCTATTGACATTGATAATGAAAGCCAACTACGAGATGGGTCACTTCGTATTTAAATTAAATAATTAATAAATCTCGGGATAACAAATCTCGCCAATAATAAATCTTATACTCTTTCGTAGTTTCGGACCGGTGGTCGGTGGTCGGTGGCTGTAAAAAGATTGAAAACTTTATATACCGTACGTTACATTCTTCTACTGACTGGTTAAAATAACGTAGCATATTTGCTTAGATTAATCATTGGTCTCCGCGGTCATTAGACACTTAGATATTTGCATATTATATAGGTACAGCTTGGCAAAAAAGACTCTGACGCGGTGACAGCTGGAACTAATTTTAATATTTATGGCAACCCTACAGTACTTGTCAACACTAGTACATTATATTGTGTCAAAAGTGTGTTCCAAATGGTTCCAAGCATAAAGTTAATATACCTATCGGAATAGAGCAACAATCTCGAGCTGTCAAACGAAACCAAAATTGGTTTTCATCTGTGTGAAAAATATGTGTACTTATACACTTACACAAGCATGATTGAACATTAATTCTATGAGATTAAATTGTCAACGTGCGGCACGTGCCGACTGGACGTCAAAAAAAGAGTGCTGCTGTCATGTATCACACGTCTTTTTTACCACGCAGTGTTACTGATAGTGACATCTCTCTTGCTCAGGCCTTTGTTTCTCTATTCCGCTAGGTATATTAACTTCATGGTTCAGCTTTGGTTCAAACTTTAAGCGTAGCGTAGGGTTGTCTAAAATAAAAGAAATAAAAGAAAAGCGCTTTCTTATTACATTCTGCTATAAAAATAATTTAGATAGCAAACTAAAATATTAAATACTAGCTGTTGCCCGCAACTTCGTTCGCGTGAATGTATGTTATTAAAATCGAGATTTAGAAAATTGAACATCTATCTGCGACTATTTTATTTGGATCTATGTTACATAAGAAAATTTTAATTTACATCAAAATACCCAGGAAACTTGAACCTCAGATAGATACTTATCGTTTTGAAAAATCTTTTCTTCGAAGAGAAACAAATTGGAATTTGTTGTGTTAGACTGTTGCTAATAATAATTGTCACAAAAACGCTTGAGGGCATGGATTAAGTTCCTATAGCGCTGTCCACGATATCACCGTAGTATGCGACATCAGATTTACACTGTAGGTTGTCTAGCATTGTAATTCTTTCGTTTTGGCAGAAAAAACTCTCCCAGAGAACATGATGAGAGGTTTATTCAAACATACTGCCTTCGGTCGTACATATTCTACCATTTCTACCTATGTGCTCGACCGATGACCGACCGACTTAGATCCGTAAAGTTGGTCTTTAAAATTTCCATGGCCGGTAACGAATTGAGATACACAGTGGTCAATTATAGCCATCCAGGGCTTGGATAATCGTTTACGAATATTAGGAAAATATTTAAAGATCTACCTTTGCTAGAATTGGTTGTCGTTGTAAATTTCGAGGAGTTCCATCAATTCCATTACTTATCAAGTCACCGTTTTTAGGGTTCCGTGCCCAAAGGGTAAAAATGGGACCTTATTACTAAGACTTCGTTGTCTGTCCGTCTGTCTTCTCTAGGCTGTATCTTAAGAACCTTTATAGCTAGAGTTATGATTTTACTGAAAACAAAACAAAATCAATATTTAAAGAGGCTCCCATACAACAAACATGATTTTTTGGCCTTTTTTGCTCGATATTAATAATGACAACAGGCAGGCAGTTGAAATTATATGTGTACTTTAATAATTATATGTGTATTTTAATAATTAATAATACTATTAGAATATAATTAAAATTTAAGGGGGGCTCCCATACAAAAACACAACTTTTGGCCTATTTTTTCTCTATAACGGTACGGAACCCTTCGTGCGCGAGTCCAACTCGCACTTGGCCGATTTGATTGTAAACATGGTATCAAATTCGGGCAATCTATACAACAAGAAAAGAATTTTGAAAATCTGACTACAAACAGCAAAGTAAACATTTTAACTCCTCCTTTTTTTAAAGTCGGTTAAAATAGTATCTAAAATGTTGACCAGGGATGTAAGGTATCATCATGCCAAATTTCATTGAAATCGGTCCAGCGGATTCAGAGATTAGCCTGTACAAACAGACAAACAGACAGAGAAACCAAAATTTAAAAAAACAGTTAAAATGTGTTCCATTACTCTTCTAACATGCCCCTGACTCGTTTTTTCAAGTTTATTTTCAATGTGCAAAAATTTTACCTTTACGATTTTAATATAAGTATAGACTATGAAACAAGCTAATCTAATATTATAAAGCTGAAGAGTTTGTTTGTTTCAACGCGCTAATCTCAAGAAACCGCAGTACTTAGTGTTTAAGTTGGAATGCAAGTTATGTAAGAATCTTGCTCTTTTCAAACTTCCTTTTTCGACACTGGCTAGCCCTGCGGGGGCGTTAGCGGAACTCTCATCTTCTATTAATGTATAAATTATAAGTATTATGAAAGTTTTCCTTTATAATGAGGAAGCGTTTCGAAACGCTGTCGATCACTGTAGTCCATGAGTCGCGAATATTTAATGTGAATTTCTAAGAACGAGTCTCATCTCCAAGTTTCGTATAGTCCAGGCGAGGATATTGAAGTTCTCATCTTATTATTGGCAATAAGAAGCTTGTATTGGCAAATATTTTGGTACTTGCAAAATTTGATAACAGTAGTAATAAAGTCAAAATTAAAGCTACTATTCTTACCTTATCACGTACTTCGGGATAAAACTGGATAAAATTTGGAGTAATAGAGCCTGCAGTAGAAATTGTTTCTGAAATAACCATGAAAATAAGAAAATAATACAAAAAATGCTGTAACTTGTAAAGAAAAAACTACATCTCAATTCTCATTCATTTGAATTTCTTAGTCCTGACTTTATTGTATTTAATGGTGCAACAAAATCATCGCAAGCTCTTAGACTAGATTCAATATCATTCACTATAATATCTACTTAGTAAGCATAAGTTATTGAATATTCGCACGAGTACCATGGCGATAGCGTCGCCGGCACTAAAGCAGGTATTACTAGTTTTCGTCCATACCTTAGTGATAAGAATTAAAAAATTAGACAGTAAATAATTATATGTATATCAATTACTAGTAATTTTTTAATGATTGTGTCGAATTTAAAGTTTAAAATAGTGCATTATCTGTGTCTAAACTCTAAGCAATGAAATAGGTAAGCAGTTATGCACGAAAAACTATTAAAATTCATGTTTACTGATAAAACGACTATGATATCTAGTTTCTTTACAATTATTAATATCGTCACTTGTGCTCATAATTGATATCGTGTCGGTTGTTAATGGGTTAATTTTTTACCTATAAGAAGGTACTTATAAAGTGGCAAAAAATTTAATTTCTAAACAACCGGTTTCAAAGCCACTTACGTAGGAATGAATCAAATGAAGAGCACGTGAAAAAATTCTAGGAAACATTTACATATTAATATATTATAAACATAAACATTATAGCATGGCACATATATTTTGTTGCTCAATATGCTTTCTTTGGCTATGGATTTAAAATTATTGTAAAGTAGCTTTTTATGCTACTTTACTGTTTACATGGAAAGTTTCATAGATCTATGCAATTTCTCAATTAGATACAAGCTTACACTTTAACTTTTATTTCCCTTCTCTTAAGTTTTTTTATTCAAATTCTTGCGTGTGTGTTCAGACCATAAAGTTAATATACCTAGTATATATTAACTTTATAGAACATTTTACGTTTTCTATTCTATAAAAGCTGAGTAAAAGGTAGAAGATTGCTATTCAAATAACATAGGCATATATCAACCGTGTCTTTTACTATAATAGGTACATTATATTTTGACCTAACCGTTGAAAATGTTCAAGATATTTGAACATACTCACGGTATAATGGTTTTCTCCAAAGCTTTTGATCATATTATCTATAACACGTCTTACTAAGTATCCGACACATAACATAAAGTGTACGTCATACCGAATACGGTATGACGTACATTTTATGTTATGTGTTACGTGAATTATTTAAATCAATAGATTTAAATAATTCACGTAACCTTATTTAAACAATCATAATACAAATAGTATATATAATATCAAACAATCATAAACAACAATCAAAATAACAATGAAGTAAAAAATGAGAACAATGAAATTACACCTAGGCGTTCTACAGGGCTTTATATTGGGTCTAATTTTTTATTGCATCATATTAATAACTTTGGTTCATAGTCTCATACCACGCAATATTAAAGCAGTGACAGCATATTTTGGAGGTAGATGTAATTTTAATTCTGTCTATTTTAATGGAATTTCAGACATGGATTTTCATGGGAGTATTCTTTAATGACATATCTCAAGGAATGGTTATAAGCTTTCCATCAATAATGCAAACAGCATTGCTCGCTTCAGATTCTGATGTTAAAGTTGATTTGAATACAGCATCATGGATTGGTAAGTACGAATTACTTACACTACTTCAACAAATTATTATACTTATTGTTGTTTATATTTTATACTTAATAGCTATCTATAAATTTCTTTTTTATTTCAGCATCAGTAATAGGAATCGGTGCAATGATTGGGTTTGGCACATCATCGTTTCTAATGGAATTATATGGAAGAAAATTAACTTATATTTTATATCTAAGCCTGGGCGTGATAGGATGGTTATGTCTTTATTTTGGAACGAATGTGCCAGTACTCGTAATTGGCAGATTACTAGGAGGAGTAAGCTCATCATCAACAACATCCGTTGGGTCAGTAGTTTTAGGTGAATACACGAGCCCCAAACATAGAGGAACATTCCTGAATTTAAAAGCTGCAACTTTGTGCTTGGGAAATTTAGCTCTTCATTTAATCGGTCAATTCCTATACTGGAGAACAGTAACTTTGATCGCTATTGGATCGGCTGCTGTAGCTTTATTGATAGTATTAACTTGGCCGGAGAGTCCGTCCTGGTTTGCGTCCGTCAAAAGATTCAAAGATTGCGAGAAAACCTTTTATTGGTTACGAGGGAGGAATGCCGATTCGGACCAAGAGCTAAAAGAAATGGTCATCGCTCAAAAGGAGAGATTAGCAAGTCAACCTGCAACCGAATCATTTTATCCAAAAGTGGCCAGCTTTTTTAGAAAATTAACGCGAAGAGATTTCATCAAGCCCGTTATTATCATTATGCTCGGTGGTGTGCTGATAGAATCTAGCGGTGGTCACTTTTTCCCAGCATATGCTTTACAAATCATAAGCGACATAGCCGGCAACAATGTCAACACTTTTTATTACACCCTCGGCCTTGACATTATTATAACTTTTAGTATAATGTTTTCGTCGGTCCTCTCGAGATTCTTTAAGCGCCGCACTCTATTATTTGTCAGTGGATTCACCTCCTTGATTGTTCTATTTTCAATCAGTATTTATTTATTTTTGAGTAGCATAGACTTAGTGTCACGTGAAAGAACTTACATCCCAATATTGCTGTTGGGTCTCTACTTGATAATTAATAATTTAGGTTGCTTTTCTGTAGCAAGTTCATTGCTTGGTGAATTATTTCCGTTAGAACATAGGGGTACTGGGACATGTGTGTCTTGCTTGCTGGTCTCATTGATTCTAATGTTCACTATGAAGGTTACCCCGTACATGTTAGAAGGTATAAGCGTGCACGGAACATTTGCCTCCTTCGGGGGCGTCATGTTTCTAGCACTGATTGCATTATGGTTTGTCCTCCCAGAAACTAAAGATAAAACATTGCAGGAGATTGAAAATTACTTTAACCACGGGAAATACAATGTAGTAGAATGTGACCACATAATGGCAGAAAGATAGATAGAAGATAATATTGTAAATTGCACCTTTTGTACCTGAATTACTTTTAAAATTTAATGTTCTAGTTCTTTTTAACCTTTCCTGGATCTGACCACACACGAGTCACTAATGCCGTCCATTTTATGTGGGGCGCCTGTTTTATTTGTAGAGTGTGGACAGGGGAATCCACACTGGCTCATAATCATACATTACATCAATACTACTTATCAATCTTATTAGATTTTTTCCTAAACCAATTACTTTATGTCGATTGTAGAAATATAATAATAGCTCTCACACCGGTTTCGGTGACGGTGGCCGGTTTCATTGAAACAAGGCCAGCTAGGCAGGAGTAATTTTATAGTGCCCAAGTGTGTGCGCAGTACACAAGAGCACGACCGGCGAGAGATCAGGCGCAGGACCGACTTTTTACATGCCCATCCGACGCATGGATCATCTTACTTGTCAGACAATCAGGTGATCAGCCTGCATTGTCCTAACCAAACTTGGAAATAACATGTTTCCAACGCGAAAATCGAACCCACGACCTCCGAGTCAAGAGCCGCGCTCTACCACTAGACCACGGAGGCGTTAAAAATATATGTATTTTTGTAGAAATATATGTATTTATTGTCAATCAAGGGTAACATCATTAATTTCTTTTGTAGTGGCAAGGCTATCCTTGATTTGTTTAGCTGTAAGTATAAGAATTCTAATCTATTTATATTTTGTAACTAAACAGTAAACAGCGATAAATAAATTTGTCTCTAGTAATTATTTTTCTTAATTACTTATTTAAAAAGTTGTTTTTAACAAAAACAAAGGAAACTTGAGAACTACTGAGATATAATAAGCTACAATTAACATTGCCATCAGTGAAAATGTTGCACAGTCTTAATATAATTATGTTCTTCCTACATTGTGCAACGAAAGTGTAGGCCTTGTAAACTTATATAAAATTAATAACAATTTACCTCCTTGACTGATACAATTATCTACTATTAATTATTTAATTTCTATCCTACTAAGCTTCGGCTTTAGCTTTCGCCTTAGGCCGAAGAGCCGATCTAAACTTTCTAGCCGAAATCGGCCGTTGTAGTCGAAGACTGCTTTGCCCTCTGGGCCTGATCTATGCATTTGCTTAGAGCGGCAAAAAATGAAGGGCGGCAAATTTGACTGTCCACTACCCAAATGAGAATTTTACCTTCCAAACTATACTTAGTAGAAATATTTAAGTATTTATTTTTCTTAAATATTCCCCTCATCATCCCCCAACAAAATTACTCGTAGCTCATGACTTTTGGTTTTCTGTGTAATATATAAAGGGCGGCGATAATGATCTGCCCGGGGCGGCTATATAGATAGATCGGGGCCTGCATTGCCTAGACGTTTATACGTGGGAGAGCTAAGCTTCGGCACGAATGGGCCGGCTCGACCGGAGAAATACCACGTTCTCACAGAAAACCACGCCGGTTTTCTGTTCGTTTCGTATTAGGTAAAAGTTTGTGATGATCAACTTACTTCATCAGGCCTCACTATTGATTGATCTTTAAATATTAACAATATTATTAATATTATTTTTGACAGTTCTCCTTTACCAGCAGCGCCCCCGCCCACATTCTTATTTAGCCTTAACTATAACCATAACTTTAACTTTAACCACGCCTCTGGTGCAAGCCAACCTAAAGTGCATAAATGCTTGAACCTTACAAGAAATGCTCGCGCGTCCTCGAGGATACGCGAGAATCCCTTATCGCACTTTAGTGTCATAATTTTAAAGTTGATTTTCAAGTGCGTTAATAAACTCCCCTCAGCTGCGCTCCGTTCTGTCTGCGCTGGCCCATAGGCAGATCAAACCCAGCCGACAGATTACGACTAACATTCACATTGCGTGTTGGCCGCTGGATGCGCGCGTATGAAGCAGGCTACCTGAAGCTTACTTTCTTGATATTGTCTTGAATGTGATGCACTTTTGTAACTTTTGCTAAACTTATTGCGAGTTCGCACGTGCGTGAAAAAAATATGGCTGCACTTGCCGCGTAAAAGTTTTAGAATAGAAAATTGCACTTGTCAAACGTCCTGATGTCACATCAATAGCCAATGGGAGCACTCAAATGTCACTTTTAAGTAAGCGTTTATTGGTTGCACTATACAGCACAGATTAAGTAAAAAGTTTTGAGTCCGGTGCGATAGGCGTACGCAAGTGCACGTGTGTCAAGAATTTGCCGGTCACAGTTAAGGTTGTTTGTGTGTTTATCGTTATCTACGCCGCGCTATTCAGCGCCGTAGGCTTGAACTTACCTAATCTAAACAAAATAATTATGAGTGTGAATGATCCATTTATGAATAACAATGGATAGCATCGGTTTGGAGTGTCTAAATGAGGAGATAGTAATTGAGTGTGAGCAACAAGTTATGGAAGAGGAATTTAGTTCGAATAAATCTGCAGAAAAGCGACGCAGTTCCGATACCGCCGAGATGGATGATGAGGGGTTCACAACTGTATGCCGTAGCCGTAAGAAAGTAATTAGAAGTTTATCAGATGAGGATAGAAATATCGAAGTTTTGGTGTCTTCGAAACAGGTATTGCCGAAACAAATAGCTTTTGCCAAGTTGTTAAGAGAAGAAAATATACAAAATATTTTACGTATTAAATACAAAGGGCCGTACAAAGTTAGTATTCAATTCGAAACGGAAGAAATGGCCGAAAAGTTGATAAACAATAAAAAATTTGAAGAGTTAGACTATAGGTGCCAAAGAAGCAACTCAGTATCGATATGTTATGGAGTTATTAAAAATGTAGAAATAGGGGTTGATGAAAAGGAGATTTTAGAAAATTTTGAATGCGAATACCCTATTATTTCTATGAAAAGATTAAAACGGAAAGACGATGATGGAGCCTGGATTGACAGTGATTCGGTGCGTTTGGGATTTAAGGGTAATTCCGTACCATCTTATGTCTATGGTTATGGATGCCGATTCAGAGTAAATGCTTTTAAATTTCCTGTTTCCCAGTGCTCGGTGTGTTGGAAGTTTGGGCACTTGAGTCGGCAGTGTCCGACTAGGAGGATTATTTGTCCGAAATGCGGAGGCAAGCATGCTAATTGTGACACAGATATTTTTATGTGTGTTAATTGTAAAGGTCCGCATATTTCGTTAAGTAAAGAGTGCCCAATATTTAAGAAGGAACAAGAAATTCGAGAAATTATGACCCGAGAGAATTATACGTATCGCAGAGCTTTGACAGTATATTTAGCTACGAGAAGAGGAGAAGGTGCTTATATACATAAAGTGTCCCTCCAGAAACAACAGGACGGTTCAGAAAGGGAAATGAGCCCCATAATAAGTCATCCTACTAGAAAATCATACAGGGAAGTACTCGTCACAGATGCCATTATTCACAGAGAGGAAGTACCAGAATTAGATGCTGAAAAAGAAAAATACGAAAACACAACAAAAAATAGAATAACAAAGGAAGGAGCTCATAAACAAAACAAAGAAGAAAATACTGCAAAGAAGAACACAAATGATAGAAAGATTCTTAAAAAGAAGAAGGATCCCGTTCAGAAAGAGGACGATGAAAATACGGAGAGTCAAATACAAAAAGATACTGAAGAAACTAATGATGTTAGGCAGAATAAAAACAATTTCAAACAGTTTTTTTCGGAAGCAAAGATAATTTTTTTTGAAGATAAGACAATGCAAGAAAAGATTCAGGACATTATAGTTTTATTTCTTAAAGTTTTGTTGTCTTCTGTTGGTAAGTTCTTTAAAAATTTTGACGTGATAGACAAACTTTTTACAACTAATAATGACAGGAAATCCTAATAAAATATTTGATTGTAACATATTACAGTGGAACGCACAAAGTGTTAAATTAAAATGTCAGGAATTAGAGCAACTTTTAACTCAAGAAAAAATACATATTGCATTAATATCAGAATCATGGCTGAAGTATGACACTGATTTTCGAATTAATGGGTACAATATATTCCGAAAAGACCGCCCAGATGGTTATGGAGGGGTAGCTATAGTGTCACATAAGAGCATTAAAATTTTCGAAAATCCTGTGCAATTAAAAAATAGTTCTATAGAGGTCATCCATGTTGTTGTATCCAATTGTCACAAATTACGAAACGTTATTTTAATTTATTGTCCACCATCAATAAACACTGCGCAAAGTGACTGGGATGACATATTTAGTAAATTCCCCAAAAATTGTTTAATAGCTGGCGATTTTAACGCACATCATTCAATTTGGTCAAATCGAACAGATAATAAAGGTATCTTAGTAAATGATGCAGCGTTAGAATATGGTTTTGTTTGTATTAATAGTGGTCAAGCAACGAGAATTAAATTGGTTAATAATATTTTACAGACTTCTAGTCCCGATATCGCATTTGTTTCTTCAGATATTGCGGTGAATTTTGATTTTAAAATTTTAAATGAAAATTTAGGAAGTGATCATTTGTGTATAAAACTAAAGTATCGATTCTCTGGAACTAAACAATTTGTCAAAAAAAGAAATATTAAATTAGCTGATTGGGATGAATATAAAAACTATTTACAGAATAATTGGTCGGTGCCAGATTCATTATCTGAAGTGGAAGAAATGTACAATAGCCTCATTACTCAAATAAATACGGCCGCTGATAAATTTATACCTTACATTAAAATTTGTCAAAATCCAACCAGTAATTTTACACCGAAAAGGTACTGGAATTCAGAATTATCTCGCCTCGTAGCTTGTAGAAGGTTGGCCTTAAGTAAATTTCGTAAAAATCCTACTCCGGAGAATTTAAATAGATTTGAAAAGGCTATCCGCGAATTTAAGACAGAAATCAGGAAGGCAAAATTTAATGACTGGCAATTACATTGTTCTGCGATAGATAATTCATTAACAGCCACTGAAATGTGGAATAAATTACGTTGGATTAAAGGAATAAAGAAAAGTTCTTATATTGTGTCACAGGAAAGAAATGAAGAATTACTCTGTAGTTTGGCACCGGACTATGTACAGGTGAAGTGTCCGTCTCTTACATCTAGCAATGCGGTCATGGAGGCTGAATTCACCTACCCAGAGTTATGCAATATCTTAAAGAAAAAGGATACTGCACCAGGCATTGACGAAATTACATACTCCATGATTTACTATTCTCCTTACATCTGTAAGTGTTATATTCTTAAAATATTTAATTTAATTCTAAAAACCGGAGTAATTCCGACTCAGTGGAGAGATATTAAAATAGTGCCCATACCAAAAGCTTGTAATGACCCAAATTTACCACCAAAATTAAGACCAATATCTTTGATTAATTATTTATGTAAAACATTTCACCTGTTACTACAAAAACGCATAGAATGGTTCATAGAAAAGAATCAGTTACTGTCTCGCAGTACGACGGGTTTCAGAAGAGGTCAGAGTTCTTTGGATTGTTTAGCTAGACTGATTTCATATATTCAATTGGGGTTTTCGAAGGAAGTTCCTACATTAGTGTTATTTTTAGACGTAGATAATGCATATAATAATTTACTTATAGAAAAACTCGTTACTGAATTAGATAGGCTTGAAATGGGTAAAAGAATATGTATTTATTTGTGGAATTTTTTAAGTCAACGAAATTTAAATATTTTAAATATTATAAGATCGACCTTTAGAGGATTAGCACAGGGGGACCCCTTGTCCCCTCAATTATTTAATATCAGTACGGCAAAAATTGTTAAACAAATTAAGATGGTTCTTCAAAGTCAGTATGCTGACGATTTTGTTTTTTATATTAGTGGCTGCAGGAACAGTATATTGGAATGTGTTGAAAAAATGCAATTTGCCCTAAACGTTTTTTCATCATTATTAAGGGATATAGGATTAACTTTATCAGTTAACAAATCTAAAATATGTTTATTTAATAGGGGACGTAAAAACTATACACTTTCATTAAAATTAGATTCACAAGAGTTAGAAGTAGTTGATAATTATAAATATTTAGGATTTTGGCTGGATAAGGGCTTAAGGTGGGGTAAACACATAAAAGAAATATCTGAAAAGACACAAAAAATATTAAATGTTATGAAGGTATTAACAGGATCTAGCTGGGGTGTACATCCCAAGCACTTGCGCAGGATTTATATTTCCTTACTTCGGAGTAGGATAGATTATGGAAGCTACCTTTATAATAATAGTGCTAAAGTTCATTTGGATAGACTCGACAGGATACAAAATCAGGCTTTGCGTGTCATAGGCGGTTTCATCAGAACCACTCCAGTTTATGTCATGGAGACTGAACTTTGTGTGTGTCCACTGTATGTACGTAGAAAATATTTAGCTTACAAATATTTATTAAAGGCGCAGTCTTTTAAAGATAACCCGACACTAAATATTCTGTCCGAACTCTCAGTGTTTTGTAAAAATAATACTTTTTGGAGAAAGAAAAAATTACCCCTGCTTGTAGAAACGTGGGATCAAACAAGTAATGAAATAATAGAATCGTGTTACCCGCTAGAGATGTTTTCGCTAAATACATGGGTCAGTAACTTTGATGCGAATAGTGTGATCCACTCCACTTTGGAGAACTTGACTGATCCGAAGAGATTGTATGATTACAATGAACTTAAATTTAATGTTATTATAGAGTTAAGAAATAAATATCAAAATTTTCATTTTCTATATACCGATGCCTCTAAGTCGGGTGGTAATCAGGGAGCTGCATTTTATGATCCTTCGTGTAGAGGGGAATGTAGTAATAATAAATTTAAAATACTGGCTACTACTTCTATTATGTCTTTGGAGCTCATTGCAATTTCACAGGCGCTCAGTTATGCGCAGCACATACCTTCTAAATACATTCTTATTTGCACGGATAGTAAAAGTTCACTACAACATATAGCTCGTTGCACCTCTAGCTATAGAGGTTCACCGATAGCTTATAAAATAATAGAAGCAATAATGACACTGATGAGAAAAAACATAACTGTGAGATTGCAATGGGTCCCGTCGCACATTGGACTTACGGGTAACGAGGAGGCCGACAGGCTGGCGAAAGAGGGTTCTATAGACGGTATAATAATAACGTATAAAGCTACGTTTTTAGATCATATAAATGCATATAAATATAAGTGTAGAATAGAATGGAAGGAATATTTCGATAGGAGTTCTAAAGAGAAAGGTATATGGTATAGGACACTGCAAGCCGAACCCCCTCGTATACCCTGGTGCGACAATACCGATTTCAGCAGACAAAACTGCGTTATTTTGTATCGACTGCGTTCCGGACACATTCCGCTTAATAGATTCAAGCATATGATGAGATTGAGTGATTCTCCGAACTGTTCAGTGTGCGGCGTGGTGGAGGACGCACACCATCTGCTGGCGGAGTGTGTCCGGCACGAGCCGCGACGTCGGCAGCTACTGCTAGACCTAAGTCTCAACAGAACTGACGTAGGAATGTTTCATAATTTATTGTCGCAAGTTAATAACTCAAAGGAACTTAAGGTTTTGGTGAGATTTGCATCTATCAGCTTATCAATTAATATTAATAGTTAAGAATTAGTATTAAGTTAATGTATCTACAATTGTATAAGATAAGATGGGGTTGTCATGTACTTATGTATAAAAACCTCTTAATAAATAAAGATTAAAAAAAAAAAAAAGTAAAAAGTTCAATGACAGATACATGCACAGTTTATATCCAGCCGCAAAGAAAGATCCACCAGACAAGACCAAGCGAGATGATGCGGTCAGACCGAAGTCCACGTTTTTCACACAGCTTTTCAAACAAAACTAAGTGTTAGGGTGTGTATGTGTATTGTGTCCCTTATATATACATGGAGTTCATTATGAAAGTGGCAGCGCTGAAAGAGCAAATTTTTCAAGCGCCCCAGCGTTATGAATTTGCCTATACAAAAGTAAAAAAAAAATGCTCTTCCAGCGCTGCCACTTTCACAATTAACTCTTTACAAGGGACACATACACACCCTAAAGTGTTATCACTTAGTTTTGTTACATGTCGCGTTGTATATAACGACGCACCGTGAAAACTTCGATAGTGCGATGCAGGACTGTTGTGCTATATTTTGTACCACTACAACATAACCCGACCAAATGCCGTAGGTCTGCCATATCATGAATGAATTTCTTCGATGGTGCACACAGCACAGTGCACACACCCTTTGGCCCAGCCTCGTAAGTACTTATAGTTGGCCATTTTCCGCTTTCTTCAAACACAAACAAGAAATTAAAATGCTAAATACTCGATTATATTAAGATTTCTTTTACCCTTGACACTAATTAATAATAATTACTGTCTCCGAGAAAGTATTTAAAAATGATTTTTAATAATTATTTTTATGACGGTTTCAGTCGGTTTCTATTACCAATGACGAGAAAGAATTACAAATGATTTTTAATAATTATTTTTATGACGGTTTCAGTCGGTTTCTATTACCAATGACGATTAGTATACCTAAAATCGTACACGATATCGGTCGGAGACGATATCGTGCAACACGATATCCTAATGATCAAGTTCGATCGTTATATTGTGTTTCAGATCCATCATGACTATTTTGATCATACATAGGTGGGTCATCACGTATGATTACGTATGACGTATGCTTCAAAACATATTTTGATTATTATACAATACGATTCACTACTTGAGTACCGGCGGAACTGAAAACGAAACAGCAGCAGCCAGCATTTTTGCCGCGCGGTAGAAAGAGAGTAAAGCTGCGCGTCCACTGCATCGGAATCGGAACGTACGGAGCGTACGGAGCGTACGGAGCGTCGCGTCGTCATTTACGAAATGCCGATGGGGTGCGTCTACTGCATTCGGATTCCGCATCGGCAATTTAGTTATCAATGTATATATGAAATGTGTGAAACGCTTTGGAGTTAAGGTTGGATTTGCTATGTTCAGTTTTGATACTTTGTTTCGATGCGCTTTGACTCTGCACTAAATATATAAATTGACCCATAGACGCGGCTTCGGATGACGTCATCGGCATAAATTCCGGTCTCAGGCGCAGAAATGCCGATCCAGTGCACGCAGTACCATACAAATCAATACAAAGCAACAAATCCGTACGCCCCGTAAGCTCCGAATGTGTAAGCCGCGGAATATGAGCAGGTTCACTGTGAGCCCCAGTGTGGGCGTGAAAATATACCGTACCGAATGTCCGCGTACGCCTAGCGTAATAGCGTATTGTCGGTTAGGTGTGAACGGAAAAGTATGTATGGAAATACAATAAACTGCGTAACGTTCGCTCACATTCGGCGGCTGACAGTCAGTTTGGTTTGAACACGGCCTTAGTGTCTAAACACAGTAGGCCGAAAATACGCGGCTGAAGTTCGGCATGATTACGCCAGTACGCTACGCATACGCGACGTAATTTCGGCATAGTGTGTCATCACTCATCAGTCAGTTAAAATACATTGCAGGCGTAATCATGCCGAACTTCGGCCGCGTATTTTCGGTCTAGTGTGTTTAGACACTTACATTTTTCTAACGACCTAAAGATGTGCATCAACGCTGCTAAAGCTGGATCGCACATCACGGCCGTAGCTAGAGGGGGGCATTGGGGGGCAAACCTTGTCAAAAAACACAATGCCCTACCTTAAAAATATCAAAATCCTAGAAAATCAATCAATCATGACAATTTTTTTACTTCTGCCCTACCTGTAACCAATGCTACCCTACCTCAAATCTGACTCTAGCTACAGCCCTACCGCACATATTTTGTCAGCACCGTACGTGCCGTACCCGCCGTATGCGACGCATTTCAGTATCTAAACACCCTAGGCCGAAGTTACGCTGCGTAAATTCCGCATGATTACGCCCGCATTCCATACTTATCGACTTAGCAAATAGAGTTTATACCTTAAGCCAGCGGCTCCCAAACTTTTTTGGTGGCGGAACCCTACGAATAATAAAAACTAAGGAAGAATAACTGTGTCAAAAAATTTGTCAACGAGTCTACAAAATATACCATCACAGAAATTGATTCATTAGCAGATGGCGGACCAACAAAGACCTATTATCCTATATTATGTCAACATCATTTGCTCGGGTTATGTCAAATCAATATTTTTTTATTCTGTCAGCTGGGTTTGGCGTAATGCGACCAAATTACATTAGTTCGCCGTCTGCGGGGCTAAAACGGTTGCTTTGGAGAATCATAATATGATTTATTTTTTAAAATCGCAAAATGGTCACTCTGCTTGCAATTCATGTCTAGTAAATAGTAATTCGTACTAATTTGACATTCGTCTGTTTGACAGTTGTGACAATTGATTTGCTGAATTGATTGAGAGGAAGTGCTAAAATATTATGTGACCGTTTTAGCCCCGCTGCTCATAAATCAACTTCCCTGGGCCTCTACCATGAGCTCTTAAATCCATTCTTTTTACGTCCTTATCTGACTGTATAAGGACGTAAAGTGAATGGATTTAAGAGCTCATAATAAGGCCCCTGAACGGTGTACAAACACGCTACGGTTGAGAAAGGGTAATAATGGGTTAAATGTTTGAATTATTATCTTTTAATTAAATACCTATTATTTTACATAACTTTGCATTACTGATTAACATAATTAGAAACTAATAATGTTTTATCATCAAAGTATAGGTACTTATATTAAAATATCCAGTGATTCCGTATAGTATTTTTAAAAAAGCAAGTCTTCTTCTTCTTCTTTTTTTATGGCGGTCTCAGTGAGTTGCCAATGTCAGAGTGATTTTGGGTAGACTTTGCTCTATATTGCAGGTCTGGTGAAGAAAGCAAGTCTAAGCGTAGAGATGAGTTTTCTGAAAATATCAATATGTCATTGGAAAATATGCATCGAAATGTCAAAATTATTAACAATATTTTGACAATATAGTCCAATTCACGAGAACTCTCACAAAATCTGATACACTTCACTTTTAATATGGTTTTAAGAGCTCACTTGACTCTAAAAATCCATCATCGTCCTCTCTTCACACTCACGCCCGTCTTTCATATGCCAGGTGAAAAAGGACGGCGCGGAATCATCGCCGAGTTAGTTTTACTTGAATAAAAGACGAACTATAATGATTATGAAAAAAGTGTTTTGAGCAAATTTAGGTTTTATCAATACCTTTTTTGATATTAAAAAATATTAAAGAATAGACAGCAAACTTCGAAGATCCAAGCAAAAATGTGTCTAAAACAAGGTTTTTTGTAAAAAAGAAACTATCGATAATTTTTCGAGTAATCGTGTTTTCGTCTTGAGCATTTAATCTTTATGAACTGAAGTTACTTGTGTCAAAAATCAGTTTTCTAGACCTTACAGATTTTGAGATCTAGGTTAATGTATGTAATCAAGTTAGGGTCATATGGGCTCTTAAATCTTATCTTTTTAGGCAGGCAGGATGAGATTACCCTTTTATAAGTTTAGCAATACTTGAGTTTTTTTATAAAATAAGAGGAGAAACGAGCAAACGGGTCACCTGATGGAAAGCAACTACCATCGCCCATGGGCACTCGCAACATCAGAAGAGCAGAAGGGGCGTTGCCCACCTTTACTTGCTTAACTTATTTAAAAGGGTTATTTTGCTAAACATAATATATAACTAATATTATTAAAGGTATGTGTAGTAGTAGACGCCTACCTTGAGATTTAAGTTCTTAACCGAGTTGTCCTTGTGGTGTACCAAGAAGATATTTTGGAAAATTACCGAAATTACTAGGAAAATATCGAGGAAAAAATGTTACGAGCATCATGTTTTAGGGCTAACTACGTAGTTGTCATTTTATTTTAGAAACCGGTCAAAAGGGCTCGCGGGTTCTTTTGCTGTATAGAATAGAATATAAATCATGAACTACGCTTCAATGGTATAGAGTTCCTACTTCATCCATTTCTTCTTCTCTTAGCTCTAACATTTTAAAGCTTACAGCCTATTATACAGCCTAAGACCTTAAGTCTGAAGAAAAGCACTGCTATGTTGTAAGAATGCCGAATGTTGTTTTTTTTTATGAAATAAGAGGGCAAACGAGCAAACGGGTCACTGATGGAAATCAACTTCCGTCGCCCATGAACACTCGCAGCATCAGAAGAGCTGCAGGTTCATTGCCGGCCTTTTAAGAGGGAATACGGTAATAGGGGAGGGTAGGGAAGGGAATAGGGAAGGGTAGGGAAGGAAATAGGGGGGGGGGGTAGGGAAGGGAAAAGGGTAGGGGATTGGGCCTCCGGTAAACTCACTCACCCGGCGAAACACAGCGCAAACGCTGTTTCACGCCGGTTTTCTGTGAGCCCGTGGTATTTCTCCAGTCGAGCCAGCCCATTACAAGCACATGAAATTTAAAATCCTAGGCAGGACGTTACTTAAAGATTGGCTAGCTTTATCACCAAATTGTAAAATCCTGAAGTTTTATTAAGTCCTGAAGTTTTATTAGCTATCTCTTAACCCTAATATGAAAATAGCATTTAAATTTCTCCAATTAATAAACAATTGTATTAAAAAAATACTAATAGTATTATTATTTTAATATTCATTACCTTATCTTTTCATTGTCTCTCATTAAAACGCATTTAGGGTAAGCGACATATTTTCCTTGCAACCATTACTGTGGAAGACTTCGTGAAATGGTGCCGCCTTCTTTGAAACAGGTGAAGTGACATTAGTTTAGTGATTAACTATCGTAGAAATTGTGATTAGCGTCATACTGGTAATGTATGTTATGTATTTATGATAGTTGTCCCGTGTATGTTACGCCGTGTATGTTACCATTTCAAAAGTATGGTTTTGAACTAGTTATCATGCGTGCAATGTTCGATTTTTGGTGCAATTTGATTTACAACGTAACATTTTCGAGGAGACGATAATGATAATTTTATACGTGCCAATGATGTCAATGCACTCTTATAAGTTGTAACTATGGCTTATAAGAACTACTAGCTATTTGACCGAGCTCGGTATTCGATAAAACACGTATAAAATGTCATTTTCTAAAAAATTACTCCTAGCTAGATCGATTTATCGCCCCCGAAACCCCAGAATTTTGTCAGAATTGTAATTTTACATGTTATGAAATAAATAAAAAAAAAAAAAAAAAAAAAAAGATATAAGATTAAAATAATCGTGAGTACAAGTTTTCTTTCCACAAAATTATTTTTTGTAAAGTGATAAAGACGTGACAATAAACATTCTACTTTCGAAATACTTACATAATTTTTAAGTCTATACTTCCAATTAAGTATTTCTTTTTATTTTATTCACTTTTTAGGGTTCCTTACCAAAAGGGTAAAAACGGGACCCTATTACTAAGACTTCGATGTCTGTCCGTCAGTCCGTCTGTCTGTGTGTCTCCAGGCTCAAGAACCGCTATAGCTAGACTTGATCGATGATTTGTCGATCCTGGCGACACAGGAGATACAGTGGTGGGAATGTGTGGTGGGCCAAAGTCCGTTTAAAAAAATATAGCTAGACTTCTGAAATTTTCACAGATTGTGTATACAAAAAATACAAAAAAATTAAATTAAGAAATATAAAGAATTTATTATATTTATTATAAAAAAAGAAAAAAAAAACCCCGACAAACAACCTTAAAAAGTAATGAAATAATATTTACTGCCTTTAAGTTCAAATAATTCCTAACTCGTGTAAAGTAATATTTTAGTCCATGATTTGTTGTCAAGGTGTGTCGGGGGACCGCCAAGTAAACTACAACCTACAACCGCTAGTCGCTGATTATCTCCATTCGGTTCGGATATAATGTTATGTGAAATCTCAAATCAAACATCTACATTAGCGGTCCCCCGACACACCTTGACAACAATTTATGGACTAAAATATTATTTTACACAAGTTAGGAATTATTTGAACTTAAAGGCAGTAAATATTATTTCATTACTTTTCAAAGGGGGTTTTTTTAAATTAATTTTATTTCATACTTTTAAAACTTGTGTTGGTTATAGTGCAGAATAATTCCTATCAACATAATCATATTCTCATGATTAGCATCTATCAATGTCCTTTTCGATGAGGCAGGTAATATGAGCCCAATGAGCCCAAACACGAAACCTCTGCTCTAAGTTGGCGAGGAGTTGAATATCCTATTGATTACCAGGTGATGCTGCAGCATCAGGTCAACTTTCCATTAATATGTGTATATGTATATTGTATACTCACAAATGTCACGAACTAGAATGAAATATAAAACCCATCACACGACTACAAGTTGCTAACGGCCTTTCATGAACCAGATAAACCCCGATTGTCCAGCACTGAGCAGGCTGATGATGATGAATTATAGCTAAGAACGCTCTTGATCATGTCAGCTTTCAAACAAAAAAAACTAGATCAAAATCGGTCCATCCGTTTGGATGTTATGATGCCACGGACAGATACACACACAGACAGACAAACAGACAGACAGACACGTCAAACTTATAACACCCCTCTTTTTAGTCGAGGGTTAAAAACAAAGTTGTGTATTCATATTGTATAGATTAAGTTATTTACATTGTAAATTTTATTTTTTTAAAAGACAAATTTTCCACTTTTTTACTAAAAAGTGGCCCCGTGCGAGTTTCTTACGCCGGTTCTTCTCGCCGGGTTAGTTCCCGAACCGGTGGTAGGCAACATGTAGTTCAACATTCTGAAAATATTTGATTCAAATTTATTCAGAAATAAAACAATTTTTATTTATTTATTTTTATTTAAAGTAAATTGAATTAAATATTTATACAACAAACGTGATTTTTTTTTTTTGATATCAATAACGGCAACAAATGCACTTGAAATATTCACAAAATACTTAGTTGTATTTGTACTTTAATAATCATAAATAAAATTTAAATAAATTAAATAATTAAGGGGGCTCCCATACAAAAACATAATTTACAGCCTATTTTTGCTCTATTGTGGTACGGAACCCTTCGCGGCGAGTCCAACTCGCACTTGGCCGATTTTTAATTATTAACTTTTTTTTTATTAAATGCATCAGACATACTACCACTACCAGGCACCAGCTGATAGTAAGGCCCTGATTAGACCTACCGAGTAGAGTGGCAAGACAGTGCTCTCGGCCGAGCACATCCATAAACATACCGAGTGCTTGTGCGAGTGCCGAGGTTAGACCTACATACTAACAGATAGGTGTCATCCGTTATCCGGCACCTGTTTTGAAGCTTAGAAACATTCCCCGATTTCTTGGGCTGGTGTATTCCCCGATGACGACGGCTCCGAGGGTGACGTTTGCCGCGAAGCCTTGTCCACTTGGTAGGTGTAATCAGGCCCTAAGCGTTCGAACTGCCATCAGTCCGTTAAGAGCAATCGGCCTCTCTCGGGCTTTGAGGGCCACAATGCAAGACATTCCTACAACTCCCATCATGATTTACGTTAAAGGCACCTCGTAATTTTCCAGACATGGGTGGTAATGGGTGTGCTGCTGAACATGCTCGGCCAGGGTCTGCTGCTGGGGTATACGTCGGTGCTGCTGCCCGCCCTCCAGGCGCCAGACTCCGATATACCGGTTGATATCAACTCCTCGTCGTGTATAGGTAAGAACTGGAGAAATATTTTTGTGAAAGAAACTATTCCAGGTCATAAAGACGACGTTAAGCTCAGAGTGGCTATAAATTTTTATGTTGAGTCATATGTTTGTATAAATAATTAATAGCAAATTTTTCTAAGAATCTATTTGATGTAAGTATTTGAACTAAAACAGATAATTTTACGTTCCAGCGTCAATCATCGGTACCGCTGGTATTCCGGGCTTCCTGGCGTCTTCTCTGCTCATGGGGCTGTGTGGTCGGCGCCTGACGCATGCTCTCGTGGTCATCCCCGGCATCACTGGCTGGCTCTGCATCTACTTCGCCACCAACGTCCCAGCCCTGATCATCGGGAGAGCATTGGGAGGCTTCGCCGCAGCAGCGACCGTCAGCCTCGGAGCCGTCGTCATCGGGGAGTACACCAGCCCAAGAAATCGGGGAATGTTTCTAAACTTCAAAACTGCTGCCGTCTGCTCCGGAAATCTGTTGGTGCATGTCTTAGGACACTTCTATCATTGGAGAATCGTGGCCTTGATCTCTCTTATACCGCTCCTAGTGTCTTTCGTGATCATCTGCACCTGGCCAGAGAGCCCAGCGTGGTTGGTATCGAGGAACAAATACAAGGAGAGCGAGAAATCTTTTTTCTGGCTAAGAGGACGAAGCGAGGAGTCCATAAACGAAATGGAGGAACTGCTCAAAGCACAGAAAGAAAGAGTGGCGTGCAATACTCTGAGACTGAATTACGTTAAAAACTTTGTGGAATTCTTTAAGAAGTTTACAAAGAAGGACTTTTTGAAACCGACCATTATTGTTATATTTGGAAGCATAGTTCTGGAGTCGTGCGGTCGGCATATCTTTCCAGCGTTCGCCTCACAGATCATAGAAGAAATTACCGGTCACAAGGATCAATCTTTTTACTACACGCTTGGAATCGATATCATCATAACGGCGAGCGCTGTTTTCTCCTCTGTTTTGGTCAAGCTGTTCAAAAGACGCACGCTGCTGTTTGGAAGTGGTTTGTCCTGTCTACTAGTTCTTTACTCTATCTGTATCTATCTCTACTTAGTCAGCATAAAAGTGATCTCGAATAGCATACCATTGATACCAATTTTGATGTTCGTCGTGTACTTTTTGCTATCGAATTTGGGCTGTACTCCTATACCACTGGCGTTTCTGGGTGAGATATTTCCTCTACCTCATAGAGGCGCAGGATCTTGTGTTGCCGGCTTCGCGTTGTCGACCTGTTTGGCTTTAGGTATGCAAGTCACGCCTTTTTTGCTAGCAAATCTTAAAGTGTACGGGACTTTCGCCCTCTTGGGGACTATTTTGGGATTCAGCCTTTTAATTTTATGGCTCGTCCTGCCGGAGACGAAGGACAAAACCCTTCAGGAGATAGAGTACTATTTGAACTATGGTGTGTACAAGAAAACTGACGATGAAGCGAATTTGAAGATGATGGTTAAGGAAGTATGAAGTGGATTTTAATAACTTCCTCCTGATTACACATACCGAGTAGCGTGGCGAGACAGTGCTCTCGGGCGAGAACTCAGCATAGTTCCTACACTGGTTTCGGTGACGGTGGCCGGATTCATTGAAGGCAGGCCAGCTACGCAGGACTAATTATTTTATAGTGCCCAAATATGTGCGCAGTACACAAGAGCACTCTCTATTCCTTTACTTGCATAACCCAGTAGGACGGAAGACCGACACGACTGGCGAGAGATCAGGCGCAGGACCGACTTTTTACATGCCCATCCGACGCATGGATCATCTTATTTATCAGACAATCAAGTGATCAGCCTGCATTTTCCTAACCAAACTCGAAAATAACATGTTTCCAACGCGGGAATCGAACCCACGACCTCCGAGTCAAGAGCCGCGCTCTATACCACTAGACCACGGAGGCGTTAACTCAGTATATTTTGTATGGATGTGCTCGGCCGAGGGCACTAGGTCTCGCCACTCTCGGCAGATATAATCAAGGCACAAGGAGGATTGTATGTTTAAAATCGAATACTTCTTTAACCTTTATGTTTAACATAAAAACTGTAAATAATTGTGTTAAGTTTAGTTGCCTATATAATGCTTTAAACTTGTTGTTTATAACTATAAGTAGTTAATTTAATTGTGATAATAGTAATAAAATATATTATTTAACCTATTTTATGTACCTGCTGCTAAACAAAATATCTGTTGACTTTAAAAGGCTATAAGTAGCACTGAATTTTCTTTTGGGCTTAGAAAAAGACTTCAACGCGCGCGAATGTTATTTCAAGGACTGAACAGATTTGGCTAATTTTGGTTTAATATAGTTTATGCGTTACTAATCACAGAAAAAGAATAATTATATGAAAAAATAAATATTAGCAAAGTGTTGAGCCAGCTAATATTATATCTGCTTCGTTTGGCGTGTTTTTTGCATCTAAATAATCTTATTTTCAAGGAACATTTTACAATAATAATTATTCTTATACTAGAGTAGTTACGAGTTAGAAGTTATCTAGTGGCTACACTATTAATTCAGAAATAAATTATTTTTTGGTAGAAAGCTCTTTATGGGGTTGCCATTATAATATTTCCATAGTATAAGTAAGTGTTCATAAGTGATAGTGTTCATAGGTGATAGTTTTAAATAGATAACTAACACAAGGCAAGTATTTCCAATGCTTAATGAGGCTGTCTCTGATTCTACAATCTACAATTTTATACCGTTGCGATAAGTGAACACATAAACACACGTGGGAGAGCCATGCTTCGGCCCGAATGGGCCGGCTCGACCGGATAAATACCACGTTCTCACAGAAAACCGGCGTGAAATAGCGCTTGCGCTGTGTTTCGCCGAGTGAGTGAGTTAACCGGAGGCCCAATCCCCTAACCCCTACCCTATTCCCTTCCCTACCCTCCCCTATTACCCTATTCCCTCTTAAAAGGCCGGCAACGCACTTGCAGCTCTTCTGATGCTGCGAGTGTCCATGGGCGACGGAAGTTGCTTTCCATCAGGTGGCCCGTTAGCTCGTTTGCCCCCTTATTTCATTAAAAAAAAAAAAAAAATAGAGTCCAGTACTGAACAGTAAATATATTGAATACATTTGAGCGCATAAAAATGACTTATAGCTTGTCAAAAAAGAGTAGACGGCGTACACAATTTTGAAATCACATAAAAATATAAAAGCCTTATTAAATGGAGATAAAAATGTGCAAGGTATATAGTATATGGTAGATATTTAAAGTGTATAAGCGGTCTCTGTGGAAATACAAAGAGAAAAAATCACATTTTGAGCGTGATTACGTTCAGACAATTTTGTACTGCGTCTACTCTTTCTTGACAGGCTGTAAGTTATTGATAGGAGAGCAACGTAAATTTATCAATACTCTTACGGCCGTTCCCAATATTTGATCTATCTCTGGTTTTGCCCTACTAGAGATAGGAATAACTCATAATTGACATAAAATATATGTATCTAATGTCTAATGTGAGTTATTCCTATCTCTAGTAAGGCAAAACCAGAGATAGATCAAAAATTGGGAACGGCCGTTACCGATCCGACTTTGATTAGGTACTTATTGAAATTACGGAAGTTCGACAAAATGGAAACCTAGGTGTTCATTACATGAAACCACTTTTTAAAATCTTTTACGCCTGTTTCCACCAACCGCTTCCTAACACTAAAATATATCCCCTAGCGCTCTCTTATCTCTAAAAACAAACTTGTTTTCGAAAAAAATTGTTTTACAAAAGTTTTTACGCACAAACACACACACATACACACATAAAAATTATTAAAATCTTGTACCCTTAATGGTCGCTAGGGGACCACTTAGAGTTAAGAGATTGTTGAAAACAGGCATTGCATTTTCAGTAGTATATACTTTTCGTATGTTTTGACTCCGATCGTGATAAAGTTAAGGTGACGCCGCGTTAAAGTAAAAAACCGTGTTGGATATGTTTTAGATTACTTGTTTTCAATGAGAGGCCGCGCCGGAAACAAGAAATGGAAAGGGCGTAAGCGACAAAATGGTTTTTGTCGCGTAATTTAAAAACCATAAATATATTTCATATAAGCTATGGAAAAATCTGACTCCACGAGACAGGTCTGACCTAGTGTGGAGTCCTCTAGTAATAAGTTATTGTTTGTAATATTTAATGCAATAAAGAATTTATTTATTTATTAAAATAAAGTGTATGCTTGAACCAATCTATGTACAAATTTTGGAAGCTTAAATCACTCTCCTCTGTTGGCAAAATTAGAATCCCTTTTTTTACAGAGGTATTTTTGATTAATTATTCTGTGTTATAAAAGTTGACGAATCGTGTTAAGCTATGGGTAATTCAAAGACAAAGACATGATTAATACTGACAATGAACTTTAATTTCTTAGCTTTTTTTTTATGAAATTAAGGGTCAAACGAGCAAACGGGTCAACTGATGGAAAGCAACTTTCGTTGCCCATGGACACTCGCAGCATCAGAAGAGCTGCAGGTGCATTGCCGGCCTTTTAAGAGGTAATAGGGGAGGGTAGGGATGGGAAGGGAAGGGAATAGGGGAGGGTAGGGAAGGGAATAGGGTAGGGGATTGGGCCTCCGGTAAACTCACTGACTCGGCGAAACACAGCGCAAGCGCTGTTTCACGCCGGTTTTCTGTGAGAACGTGGTATTTCTCCGGTCGAGCCGGCCCATTCGTGCCAAAGCATGGCTCTCCCACGTAAAGCCCAGCTTTAGTCATTGCTGAGAAAAATTGATATCGCTACAGCCAAATTATCAAGGCGTCGCCTTAAAATGATATCGCAATTAGGTTTAATATTTTTTTAATATACCTACGCCGTTAAAAGACAAAAAAACTTGATTGAGTACTAGAGTTAAGTTGTTTTAGGTTGTTGACTTGTGCTGACTTAAGGCATAATTAATTTTAATTCTTGCTTAGGGACAGGTTAGGGCTTGGTGTTACCAATTATTTTTTACTCCACGGTTATTGCGTAATTACAATACAACTGGCTGAATGACTAAATAAAATGTAATTTGCTTTTATGCATGATCAGAATCTTTCGTCAAGTTTAATATTTTTATTAAACTTGACGACCTCGGTAGCCCTAGCTGTAATAAGTTTTTCCTTTTTTTGAAGGTTTTATAATATATAGTGAGTGTGACAAAGTGCGCCGTATAATATTATGTATAGCTATTTTCCCATACTGCTGATTAGAGATTTCCAATCAGCAGTATGGAATTATAGCTATATGGCGCACTTTAGCATTTTTTTTTACTTTTCAACTTTCCTGTTAATAATTATTTTATAAATTTAATTATAATCAGAGGTTGTAAACTGTAAGTATACGTTAGTTTGTCATTTTATTAGAATACCATTTTGAAATTTTATTACACCTTACGGACGTATTGAGTTATGAGTGCACTGTGCAGTAATGTTCTAATAGATGATTTAACAAGACTGCATTCCAAATTTTACAACAAAAAATATTGTGGGTCAGGTTCATGGGCGTATATAAGGGGGGGGGGGGTCCTGGGGGTCCGGACGCCCCCCATTACTATCCCTCTTACCTGTCCAATCGACAATTTTTTTTAACGGGCAAAAGGCCCACCAGGCACCACACATTCCCACCACTGCAACTCCTGTCTCGCCAGGATCAACACTGGCAGTATTTAGGCTGCTGCAGAACCCTTCATGGGCGAGTCCAACTCGCACTTGGCCGCTTTTTACGTTAGGGACCCCCCCCCCCCCCCCCCCCCCCCTTATCAAAGCTATATATACCCGTGGTCAGGTTAGTAGTACAATAATGCTTAACAGCGATCATATAAAGACGGAAACTTCGTAGCACCTAATTAGTTTATCGCGTAGGTACCGTACATTTTTCTAAGTGTCCTACGTCCTACATCCTTTCACTGGAACTCAAAGTATTGTTTCACAAAAGTCGGTTCAGTGGTTTGGGCGTTAAGAGGTAACAGACAGACACGTTTGTATATACATTATACATATAACTTTAGTACGGATAGCAGTGGCTGGGAAATTGTGAGTGATCGCTGGCAACACAGCTGTAACAAAAAAGGGCTTGTTTATGCTTTTAGCCCTTCGATCGAACATTGCAATACTTGGCTGTTTAACGCTCAGAAATGGTGTCACCTTTGCTAAAGCAGGTATATCACGACGATATAATAATATTATATTTTCAAGCGTACTATTAAGTGCAGTGTTTTTGAATCCCATTTTGAATTCCATGTGTTTTTGAAAAAAAGTTTTCAGTATTTACGCTATCTTTGGTAATATTTTGTGCTATTATATCTACTATTTACAGTGACTTTTAATAGTGTACCAACAATAATAAACATAAATTGTGGTCACAAACAAAATAGATAAAATGGAATCATAAATTCTGTAAATCTTTCTCTAGAAACCAAACGAGAAAATTATACGAGTAATTTTGGCCATATTTAAATCATTAAGAGGATTCCACACCGCCATTTTTTCCATACAAACGTTGTCCCCTGTTTCCTCCCTGGATAATGCTAGTAGAGTTATAATTTTTTTCCTGAATATCTACGGCCACTAATACAATGTCCCTATGTTTTCTTTTTTTTTCATAATTTAATTATTAAATAAGATATGAACGTTCAAAAACCCAAAAAAATGGCCAGATTTTCCACTGTGTTCAAACGTCCAGAAAACAAATTTGGATAGATTATACAAAAAAAGCAAAACATAGGAACACAGCTCAAGCCTTTTTTTAATCTTTAATGAAATAGTACTTAAATCGGTTAAGTTTTGGAGAAGGAATCAGGGGACAACAAATCGTTGATTTTCTGGATTTTCTGCAGTTGTCTCTATCGCGTTCTGCGGTATAGGCTTGAGGTAAGGGAGACAGCTATAGATATTACACGTACTTTTTTTTCATTTTTCTAGCCGCTGTTGTATCCTCTTAAAGGCGCTTAGGTTTATCGATAATGTGATACTTTTATTAGCTATTTTACGGATTAATATTAAGGCCATCCCCCGAGCAAACAACCTTGACTATACATTTGACGCGTTGCCGAGATTGCACAAAAATCCTATTTTATTACAGTTTATCTTAGTTGAAAATTGATCTAAAAAAAATTCAAACGGGGAATATGTAGTTAATGAAATTGTCTATCTATTGTCGTGTGCTTCAAATATCGTAATTTGTAAATACTAGGGAGATGCTGAAAGTATGCTTCAATTTTAATGAATTAATATAACTTTGAAAGCTTAATATATAATGAGTATAATAAATAAAAATATAAAATTTAAAACGGGGAAAGGAATGTTGATATACTGAGGATTATTGCTGTATTTTTATTATAACTTTGTAGCTTTCAAATTATGAGTTTATAAGGCTCTAAATACGGTAAATTACGGGATCTCCGTAGGTGAAGGGCCTTAAGGCGCTGTGTGCAGCGCTGACTCCCTCGTCTGGGTAAACCAAGCACCTGAAATAGATATCAAGAAAACGATTGTTTAGAGTAGGTGTTTCCATTTTTTTAACATACTAATTCAATAATTTAGAATGCAGTATGTAGGTATGACATTATATTTGTCGGTAGATCAGTGTGCACTAATCATACATCGTCACTTGTTATGCGCGTTTCGAAAAAGGTTCGGACTTCGGACGCGGAAATTCCATGTTCAGCTGTTTTAAATATTTTTTGGAGTCATCAAAAAACAAACACCTAAAAAGTTTTTCTAAGAACCTCTGTCCAAAGAGAAGTACAAATAGAAACCTGATGAGTATGTACCGTCACTTGTAATATGTTATGTAATGTGTTTAGTTCACTGTGATAGTAGCAGCGCTGTAAGAGTTACTTTTTTATTTATTTCATGACCAAAGTTCTCATAGAAACATAAAAGTCAAAAACAACTCTTTCGGTGCAGCAACTTTTACAGTACGGTACCTAAAGTTCTAATCTCTACAATAATAATAATGGACACATACACATCCTAAAGTATTGTCACGTTTTGTTACACCACCACCACCCTGTATATTTAGCCTACTTACAACCATGATAAATATCACGAGAAATTATAACAAAGTATAATTCAATTAAAAATATATATTTTTTAAGTTTTATTTCAGTTATTATTACAAAAGATTATGCGTCTACATTAATACTTCTTATTCTTTTCTCAGATTTATTTTACAATAATATTTATTAATATTCACATACTTAACTTTAAAACCACATTTTTTTTAATAATTTTAGTTTTTATTGCTTGTTAAGGTTTTGAAGGTAGGCCTGCCTGTTAAGACCTCAACGGGTAGGCCTGCATCCAGTAGATCAGCAATTTTGGACTCATTTTGACCCCTTAAGGTGACGCCGCGTTAAAGTAAAAAACCGTGTTGGATATGTTTTAGATTGCTTATTTTCCATGAGAGGCCGGCCCAGCTTCTCATAGAAAACAAGCAATGGAACAGCAAAAAATGGAAAGTGCGTAAGCGACAAAATGGTTTTTGTCGCGTAATTTGAAAACCATAAATATACATTTCATATTATAAGCTACGGGCAAATTAATATATGCTTGAACCAATTTGTGCACAAATTTTGGAAGCTTAAATCACTCTCCTCTGTTGGCAAAATAGGAATCCCTTTTTTTACAGAGGTCTTTTTGATTGATTGTTCTGTGTTATAAAAGTTGGACAATCGTGTTATGCTATGGTAATTCAAAGACAAAGACATGATGAATACTGACAATGAACTTTAATTTCTTAGCTTTAGTCATTGCTGAGAAAAATCGATATCGCTACAGCCAAATTATCAAGGCGTCGCCTTAATTTTCAGACATGGGTAGCTTCGGGGGTGCTGCTCAGCATGTTCGCCCAGGGTATCATCCTGGGTTTCACCTCGGTGCTACTGCACGCTCTTCAGGCGCCAGGGTCAGACATAAAGATTGACGTCAACGCGGCGTCAACCATCGGTACGTCCCCAATTATATTTCACCTTCTCCGATGTTCCTAAGTGTCGCAGTTTATAATCTAATTACATTATGCAGCATTAATAATAATATAATTAATCATTGTTAGCTAGTAGAGCTTTCAAAGTCTTATTATTTCACGATACGAAACGATTTTTTTTATAGCTTGTTGCACGGAATCTTGTTTTAACACACTTTTATAAGCTTGGGCTGTATGTATGTAACGGAATCTTTGAGTACGATTTTTATGGTTCCGTACCCAAAGGGTAAAAACGGGACCCTATTACTAAGTTTCTTCGTTGTTTGTCCGTCTGTCTGTCTCCAGGCTGTATGTAGCTATAGCGGTTCTTGAGACTTGAGACTTCCGAAATTTTCACAGATTGCCGCTATAGAACATATAGTGCCCATAGAACAAACTTGATTTTTTCGGCCTTTTTCGCTCTATATCGATAATTTTAATTCAAAATAAAAATTTAAGGGGGGCTCCCATACAAAAAACACAATTTTCAGCTCATTTTTGCTCTGTATCGGTACGGATCCCTTCGTGCGCGAAAAATCCATTAATTCTTATAAAAGACGGAAATAATTAATAAAGCTTGTTTTTCAGTTTTTTTAACTATTATTGTAATTGGAATAGTGCAGATGACTAATTAATGATAATAATAATGATGATGTTGAGTAGAGTAGTCCCAAATTAATAATGCGCATGTCATGGAAATCTTCGCTAAATTTATTGTCGCAATCACGAAAACACCCAAATACGTGGGAGAGCCATGCTTCGGCACGAATGGGCCGGCTCGACCGGAGAAATACCACGTTCTCACATAAAACCGGCGTGAAACAGCACTAGCGCTGTGTTTCGCCGAGTGAGTGAGTTTACCGGAGGCCCAAAGGGAATAGGGTAGGGCCCTATTCCCTTCCCTACCCTTCCCTATTCCCTTCCTATCCCTACCCTCGGCACGAATGGGCCGGCTCGACCGGAGAAATACCACGTTCTCACAGAAAACCGGCGTGAAACAGCACTAGCGCTGTGTTTCGCCGAGTGAGTGAGTTTACCGGAGGCCCAAAGGGAATAGGGTAGGGCCCTATTCCCTTCCCTACCCTTCCCTATTCCCTTCCTATCCCTACCCTCCCCTATTACCCTATTCCCTCTTAAAAGGCCGGCAACGCACCTGCAGCTCTTCTGATGCTGCAAGTGTCCATGGGCGACGGGAGTTGCTTTCCATCAGGTGACCCGTTTGCTCGTTTGCCCCCTTATTTCATTAAAAAAAAATCTATGAAACGTAGAAGCCCGAAACAATTGCACTTGCATTTCGCACCTTGTTCAAAGGAAATAGAAGTAAATATAATATAGCCGGTGGCTGTCCGCTGTCGCCGGTCCGTCAATAATGCCGGCTCTTGATATAGGCGAACGCGTTGGCCAACGCGTCTGCAGACGCGTTGGCCCAATGTGTAGAACGGGCGTTTGCGCGTTGGCCGTAGGTATTTAGACGTTGGCCGACGCGTCTGCGAGCTTGCCGCGCGGGTCGGAAATGTCGGCGAAAGATCAAAGACATTTGTCGCAAGCTTTGCGCTCCATCCACACATAGGCCGCGCGATCAGTTCGCCCGGAGTTATAGTTATGATAATTATAATAATATGTAATAATTTTTATATGTAATAATTTAATAAATAATAAGTAGGTAATAAAACAATTACTTATATTATTTTAATATTATAAAATATTATGTAAAAGTGAGTTTATTTCTTTGTTTGTTATGTTTTCTCGCCTTTTATTTATTTATTTCGAGAAATTCTTTAAAAACTTTTTCTTGTCCACATTTACAAAGTAATTATAAGCTGTGAATAAATAAACAGCTGCAGCTGTTAGCGACTAAACATCCATTTTGAATCCGTCCGCACATTGGCGCGATCCAAAGCATACTGAACGACCTTCCTATGTGTGGATTACTCACAAACGCCGTTGCAAGCGCACTGCCAACGCGTCTGCAGACGCGTTGGCCAACGCGTTCGCCTATGTCGAGAGCCGCCATTAGTGCTATAACTCACCGGGAAGTCATCGCGGCGTTACCATAGTAACGTCCAAGCAACGACAGGCGCCTCTACATCGCCGCAAAGCGCTGTTTTTCTTAAAGTTAAGCTTAAAACAGCGCTTGCAGCGACGTCTTCCGACGCTCGGGAAATACGACCGTTGCCGAAAAATTACGAAAAATTCTATACGCATTATCACTTTGGGGGCACTGTATAAATTGCAAAAAAACAGTAATTAATTTGAGTATTATCAATTTCAGCGTCAGTCTCGGGGATGGGTGCTGCCACAGCGTTCCTCGTCTCGTCTATCTTCATGGAGATATTTGGACGAAGATTGGCGTACAGATTAGCGATACTCCCGGGCATTATCGGTTGGATATTTATATACAACGCCAACAGCATCTCTCTGCTTATCGCTGGCAGAGTCTTCGGCGGCTTCACTGGCGGTTCCTCGGTAGCATTAGGGGCTGTGGTGATAGCAGAATACACCAGCCCCAAGAATCGCGGTATGTTCTTGAATCTCAAAACGGCAGCGGTCTGCTTGGGAAACCTGGTGGTCCACATGCTCGGGCACTTCTACCATTGGAGGACGGTGGCCCTGATCGCGCTAGTGCCGTGTGTCGTTTCCCTGCTGATAGTTCTGACTTGGCCCGAGAGTCCGTCCTGGTTGGCCACCAAACACAAGTATGAGGAGAGTGAGAAATCGTTCTACTGGCTGCGAGGAAGAAATGCCAAATCCGCGAGTGAAATCAGGGATCTACTAAGTGCTCAAAAAGATAGAATTGATAATAGTATAAACTTAAGCTATAGTACCAAATTGAAGGAATTTCTCAAGAAGTTTACTAGAAAGGATTTCGTTAAGCCATTCATTATTATCGTGTCCGGTAGTTTGCTTCTAGAGTCCTGTGGACGGCATGTCTTCCCAGCGTTCGCTTTGCAGATCGCCGAGGAAGTGACCGGTAGTAAAGGACAGTCGTTCTACTACATTCTAGGCATAGACATCATAATAA
The DNA here is from genome assembly GCF_905147365.1 of Aricia agestis. Lineage (NCBI taxonomy): Eukaryota > Metazoa > Arthropoda > Insecta > Lepidoptera > Lycaenidae > Aricia > Aricia agestis. Next base: position 5,813,368 of record NC_056424.1, on the reverse strand, counting down.
CGATTAGTGCAACCTTCTCTTCATATCTAGTCAAAATATTTAAAAGGCGCACGCTATTGTTTTCAACTGGATTCGCCGCTTTATTAGTTCTTTATATTGTATGCGGTTATCTATATTTAGCGAGTATAAACGTAATTTCAAGCACTAGCACGTTGGTGCCTATTTTGTTATTTGTGCTTTACTTTATTCTTTCGAATTTAGGTTGCACGCCGATACCGCTGGCTTTGCTCGGTGAAATATTTCCTTTAGCGCATAGAGGGGCAGGCTCCTGCATCGCTGGCTTATTGCTAGCTCTGTGTTTGACCATAAGTATGAAAGTGACGCCGTATCTGCTAGTAAATATAAAAGTTTATGGAACATTTGCTCTCCTGGGTTCCGTGATGGGCCTCAGTCTGTTCGTGCTATGGTTAATACTGCCTGAGACGAAGGATAAAACGCTGCAAGAGATAGAATACTATATGAACCACGGCGAATACAAGCAAAAAATTGATGATGACTCTAAAACGAAAATGATACCAGCATAAGGCTGCGTTTCCATCAGATATGTGTTGCGAGGAATGTGTTTTTGAGAACCAATAGAATCGCTTCATTGACGTGAGCTTGCCATGACGTCGCTCAGTGCGGCGATGCTATTGGATCTTAAAAACACATTCCTCGCAACACATATTATCTGGTGGAAACGAAGCCTTAAATTTGCGATTATATTTAAACTACAATTCGGGCAAGAATCAAGATCATTTATTCACAGATATGTAGTCAAAAAGGTAACATGGTTATAATAGTTCTAAATTCTAACATATCTATTATCCTACCATAACAATGGTGTTTTTTTTTTATTAAATAAGGGGGCAAACGAGCAAACGGGTCACCTGATGGTAAGCAGCTAGCATCGCCCATGGTGTTTGAATGTCATTGTTTCGAAATATTCTAATGAGTGCATTTTGATAGGTTTTTGGGAGTTTTGTTGTTGCTTACTCAATAGAGAAAACGACATAGAGAAAAGTAGATACCGGAAAAAAAAATTCATAACATTAGCCTTTGGCAATTAAAGACATGAGTGGAAAAACCAGATAACTAACATTTTATAACATAAGGACTGTTACTCATTTTTTCCCTTATATTTGAATAAACCTTGTAACTTGCCTACTTCATCATCTCGCTAATATATCTGACTACACATTAAAGCCACAGTTTTTGATTTCAAATAATGTTTCCGCCCCTAAAGCCCCCATTTATGCAAAAAAACGGTAGTTTTTTTTCTGTTACTTACCTGCTTTTTCCACTGAAGTCTTCATTATTGTGAAACAGGCCCATAGTGTTATAATAAGTTGAATCTAGTCATTATGGCACCATCTAAAATATAAATACGAGTATAATATTAATATAGCTCATGCGAATTAAGTTGTGAAAACTAAAGATATAAATTTTATAGTTGTACGACCAACTATAAAATTTATATAGTTTTCACAACATAATTTGTATGTGTTATAATATAACACATGCAAATTTTGTTGTGAAAACTATATCTTTATAACTTGTATACAACTATATTATAGTTGTACACAAGTTCAAAAATACATGACAGTATTTTCCCTTTTTAGCCGACTTCTTATTTGAAATAATCGTCCGTCTATCCTACTTCATACACATACGTGGGAGAGCCATGCTTCGGCACGAATGGGTCGGCTCGACCGGAGAAATACCACGTTCTCACAGAAAACCGGCGTGAAACAGCGCTTGCGCTGTGTTTCGCCGAGTGAGTGAGTTTACCGGAGGCCCAATCCCCTACCCTATTCCCTTCCCTTCCCATCCCTACCCTCCCCTATTACCATATTCCCTCTTAAAAGGCCGGCAACGCACCTGCAGCTCTTCTGAAGCTGCGAGTGTCTATGGGCGACGGAAGTTGCTTTCCATCAGGTGACCCGTTTGCTCGTTTGCCCCCTTATTTCATAAAAAAAAAAACTTCCTACTAATATTATAATGGCGAAAGTTTGTTTGGATGTATGGATGTGTGGATGTATGGATGTTTGTTACACTTTCACGCAAAAACTACTGAACGGATTTTAATGAAACTTTACAATAATATAGCTTATACATCAGAATAACACATATGTTACAATTTTAACCTACTTTCAAAATGGGGGAGGTGTTATGTACTTTTCATAGTCTTTTAGATCGAGACTCGAGTTTGTCAAGCGATAATTGAAAAAAATCTATACTTAATATTGCTTGAGAGTATGTTTGCTTGAACGCGCTAATCTCAGGAACTACTGGTCCGATTTAAAAACTTATTTCAGTGTTAGATAGCTAATTTATCGAGTTAGACTATAGGCTATATATTATCACGCTAAGACTAATACGACCGAAGAAACTCAGGAAAATGTGGGAAAAACGGGGGAAATATTAGAAATTACGAACTACTGGAGCAATTTTTATGGCAATATTTGGCACAGATATAGAGTAAACCAAGTGAAGGGAGTAGGGACATAAGAGCTATTTTTTATGGGAAAATGTACGGTTTCCGTAAAATTCCTAATTTACGCGGGCGAAGCCGCGCGGGGCATCTAGTTATTTATAATTAAGGTACCTAGTTAAAACTATTAATTCGTAAGATATAATTTATTTTAAAAATGACACAAATTAGCGTATTCCTTACTTAATTTTAAATGTAATAAAAGTTAAAACGTAATTAAAGGATACATAATATGTATATTTTGTTTTATTTAAAATCTGTTATAACTTATAATCCAATTGAAGGAGTATTTTGTGAAGTCTAAAATAAAACAGCTCAATGTGGAAATTTAAAAGTTTAATTAGCAATTTTGAAAATTTTGAATAATAAGATATATTTTTATTCAAAATAGGTATTATAAATTTAATGCTTTTTTGATGTTGGTACTGTTTAAGTTTATTGGCTTGATCAAATCAATTACCAACATATTTGGCTAAATTACGAAATCTGTTGTGGATTCCGATGTTTCAAATTCCAAGATAAGATTTATTAAGAGTGTACCTATTATGTTCATGCAATGTTGTGCCCAGTTTCCACGCATTTTTTTAATATGGCTCCATACATATAAAATACAAGATGATGCCCGCAACTCCGTTGCGCTAAAATTCGTTTTATCGCGCAAGAACCGTGCATTTTTCCGGGATAAAAAGTATCTTATGTCCTCGCCCGGGACTTAAATTATCTCCACACCAAATTTCAGCAAAATCGGTCCAGTGGTTTGGGCGTGAAGAGACAGCAGCTAGACAGGCAGACACACTTTCGAATTATAATATTAGTATGGATGGACGGTGTTAATGTGAAAACTATAATATGTGATATAAGATAATAAAATATTTTAATAATATTAATAGAACTTAGCTCCTGGCAAAAAATAACGGCAGTTATTGTTAAAAACAAATGTCATTTATCAAGATTATATTTATACAGTGTTTGATAAAATGCGCCTACACAATTTTTAAAAAACATTTTTGATCAAAGCCTGGATACTTTAGTTAAAGTAGTTAAATTTAAATTAATCAAAGACTAGAAATGCTCTTACGCCTGTAAAAGTTATCTAAGAATTCATTAAACCTACTTTATCTCTAGATAATATTATTATTTATTTAATTTTATACACGATCTTTTAAGGCATGATAAATATTCAGCACCGGCAGGCGCTTATGAAATTATAATTGACACCCAGAATACAAGACTTGAATACTAAACTATATTTTGTAGCTAGTATTAAAGTAGTAATTTTTATGCCTAGTGGGTGCTGGACGCTGGTACTGTAATTACTAAATATGTTAAAGGGCCAGTCTATTAGTTAGCTTAATAGTCAGTTTATTCATAACTTAGGTCACTGGAATATATTATTACAAAACTAGAAAGGAAAATTTCAGCAAAATCGGTTCAGCGGTTTGGACGTGAAGAGGAGAAATGTTTATTTGAATATGGAATCCTAATAGTGAATACCAGTTTGTCACAAAACTAACGGTATTCGATTTTCCTTATATGATCACTTTTGAAAGCTATGTAGATAAAAAGGAAAGAACGGCTAAACCGATTTGGCTAATGTTAGTAATTTTAAAATATTTGTGGAATGCAGGGAAGGTTTATATTAAGAGCGAAGTGATACGAAGTCTACCGGGTCATCTAGTAAATAATAAATAGATTAGTTTAAGGAAAATGTAATGGTGGAAACTAAATAGGGAATAGGAGCTTTATAAAACCTGAGAGGTGTCAAGGGACACCCGGATGGAACGAAGTCATTTCTCATGTACAAAAAACTTGTATGCACTCAACAAAAAAAGAGAGAGACAGAGAGACAGGGAGAGAAACACGCGCTACCGCACGGCTTACAACTAAAATAAAGCACAGACATAGATCAAGATAGATACCGCATGTCCCGCGAAGTACATACACATGCGGTATCTATATCTATGTCTGTGGCAAAAAGTGTCGTTACAACATTTTGGTCTTAATTTTTTCCGTCTTTCGCAATGCGCGACAAGGAACTTCGTTCCAAAAAAAAACGTAAATGACCATTCGGTAGGATTATGTCCAGTCTATGTTAGTCGTGATATGTCAGCGGGGCTTGAAGAAACTGGGATGCTGACAAGGTCAAAGATTAAAATGTTACTTTTTGGTAACATTTGCCCAAAATACGTACTTCATATAACACAAAATCACCATTATGCTTCCATTTAAATTTTGAGGAACTCCTCAAAATTTAAATGGAAGCATAATGGTGATTTTGTGTTATCCCTCGATTACTCCTGGATCCCATCATCGGGTCACCACTTTTATGAACATGGTAACAATCCACGATCATACCCTATACAACAAAACAATAATTTTGAAAATCGGTCCACAAACGGCGGAGTTATCGTTGAACATACATAAAAAAATATATCCACAGCCGAACATATAAACTCCTTTTGGAAGTCAGTTAAAAATTATATTAAGACTAGCTGTTGCCCGCGAATTCGTCCGCGTGGACTTTAGTTTTTTTAGAATCATAAAAGTTTATTGTGCCGGAACCGTATTTTTTCCGGGATAAAAAGTATCCCTTGTCCTTTCCCGAGACTGAAAGTATTGCCATACCAAATTTCATCAAAATAGATTGAATAGTTTAGGCGATAAACATAAAAGTTTATTGTGCGGGAACCGTACATTTTCGGGGACAAAATTAGTATTCCTTGTCCTTTTTTGGGACTCAAAGTATCTTTATACCAAATTTCAGCAAAATAGGTCCAGCCGTTTACGCGTGATGTCGTGACCACGCGAAATATAACCTTCCGCGCAGCTTCGCCCGCGTAAATTCGATATTTCACAGATTAGTCCACAAAAAATAGCCTATGATCCTTCATGTGGTCTACTTCTTATCTGTGCCAAATAACAGAAAAATTTCTCCAGTAGTTCGTGAGATACGCCCTTTCAAATAATTTCCCCCATTTTTTACACTTTTGCTCTATTTCTTCGTTCCCATTAGTCTTAGCGTGATAAAATAGAGCCTTTCTCAATAAATGGGCTATCTAACACTGAAAGAATTTTTCAAATCGGACCAGTAGTTCCTGAGATTAGCGCGTTCAAATAAGCCCTTTCAAATAATTTCCCCCATTTTTTCCACATTTTTCTCTATTTCTTCGCTCCCTTTAGTCTTAGCGTGATAAAATATAGCTTATAGCCTTTCTCAATAAATGGGCTATCCAACACTAAAATATTTTTTCAAATCAAACCAGTAGTTCCTGAGATTAGCGCGTTCAAATAAGCCATTTCAAATAATTTCTCCCGTTTTTTCCACACTTTCCTCTATTTCTTCGCTCCTATTAGTTTTAGCGCAATAAAATATAGCTTATAGCCTTCCTCAATAAATAGGCTATCTATCACTGGAAGAAATTTTCAAATCGAACCAGTAGTTCCTGAGATTAGCACGTTCAAATAAGCCCTTTCAAATAATTTCCCCCCGTTTTCCTCTATTTCTTCGCTCCTATTAGTATTAGCGTAATAAAATATAGCCTATAGCCTTTCTCGATAAATGGGCTATCTAACACTGAAAGAATTTTTCAAATTGGACCAGTAGGTCCTGAGATTAGCGCGTTCAAACAAACAAACAAACAAACAAACTCTTCCCAATTATAATTATTATTATAATAATATATAATAAAGTATAGATAAACTAGGATAGGTGCATGAGGTCGCGAAATATTTCTTCGTACCGCGTCATAAAAAAGGTTGAAAAACAATGCATAATAATATAATGATTAAAGCGGGGATTCCAAATCTAGTTGACCTTGCTTGTCATTAAGATTTTTTGGAAAATCCTTAAGAAGTTTCGTAAGAAGTTCGGTCACAAAAAAGGAGGTTTGTTACTAATTGAAGACACAAGTGGATGAACCAAATAACTAATATTTTAAAACTTATGAGCAATAATTACTTTTTTTTCTCTTACAATTTGAACAAACCTTGTGACTTACACACTTCATCATCTGGCCCATATATCCAGCTATACATAGAAATTAGAATCCACATTATTTGTTTTGAATTCATTTAAGGTGCGTCCGGTTAATAGCGACCGGGGCGTATCATTTTGATACGCTTCGATGATACGCGACGGAGATATCGGAGATCTGATCACGCAAATGATACAAATGTGCACGCACCTTTACGACCTCTGTGGCTCAGTGGTGAGCGCGTCGGTAGCTCAAGCCGGGGGTCGCGGGTTCGAATCCCGCCGACGGAACAAAAAGTTTTCAATGTTCCCGGGTCTGGATGTGTATTAAATATATGTATGATATAATAACAATCTTAAATATGTGTATAGTATAAAGTATTAAATATATTTCCGTTGTCGGGTACCTGTAACACAAGTCCTTTAGGTACTTAGCACGGGGCCAGACTGACGTGGTGTGAAGCGTCCATAGATATTATATTATTATTATTATATTTACCCGGTTCTAAAGTCTCTATGCACAACAGCAGTTCTCAAATTGTTACTTATCCAGAACCCAGTTCATACACTCATCATTCATGTCTTCAATTGTAATCTTAACGATCTGCACTTAATATGATTGAGTTATTACTTACTAGTTACTAGCGACCCGCCCCGGCTTCGCATCGGGTATAAAATATACAGTGTGTAACAAAAACTAGTGATAATACTTTAGGGTGTGTACATGTTCCTTGTAGAGAGTTTACTGTGAAAGTAGCAGCTCTGAAAGACGAACATTTTTTTTCACTTTTGTATGGGCAAGGGCCCGAGCGTCACGAGTTTCCCCATACAAAAGTGAAAAAAAAAATTGGTCTTTCAGCGCTGCTACTTTCACAGTAAATTCTCTACAAGGAACACGTACACACCCTAAAGTATTATCACTTATTTTTGTTACACCCTGTATATTATATAGCCACTGAAAAAATGATTAAAATCGATTCAGCAGTTTTGACTTGTATTCATTATTACTACCCGTGGCCCGCATTGGTCGGTACCGCCGCAAAAGCTACTTCCCGCAATTTTTAAATCTGTATCTTCGAAAATATTCATTTAAATCATAATATGCTGGTAAGAGATCCTGTCTTAACTAGCTGACCCGGCAAACATTGTTTTGACATATAAATTAATTATTTCTATTATCAATATAAAAGTATATAAAAACCTATTCTCTGGCCTTACAAATTTAATTAAAATCGGTTGAGCCGTTTTGGAACAGTTCGCGCACAAACACTGTGACACGAGAATCTTATAAATTGAATGGTGACCCACTGGTTTCCAAGGGTCCTTGTACCTTTGTCAGTTTTATGTTGCAACCTGGTGACCTATGTCCTTATGTTTATTTATATCCATACTTTTATACTAATATTATAAATGAGTAAGACTGTCTGTCTTAAATTTTTACTTACTTCTTTCCCAAGCTAAACCACTGAATCGATTAAATTTGGAATGAAAATATTTCTAGTCCCGACTTCGGGAAAAGAATAGTGTTATGTACGGTTCCCGGGCGATTTATTTATCGGCGCTTACAACGAAGTTGCCGGCAGTTTTTGTGCTTGTAATTAATTACAGTCCGAAAAGACTGTTTATTTCTGTAACTGCAGTTTACTTAAAGTATACATATTATATTATAGGATGTATTATATGTACCTGGATGACCGAGCCTTGCTCGGTATAGCAAACACTCATTGCTTCGTGTTACTTAACAACGCCATCTGCTGGAATCGCTTTAGCTGTTGTTGTGTCGTTAAAACAATTAGTTGCTCACATAATAGTATTATTATTCGCCAATAGATGTCAGTCAGGAAGAGTCATATTTTTCAGTTTATCGATTATCGATAAAACACGGATAAAAAGACATTTTCTAAAAATGGTTCCCAGCTAGATCGATTTATCGCCCCCGAAACATATAATACTAAATTGTATCTAACAAAAATAAGTGATAATACTTTAGGGTGTGTATGTGTTCCTTATAGAGAGTTCACTGTGAAAGTAGCAGCGCTGAAAGACCAAAAATTTTTTTCACTTTTGTATGGGGAAACTCGTGACGCTCGGGCCCTTGCCCATTCAAAAGTGAAAAAAAATTTTGGTCTTTCAGCGCTGCTACTTTCACAGTGAAATCTCTACAGGGAACACGTACACACCCTAAAGTATTATCACTTGTTTTTGTTACACCCTGTATAAGTCCAGCCTATATAGATAACGTTAAACAATAAAAAGTTGCCAATAACATAATATTATTTGTAATAAGGTGTATAATATTATGTATACTAATATTATTACTGAAAAGTGTATCCGTCAGTCTATTTACTTCTTCTAAATAGACATCTATTTAGAATAAGTATTAGACGGGCATGCATGTCCTCTACTTGGATTTAAAGCGCAGGCTTTAAATAATAAAGGACGGACATAGGACATATCCCGCACGATGAACGAATTGTCTCGCATCAAATCAGCAGGCAACATCTAGTGATATAATTCCAAGTAAAAGTTGTCATTTAAATTCACGATAACAGATTCCGTCCATTATCCTACTAATATTATAAATGCGAAAGTCCGTTTGTTTGTTACCTATTCACGCTCAAACCGCCGAACCGATATTGCTGAAAACTGATATGGCGATACTTTCAGTCCCAGGAAAGGACCTAGGATACTTTATATCTCGGAAAAATGTACGGTTCCCGCGCGATGATCGAATTGTGGCGCAACGGAGTTGCGGGCGCCATCTTGTATTGAATATGTGTGGTCGATGCTTTAGATTTATTGCAATTTTATTCCACAAGTGGATCGTTACACGCGGCCATATCTCTTTTATTTATTTTAAAGTTCACGTTGTGCCGATGTTGTCGCCTCTATTCAAACAGGTATGATTTTAAACGGTGGAGATTGCGCGAATTTTGGTTATACTACATTTTTTTAAATAACTTTGTGACAAAGTGTGGTTGACAAAGTGTGGTTGAAAAGTTGTTTTGTGAAAAGTGTTGATATTAAAGTGTAGGCACAAAATTTTAAAACAATGGTTTTCAGATGTTTTATACTAAGTATTGAAGTATATTATTATGTTGAAACGTAAGATTGTAGCATGACCGAGTTCGAAAAAGACATATTAGTATTTTTATAAGGAAAACTTTTTTTTTAAAGCAAATAGGCAAACGGATAACCTTACAGAAATTGTAAGAAGCCATTCGCCACTCACTGACACCGGCAAAATCAGATATCAAGTTTTATTATAAAGACGATAACTTCATCTCACTTATAAAATATTTCTGTTAATTTTCGTCTACGCCTTACTGCTCTTGAAAATCTAAGAAAACTGATAATGCTTTGAATGATGTTTTTAAAACTATAGACTAAGCGGATGGGAATAAAGCTAATAACCTAACCAAAAGCATTGGAAATCAAAAGTACGCAAAATCAAAAACTCATAACGTTTAAGAAAAATTCCAGGCATATCAATCGTATTACTCTTCAAACAACTGATCCATGAAAACATTTCCAGTCATGGGTTGTGCTGGGTGTGCTGCTGAACATGCTGGGCCAGGGCATGCTGGTGGGGTATACCTCGGTGCTGCTGCCGCCGCTGCAGGCTCCAGGCGCAGAGATCAAGGTTGATATATACTCCGCATCGATAATTGGTGAGTTGTTAAGTAGACTACATATTAGAGAGTCTAAAGAGAATAAAGTGGTGTAAGAGAAATAATGCCTCCCACGCCTATGACAGTAACGGTGGCCGGTTTCATCAAAACTAGGCCAACTCCTGCATGTACAGGACAATAAAGTAATTTAAGCCCAAGTGTGTGCAGCCTACAAGAAGACTTCATATTCTTTTAATCTCGTCAACCTATAATTGGTGGGACGATTGACGGGACAGGCCTCTTGCCAGTTATGTCGGTCAAGCGCAGGACCGGCTTTATATTATGTGATCATCCCAATCCTAATCCCAATTAGGTGATAGCTTTTAGCCGAGAAGTTGTAGTGAAGTATTCAAAGGCACATTTTTATTATTGAGTGTAAGTTTCTAAGGGCACATTTTTATTATTCATGAGTACATGAGTACATCTAGTTAAACTGGCTAGTTAAACTAGTAATTTTTCCTTTTTTGGCGTTCTTAAAAACTGTAGTTAGTTAAATTAAAGAAAATTTACACATTATTCAACTTTTTTCTTTCAGCTTCAATGATTGGCGCCGTCGGCATGTTTGGATTTTTCACGTCTGCCATTCTGATGGATTTGTGTGGCAGAAAATTCGTGCACGGTCTGGTGGCCGTGCCGGGCATCGTCGGTTGGCTCTGCATCTACTACGCTGACAGCGTCACGTTGCTGATCGTCGGAAGGGCATTCGGAGGATTTGCAGCAGGGGCGACCGTCTCCCTAGGAGCCATAGTAATCGGAGAATATACAAGCCCGAAAAACAGAGGAATGTTTCTGAATCTCAAAACAGCCGCCGTCTGTTTGGGCAACTTGGTCGTCCACGTCCTCGGCCATTTCTACCAGTGGAGAACCGTAGCTGTGCTGTCGGTATGGCCGCTCGCCGCTTCGCTCCTCAACGTCTGCACCTGGCCAGAGAGTCCCGCGTGGTTGGTGTCGAAAAGTAAATACAAGGAAAGTGAAAAATCCTTCTACTGGTTGAACGGGAGAAACGAGGAGTCAGTGAATGAAATTGAAAACTTACTGACAGCGCAGAAGGAAAGGATGGCTAATGATTTTAAAAATGTTAGTTTTGGGGGCAAACTCGTTCAGATCCTGAAGAAATTTACAAGGAAAGACTTTCTGAAACCGGTTATGATAATATTCTTCGCGTGTATCTGTCTGGAAGCTTGCGGCAGACACGTCTTTCCAGCTTTTGCTTCACAAATAATCGGAGAAGTCACCGGTAGTAAGAGCCATAAATTCTACTATACTTTAGGAATAGATAGTATCATAACAGCGAGCGCTATTTTCTCCTCTGTTCTGGTGAAATTGATGAAGAGACGCACGCTGCTGTTTGCCACAGGTTTCTTATCTTTAATTGTTCTGTACTGCATATGTGGCTATATGTATTTAGTGAGTGTTGACATATTGTCGAGCGAAAGGACTTATATTCCTATGGTGTTATTCGTCGTGTACTTCATCCTGTCTAATTTGGGATGTACCCCCATACCGATGGCCCTACTGGGTGAGATCTTTCCCCTGGCTCATCGGGGAGTGGGATCCAGCGTCGCAGGATTCATATTCTCGATGTGCGTAACTCTGGCCATGAAAGTGACACCGTATCTCCTGGTCCACATAAAAGTACACGGTACCTTTGCGTTCTTTGGCACGATTTTGGGTCTCAGTTTAGCAGTGTTATGGTTCATATTGCCCGAGACGAAGGACAGAACGTTGCAAGAGATAGAAGACTACATATACAATGGAGAGTTCAAGCAAATAGTCGACAAAGAAGCTAACGTGACAATGATACCGCCACAGAAAAATTATGATGTTTGATGAAATAAAAGAGATCTGTCTTAAGCCGTTAAAACAAGGAAAACGTCGGCCGAAGATGAATTGCTTATAGGAAATGTGTATTCTAAGAACAATTTGAGTCTAAAATTGTATCCGAAGTCGTCGATAAGCATGAAATGAAGGTCAAAAATCACAAAATCGTGTATTTCAAGTTTTTAACGAAATGGAAAATTTTATTGTATAGTGGCCTAGTTAATATCATCATTATGTGGATCATTCTATGAAATGATCCAGAAATATTTATAGCCTTGATGAAAATTTAATTTTAATTTTAGGCTAATTCAAAGTCAAAAGTCTTCAGTTATCAAAACAATCCAATAATAAATAATAAATAATAAATAAAAAATTGAATAATAATTACCTGCAATAGTAAGTAAATTATTTAGTGTTACGTAAGTAATAGTGAATGACAGATTAGATCAGGGATGGCGAACCTTTTCGTATTAATTTTCCCTTTTTCTGAAGCAATCTTCAGTTAGGTCATAAACTCGCTATTCAATAATAATTTCTGTGATCCTATGAACATTTGCCTAATTTGGAGTCCACTACGCAGAGGAGGATCTATAACCTTCATCGTTAGAATAATTTCGATACTACTAAGTAGGGACCGCAGTGGCGTGCTCTAAATCAGTGTTTTTCAATCTGTGGGTGCGACCCCTGGAGTGTTGCGAAGCCTTACTCGGGGGGTCGCCGACAGAAAGAAAAAGCTGACTAAAGTATAATAGATAAATATACCAAACTAGAAAAAAAAATCATTAAGGTAGGCAGCCTTTTAATAAAATTATTTCTTTGGCTTTCCATGACACGAGGGGGTCGCGGTCGTGAAAAAGATTGAAAAACACTGCTCTAAATCTAAAATTTAGAGCACGCGAATGACATTTGTTCGCCAGCCCTGGACTATAATAAATATACCTAGACAATATGAATATTATTGTGATTGTAGGCTGTTGTGTTTCGGTCGACTGTAAAAAAGGTACTCTTTTATCACTGCAAGGATCTGGATGCAATTAAAATTATAATAGAGATTAAATTTTTATGAATTTATTAAAATTTATATACAAGATGGCGCGTTTATCGCGCGGGAACCGTATATTTTCCAGGATAAAAAGTATCCCATAGCCTTTCCCGTCTTTCCGTAATATTTCCATAATTCCATAATTCCGGCCTTTCTGTAAATTCGTTCAGCGGTATGGGTGTTAAATAGTAACAGACAGCTGACAGACAGACTGACACGCTTTTGCATTATTTTACTTATAATATTTTTATGTAAGATTTTGTTTTTCTTTTCTTTATAGATTTATAATATTTTTTAAATGTAAGATTTTGTTTTTTTTTTCTATATATTTCTATAGATTTTGTTATTATCGTATTTGTTTTGTTTGTTACTTAGAAGTTAGTTCCAACCAAACTTATGACGGTCTTAAAATAATTATTGTAGTTAGATAAAATTGGTCACGTTTTGTACGCAATAAAAATTATTCATTGTATATTAAAGTATGAAATAAATTTATAGGCACACGTATATTTTGATCTAACGTACCAAATATAATTATTTTTATTATTATTAATTTATTATTATCAGAAATAAATATCTATCATCTAAGTGCTAATTGGAGCTAATTATGAACTCGAGCTACTGAAGTGACTGAACCAATGATGAAATCAACAGGGAAAATTGAGGAATATAATTAATCATTAATAAATATAATCAATATTATAATTGATTAAGGGCCTGTTTCACCACTTCCTGATAAAGTGCCGGATAGGCTATCCACAACATTTTTACAGATTCTCCATACTCTGTCTGTCAAGTTAAGTGGTGGATAGCCTATCCGGCACTTATCAGGAAGTGGTGAAACAGCCAGCAGGCCCTTATTATTAAAGTCCTGACTTGTTCATTAACGTGGTAAAAAATATAGATTTTGCGTAGTTAAAAAAGTATTTGAGTTTTGTTTCAATAAAGATAGGAACCTCAAGATAATTTTGTTATTTTTTTTTACCTTTATGTTGTAAACAAAGCACTATCTATAAATAAGTCGACAATCCAAGATAGAATTTTTTGGCGCAAATGTACTAGGAGAGTCGAAAAAGAGCTAAAAATGGCCAAGTGCGGGTCGGACACTCGCACGAAGGGTTCCGTATCTAAAACAAAAAATATTTTATTTTTATACTTCAGTTTATAGAATGAGAGGTAATGATTTTAAAATACCTGTAAATAGAAACCAGAAATAACAGTGTTATTATAATATTATAAACATAAGAAATATTGTTGTTAATGTTGATATTAATAAATAATTATCCTGACTATTATTTATAATTTATTGATAACCCCAGGCCACTGTCCATGTTCCTCAGTTTATAAATTATTTATTTTAGATAAGGGCACGTGTCTATTTTTAAAATGCAGTACTTTGGATGGGCTTTGCTTCGTTAGGAATATTGCATTGTGTATTGCATTATACTAGTAAGAAATATACTCAAAGGTCGGAGCAGCCACTATAAATAATAAAATCGTTGTCGTTTGTCGAGCAGCCTATGTGTTGATCAGTTAACTCCTTGTAATTTTTTTTCGAAATCGTTTCACAAAGGGCGGAGTAATCGTTGAACATAAAAAAATAAAAAAACGAACAAAACGCCTCCTCCATTTTGAAAGTCGGTTAAAAATGTAGCTTATGTGTTAATTCGGGATGTCAGCTAACTTGTTGTAAAATTTTGTCGAAATCGCTCCAGCCGTTGCGTCAAGAAGCAATCAAACACAAATACTCACAAAGTCACAAACTTTCGTCTTTATAATATTAGTAAGACTAGTAGGATTAGTAGGACTAGGAATTAGGATTAGAATCTTCTAAAGAAATTCGGGAATTTAGTTATTCAGATAAATTTTGTGTATGTTTCAACGCACAGCCCAAACCACTGGACGGATCGGGCTGAAATTTTGAAATTTTGCATGCAGGTAGATGTTATGACGAAGGCATCCGCTAAGAAAGGCTTTTGATAAATTCCAACCTCAAGGGGTTAAAATAGGGGATGAATGTTTGTATATAATAATATTTCTTAACGCGAGTGAAGCCGCGGGCAAAAGCTCGTATTAATATAAAACATAATTTTGTAAAATAAATAATGTAATTTAAGCGATCCCTAAATCTCATAACTATTGGTTTTCTCACTTTGCTTTAGGGCGATTCCGCTAGACGAATTTTTCCCTCAACACGAATTTTTAAAGTATAGCATTTGTTACATTTTTTTATTGTATTATAAATAAAAAGATGTATATTTACTAGCAAAACACCTTTTATGAGTAAAAATTGTAATTTGAATGATTTAGAGCATTTTGAAGTGATATCATCTAACGGCGCGAGAAAAACTGCTTATGCCACACATGATCATTTTTACTCCAAATCACTATCTCAAAGTTGAATTGCATTACATAATATTGAGTGTATAATATAAGTTTCTATTTTGGTGCAAAAAAAAAACAACAATTTTGAAATAGTTTTCAAACATTATTAAAGGAAAATTGCCATGGTTGCACCCGCGATAAAAAAGGTACAAAAGTTTAGTTTTCTCGCTAAAATAAGTTGTTAATAATTTAAAACTTTGTGAAAGTAAGGAGAAATGCGAGGGAAATTAGAATTAATCATTGGAACAAACTATTTTATTATTTTTAATAAAAAACCAGAACCTTTAAAGTGGTTGCGCCCGCGATCAAAGCAGTACAATTGGAAATGCAACAAATTATTTTTTGAGTATTCTAGTGATTTTCGTCTTATTTCATATTATTGAGGTAAACAATAACGTTAGATTGTATTTGTTATTATTACTTTACATGTAATTACAAGATTTATAAAAATTTGAATGGAGTCACATCGTGTTTTATATTTTTCGAAATATTTCATGTATTACTTAACAGATGTTTCAAAATAATGATTTATATTCTTTTATTTTTAAATATTTTAGAAGAAATGCTACAATTGACAGGAAAAATCATAAATATTTAATATTTTTCTTTGAAAAAAATATTTTTACTTATAATTCACCCATATTCTTTTAAATTATAAATATTAATTTTGAATTAAAGGTGTGCTGTAGTTCGGTTTTATAACAATACATCGAAAAAGGTTTGCTTAAGTTACATTATTTAATTGTTTTTAGTGATTTAGATGATTTCTTTTCTCAGATCGATAAATGACTGATAATTAAAAAATAATAAAATTTTAAATAGTATTATTACAATTTACTAATAATATTATGTATTGCATATCAAAAATGTAGAAATAAGTCGCAGAATTATGAATAAATTCAATTTCTTTAGACTCGTTGCGCCCGCGATATTCGGATGTTGCACCCGCGATCGTGAAAATTGTTAATAATTCCTAGTACTAATTACTTAAATTAATTGTATCTAGTTAAATCATTTCTTTGTCTTATACACTTTTGAAATATGGGTTAATAAATTACTAAAAATTCCACAATTAGCAGTATTCTCAAATGAACTCGTCCGAGTTCTTAATAGAGGACCAATTTGGTTGCACCCGCGATAGTACTTCAAACATGTTTTGTGGCTTTTCTTAGATTTAATTTTAGTTTTCATTTACAATTTATGATTGAACTAGTTAAAATGTATCCCTTCAAAAGATAATTTATTAATAATGTGTTTTATTTTGTCAGTAGGACGCTTTAAGTGCGTCAAAATGTTGCACCCGCGATAATGGAATCGCCCTTTATATAATCGAATGCACATTGTCTAAGTACCCAGCAATGTTTTAATTTCCCTTTAGCACCGCGCCGCCCTTATTCATAACGCTTGCCACTGCCGAGAAATGGTGTCGCCCTTTGCTAAACAGGTAATAATAAAATTACAATATTTGTTAATTTCCATAAATTATGTTGACAGTTACGTTTCAACAATTTTCTAAACAAATTGATATTTTTTTAATTTAAGACTTTTCCTTTATAAAACTTAGAACTCGGTATTAAGTAGTTATGTTTGGAGATTTTCAAACCAACGTATTGTTAATATAATTATTATTCAAGTAAAATATTAATTTGACTTTAACTGCGAAATACAACCTTTTTCCTGACAAATTTCATAGCTCTAAGTTTGAATTTTTTGAGGAATTTTTTTTATTCATTTTTCTTCTCGTCGAATTTTACAGTTCTAGATTTTAGTGTAGTCATTTTAGTCCCATAAGCACGGCTATAAGTTTAAATTAAATAACCCAACACTGTCGAAAATCTGCATTTTAAGCAGTAAAACATTTTTTTACTGCTCCTACTTTATACCTAAGTCGAGAAAAAGCCGTTCATGCAGTCTTGACCCTTGAGCAGACCTACTCAAGAGTCAAAGTTGCACATGACCATGTGCAATTTATTTTTGGGTGAAAGACGTTAAGGGGGCGACTAACCCAAAATTGTAGATTTTATAATTCATTTTTATACTTGAATATAAGCCCCGAATTGTTTCATTTTCTAAACATAGCTATACTAAATTATATTTCCAAGAATTCAATCTGAGCGAAAACACGATATCTTAAAATTTTCTCGATAGAAAAAAAATCACAAAGATGCATCTAACTAAATGCATCTTTGTGATTTTTTTTATTAGCTTTTTCTTAATTACTCGATAAATACACAGCATTTTAAAAATCTGCCAGGTCAGTGTCTCAATGATAGTTTTATACGGTTATGGCAATATGTATACATATTGCCATAACCGTGCATTAAACTAAGTAAATATTTTAACATATTGTATAAAACTGAAGAGAGGAGTACGATGTTTGCTTTTTTGGGTTAGTCGCCCTCTTAGGTATATTTTAGTTTTTCGTCAGGTCAGTCCAATGATGGACGAAATATAATATAGGCATTAGGCATTCCTAAGAATGGTCTACCCATTCTTAGGCACGTTTGTCTTTTAAATTGCCTATGATCATCATCGATTATGTATACAGTAGACAGCTCCGTCTATGCCAATCATGGCCCAACACGAAGACGGCCTTTAAACAAAATTATTTAACAATTATTGAAGTAGGGCAATCGTTCTTAAATGTTTTAATTGTAGTAAAAAATATTTTATCAATAAAATTGTCGTTTACTATTTACCTTTTTTAATCACACTAACATTATAAATGCGAAAGTATGTCAGTTTGTTTTTTCTTCACGTATAAACGGCTGGAGAGATTTTAATAACATTTGGTATGGAGTTACCACGTACTTTTTATTGCGGAAAAATAATAATATCACAATTTATTTTCCCTAATAAACCGCGGGTAACACCGCGGGGCACAGGTAGTAGAAATAATATGCTTGTTGCTTAGTATGAACTATGAAGGTTTTCGTAGTCAGTGGCGGATTTACCAATAGGCTAAGTAGGCTGGAGCCTAGGGCGGTAGATTTAGAGGGGCGGCAAGTTTAGCCCATTTTTTAATCTTACAGAAATTAAAAATCCCACCAAAAACATTTCTTGTAAAATATTGCCGAGACGACCACATATTAGGTTTACGGTTTACCCTGTGAAAAAGATAATATGAGATCTCATGTAGAGCCAAGCTTCTGAATCTACACGACCTTACTCTACTGACCCTAACTTAAACAAATTCTACATACCAGTAAATACGTATGGCTTCGCCGTTTCGCTACCGCACAGGGTGACACCTTGTGTGGTCCTCTCAGCGAAAATTTTCAAAAAATGTTTGGATGAGATATGATTGTAAACTAAACTAATGTATTGAATTTCAAAGGTCAGTTATAGGGGCGGCAAAAATTTAATAGTATACAGGCGGCAAATTTGTAAATCCGCCACTGTTCGTAGTCTAGGACATTATTTGAAGCTGGGACATCTATAATATAAAAATCGGCCAAGTGCGAGTCGGACTCGTGCACGAAGGGTTCCGTACCCGTGTAGAGATATTTATATTTAAATTTTATTACTAAATTTATTATTAAAGTACAAATAAAACGGAGTATTTCGTGAATATTCCAAGTGCTTATGTATTGCCGTTATTGATATCGAACAAAAAAGAGCAAAAAATCGCGTTTGTTGTATGGGAGTTCCCCTAAAATATTTAATTTAGTTTTTAGGATTTTTTGTTATAGCGGCAACAGATATACACAATCTGTAAAAATTTCAGAAGTCTAGCTAAAGCGGTTCTTGATGCCTGGAGATACACAGACAGACAGACGGACAGACATCGAAGTCTTAGTAATAGCTGGTAATAGGGTCCCGTTTATACGGAACGGTACGGAGTCCTAAAAATCAGGCACTAATTTGTGTGTAAGCGCTAATCTCGAGAACGGCTGGACCGCTAATTCTTTTTTATTGTGTTTGCAAATATCCGACGAAGGTTTTTCTGAAGAAAAAAATAAAAAGAAATACGTGGAAAATTGAAGAATAATTTCTGATGACACAACCTCACCGCTTTTGACAATTTAAACTTTATAGATATAACGACGCGACGGGACGACGGACGCGACGTCCGTCAGGCCTGCTAGAAATATAATATTATGGTTCTTTAGATTTTTTTATGTGTAAAATAATAACTGAATTAATCCTTAATCCTTCTATTGTTTTGATATTATTTTTTTTTGTAATCACGATTGTAATTAATGACTAATGACTAAATTATCTGAAAATTATATCACTTTGTAAGGATTTTCCCTGAAGCAAACGTGAGGAATCAATACTTAATATTATTATTGCGACAGCTGTCCTGTTACTGTCCTGACCTGTCTGTTACTTCTTCACGATCAAACTCCTTAACCGATTTTGCTGAAAGGTATGGAGATACTTTGAGTCCCGGGAAAGGAAAGAGGATAACTTTTTATCCCGGAAAAATTTACGGTTTTAGCGCGATAAACGAGCTTTGGCGCAACGGAGGCGTCAACTAGTCTATACATAAATTGAACACAGACTAGTCTTCAAGACTTTAGCCGATCGGTTTACAATTATTGACAAAGTTTCATACAAAGTTTTATCCCCTATTTTAACCACTTGGGGGTAGAATTAATCAAAATCCTTTCTTAGCGGATGCCTACGTCATAATATCTACCACGCCAAATTTCAGCCTGATCCGTCCAGTGGTTTGGGCTGTGCGTTGATAGATCACCATGTCAGTCAGTCACCTTTGAGTTATATGTATAATATATTTTGATTTTGATTGACAACAAAAACGCTGTTAAACGTGAAACAAAATTTTTGTTTGGTGCTGCCTCTGGCGTTAAAACATTGCAGTAACATAATATCCCATTATAATAAAAAAAGATTAAAAAAATCATAGTCAACGCTCATGTGTTTCATTAAATTCACTGTGTTTATTATAATGTGCAATTTAGTGTAATATTTATTATTATGCTAGGGTTATGGACGTTGACACTTAACATAATATAATAAATATTTATATTTTATTTAAATAAAGTCTAGGTAGCTCAACAGGTTCTAAGTCCATTAGGACCAAAATTAGGTTAACTAAATTGATGTTATTGCATAATGTTTCAATTGATTAAATTTAAATATATTTATTTTATAAAATATAATCCTATGAGTAGCTTTGTTAAATATAATATTACTTGCACACCACCCTTAAATAGCATTTAACATCGAAAGGAGTATTCGGAGGTATAACTCGAAATGTTGGGGTGTGTCCACTGGCCATTAAAATTATATAATCAATAATTATTATAGGGCAGACGAAATCTCTTCATTTGAGGGGGTGACCATCGCTCTACTGTGACCATCGTTTTATCCATGCTTTATTGTGCAATTCACCATTTCATCCATGCTTAGTAAATCTATATAATTATATAAAACTCTAAAGTGACTGACTGACATGGTGATCTATCAACGCACAGCCCAAACCACTGGACCGATCGGGCTGAAATTTGGCATGCAGATAGATGTTATGTCGTAGGCATCTGCTATGAAAGGATTTTAATCAATTCTACCTCCAAGGGGTTAAAATAGGGGATGAAAGTTTGTATGTAATAATACTGCTTAACGCGAGCGAAGCCGCGGGCAAAAGCTCGTCATGTATAAAGGTGGCAATGATTGGCAAAATGCCTGTAAATGCTCAAAATTATCATAACTTAACAGATCTAGGCCAGAGGTATTCCCAAACACAACTTCAAGTAAATCCTAACAAAATTTTTGTCGCTTAATCATTCCAGGCATGGACAATACTAGGCGTTCTGTTGAGTATGTTCAGTCAAGGAATACTGATGGGCTACACATCCATCCTACTGCCCTCCCTGCTAGATCCAGAATCAGACATAAAGGTTGATCTGCACACGGCATCTTGGATAGGTATGTAATTTATTTAGCTTTAGATAAGAAATATACTAGTTAAGTATCTATGCTAGTAACATTTTAATGAACGCAAAAAGATTGGAATCAAGAGTCTAGCATTACCTATGTAACTTATTTTGCGTCAGAGTTGCGTCAGTTTTGAGCTTGACGATGTTCAATAAAAAGTAAAAAGTACCTGTGCAGTTCAAAGGAAAAAAAAGGTTCGCAAGGTGACACGAAATAAAATATTTAAATATTCATTAGATTTCTAGAGTTTTCATTAGGCTTAGGCCAAACCTTATACAAAAAACACATTTGACAACTTGACGCTCCGCTTCGCAGACGCCTGTTTGCGTAGGTTTGGCTTAAGCTACATTGTAACCATCCTTATCTTCTCACGTTCATGTCCACTGTTAACATAACATCTCAAATCTTTAAGCAATAAGTTAGAAGCAGTAATATTAAGAAGTACTATTTTTCTGCTTTAGCCTCAGCAATCGGCATGATGGGTATACCAGGCTTCCTGCTATCGGCAATCCTCATGGAGATGTACGGTAGACGACTCCCTCATGGCTTAGCTGCTCTACCGGGAGTTGTTGGTTGGCTCTGCATCTACTATGCCAAGCGCGTGCCTTTATTGGTAATTGGCAGAGCTCTAGGAGGATTATCTATATCTATCTCTGTCTCAACTGGAGCCATAGTTATAGGAGAATACGCTGCGCCCAAACACAGAGGAATGTTCCTGAATCTGAAAACTGTTGCTGTGTGTTTCGGTAACATGGCATCACACATTCTGGGGTACTACTACCACTGGCGAATCATAGCTCTGATAGGACTGATCCCACTGGTCGCCTCCTTTCTAATCACATGCACGTGGCCAGAGAGTCCAGCGTGGTTGGCATCAAGAAGAAGATTCAAGGAGAGCGAAATTTCATTCTATTGGCTGAGAGGACAAACCAAGGAGTCCACAAGTGAAATAGAAGATTTATTTAGAGCCCAGAAGGAAAGAATGTCGAATGCTCTTACCAAAACTTCAACATGTTTCAGGAGGATGGTAGAGTTTTTAAAGAAATTCACGAGAAGGGATTTCATCAAGCCCGTCCTTATAATAATGTTCGGTTGTATACTTGTAGAGTCGTGTGGGAGACATATTTTCCCCGCGTTTGCTTTGCAAATTATAGAGGAGGTAACTAGTCTTAGGGGACAATCATTCTACTACAGTCTCGGAATGGATATTACAATTACGACAAGTGCATTACTATCATCAATTTTGATCAACTATATGAAACGACGGACTCTTTTGTTTGGTAGTGGTATTACAGCCTTGCTTATTCTTTATTCTATATGCGGCTACTTGTACTTGGTTAATATAGAAGTGTTTCCATCTAGCCCAACTGTACCTATACTAATGTTTGTTATCTATTTTATTGTGTGTAATTTGGGTTGCACTGCAATACCCCTAGCATTGTTTGGGGAGATATTTCCGTTAGCACATAGAGGATCCGGTGGGTTTATCGCCGGATCCTTGGTCTCTATAATTTTAACTATCACGATGCAAGTGACACCGTATCTGCTGGTGAACGCCAAAGTTTACGGAACTTTTGCTATTTTGGGTACTGTTATGCTATTAAGTTTGATAGCTCTATGGATTTTACTGCCAGAGACTAAAGACAAAACGTTGCAAGAAATAGAGAACTACTTAAACTACGGGAAATATAGCAGAGATGACAATGAAGCTAGACTAAAGATGATCCCGGCTTGACCCTATTATAAAAAATTAAATGTGATATTCTTATAGAATTTTGAGATTATATTTTAAAATAATATTGGCAAATTAGATTGCCTATTTGATTGGAGATTGCTCCTGATTGATTGGAAGTATAAATATAAGCAAGAAGAGTTTTTTTGTAATAGTTCCACAAGATTATTTTCCTAGTGTTTATTTTAATTCAATTAGCTTTACTGAGATTAGGTATGGACCAAGTGCCCGCGAGGCGATTTCCACCATTAAACTTTCTTAAAGAATTAGACTTTGAGGGTGTCTAGCAGTGGGAAGCAACTTTCAAAAATGACCGGCACTGAAGGACGAGAATCCTCCACACTGCGAAGAATATAAGCTTTACTCTTTCTCGAAGGTCAGGTAGACCTTCAGAAATGGATACTTCCTAAAATAACCGCGACCGAAACTCCATAGTTGCTGGCTTTACCTCTGTAAAGGTCACAAAAAGCAGTAAACTTTCAGCTTTACGAAACGAAGGAAGGTCTGGCCCTCGCGGGCTCTTACTCTAGTATAAAAGTATGATTGTAAAATATATTGTACTTATTATAAAAAAGACTTACTGATAGCATTTTCATGGGCGTACCGAGGGGGGGGGGGGGGGGGCAGGGGGGGCAGCTGCCCCCCCCCTGGATCATGTTGACGTCGTACTAAGTATATTATCTAGTACTTTATCTATAAAAATTAAAAATGTTTTTGTAATACAGTATTTTTACTACTAAAAATCTGATTTGCCCCCCCTGGCCCAGACCTGGGTAATTTGCCCCCCCCCCCTGGCACCAGAACCTGGGTAATTTGCCCCCCCCCTCCCCCTGGCCCAGAAGCTGGGTACGCCCGTGAGCATATTAGTTAAAAAATATTATGCCCAAGAGTTTCGGTGCCAGCAACGCACTATAAGTTTATTTTATAGACTTGCAGATAATCCAATAATTTAATAATTTAATAAAACTGATATAACACCAGCCGTGTTAGTTTATTAAATACTCACTAAATAATGAAGTGATTCTTGATTCTTTTAGTGATTTTGTTTTATAATATGTATAATATATTGATAATATAATATAACCTAATATAAATTCTGTCTACTCTAGCGGTATGGCAATGACAGTACCACAATATAACAATTATGTCATATTGCTATACTGTGACAGTACTATAATTGTCATAACAAGCGCTTGATAGCTTACCTGTCCCAATGTAACAGTATTGCCGTGAACGGGTTAAGTCGGGGAATATTTTCCTAGACGTGAAGGTTAGAGATGTTGCCGGGAGTACAGCAAGGCCCACGCCTAGTACCTGTCCTCTTTTTAGTGGTTAAAAGTATAGTTATAGCATAATATCTGATTGATGTTTTATATGTTACTTTAAAACCAAAATTTATAATGTGATACGTAAGTAATAATAACAGAAAATGTAATTATCAAATGAAAGTGAATGTTTTGGCTTTAATTAAATATATTACATTTGTTTGAAAGTTGAAACAGGTTATTTTATTTAAGCCTTCTAAAATAGATGGCAAGTCATGTTGGGAAACCTGCTTTCAACATGATTTCTTATAAAGGCAATCAGGTTTTTCGGTATTAGGGATCCGTGGAAACTTTGCAAAAAATTTTCATTAAGTATTATTGGTAATAATTAATTAATAGAATCAATAGCGATTATGCTATGTATGTAACTGACAAAACATAGTAACATTTTATTTTACATGTTTCATTAATTTTTTTGGCTGTGAGGTCATCATAGATTTTGGTAGTAAAGACACTAAATGTATGTTCTGTATATTGCAATAAAGTAAATGACAAATCTCACATTATCTCTCTTAGCTTAAATCAATAACTATACTTTAAATAAACATCCTTGTATCGATATGACGAGTCAAAGAACCATTATGAAACATAATAGTTAAACACATTAAAAATATATTATTTTTTACGAGGAAAACGCTGCGAAAGCTCAATTCCGCCACGCGCTTGGTCTCGCAAACATTTGTTATTTTAGCTGACTGTGGAGTGGTTGTGACAATTCATTTAGGGATGTATGTAGTCATTGGCCTCGAAGGACCAGAGACTCCAAAATGTTCTCTCCTCTCGTTAAACAGGTATGTAGAATTTTAAAATGGATATTTTAGACTCGTTTCTGTGATACATTCTGCAATAAATAGTTTGCTAATGCCAAATTGGTTTCAATGATAGTTTCGTACTAAGATGAATGATCTGACTCTTAGCATTCAAAACCTCTTAGTTGTTTTGTTTTTATTGTTTTTTCTAATTACATTACAACTACAATATAATAAAGTAGATAGTAAATATAATATATTTAGTAGATCGTTCCTTTAGACATTCTCTAAAAAATTTGCTATCACATTTCAAGGCATCAACATGAGTTGTTGCTAAAAAACGTGCTTAAAAACGTTTAAAACAATTCAACGGCCCAAAACAGATAGCCTTGAATCTATTATCAATAAAGTATTATTAGATGCTTCTACTATTATAATTAAGTTAATAAGAGTCTAATTTATACAAAAGGACACCAATACTGTACACAATTATAGAAGTATTGTGTCCTTTTGTTTGAAGGAACAGAATAATAAAACGAAAGAGAAATACAGATAAGAAGACAGAACGATATCGAAACCGGCAAAGAAGCATGTGCAAAAATTACTTTTAATATGCATAAGGAGAAAGTAGTAGGACCATACAAAATGGAAATGTTTAATCTGTGGCGTTGGGGCGTAATGGATATCCATAATAATCAATCCAGTTTTAAAGCATCTCGACATAGATCAAGCCTTTCCCAAAGAACGCCCCCTTTTTGGACGCTGAAGGACTGAAGGGGGGCGTTGTGGTGGGACCCAGAAAAAAGATGGAGGCGTTGTGTACAGGCATCTTAATTTCATTTGGATGCATTTTAAATTGAAACAAAGGGGGCGCTAAAACATAATTTGTTCTCAGAGTGGGCAGTGGACAAAATTAGTTTGGGAGCCCCTGACATAGATTATGGGCAATCATAGACGAATATGCCCATATACATCTTTGTAATCGCTTATTATATTGGTTCATCAAGCGCCAGCATCTTTTCCAAGTAGACATTTGGACAAGCTGCAATGTATTTATTTTATCAGGTACATACCTTCGAACATATTTCCAGATATGGACCATAATGGGGGTTCTGATGAACATGCTGGGTCAAGGGTTCCTGCTCAGCTACTCCTCGATCCTGCTGCCCCCGTTACAGGCTCCAGATTCAGAGATAGAAATTGATCTGGATACGGCATCTTGGATAGGTAAAGATAATATAATCATTATGATTTGCTATGTTGTATATCAAATTTTATAGCATCACTGTACTTACTATGTGCAAGGTCATAAGGTGTAATCAAATTGGAAAACCTGATTCTTATCAATACTTACTTATATTAATTATCTAAACCAATAGAATTTCGATCCTGTTTTAACACATCTTGTGGTTTCGAAGAATATAATAGTATAACTAGCTGACCCGGTTAACGTTGTTTTGCCAAATGAAATATTTCTAGTATTAATATAAAAAGTTGATAAAAACCTTTTCTCAGACCTAACGAATGTACGCAAAAAATTTCATTAAAATCGGCTGAGCCGTTTTGTAGTAGCGTACAAACACTGTGACACGAGAATTTTATATACTTATAAGATTTATTTTTGACCAAAAATATTCATGATGCCTGTGTTTCCTTTCCAGCATCAATCGTTGGTGTTTCGAGTTTGCCATCACTTCTGATGTCCGCCGTTCTAATGGAGGTGTATGGCAGAAAATTCGTGCATGCCGTCGTCGCCGTGCCAGGGATCATGGGTTGGATCTGCATTTATTACGCAGACAGTGCCTCAATGATAATGATCGGAAGAGCGCTCACTGGACTCGCTTCAAACGCTTCTTTAGGGGCCATCATCGTCGGAGAATACAGCAGTCCGGAAAACCGAGGACTATTCCTAAACCTGAAGACCACTTTGGTCACGATAGGGTACATGATGGTTCACACCCTTGGACATTTCTACCACTGGAGAACGGTGGCTCTGATAGCGACTCTACCCCACACTGCCTCTTTGCTGATCACGTGCACGTGGCCCGAGAGCCCGGCTTGGCTCGCATCGAAGGCGGAATACGACAAAAGCCAAAAGTCCTTCTACTGGCTAAGAGGAAAAAACGTGAAAACCATTAACGAAATAGAAGATGTGGTTAAAGCTCAGAAGGAAAAGATTAGAATATCCAGTGAAATGAAAGCTCTAACTTTGTCGGAAAAAGTGATAGAATTCTTTAAGAAATTCGGGGAAAAGGATTTCGTTAAGCCGGTCATAATAGTCGTTTTCGGCGGCATACTGCTCGAAGCTTGTGGACGCCATATTTTTTCGGCTTTCGCTGTGCAAATCGTCGAAGAAGTCACCCAGAATAAGGCGCAATCATATTATTTCACTCTTGGAATCGATGTAGTGATAACAACAAGCGCAGTGATTTCTTCCATTCTTGTGAAATTTTGCAAAAGGCGCACGCTCTTATTCAGTACCGGCTTCTCCGCTCTCTTCATTTTGTACATTCTATGTGGTTACTTGTATTTAGAGAGTATCGACGTGTTTTCCAAAGAGAGAACGTACATACCAATAATAATGTTCATATTATATTTTGTTTTATCTAGTTTAGGATGTATTTCGATACCGCTCCTATTGCTTGGGGAAATTTTTCCTCTAGCTCACAGAGGAGCGGGTTCCTTCATATCCAGTTTTGCATTTGACATATTTCTAACAGTAGCTCTTAAAATAGCGCCATTTTTGCTCGCAACTGTGAAAGTTTATGGAACTTTTTCCATCCTCGGTATCGCTATGGGCGTTAGTCTCACTGGGTTGTACTTTACTTTGCCAGAGACGAAAGACAGGACGTTACAGGAGATAGAAAACTATTTGAACTATGGAAAATACCATGTGGAATATGATCTCGAAGCGAAGCAGACGGAGCATTGTCGACTTTAGTACAATACTAGTTTTCTTGACTCTTTCTCTTGACCGTATGGACCGTAGGGTACTACTACCACTGGCGAAACATAGCTCTCGTAGAACTTATTCCACTAGTCGCTTCCTTTCTAATCACCTGCACGTGGCCAGAGAGAGTCTAGCGTGGCTTGCTTCAAGAATAAGATTCAAGTAGGGTGAAATTTCATTCTATTGGCTGAGGGAACAAACGAAGGAGTCCACGAGTGATATGAAAGATTTATTTAGAGCTCAGAAGGAAAGAATGTCGAATGCTCCGACCAAAACTTCAACATATTTCAGGAGGATGGTAGAGTTTTTAAAGAAATTCACGAGAAGAGTCTTCGTCAAGCCCGTCCTTATTATAATGTTCGGTTGTATAAGTGGGAGAGCCATGCTTCGGCACGAATGGGCCGGCTCGACCGGAGAAATACCACGTTTTCACAGAAAACTGGCGTGAAACAGCGCTTGCGCTGTGTTTCGCCGAGTGAGTGAGTTTACCGGAGGCCCAATTCCCTACCCTATTCCCTTCCCTACCCTCCCCTATTCCCTTCCCATCCCTACCCTCCCCTATTACCCTATTCCCTCTTAAAAGGCCGGTAACGCACCTGTAGCTCTTCTGATGCTGCGAGTGTCCATGGGCGACGGAAGTTGCTTTCCATCAGGTGACCCGTTTGCTCGTTTGCCCCCTTATCACATAAAAAAAAGAGTCGTTTGGGAGACATATTTCCCCGCATTTGCTTTACAAATTTTAGAGGAGGTAACTAGTCTTAAGGGCCAATCATTCTACTACAGTCTCGGAATGGATATTGTAATTACGACAAGTGCATTACTATCATCAATTTTGATCAACTATATGAAACGACGGACTCTTTTGTTCGGTAGTGGTATTACAGCCTTGCTTATTCTTTATTCTATATGCGGCTACTTGTACTTGGTTAGTATAGAAGTGTTTCCATCTAGCCCATCTGTACCTTTACTAATGTTTGTTATGTATTTTATGGAGGCACTTCACATGGCTATTTGTATTTGCGTATTTGATGTATTTGCCAAACAATCACCATGTGTAGACGGTATGTTTGACAAGTATTGGCCTTATTTGCCTATTTGACAAATATGACTAATACCAAATACACGTATCCGTACCTTTGTCGGTTTTTTGACGCACATCAAACGAGTCAAATAGGCAAGTACAGCCACAGACTAATAAGAGATACTACGTATAGTACAGCTGGACAAGGCTTTAAACGAACGTAGCGAAACCGTAATTTTTGACAGTTTTTGACAGTTCTCCTTTACGAGCAGCGCCACCACCCACGTCCATTTAAAGCCTTGTCGGACTGTAAACAAAATCAAGTAAAACTTTGGTATTTGACGTCCATGTGTGGAAGGCCGTATTTGCCTTTATTTGCGTATTTATGTATATGTCAATAATTTTGCCAAATGCAATAAATAGCCAATAGCAAATACAAATAGCTATATGAAGTGCCTCCATTATCGTGTGTAATTTGGGTTGCACTGTAATACCCCTAGCATTGTTTGGGGAGATATTTCCGTTAGCACATAGAGGATCCGGTGGTTTCGTCGATGGGTCCTTGGTCTTGGTAATTTTAACTATCACGATGCAAGTGACACCGTATCTGCTCGTGAACGCCAAAGTTTACGGAACTTTTGCTATTTTGGGTACGGTTATGCTGTTAAGTTTGATAGCTCTATGGATTTTACTTCCAGAGACTAAAGACAAAACGCTGAAAGAAATAGAGAACTACTTAAACTACGGGAAATATGGCAGAGATGACGATGAAGCTAGACTAAAGATTCCTAAAGTAACCGCGACCGTAACTCCATAGTTGCTGGCTTTACCTCTGTAAAGGTCACAAACAGCAGTAAACTTTCAGCTTTACTAAACGAAGGAAGGTCTGGCCCTTGGGGGTCTTACTCTAGTATAAAAGTATGATTGTAAAATATATTGTATTATAAAAAAGACTTACTGATCGCATATTAGTTTAAAAATATTATGCCCATATTTCGGTGCCAGCAACGAACTATAAGTTTATTTTAAAGACTTTCAGATGTTACAATAATTTGATAATTTAATAAAACTGATATAACACCAGCCGTGTTAGTTTATTAAATACTCACTAAGTAACACTAATGAAGTGATTCTTGATTCTTTTAGTGATTTTGTTTTATAATATATTATAACTAATTAACGGCTCCTATCGAGTTAGCTTAAAGATGGCAACGACATGACAGTACCACCGTATAACAATTATGTCATATTGCTATACTGTGACAGTACTATAATTTTCATAACAAGCGCTTGATAGCTTACCTGTCCCAATGTAACAGTATTGCCGTGAACGGGTTAAGTCGAGGAATATTTTCCTAGACGTGAAGGTTAGAGATGTTGCCGGGAGTACAGCAAGGCCCACGCCTAGTACCTGTCCTCTTTTTAGTGGTTAAAAGTATAGTTATAGCATAATATCTGATTGACTTTTTATATGTTACTTTAAAACAAAAAATTATAATGTGATACGTAAGTAATAATAACAGAAAATGTAATTATCAAATGAAAGTGAATGTATTGGCTTTAATTAAATATATTACATTTGTTTGAAAGTTGAAACAGGTTATTTTATTTTAGCCTTCTAAAATAGATGGCAAGTCATGTTGGGAAACCTGCTTTCAACATGATTTCTTATGAAGGCAATCAGGTTTTTCGGTATTAGGGATCCGTGGAAACTTTGCAAAAAATGTTCATTAAGTATTATTGGTAATAATTAATTAATAGAATCAATAGCGATTCTACATCATCCTTGTATCGATATGACGAGTCAAAGAACCATTATGTAACATAATAGTTAAACACATTAAAAATATATTATTTTTTTACGAGGAAAACGCTGCGGACGCACGATTCCGCCACGCGCTTGGTCTCGCAAACATTTGATATTTTAGCCGACTGTGGAGTGGTTGTGACAGTTCGTTTAGGGATGTAGTTCATTGGCCTCGAAGGACCGGAGACTCCAAAATGTTCTCTCCTCTCGTTAAACAGGTATTTATAACTTTAAAATGGATATTTTAGACTCGTTTCTGTGATACATTCTGCAATAAATAGTTTGCTAATGCCAAATTGGTTTCAATGCTAGTTTCGTACTAAGATGAATGAAATGACTCTTAGCATTTAAAACCTCTTAGTTGTTTTGGTTTTTTTTTTTTTTTTTCAATAAAATTATAACTACAATATTAATAAAGTAGATAGTAAATAATATAATATATTCACTAGATCGTTCCTTTAGACATTCTTTAAAAAAAATTGCAATCACATTTCAAGGCATCAACATGAATTATTGTTGCTAAAAACGTGCTTAAAAATGTTTAAAACAATTCAACGGCACCCAACAGATAGCCTTGAATCTATTATCAATAAAGTATTATTAGATGCTTCTATTATTATAATTAAGTTAATAAGAGTCTAATTTGTACAAAGGGACACCAATACTGTACACGATAGATGTATTGTGTACCTACAGTATTTTTGTCCTTTTGTTTGAAAAAAAACAGAATAATAAATCGAATGAGAAAGATAGCTAAGAAGACAGAACGATATCGAAACCGACAAAGAAGCGTGTGCAAACGTTATTTTTAATATGCATAAGGAGAAAGTAGGACCATACAAAATGGAGATGTTTAATCTGAGGCGTTGGGATATAATTGATATCCATAATTCATCCAGTTTTAAAGCATCTTGACATAGATGATGGGCAATCATAGACGAATATGCCTTTATACACCTTTGTAATCGCTTATTATATTCGCTCATCAAGCACCAGCAGCTTTTCCAAGTAGACATTTGGACAAGCTGCAATGTATTTATTTTATCAGGTAC
Organism: Aricia agestis; assembly: GCF_905147365.1. Lineage (NCBI taxonomy): Eukaryota > Metazoa > Arthropoda > Insecta > Lepidoptera > Lycaenidae > Aricia > Aricia agestis. The sequence goes on along the minus strand of NC_056424.1, from coordinate 5,781,463 downwards.
CTTCGAACATATTTTCAGATATGGACCATAATGGGGGTTCTGATGAACATGCTGGGTCAAGGGTTCCTGCTCAGCTACTCCTCGATCCTGCTGCCCCCGCTACAGGCTCCAGATTCAGAGATAGAAATTGATCTGGACACGGCATCTTGGATAGGTAAAGATAATATGTATAATCATTATGATTTGCTATGTTGTATATCAAATTTTATAGCATCACTGTACTTACTATGTGCAAGGTCACAAGGTATAATAAAATTGGAAAACCTGATTCTTATCAATACTTACTTATATTATATTAATTATCTAAAACAATAGAATTTCGATCCAGTTTTAACACATTCTTGTATGTGGTTTCGAAGAAACTAGCTGACCCGGCAAGCGTTGTTTTGCCATATAAAATATTTATAGTATCAATATAAAAAGTTGATAAAAACCTATTCTCAGACCTAACGATTGTACGCACAAAATTTCATTAAAATCGGTTGAGCCGTTTTGTAGGAGCGTACAAACACTGACACGAGAATTTTATATACAAGTACTTATAAGATTTATTTTTGGCCAAAAATATTCTCGGACCTAACGAATGTACGCACAAAATTTCATTAAAATCGGCTGAGCCATTTTGTAGGAGCGTACAAACACTATGAAACGAGAATTTTATATACTTATTAGATTTATTTTGACCAAAAATATTCATGATGCCTGTGTTTCCTTTCCAGCATCAATCGTTGGTGTTTCGAGTTTGCCATCACTTCTCATGTCCGCCGTTCTAATGGAGGTGTATGGCAGAAAATTCGTGCATGCCGTCGTCGCCGTGCCAGGGATCATGGGTTGGATCTGCATTTATTACGCAGACAGTGCCTCAATGATAATGATCGGAAGAGCGCTCACTGGACTCGCTTCGAACGCTTCTTTAGGGGCCATCATCGTCGGAGAATACAGCAGTCCGGAAAACCGAGGACTATTCCTAAACCTGAAGACCACTTTGGTCACGATAGGGTACATGATGGTTCACACCCTTGGACATTTCTACCACTGGAGAACGGTGGCTCTGATAGCGACTCTACCCCACACTGCCTCTTTGCTGATCACGTGCACGTGGCCCGAGAGCCCGGCTTGGCTCGCATCGAAGGCGGAATACGACAAAAGCCAAAAGTCCTTCTACTGGCTAAGAGGAAAAAACGTGAAAACCATTAACGAAATAGAAGATGTGGTTAAAGCTCAGAAGGAAAAGATTAGAATATCCAGTGAAATGAAAGCTCTGACTTTGTCGGAAAAAGTGATAGAATTCTTCAAGAAATTCGGGGAAAAGGATTTCGTTAAGCCGGTCATAATAGTCGTTTACGGCGGCATACTGCTCGAAGCTTGTGGACGCCATATTTTTTCGGCTTTCGCTGTGCAAATCGTCGAAGAAGTCACCCAGAATAAGGCGCAATCATATTATTTCACTCTTGGAATCGATGTAGTGATAACAACAAGCGCAGTGATTTCTTCCATTCTTGTCAAATTTTGCAAAAGGCGCACGCTCTTATTCAGTACCGGCTTCTCCGCTCTCTTCATTTTGTACATTCTATGTGGTTACTTGTATTTAGTCAGTATCGACGTGTTCTCCAAAGAGAGAACGTACATACCAATAATAATGTTCATATTATATTTTATTTTATCTAGTTTAGGATGTATTTCGATACCACTTCTACTACTTGGAGAAATTTTTCCTCTAGCTCACAGAGGAGCCGGTTCATTCATATCCAGTTTTGCATTTAGCATATTTCTAATAGTAGCTCTTAAAATTGCGCCATTTATGCTCGCAACTGTGAAAGTTTATGGAACTTTTTCTATTCTCGGTATTGCTATGGGCGTTAGTCTCACTGGGCTGTACTTTACTTTGCCAGAGACGAAGGACAGGACGTTACAGGAGATAGAAAACTATTTGAACTATGGAAAATACCACGTGGAATATGATCTCGAAGCGAAGCAGACGGAGCATTGTCGACTTTAGTACAATACAAGTTTTCTTGACTCTTTCTCTCAACCGGATCTCCGTCTGTATCCAAGTTACTTGGTTTCCACAACTGAACATCATTTTGTAAAGAGATTTGAGAAATTGAGATGGTGTATTATAAAGATTATTTCATTAGTAACTGGTTGTGGAATACTAGTCGGCATAATAGGTACATGACATATTATTGTGATTGCAATTTATATATTTAAAATAAGTTTACTAGGTAGTATTAATATATGAATATTTTTAGTTAAGTATTAGTAGTTAAAGAGTTAACACAGTGTATTGACACAAATGAAAACTTTGATGATAAATTAAATAAAATTTAAATTACCAGAGTGTTATTTCATAAAATATGTACTATAAAGTTGATTCATAGACAGGTGGCGGACCTACTTCATTTTTCGCGTTATGTCAACAGTCAATTCAATCATGTTAGTCGTAATCTGACGACTGGGTTTGAAATAACGCGACCAAATAACGTAGGTCCACCTCTGATAGTACATCAGATTAAAGTCTGTATGGATGTTTTATTTATAACGGAGTTGATTATTGTGTTAAGCATCTTAAATATCGCGTATTGCTATTTTCACAGTTAAGGCAATTAAAAAGGGAAATTACGGATTTTATCGCGATTGAAGTACGAAACCGTACATTTTTCCGAGATAAAAAGTATCCTATGTTCTTTTGCCGAGGCTCTAAGTATCTCTTTACCAAATTTCAACAAAATAGGTTTAGCGGTTAGGGCGTGAAGAGGTAAAAGAAAGGCAGACACACTTTCGTATTTATAATATTAGTATCCAGGATGGCGGACTTACATAATTCGGTCGAATTTTTTAAAATTCAGTTTCACCGAATCTTTAACCGGAATTGCACAGCCTCCCTGCCAATTGGTAATTAATTACATAAGCTATAAACTCATTATACGTGCAGTAATGAATATTTCCTGGTGAAATCGTGCCAAGTTTAATATAAACATAACGCGGTACGTACCTACAGTAGGAACACGACTTTCATTGTTTTCAGCAATGCGAAAAAATGACGAAATAACTCGGATGTATCTACATCCGAGTTATTTCGTCATCTGGGGGCACGGGAGTGCCCCCGCCAAGATGAGCCAAGCGAAGCGCGCAAGGGCACTACCTACCTTTTCTCGAACGTTTCGTCGTATTTTTGAACCCTCGTAACTTTGGTTTGAATGATGCCAGATAGTTGAAATTTTTAAAATATAATGACATGGGTATAGTTATTAAATGCGCAAAGTTTGAATATCGTAGCTATTATACTTTAGATTTTATAGGTGTCCAAAAACCCACAATTTGGTCACTGACTCACCGATCATCAAAACTGTTAGGGTACTTCCTGAAGTCTTAGAAAGCTAAAATTTGGTATGTAACATAATTTTAGTACTGAAACAACAAAAAAATTATCAAATCCAACTTAACCTATATCCGTACCATTATAGAGCAAAATTAGGCAAAAATTTGTGTTTTATGTATGGGAGCCCCCCTTAATTTTTTATTTTATTTTAATATTATTATTAAATATTAAAGTAGACATATAACTAAGAACTTTGAGAAAAATTCAAGTACCTACCTGTTGCCATTATTGATATAGAGCAAAAAAGGCCATATGGGAGCCCCCCTTATATATTAATTTTATTTTGTTTTTAGTACTTGTTGTTACAGCGGCAACAGATATACATAGTCTGTGAAAATTTCAACTCTCTAGCTATTACCATTCCTGAGTTACAGCCTGGAGACAGACAGACAGACATACAGACAGACGGATAGACGGAAAGACAACGAAGTCTTACTAATAGGGTCCCGTTTTTACCCTTTGGGTTCGTAAGTACGTAAGTTCAAAGAATAGGAGTTCACTGTGAAAGTAGCAGCGCTGAAAGACAAAAAAAAATTTTCACTTTTGTATGGGGAAACTCGTGACGCTCGGGCCCTTGCCCATACAAAAGTGAAAAAAAATTTTCGTCTTTCAGCGCTGTTACTTTCACAGTGAACTCTCTACAAGGAACACGTATCACTTATTTTTGTTACACACTGTATATATACAAGAATATATATACAGTGTGTAACAAAAATAAGTGATAATACTTAAGGGTGTGTACATGTTCCTTGTAGAGAGTTCACTGTGAAAGTAGCAGCGCTGAAAGACCAAAATTTTTTTCACTTTTGTATGGGCAAGGGCCCGAGCGTCACGAGTTTTCCCATACAAAAGTGAAAAAATATTTTGGTCTTTCAGCGCTGCTACTTTCACAGTGAACTCTCTACAAGGAACACGTACACACCCTAAAGTATTATCACTTATTTTTGTTACACCTATCTCTCGGAATCGGCTCCAACGATTTTCATGAAAATTGAAATCAAGGGGGTTTCGGGTGATAAATCGATCTAGCTAGGAATCATTTTTAGAAAATGTCATTTTATTCGTGTTTTATCGAATACCGAGCAAAGCTCGGTCAAATAGCTAGTATTTAATTAATAAGAGTATTTCATTAATTATAATAATAATAATTAGTTACTTAATTATCAATCTATTTCAAGTTTACAAACTTGAAACAGATTGATCAGGAATTTTTAGGATAAATAATTTATTAGGTCTTAAAATATATATTTTTTTTGCAAACAACTTCGGTTTATGGTTAGTTAAAGACAAATAATATTACTACGGAAGTTAAACGTCTATACCAAACATCTTCGCGTCATCGATCTTGTTGATTAGAGTGCATTAACAAGTATATGAAACTGTTCGTGCTAGCTATACCGCGATATAGATGACCAGCAGCGACATCTATTATTATCAAAAGGAAAAAAATAGCATAAAATCACGTTTGTTGTATGAGAGACCCCCCGAAATATTACATTTATTTTGTTTTTAGTATTTATTGCTATAGCGGCAACAGAAATACATAATCGATGAAAATTTCAACTCTTTAGCTTCTACTGTTCTTGAAATAGGTACATCGTAGAGACAGATAGACAGACAGACAGATGGATAGACGGACAGCGGACAGACATCGAAGTCTCAGTAATAGGGTCCCGTTTTTACCCCTTGGGTACGGAAACATAAAAATAAGGTGAAAGTTTATAATTTATATTATGATAGTCGATAAGTCACGACGGCCGCCGCTAGATGCATGAGTTGGTACGACTAATATTATATATTCTGTGGCATGAGATACATCCAAGATAGACAACAGAGAGACAGATGGATAACGGACAGACAATGAAGTCTAGTAATAGGGTTCCGTTTTTACCCTCTGGGTACGGAAACCTAAAAGAAATACACCAAAAAAAAATATAGCCAAGTGCGAGTCGGACTCGCGCACGAAGGGTTGCGTACTGTTATATAGCGAAAGTAGTGAAAAAAATTGTGTTTTTGTATGGGATTATTATTTTATTTATTTATTTATTTTATTTCAATTTTATTATCAACGTACTTATATAATTGAGGATTTTATGAAAATTTCAAGTGTCTTAATGTTGCCATTATGGAATACGAGCCGAAAAGGCCAAAAAAATTACGTTTGTTGTATGATCCTCCTTAAATATTTACTTTATATTGTTTTTAGTATTTGTTGTTATAGCGGCACCAGAAATACACAATCGGTGAAAATTTCAGAAGTCTAGCTATAGCGGTTCTTGAGTTACAGCCTGGAGACAGACAGACGGACAGACATCGAAGTCTCAGTAATATAATCAGTCCCGTTTTTACCCTTTGGGTACGGAACCTTAAAAAATGAACTAAAAGAAAAAATAACGTAAACCAGCTTATGAGCTTACAAAAAGAAATGAAATCCCATCAAAAACATTTTCATGTAAAAATGTTGCCAAGATGAGAACATAATATTATAGTTATTCGTCGTGTCAAAAAGTAGTGAGATCTCATGTAGAGCCAAGTTTCTAACCTTACATACTCAGCCCTAAATCTAAAAACCTTAATTTTACACTAAAGCGCTGCAGGATATTTGATAATAATATAATGTGTTAGCCACACGAAAAGAATCTAAAAACTCTACACATTAGCCAAAATCAGTGGCTTGGCCATTTTGTCATCATATTCGTCAGGGCTTTGAACTTAATATACCGTAACTAATGAAAAATGGCCAGGCCACCGATTTTGACTAATGTGTAGAATTTTTAGATTCTTTTCGTGCGGCTAACACATTATATTATTATCAAATATTTTGCAGCGCTTTAGTGTAAAATTAAGGTTTTTAGATTTAGGGCTGAGTATGTAAGGTACTAGTGAATAACTATAATATTATGTTCTCATCTTGGCAACATTTTCCATGAAAATGTTTTTGATGGGATTATATATATATATATATATATATATATATATATATATATATATATATATATATATATATATATATATATATATATATATATATATATATATATATATATATATATAAGCCAGGCTGATCTATCGTAAAAACGAGAGAAATAGCTTTGCCTTTTGCCCAACAGTGGAAAAGTATACGATCATAAAAAAAATCCGTTTGTTGTAGCAAAACTTAGGATTCCCACATTTTCAAATAAGCAACTTCTTTTATGCCTATGATAATATTTAAATTCAAACAACAATATAAAAAATCGTTTATAATGAACCGTTGAATAAGCCAACAACAATGATTTTCAACTATTTCGTTTGTGACCTTAACCGAATACCGACGCAGTGCTGACCTGACTCAACACGTGATGCACCGGTTAACCTTACTGGTTACTGGTTAAATAACCACAGACTTAACCGTCCGTTAGCAACACAGCGAAAGTTGCTTGCGCAAAGCGGCTCGAGGGTTGTGAAAACTGAAACTATCGATATTATAATTAATTTAATTACTCCAATCATATCGATATTTACTTTCACACACAATATGTTTCATATGCCGGCTCTTGATATAGGCGAACGCGTTGGCCAACGCGTCTGCAGACGCGTTGGCCCAATGTGTAGAACGGGCGTTCGCGCGTTGGCCGTAGGTATTTAGACGTTGGCCGACGCGTCTGCGAGCTTGCCGCGCGGGTCGGAAATGCCGGCAAAAGATCAAAGGACATTTGTCGCAAGCTTCGCGCTCCATCCACACATAGGCCGCGCGATCAGTTCGCCCGGAGCGGCGATGAAGAGTGCACGTTTCCTTCTTGTGGCGAATTAACATCTAACTTGACGAAATGGCGAACAATATGAGTATCGAGAAAACATTTAAATTTATTGGGCCCTATTGGTCTATACAGACGGACCGCATTTCAACTGCATTCCAACCGCAAATTGCAGATGAAGTGCAGTTTGAATGCAGTTGACACGACTGCAATAGAACTGCAAACCGAACGCGCAGTCGGATTGCAGTTGACTGCAGTCGTGTGAACTTCATACCGACTGCATCCAAAATGCACTATCCCACCCACCCGCACGCTCCACTCTCCCGCGCATGGAATCAGTAGCAGTGCAGTTTGGATGCAGTCGGTATGCGGTTCACACGACTGCACGCCAACTGCAACTGAACTGCAATCCTACTGCGCATTTGGTTTGCAGTTTTATTGCAGTCATGTCAACTGCATTCAAACTGCACTTGAACTGCAATTTGCGGTTGGATTGCAGTTGAAATGCGGTCCGTCTGTATAGACCCTATCAGAGTAAAGTAAAAACTGCCTGTGGAACCAAAAATCGTATCGAAAGTTGCAAAAAAAATAAGGTTATTGGACATTCTATTTTCCTCACGATGTTTTTAGGGTTCCGTACCCAACGGGTAAAAACGGGACCCTATTACTAAGACTTCAACGTCTGTCTGCATTTCTGTCTGTCCATCTGTCTGTCTGTCCACCTGTCTGTCCGTCTGTCTGTCTCCAGGCTGTATCTCAAGAACCGCTATACTTCTGAAATTTTCGCAGATAATGTACCTATATCTGTTGTCGCTATAACAACAAAATATACTAAAACAAAATAAATTAAATATTTAATAAATAATAAATATATATTATTAATCATGATAATTATAATAAGTAATAAGTAATAATTTTTATATACTTATAATAAGTAATAAAAAAATTAAATTATTTTAATATTAGGTATAAAATATGTAAAAGTGAGTTTATTTCTTTGTTTGTTACGTTTTCTCGCCTTTTACTTATTTAATTCGAGAATACCCTTTTAAAACTTTTTCTTGTCCACATTTACAAAGTAATTATAAGCTGTGAATAAATATACAGCTGCAGCTGTTAGCGACTCAACATCCATTTTGAATCCGTCCGCACATTGGCGCGATCCAAAGCATACTGAACGACCTTCCTATGTGTGGATTACTCACAAACGTCGTTGCAAGCGCACTGCCAACGCGTCTGCAGACGCGTTGGCCAACGCGTTCGCCTATATCAAGAGCCGGCATTACACACAATTCATACATTTTTATTTTAATCTTTCACAAACAGAAATTACTATGTCGTCCTCATAAGGCTCTGAATACATAATAGATGAGATTTAAAAATTGAAGTTATTAGACATAATTATTTATTAGTAATTTTAATTTGCAATAAGATAACAAGAATACTTACTCATAATATTTACTTCTCGTTTTTTTTCAGCAGAATATAAAGTTATGTGTAAAACATTCTGCTGAAAAAGTCAATATGAGTAAGTACAAAATGGACTGATTAATAAGCCTTGGGTGGCTTATTAATCTGTAGTGGCTTGTATTTTTAAAACACTTTGAAGGGCTGAAACCTCAAAACCATACCATAATCCTACCTAATATTATAAACGCGAAAGTATCGTATCACTCGTACGTCTGTTTATCTCTTCACGCTATCTGCCGATTGAGATAATATTTATTATGGAAGCACATTAAGAGAAATAACATTGCATTATTTTATCACCGAAAAACTTACAGTTCTCCTTCGACTTTCTGCGTAAACGAAGTTGCGGACATTCTACAGGGTGTAACAAAACTAAGTAAAAATACTTTAGGGAGTGTATTAGGTCCTCTGTATAGAGTTTACTGTATTTAGGGGGTATAATTATAGAGTTCACTGTGAAAAGAGCAGAAAGAGTAACTTTTTGTTTTACTTTTGTATGGAAAAATTCATGACGCTGCCGCTGGGGCGCTTGCTCATACAAATCACAAAAAAATTTGCTCTTTCAGCTCTGCTACATTCACACTGGGACACATACACATTACATACCCTAAAGTATTATCACTTAGTTTTGTTACACCTTGTAGTTTTCTAAGCACCATAAGCCAAATTATCGATATCGACAAGTCACCCGCACCTCCCTATCCCTGGAATGTACATTCACAAGCCGTGGAATACTCTCGACGCGACTGTACAGTGTACGTGCCAGAACCGACGGTCAGTTTTATTTTAGCACTTGCGCGATTATCTTCTGCGGGCTCGAGAATGTGCCTCAAAATATGTATTTGAGGTAAGTTTTCTACTATTAAAACATTAAAAAAACAGCTGCTAATTAGGGGCTTCACACACCGCAGCTATAATGTACATTATAGTTATGTGTGGTCCAGTGTGGAAAGATATGATGAGATAAGTCGTGCTATATTATACATCTTTATATTTTAATATAAAGATGTATAATATAGCACTGCTGTGTGCGAAGCGCTTTACGTCCAAAATATATTAAGTCACTGCTTTGTTGTAAAACATGATCTCTAGTTTATTCTTCTAGAAATATCCCCATGTAGAGTAGGTACTAAAGGTATACATGAATTTGCACAATCTACACAAAAACAGCTGTTATTTCCTAAACAACAACAGTTGTTGACGCATTGTGACGTTTGAGTAACGTCACAGTGTCGTCAGTCGTCACAGTGCGGCGTCACCGGTCACTGGCATCTGTGACGGCCTTGCTATTGTGAACGTGATGAAATAGTTCTGTCGATATTATATATTTTGTTTTAAATATCATGTGAAACTAGTTTAGATCTAGAAATGTATTTAAACATATAACGGCCGCTCTCAGAGGCAGATGATTGACTTGATTTTAATTAAAAAAGTGTTTTACTTACAGAAAAAACAATATGAAGTTTGTGACAAAATTTTATTGAAGAAAAGCTTGAGTTTTCAACTTTAACTGCCGCATTAAGTGACGAATATTAATTACCTGGCTGTAATTATTAAATGAAGAGTTTGACAGATAATTTATAAGGTTTAAGTATGTCAAAAAAACTAGGCCTTTGCATCCGTTGTGGATGAATTTTCAGAGCGAATTAACAACTCCTTAAATACTGTAGTGCCTGGGGGCTGGGGCATGATAAAATATGTGTCCTTAATCCTTATGGTTGCCCAAGCGCATACGACATTCTCGCAACATAGTCAGCCTATTCCAGAGGAAAGAACCAGTCAATACGTCTGGGACCAACTATGTAACCCCCTCGCGATGTTTTCCTTCACCGTAAGAGCGTCCGTATTATGTACTTGAGATCGGAAAATGGTTTATTGGTACACGCCTCCACCCGGGATCGCTCTACGAGTGCGAACCAAAGGTCTACCTAAGGCCACGGACGCTCTTTATAATATTATCAAATCTTAATTTAATTAAGTACCGTACAGATAAAGAATTATAATAATTATAAAATGAATCTCTGAGTGAAGCGGTAAAACTTATTTTGATTCTCCTTCTCTTTTTATATAAATATTTCTTTATTTTTGCTGACTCTAGTTAACACTATGATCACAATAATATTAGTGTCGATTATCAATTATTATACATAATTAATTATTCTCTCATTATTTATGTTTATTATTCGAATCGCTTAATACTATTGACACGTTTACGATAATACTAGCTAATAAATAAACACGGAAATCACAGACAACCTTGAAATAAATTCTACGAAACAATTACGTCTTCTATGACTAAATTAATTGAAATAGGTCTCAGCATATTATGTCTCACTGTTGACTGTTCTTTATTAAAAATTAAATCAGGTCAGTCTATTCTTACAATCACTTAATAATAACTACTACAAGAAAAACAGGTTACGGTCACACTTAGACTTCAGAGACATAATTATTATATAAAGATAATATAATATATTATCTTTATATAATAAATATTATGTCTCTGAGTGTGAACTTTAAGAGGAGTCCACACCGCCCTTTTTTCCATACAAACGTTGTCCCCTGTTTCCTCCCTGGATAATGCTAGTAGAGTTATAATTTTTTTCCTTAATATCTACGGCAAATAATACAATGTCCCTATGTTTTCTTTTTTTTTTTCATAATTTAATTATTAAATAAGATATGAACGTTCAATAACCCAAAAAAATGGCCAGATTTTCCGCTGTGTTCAAACATCCAGAAAACAGATTTGGCTAGATTTTACAAAAAAAAAAAAAAACATAGGAACACAGCTCAAGCCTTTCTTTAATTTTTAATGAAAAAAGTACTTAAATCGGTTAAGTTTTGGAGAAGGAATCAGGGGACAACGAATCGTTGATTTTCTGCAGTTGTCTCTATCGCATTCTGCGGTATAGGCTTGAGGTAAGGAAGACAGCTATAGATATTACACGTACTTTTTTTTCATTTTTCTAGCCCCTGTTGTATCCTCTTAAGATATTGACATGAACTCCATAAATTTGCGGTCAAAACTTCGTTTAATTAAAGTTTAGTAATCATTTAACCTCCCTGAGTGCCACTGTTAGACAACGTGTGTTCAAGTTAGAAATCAAAAATTTACAGAATTTATTTCTTTCGCTGTAAATAATTGGTATCGGTTTAAAGTTGTCTAAGTACCAAGCTCTATGCTTATTTTATCTCCAAACATCTTAGTCAGATCTTAAAATTTCGTACAGCCAAAACCTTCCCGGATAAATGCCCGATTCAACAGCTTCAACACCGTCCAAATAGGATCAGCAATTTTTAAGAAAATCACGAACATACAAAGAAACAGGTACCGAGATTTTTGAAGTCGGTCAAAAATAAAACTAAATAAGGCCTTCACGAATGCGAAGGTCAAGACTCGAGCGAATACCAGAATCCCTTCCCCACGGAAACCGTCATTGACAGTGGGAGACCTTGCTGATTATTTATACCCCAACCCGCGTCGGGTACAGGCTTTTCTAGATTTTTGCCTCAACATTATCTAGTTATAGCTATTAATAGGATCATCTATATATATACAGGGTGTAACAAAAATAAGTGATAATACTTTAGGGTGTGTACGTGTTCCCTGTAGAGAGTTGACTGTGAAAGTAGCAGCGCTGAAAGACCAAAAATTTTTTTCACTTTTGTATGGGGAAACTCGTGAATACAAAAGTTAAAAAAAATTTTCGTCTTTCAGCGCTGCTACTTTCACAGTGAACTCTCTACAAGGAACACGTACACACCCTAAAGTATTATCACTTATTTTTGTTACACACTGTATATTATATACTTAACTTGTTATATATTATATACTTAACTTGTTATATATTATATACTTAACTTGATGAGGCTATTGTTGTCTTTGTTAGGATCCATATTAATATTATAAATGCCAAAGTGTGTCTGTCTGTCTGTCTTTTATACCTCTCCACTCCCAAACTGCTGAACCGATTTTGCTGAAATTTGGTATGCAGGTAGGTACTTTGACACGCAGGAAGGGCATAGGATACTTAGATTCTAGATAGACTTATATTCCATATTTTATCTTTCCTACGGAATCCGTCATTGATAGTGGGAGACCTTGCTGACTATTTATACCCCAAACCCGCATCGGATACAGGTTTTTCTAGATTCTTGCTTCTAGATTCAAGATTGATAATCCCATTAATAGCTTGCTTGATGAGGCTATTGTTGTCTTTGTTAGGACTATAATATTATCACTAGTATTATAAATGCGAAAGTACGTTTGTCTGTGGCATCTCCATGCTTTAACAGCTAAACTGATTTTGCTGATATTTGGTAGACGCGGGAAAGATTGGTTGCACCGGAGACCTGCGGAGCTGGAGTCCCGCACGTTGCTGAGTGTGCCCGAGTTAATGCAGTGTGCCCAAAGACCCGTAAAACCGGCTTAAAAATAGACTGAAGCTAGGTTCGTTCTCAAGTTCCCGCTTTTCCGCTGGCTAGGTTATTTTTTTATTTTTAATAAGGGTGTGTGTGTAAGTGGAGGCACTTCCACTGCCGGCGCCGGCTCCCAAAAATATTAGTAATGAGAACCGGCGGTAAGTATACTGCCGGCAGCCGAGATATAAAACAACGGCTGCCGGCGCTGGCACTCAAAATGGGAACCGGTGCAAATGCGTTAAACGCTAGGTTCCAGTGCCGATACACAATTTTTAAAAATAAATAATTCGGCTGTGGATATTTTTGTTTTTTTGTGATGCGTTTTCATCTTCCCTTAGCTTTACCTAATACTCTACCTTTTTTCTGCTACCAAAAAGTAATATTTTGCACCACATTTATAAACCCCGTGGTATACTTCCGATGGTACTGGGCCTGTAGACAAGTGGCAAAGCGCTAACGCTAACGCTAATTCTAGCGCTACAAAATGTATGCGATTTGACATAAGTCATCGCTTCGCTAGCGAATACTAATGTCAAATCCATACATTTTGTAGCGCTAGCGTTAGCGTTAGCGTTAGCGTTTTGCCACTTGTCTACGGGGGCTGAACAGAACTTCAGACTCCTTAAACAATATACATGTTAGAGATTTCGGCGTTGCTTAAAGAAGCATATTATGCTACTATGCAGATCACATTTTTATCAGCATCATCATCACCACCATTAAAATATGCATCCTTCCATTATGAGTTATGACCTTATTATTTGTACTTTTCATAGTCCTTTAGCTCAAGACTGTATTTTTGATCATTATTCAATCATTTGACAATTATTGATGTTTGCCGAATAGGCGCCGGAAGCCTATTCGGCAAACAAACTTTTTGTCCCTGTCCAGGCACACGTGACACGTGTTATTTTTAATCCCGGAAAATGTACGGTTCCTGTGCGATAAATGAATTTTATCGCAACGTATTGGCGGGTAATGGGTATCATCTAATTAATCATAATATAGAGGAACGATTTAGTTGTTTAATTGAATAAGCATAAAAGCTGGACCGATTTTTATGAAATGACCAAAGATTTCATACCATGTCATCGTCACGAAATCTTTGCAATAGTTAAAACCACGTCCTCACAGAAAACCGGCGTGAAACAGCGCTTCCGCTGTGTTTCGCCGAGTAAGTGAGTTTACCGGAGGCTCAATCCCCTACCATTTTCTTTTCCCTACCCTCCCCTATTTCCTTCCGTACCCTCCCCTATTCCCTTCCGTACCCTCCCCTATTCCCTTCCCTACCCTCCCCTATTACCCCTTAGAAGGCCGGCAACGCACCTGCAGCTCTTCTGATGCTGCGAGTGTCCATAGGCGATGGAAGTTGCTTTCCATCAGGTGACCCGTTTGCTCGCTTGCCCCCTTATTTCATAAAAAAAAAAAACAAACAAAGAAATAAAATACTGAATCAAAAGTGGCATTCAGCCATACCAATCATAGACAATAATATAGAATGACGGTTATAAAAACATAGTCCAAATTATATTCTTGGTTCCATCATCCTTGTAAAGAGACTGTAGACTACAATACTAAAATAAATATAATTTAGGCATTATTTATTCATGGTCGATAATAATTTTCTTCTAATTTTCTCTTTGTTGGAAAATACTTCAAACTTTACCAAAACCTATAATACAAATTATTATATTTTTAAGTTCCTACGTTTTTTATACCACAAATCTTGTTCCTTTTTACTGCAATAAAAACTACAATTATTTTTACAAAGAGATCAATCAATATTTTGATTGTCATGACAATAATAAATAGCCACGCTGTATTTCCTTGTAGCCACGTGTAGTACAGTATTAGTCACACAGCGCGCGAATATCTTGCCAAGTATCTAACAATTAATAGTCAATGGAGACAAAGAATATTAAACGTTTAAAGCTGTTCCCTCCCTAAAATTAGCAGGTCGATGTCTGTCAGTACGCATATCGACGAATTACATTCACTAGAGATCGCCCAATGGTCAAAATTCGACCTTAGTTTCAACCATAAACCTTTTTTTTGTTAATTCGTCCCGGTCGGGACAGGCAAATGGAGCGTTGCCCATTCAACCATAAACCTATAATGCTATATATTAAGTCTATGGTTTCAACGACATTAGGACTACTACCTATTTATTATTTTGTAAAAAATATTGATATTATCATTTTTTTTTCAACTTTTGTCTCTGGGACTCAGCTGATCTCAGACTGGCCGTGTAAGCATTGTCTAATAGTATCTAAGATTCAATAAAAAAAGATTACAATCCATTTTCAATTTGTCAACTTGTTGTCAACAGACTTCAACCATAAATAAAAGAGTATAATTCGTATGTATAGGCTTGTCACTCAAAAATCTGTCATTTCTCATGTGTGTGTGTTGTAGTGTGTGTAATGTTTTATTTGTTAAAAAAATGTATGATAAAAGCATAATTTCAAAATAATATTAGCTCGATGCACTCCTTCACCATATAAACTATAACTGTGCAAAATTTCATGCACCTACGTTTCCCTATTTTTCGTCAAAAGGGTTACAAAGTTTTTCGTTCGCGTATTAATATTATGATGATGATGATGATGATATCAGCGTGCCTTGTATGGTGGCGGTTACGACGCTCGCCGCGTCCTTGATAAAAATAGGAGAAAATTATACTTTTTACATGGACGTGACTGTTCGATTAAAAATTCCTCGTGAGGAACTATACTGTAACTGATAATGTATTAAATATAAATTTCAATGCTCTCAAGTCTAAACCAACAGGTTACGATGAGTTAGTACAATATTTGCAGAAAAATCGATGACCACAGTACATTTTTTTTTCTGAAAAAACCTATTGAGTTTGGAAAAAAATTCTCGTAAGCAATTGAAGATTAAAGACCAGTCTACAATATATATTTTTTCGGTATTGTGCTTTAAGTTCTACCAGACTTAATAGAGGTTGAACTTAGTCGAAATTGCCAGGTAGCGCCTTAGGAGGTTATTCCTAAATTAGCAGGTCGATGTCTGTCAGTGCGAATATCGACGTAAATGACATTAAAATAACATTCATATCAGCGCGCCTTGTACAGTGGCGGTTACGACGCTCGCCGCGTCCATGATAGGGCGAAATAGGAGAAAAAACCTTTTTACTTAAATAAAAAATAGTATAACTAAACATGTATCCGTCCCTGTAAAATTTTAATAGTAATCGAACTATCCAAATTATTTTTTGATTGAGTCCCTGTAAGTCCTATAAAACTCAAAATGTTTTTAAAATCGAGGTTGTTTCGGATTTTTTTTTATCGAGTAAAATTATCTGTATTGTGTTTCTAACCATAAAAGTCACTAGTTAAAAGATGACATGTATATATTTTTCAGTTTTTTTTTAATGACGCTTTCTTTAAAAATTACTCATTCTAGAAACGTGAATTTGGAATAACCTAGCCTTAATGCATAGGTTATCAATTTTCCTTATCATTTTGCTGCTATAGAGATAAAGATATTAACGCTTAAATGGTCTCTACCCATATACTCTACATTACATCAGCTGCTGTAGCCTATGGCCATTTTTTACGTTGGGAAATGCTTGATGCATTCCCGACGGCCTGGGGGGCCGCCAGGATATGTGGGACTCCTCGGGTGCTGCGGCAAGGAGGAGCACCCTTGGTTACCCACCAAAACCCAACGATGCCTCCTCTCCGCGTGTCGCTGGGCCGCTGAACCCGCCTGAAGCGATAACTGCAGCAGCCCAGACAGTGGCATCTGCTCTGCCAGCAGAACCATCCGCGCGGCTTGGCTTCTGCCGCTTTCTCCGGGAGAGCGGAAAGGATCTACCGGAAGGGCTCGTGGGATAGGCGACGGATTAGCCTATGGCCCTTTTCGCTACAGTCACGCATTGCCATTGCGAATAACAAGCGCGTTGGCTAGGGTAATAGGGTAGGATAGGGAAGAGAAGGGAATAGGGGAGGGAAGGGAAGGGAATAGGGGAGGTTAGGGAAGGGATTAGGGTAGGGGATTGGGCCTCCGGTAAACTCACTCACTCGGCGAAACACAGCGCAAGCGCTGTTTCACGCCGGTTTTCTGTGAGAACGTGGTATTTCTCCGGTCGAGCCGGCCCATTCGTGCCGAAGCATGGCTCTCGCTAACAAAAATAAGTGATAATACTTTAGGGTGTGTACGTGTTCCTTGTAGAGAGTTCACTGTGAAAGTAGCAGCGCTGAAAGACCAAATTTTTTTTCACTTTTGTATGGGGAAACTCGTGACGCTCGGCCTCGGGCCCTTGCCCATACAAAAGTGAAACATTTTTTCGTCTTTCAGCACTGCTACTTTCACAGTGAACTCTCCACAAGGAACATGTAGGCACCCTAAAGTATATTATCACTTATTTTTGTTACACACTGTATAAATAGAACGACAAAATAAAACACATAAGTACAAAAATCTGATCTGAATAACTAATGTCATACTTATGAAATGGGGCTTGATAACAACTTCTTTTAAGTTTAGTAATTTAATTGCAAAGCAAGTGTTTATTGTACGTAATATTTATCAGCTGTGCTACATTCCCAGTCTGTCCAGTGCACTTTGTCCAGGGTTACTGACACTGCAAGTGGGTCACTATAATACGATCAAATAATTTAACATAACTACAATAATCGTTGTCAAAATATTTTGAATTTAAACCACAGATTTAAACGAACATTAATACGCAAGTATTTTGTCGTTTTGGGAAAAGTGTGAAACTTTAAATTATTACCATAAACTATTACAGCGCGATGTGCCATTTTCTGACATGACGGGGTTGACAGTTATAACGTTAGCAAGATAGCGAACTTCAGAAATCAGAGCAATGTCACAAAAACTTTCAAGGGTGCTTTGGCGCGTTGTGTCAATGACGCTGTCATAGGAGGATGCGAAGACGTCATTTAAAATGACGCCTGCATTATTTTCACTCGGCCGTAAAACAAAACAAAATAATAATTTGAGGATTTGACATCACGTCATTCCCAAAACGACAAAATACTTGCGTATTTATGTTCGTTTAAATCTGTGGTTTAAATTCAAAACATTTTGACAACGATTACTGTAGTTATGTTAAATTATTTGATCGTATTATAGTGACCCACTTGCAGTGTCAGTAACCCTGGACAAAGTGCACTGGACCGACTGGGAATGTAGCACAGCTGATAAATATTACGTACAATAAACACTTGTGGATGTGGATTCCCACGACACGACGTCGTATCGTGTTTATGTGTCCCGACTGCTAGGCACACATTTCAATACATTTGCAATATTTAGGTGGCCTTGAGCGGTATCTGACGTTACATGACAGTTCGAAAGGGACCAAATTTAAAACAGTAATAGCACAATAGACATATCATTCTGTCTACTCTGGTAATAGTATGGGAGTTACCAACGTTTACTTAGTTTTTATTATTCAATGCGCTGAAGTGACAGGTTTGGTACCTATTTGTTCGGCTGTGGATATTTTAGTTTTTTGTGATGCATTTTCTTAGCTTAGCTATCTTTTTTCAGCTACCAAAAAGTAAGATTTTGCACCACAGCTACAGTTATAAACTCCGTGGTATACTTCCGAAGGTACAGAACAGAACTTCAGATTCCTTATACATGTTAGAGAGTTTCAGCGTTGTTTAAAGAAGCAAAGATATTGTCTTTAAATGCTACTATGCAGATCACATTTATCAGCATCTTCATCATCACCACCATTAACCCATCCAAGATTCAAGCCCCATACAAGCACCGGTGATCGCGACATCAATAGAATACAATAGCGTTTCCCAGAATCCCCGATCGAAGGATTCAAATAATTATGCATCCTTACAATTATTATGACCTTATTATTTGTACTTTTCATAGTCATTTAGTTCAAATCTGATGTTTTTGATCATTATTCTGTTTGACAAGCGATGTTTGCCGAATAGGCGCCGGCAGCCTATTCGGCAAACATCGCGTGACTTCGGCAAACTTCGGAGTTCGGAAAACGGCGTCGGCAGCCATTTTGGCAACCGGCGCCGGCAGCGGAGGCACTCCCTAATACTTTTTATTACAATCACTTTTAACCGACTTTAAGGAGGAGGTTAAACGTTCGGCTGTGGATATAATATTTTTTATGTATGTTCAACGATTACTCCGCCGTTTGTGAACCGATTTGAAGGTAAAGACAATAGTAATATTATACTTAAATGAACTAAAAAGTATTAAATAATCCTTATTCTGTATTCAGTATTTCTGTTCTCAATCTTCATAATTTTGAAGTCGGTACCAGTCCTATTAAGTATAATAATATTATACTTAATAGGACTGGTACCGACTTATATTATAAGTTGCACTTATACCTATTCTGTCAGATAACTGTCTATTATATTATTGAAAGCTGCATTTAATGAGTATTAGATTCAAGTGACTGATCTGTGAAACCTTGATTTTATACTCGTACTAGGTATGTCAAAAGATAATTATTACTTAAAAATAATCGTTAAAATAAGATAATATATCATTTTTAAGGTGATAAATATAAAGGTAAATGATTTTTATTTTAGTTTTATGTTATTGTAAAATATCGATATGTACTATATGTACTATATAACTAGCGTATATGTAAAAATTTATAATGAAAAATTTTTCTTCAAAATTTGTGTAATATAAGAACAATAGTAACTTTAGTTACGCAAAATATGAAAGTAAAAGGGAGGATTCACAATATTTTATTTGAAATAGTGAGCTAAAGAAAGAATACAGGAAAAATAAACACATCGTAGCAATTAAGACATGAAGATTAATTACGGGTGAAATGTATATTTTTCAGGATTATTCCTATGATTTACACTGCAATCACTCACAGCACAAGTTATTATTGTTATATATAATAGTATTGTTGAAAATAACATACGATTTAAATAATAAATTGCAAATACCGAAAGGGCATAAAAACGATTGACGACTTTTGACGACCTGTCAAATAAAAGTTGTTACAATTTTCATTAGACTGCCTCTCTCTTTTCATCTTGTTATAATTCCATAAAGGATTTTCTTCTCTCTCGCGCTCTTTGTTGGTCTATGCATTATAAGTTTATGCCGAAAACAGTCCGTAATAATTAGTAAACAATGGGCATAATAATAACAGTTTTTTTTAACACTTTCGTCCATCTAATGTTTCTATTCTAATAATTGTTAAGTGTATTTTGCTGTCTCAGTAGTAGTAAGCTGGCTCTGGTGTAAAGGATGATAATGATGTAATGTTGTGCAAACATGGTGACTATTACATCACTCAACAAAAATCATACGCAGTAAGATTTAGCTTCAATCATGGGCGCCGACAGAAATAATTTCCAAGGGGTGCAGAGTTAAGTTTTCTTTCTTTTTACTTTTTACAAACAACAGTGACTGTCTATTCACTTCAACAGAATACATTTAGTGCCGAAACATTACGAACTATCTTTGTACGGCATGGTAATGCGGTTACAGACGGCTTTTTATTTCAATAATTCCTGTTGATCCCGAGATTCCCAAGGGGTGCAAGTGCACCACCTGGCACCCCCTTGCCGGCGCCCATGGCATCAATATATAAATATAGAGATTCTATATTAATATCAGATCTTTTTAAATTTAATTTATCGTAGTTCATATACCTACATCACACTTTGTAATTAATGCATCTTTTTAAATTGTGACATCCAATACTTAATGATTACCTCTTGTTTTCCTTTCAGCATCTTCTGGATTTACCCAATCGGTATAATTGTTGAAAAAAACATTGTAGAATTGGGTCAAACAATGACGTCCGCGCCAAATTAAAGGTCAGGGAGACCATCACAGTGTGTCATAGTCATAAGTCATGTGACGCTTATCGATAAGGTGCGTAAGCTTTATGTCGATATGTCGAGAGTTAGCGCGGCACATCTCTATATAATTAGACAGATAAATAATAAAAATTATGATAAGCGCTACAGGGATGGCGCGGGCGTGACGAGTCGATGACGTTGTCAATTGTCATGGGGGGCGTGAATTGGGGCGTGAATTCGCATCCAGATATCTTTTTTTTATGTAATAAGGGGGCAAACGAGCAAACGGGTCACCTGATGGAAAGCAACTTCCATCGCCCATGGACGCTCGCAGCATCAGAAGAGCTGCAGGTGCGTTGCCGGCCTTTTAAGAGGGAATAGGGTAATAGGAGAGGGTAGGGAAGGGAATAGGGGAGGGTAGGGAAGGAAATAGGGGAGGGAAGGGAAGGCAAAAGGGTACGAGATTGGGCCTTCGGTAAACTCACTCACTCTGCGAAACACAGCGCAAGTGCTGTTTCACGCCGGTTTTCTGTGAGCCCGTGGTATTTCTCCGGTCGAGCCGGCCCATTCGTGCCGAAGCATGGCTCTCCCACGTTATACTAGTAATTACTGGTGTAACTAATTATAATAGGATCTTTTACTGCAATGTTGTCACGCTAGAGGCAACACCAACATAGACAATAAACAAAAAGTTTTGTTCTACGTTTGACAACGTTTCTGTCAATATGACGACCTCTGTGGCTCAATTGGCTGAGTGTGTGGCAGCTCAAGCCGGGGGTCGCGTTTTCGAATCCCGCCAACGGAACAAAAAGTATTCAATGTTCCCGGGTCTTTATGTGTAATATGCATGATATATACAGGGTGTAACAAAAATAAGTGATAATACTTTAGGGTGTGTACGTGTTCCTTGTGGAGAGTTCACTGTGAAAGTAGCAGCGCTGAAAGACCAAAATTTTTTTTCACTTTTGTATGGGGAAACACAAGAACAACAAGCTAACACTACTATGTTGGTTAAATTTGGCCTAAGTTTTGACTTAGGTCAAATTTAACCAATACCACTCTATCAAAATAACCAGTCAGAGAATTTCATAGATATATACCAATTTTGACATTTTCAGAAAAGCAGCGGGTAAATACTTGACTAGCCAAATGAAATCTATATAGTATAATCTATATATAGGCCCTAGATAAAATCTAGGTTCTAGGGTAAATACATAGTGACTCAAATTATAATTTAATGCGTATAACCATTGAGTTTAATGAGGTTAAACCATTGGGTTTAACCTGTAATCTAATTAGACTGATAAGCTAACCTATTGCACAAAGTAGGTATAGTGGATAAGCCCGTTTAGATGAAACAAATTCAAATTCAAATACTTTATTCGCAAACCAAGTATACAATCAATTAAATGATCCAATATCCAAACTACGGAACAAGAAACAAAACTTTATATTGAAACTTTGAAAGCCAGTATGAATGCACTATGCAGTGACTGTTGTCGTTGTTTGAAACGTGACTTCTATCTAACATAATATTATTATCAAAATATGTCTAGCAAATTCGTTTGTTTGTTGCCAAACTCCTCCGAAGCGGCTGCACCGATTTTGGTAAAATGTTGTTTGCTTTCAGGACAAGCCTAATAATCGGCCAACATAATTATATCTTTTTCATAACCAAAACAGCTTATGTGGCAAAACAACATATGCCAGGCCAGCAAATACCTACGACGACCTCTGTGGCTCAGTGGTGAGCGCGTCGGTAGCTCAAGCCGGAGGTCGCGGGTTCGAATCCCGCCTGACTGACGTGGTGTGAAGCGTCCAGAGATATTTAAAAAAAAAGTACAATAGTTGAACATTTTGGAGGCGATCATGATGATTAATTTGACGCACTTATTATTAATAACATAACCCCTGTAAAGAATTATCACTGATAGTGTCAAGAGAATTGTTTCATCATAATATGTATTCACTTTTGATAAATACTTTTTAACATTGATATTAAAACATAAATTATACTTAATATAATTTTAATTTTTGTGATATTAACTTATTAGTTTTATTTGAAAGTATTATTTGTTTAAAAAATAAGAGATCTTTTTTGTTACACATCTATTTTATCATTATCATAAATATCACCATATTCACAAGATCTCATCTCGTCTAATTTTTGTCGCATACGCACGCTGTACTTCACCTGTCATTAGAACTCATTTTATCTGTAAACAAATTTTAAGTACAAACTTAAAATGTCACATAATATGCTGTTCTGTGAGTCTATAAGATATTTATCTTAAATAAATAATTCATAAAATTTACAAATTTATGTTTACAAGTTACTACAATATTGAAATGTAAAATAAAACCTACTACTACTCTTTTTTTTTCTTTTTTTATAAAATAAGGAGGAATAAGGAGGAACTAATAACTAATAAATATGTGTATCATATAATAAAAATCCTAAATATATGTATAGTATAAAAGTATTAAATATAATATTTCCGTTGTCTGGTACCCGTAACGAAATTTTAGGAAAATCGGCTGAGGCAGACTGGTACACTTTCGCATTTATAATATGAAGTAAAAGTGATAATCTTTTTATTTAAGTATAAAAAAAACCTTGTAATTCTTAAAAATTCTAAATTCGTCGAAACTTAAAACAAAAAATATCGTGACAATAGGTAGTAACATTTAGGTAAGTGATAGTGGAGTGTTAATTTATTAACAATTAACTTATGTTAATTGTTAATAAATTAACAATTAACTTATGTGAAAGGTAAGAGAAGCCTAAAGAAAATGAAGCTAGAAATTTGAATAAGGGTGAAGCCAAACGAGCGTAATTTGTGAGTTGTGAGTCGCAGAATTTCGGCTGGCAGAAATTCAGCTGCACTCAGTTTCATACAAAAGACCTTTGATTCACACTAGCGTAATTTTGTGAGTCATGATTTGTATGAAAAGATATTTACGCGGCAGAAATTCTGCGACTCACGAGTCACGACTCACAAAATTACGCTCGTTTGGCTTCACCCTAAAGCTTGGCTCCACCAGGGACCATTCATAAAGTGCGTCACACGATTTTCATATTTTTTTTTAAAGCGTTATTTGAATTTTCTAACCTCACCTAATAATAAACTGTACGTATACAAGGCAAAACATTTTCTTCTGTAAATATTTGCGATATCAATGTCTTCACTGATTGTGTAAATTTGATATAGATTACAGCATGCGTATGATATAATTTTGAGTCAATGATAAACTAAAAATAAATTGCAAGGCAGTACTCGAGCAGCTAGCAACAGGTGCATCATTTTAGCTTTTATATTTAACCAGATTTATATTAAATCAGACTAAATACAATAATATTATGATGGCTTCATAGATAGAAAATTTAACATAATATATTATTATAATATTTTTTACAGAAACATAAAATATAGTTAGGTTGTAAAGTTATTACATTATTTGTATAAAGAGGGTAGGTTCTTAGGAAGGTAGGTCGCCATTTTTTTTTAATTAGATTTTGACAGATGTTTGATCAAGATCGAGGGGATAAAACTAATATAATATAAATTTAAAAGTACGTCTATCTATCTGTTACCTCTATTTCAGTGCACACAAAGATGACGACCTCTGTGGCTCAGTTGGTGGGCTGTTGGTAGCTCAAGCCGGGGGTCGCGGGTTCGAATCCCGCCGACGGAACAAAAAGTTTTCAAAGTTCCTGGGCCATGGATGTGTATTAAATATGTGTTTCATATAATAAAAATCTTAAATATATGTATAACATAAAAGTATTAAATAAATTTCCGTAGTCTGGTACCCGTAACACAAGTCCTTCAGGTACTTACCACGGGGCCAGATTGACGTGGTGTGAAGCGTCCATAGATATTATTATAAAAGAAAGACAGAAAATATTATAAATAGTTTTTTTATACAGACTGGTCATCAAAAATATACTGTAGCCTCATATACTGACGTATAATATCTGCGCCTCATTATAATATTTGGCCACCACGGGACGGGCTACGGCGTAGTAGCTCACGTAGAGGCAGTGAGATAAACTTGGTATTGAAAACGTTTTGTGAGGTTTTACTAATAACATTGTCTATTGTTATTTAACCACAAAATTAGAATGTAACATTTACTAATTGTTATGAAGTGTAGTCGATCAGATCTGTTGCGAAGGTTTCCACGAAATTAAGAATGTGACAAAACCTTGACATGATTGCTTTCCGAGAAACGAAGAAAATATTTTGAAGGTCCAGTAATGGATACTGAGTATTACTATATTGCTAGATATAATATTATCTTATATATAAAATTCTCGTGTCATAATGTTAGGCCGCGTACTCCTCCGAAACGGCTTTACTGATTTTAACCAAATTTTATATGCATATTCAGTGGGTCTGAGAATCGGCTACTGGGTACTTATTATATTGATAAGTGCATTTGTTGAATAAATAATAGTAAATTATTACAACTCGAGACTGACGACGACCATTGTTTGTGCCACGGGATAGCGATGGACGTTGCCATGGTGACATACTTATTTAGTCACTTCAATAAAATAATACGGGCGAAATACTTTATATGGCAAAGAAACGTTCGCGGGGACAGCTAGTTTATTTATAAGAGTCTCCCTACTGTTATTACATATTTCTTAATTTTCCTAATATTAACGCTTTTCTCTATGTGTAATTATTTTACTTGTATGCTAAACTACTGTCTGACCACCTCGCAAGGCTTTCCAAGGCTCTAATTTCTATCTATATTTTATAATTAATTAGTTGATAGGCAGTATAATAATTGTACCGCCAATCTATTAATTAAAATTTTTAACTTGTTTAACTGCGCGGTTAATACGTGTTATTCAAATTCATGGCATTTGCATTATTGTAACCTCCAATACCAAATTTTGTTTTCTTATATTATATTTAAACTGGATGATACCCGCAACTCCGTTGCGCCAAAATTCGTTTATCGCGCGGGAACCGTACACTTTTCCGGGATAAAAAGTATCCGATGTCTTGGGACTCGGATACATACATTGGTATCTCAATACAATTCAGTAAAATCGGTTCAGCGCGGCGGTTTAAGAGTGAATTGTAAACAGACAAACACATCTTCGCATTTATAATATTAGTATATATTGAGTCGAATCAATATTCAAAAACGGAGTACTTATACAATATTATGCTAATAACACCATGTTTTTTTGCTTAGTTGGACGTAATAAACTTTATTAATAACCAGTAATCTTCAATTCTAATACCGCGTCACGTTGTATTGTTATATGTCCGTCACTTCGCGTTACATTGCACGCGATCTCAATAAAAATAACAATAGGTTATCGAGCATATTCGATGCTTCTTCATCATTTAAATCATCATCATCACAAACATCTCCTGCTATCGTTGTCTTCCCTTATTCCTTCCCTTTTCTTCTCACTGCAAGGAGCTAAGGATAGGGAAGATTAGCATAGACTGTCTTTTTTTAAACGTTGCCCACTTGAATATTTTTGGAGCTTCCCGATCAGAAATATTATTGTAGGTTAAACAGGTACATATTATGTGCATTTTTCCAAAATTACTCATACATACAACGATCGAAAAATAACAAGCAATTCTCCGAAGAATTCAGAAACTGTGACACTTCGTAGGGATGTGCCTCTTAAGGTCAAAGAGTTATTGCAAAAGCTTATCAATTTATTTTCTTAATCTTACGCCAAGTTAGCAATTTAATATTCCTTTTTATATACTCAGAATTTATGGCAAATGCACGTTTAATTATACATGTTAGCTTATAAATAGCGAGACAAAGAGTTTGTAACGTCTCCATACAACTACAGAAATGATTATAACAAACTTTATGACGTGTAACTATTCTAACAATTTAATACTAAAAATAAATTTTCCAGGGATTTAGAGCTTATCGGACGTAAACTTATTTTTGTCTTCCTTCATTTAAATTTAAATAATTATTGTAAGTTAATTACATAAATGTAACTGGAATAGTGATAAAATCCAATTGAAGTAATGTAAACGCAAGATAATATGTGGATGAACATTTCAGTTAATGTTTTCCATTATCATACTCTAGTATAAGTTATTGATATTTTATTTCATTCAGATCGTATTCATATTATAACATCCATACTAATATTATAAATGTGAAAGACGTGATTGTCTGTCTTTGTCTTCACGCCGAAACCACTGAACCGATTTTGAAATTCGGCATGGATATAATTTGCGTCCCGGGAAAATGTACGTTTTCTGCGCGATTAAGGAATTAATATTGGAGCTACGGGTGAAATCTATTGATAATTAATATACTAAATTGCACAAACAATCCAAAGATTCTATATCAAACTGCAAAAAACGTGCATCGGAAAACAAACAAGTGTTTATAAATATTTGTTTATCGATAACATTCTTTCCCTCACTATAATTGTGTTCGCGTTTTGCGTACCGATACATTACACGCTAGCTATCAGTTAATAGTTTGTCGCGACTCGCGGTTCATTACTAACGTGTGCCTTGTTAATAGTGCTGTGACGATTTCGATTAATCAACGATAAATTTAACACGGTAATTGTTTGATACCAATATGTTTCTAATTATCATAATTAATTTTCATCAATTAAACGATAATTTTTCCTTATGTGTAAAAGTAGTAATTGACATTGTGGTAATTAATTAACTCTAATTAGTTTTAATATAATGTCTCAATTTATTTATAGTAAAGGTATCTATCCTTGGTGCGAAAAACAATACAAAGATAGCAAAAAAAGGAAATGGGCGCAGAGTCCATAGACGGCCCCAAATTAAATAAATATAAAAAAAATAGAGGTACTTATCTATAAAAAAAACTTAACAATAATAATAATTATTTAATTCACATATTTAAACAGTGTTATGCTGTTGGCTGTAAAAGCTCGAAATTAAAGTAATCAATACACAAAAAAACACTTTTTGCAACTTTTGTAGCGTTTTGTTCGGACTAAATTCCAAAATAAGTGCGTCGTTTTTGGTAACAAGTTTTTTTTTTTGCGCCAGCGCCCTATATGCAAAAGTTGTAAGTAATGACAATCAAAATTGTTTTTTTACAAAATATAATATTTTATTGCTGCCTCATCTTATTGTTAAATATTTAAAAATAGAACCAACAATAGTTAATTAATTTAATGACAAAAATACAATTCCATATTATAGACTTACAGTTAAGGAAGCCGGCTTTTTAGGAATGCCAAATGCCACACAGTTACCTACACAAAACAAATGAAATGGAACTGTTAATAATAGTATCTTATACAGTTAATTAATCTAATATATAAAAATAAGTCGGGTTTTCCTTCCTGACGCTATAACTCCAGAACGCACGAACCGATTTCCACGGTTTTGCATTCGGAAAGGCCTCGGGCTCCGTGAGGTCTATGGAAAAAAAATTTAGAAAAACCTTTTAAGAGAAAAGCAGGAAAACAGGGAAATTCATTTTATGGCAAAACCGTTGTTTTGCCGGGACAGCTAGTAATTATTAATTTTAGATGCGACAAATCTATGTTAGATCAACTAGTGCAGCGGTTCTCAAAATCTTTTGGTGGTGGAACTCCTTTAAGAATTTTGGCATCCAGCAAAGACATTTTTGACGGATACCAAAAAAAATTGTAATGAATTATCCCTGAATTGTTCCCATGCTAGTCTGATGACATGTCAAAAAACAATTTATGCGGGGAGTACATTTTGAGAATAACTGAACTAGTGTATAAGCTTAATTTACTGTTACCTTCAAACTTTTAAGTATTAAACGGAAAGTAAAGGTGCAAAACTGCATTGTTTAAAAATAACCTATATTCCTAAACACATCTGTCTATCTATAAATAAATGCGTTCTATAGGCAGACTGTATTCTTCACCTGTATTTGTCTTCTTAGAAAATTTATGTGCCTATTAAACCTCTATTAAACCTTTATTAAAATATCCCACTATTCAAGAACTGGCCGGGTGATGGAAGCAAGATTTTAGAAAATTTTCAAATTTTGACTTGCATTACAGTTTTTATCTCTTTTTTTATGATATAAGGGGGCAAACGAGCAAATGGGTCACCTGATGAAAAGCAACTTCCGTCTCCCATGGACACTCGCAGCATCAGAAGAGCTGCAGGTGCGTTGCCGGCCTTTTAAGAGGGAGTAGGGTAATAGGGCAGGGTAGGGATATGGAAAGGGAAGGGAATAGGGGAGGGTAGGGGAGGGAATAGGGTAGGGGATTGGGCCTCCGGTAAACTCACTCACTCGGCGAAACACAGCGTAAGCGCTGTTCCACGCCGGTTTTCTGTGAGAGTGTGGTATTTCTCCAGTCGAGCCGGCCCATTCGTGCCGAAGCATGGCTCTCCCACGTATATCTGATCGGAGATTGAGAGAATTAACTTAATTCTAAATAATATGAGAACAGCTGGTTCATTTTTTGGGTTCCGTACCCAAAAGATAAAAACGGGACCCTATTACTAAGACTTCGATGTCTGAATTTCCGGCTCCAGGCTGTATCTCAAGAACGGCTATAGCTAGACTTCTGAAATTTTCACAGAATGTGTATATCTGTTGCCGCTGTAACAACAAATACTAAAAACAATATAAAATTAATATTTAAGGGGGGCTCCCATACAACTAACGTGATTTTTTTTGCTATTTTTTGCTCGATATCAATGATGGCAATAGCTAGAGGCACTTGAATTTTTACAAAATCCTTAATTATAAGTATATTTTGTACTTTAATAATTGATTATAAAATTAAAATAAATTAAATATTTAAGGGGGGCTCCCATACAAAATCCCATTTTCTGGGCTATTTTTGCTCTATAACGGTACGGAACCCTTTGTGCGCGAGTCCAACTCGCACTTGGCCGATTATTCTATAACTCCATACAGTCGTATAAGCATGAAGTCTGAAGATCTTCTCATGCTGAAATGTCTGTCTATTAGGTTCAAAAATGTCTATCTGTCTGATAAAAGACAGACAGATATAAATATTAGTATGGATTTGCACCTATCTATCCTTAGGTTGACCTCAGTATGAGGTGTACCTTAAGCAATGCTGGCGACCTTACCGTTGCATAAGTGAGGCACTGTGCCATACCTCCTCGCCCCTCGCCTGTTTCCAGATTGTTCTATCCATACTCATAAATTATGCGAATGATTATCTGTCTGTATGTCAGTTTTATTAATGTCAGTTATTAATGCTTCAATCACTGAACCGATCTTGATGAAATTTGATGTCAGCATAATAATATGTACTCAATAATAATCAATATTAAGTACTTCAGTTTCTACGCCGTACCGGCGGTCTTCTTTCCCTCCGTCTTACGAGTTTTAGATCAGGTCACCTGTCACAAACGCGAGTTTAACATTTTTTACCATTTCCAAAAAATGCACAACTCTCTGAAGAATGTTTTGCTTCTAAAATACGCTGAGAAGTTAAATAATCAGAGATAATTAAAGAAGAAGGGGCATTTTTATATGGGACCCGTACCCAAGCTGTAGCACGTTGAAACATATATCAAAGGAAAGGGCTTGAAAAGTAGAAAAGAAAAAAATCTCTAAACCATGGGAGAAAAAAGCTAATGAGGGTAGAAGGTAAGAAAAAATCACAAAAAAACACCCTGTATTATTGCATCAATTTATATAGTGTTGCTGGTAAGGAATCATTTCTAGAAAGTAATCGTATATGACAAACTTATGGCTCATTTTCATTGGTCGTTAACTCGTTCGTTATACAGCATGCGGGCAGTCCCCGCATCCGAGGTAACGACCAATGAAAGTTACAAGTCGATACGTGTTCGTTACACCGCCTGCGGGGATTGCCCGCATGCTTTATACCGACCGTGATATAGACCAATGAAATTCATCGGTCGATATACAGCTTGCGGGACGCGAGTTGCCACGTTTCCGACGTGTCGCCTATCTAAGTGTGTTAGTTAGTGTTAGTGCGTTAATACAAAACATTCCGCCGAATCGCTGCCGAACTTTACGCTCGACTCGGCTCGACGGAAATTCGGCTGGCGACGGAATTTCGGCATAGTGTGTCGTCTGTAGCGTTACGTCCGTATTTTGTATGGGTTTGATACGCGGCGTAAACGCGGCGGAATTTACGTCGGCGTAATTCAGCCTAGTGTGCTTAGACACATACTGTAACAGCTGTAGGAATAGCTCACACTTGACATAAAATATATGTTTCTAAAGTCTAATTTGAGCTATTCCTATCTCTAGTAGGGCAAAACCAGAAATAGATCAAATATTGGGAACGGCCGTTAAAGTCGCAATAAAATGACGATTTACCTAAGTCAAAAAAATACACACAAGTTTTACAAAGCGCCTTGGCAGAAATTTTGGAATAAAAAATTATCACATTAAAACAATAACGTAACGGTAATACAAAAAGTTGTTTTTCATGGAAACTTTATAATGAAGCGACTCTTATAACTTATAAGTTATAACATAACTAGCTGTTCCGGCAAACGTTGCCATATATAAAGTATTTCGCCCATATTATTTTATTGAAGTGACAAAATAAGTTATAAGTATCATGTCACCATTGGCAACGTCCATCGCTATCCCGTCGCACAAACAATGGTCGTCGTCAGTCTCGAGTTGTAATAATTTACTATCATTTATTCAACAAATTCACTTATCAATATAAAAAGTAGATGTTGTCCGATTCTCAACCCTAGCCGATACGCTCGCTAAGATTCACGAAAATCGGTTGAGCCGTTTCAGAGGAGTTCAATTACGCATTAGGTACATGAGAATTTTATATATTAGATTGGAGTCTTTATAATAGGAGCAGATCTATAAGGATCCTGGGCGCCTAAAATATTGAAGATTATTAGGGATTAGAGGGTGCGAAGGATGATCTAATGCAAAATACAATCTAGCTAATTATAAGTAAGTACTACTCTAATATAGCAAATATCCGTTGACCGTTCGTGGTCTAAATACTGGGTGCTTAGTCGAATTGCACTCGATAATTTTGATAACGAAATTAGTTGTTAAAATTCAAATGTATGAGATTTGCATAAACTTAATATACCTACCTACCTAGCCTAGGTATATTAACTTTATGGAGATTTGGAGAAATAATAATCGCAGCGCATTCGCCATGTTCTATCATTTATCAGAGAAGTTGATTCCTGGGCAGATGGCGGACCTAAGTAATTTGGTCGCATTACGTCAAACCCATCTAACCGATCATAGCTAACATTGAATTGACACACGGATTGATTCAGACCGCAACGTGACGCGTAGATGCATTTCTAAATTAATATGGATTTGACAGATTCGCAAGACGTCTCACGCAATTGAAATCTGTCAAATCCATAAATATGAATTATGCCGCACCGCGCCTCGCCTCGCGGCCAAATGTGGTCCGTCAACTGCCTTTTTTTTACATGGGGAAATGCGTTACGCATCCCCGGAGAATTGTGGACATCGGCCGGGGTATGTGGGACTCTCCGAGGAACTACCCACTAAAACCCCATGGTGCTCCACTCACCGCTTAGGCAAAGTTACGGGCACGATCAACCCACCGCAACTTTACCAACGGTTGTCTGTGCCAGACCCATCAAAACATGCAGGCTTTTCTAGGTCGCCTCGCGAGGTGGCCTAGAAAAGCCCACACCGTGGCCGCGATGTGCAGGAGCACCATGCGCATCACGTCTCTCTCTGGAACTCGGTGTAATGGGCGGCGGTGTCCCCACACTACCACCCCGAGTATCTTAGCTAAGGCAAGGCGCTGCGTCCACTCCGTGGTGCGCGTCCTCTCCTCGGCCGTCTCAAGGGGTCGAACGCCTCCCGTTCTCTCCTGCGCTCGGCCTCCTCCTTTGCAGTGATGACATCCTGGGCAAAGTCATTCACCGCCTGCCACGCAATCTCGCTGCTCAACATTGCCCGGATTATTGATGGCAGGGAGAGGTCCACTCCAATGGCAGCCGTAAGGGCCGCGCGTTGTTCCGTCCAAGATGGACAGGTCGACAATGTGTGTTCGGCCGTGTCCATTTCGTTAAAACAGTAGTGACACCTTGTGTCACTCTCTCTCCTCGCGATCTGGCACAGGTACTGACCAAAGCAGCCGTGCCCGGTCAGCATCTGTGTCAGATGGAAGGAGAGTGCTCCGTGTTTCCGTTTTACCCACTCTTTAAATAGTGGGCGGATTGCTTACCAGCGGTTCCTACAAACGCTCCGCCCAAAGGTCTAACGACCTCTCTCTCGCCTCAGCCCTCCACCGACGCATGACGTCCGGGAAGGGGTTGCTGCAGCGGTTCGCGCGGGGGCGCGAACCGCTGCGCAACGCCAATAAACGTCGGCAAGAGCTTCTGCGTCGATGTCCGTCAACTGCCTAGGAATCAATTTCCTCGATGGTACTAACCCGTGTCGATACCCGTCAAAAACCACAAACTTAACTACGGCCGGTTTAACTATAAAATAGAATGATTAAACTATTCACCATCCATTTAAAAAAAAAAAGCTCAAAGATTGCAAATGCACCTCTAATCCAGTTATCCAGTCGAGTGTTGTAAACGGACACTGGAATTAATGTATCGTATTCCAGTGCCGATACCATTATTCCAGTAGCAATCCAGCTCTGGATTGGATAAATAGATTGAAATAATTCATTTAAGAAGAATGTCAAGTTAGCCACGTTTGAACTTCCACCTCTGTGAACAAGTCATCCATATAAAAACAATCACAATAGCTGATCTTAGCTACATCGTATACAAATGCTCGCGTGTTCCACTTACGTCAAGGATATCTCGGTACTCTATAATATTATACTTGTTACTAAATGCATTGATAACCGATGGAACTAATTTATTGCAATATAAAGTATGAGTAATAAAACTAAATGAGCAAGACAGAAACAGGGCACAAGATGATGACTGAAAAGTTTTTAAAATGTAATTTTATGACAACTTGACTGTTTTACAGATTTTTTTAAATTTCGTAATAGGCAATTTCAATTGTTTTTTTGTTCGAAATTAGAAGCAGTTTATTCCGTTATAACGCTCTCAGAGAGGTCCGGTAGAATATAATAAAATAATAATATATTCTGTCCCCCTGTAAAAAGATCATAGACACTATCGATCTTACCACAAAAGATTAAACGTCTGTTGAACAGTTGTTTTGAGACCATTTTGTACTGAATTTTTCTCTAATCAACTGTTCAACGGGTGTTTAAGTATTTTGTAGTAAGACGGTATGTCTCTCAAGCTACTTTCCTTTTTTTTTAAATATTGTAACTACGACACAGTATGATTTTAATTTATTTTTAATATTAGCAAAGGGACTACAGTTTCATTAAAATTCTAGGCGCCATCAGTTCTGATTGACCTTAATTGCATAATCTGATTTCGCAGTCGTCAGGACACTTTAACAGTGACACTGAAGTCGCCAATGCGAAACGCAAGGATAATATGACAGTAACGATCGAGTACACATTATTATATCTTTAATTAATATGTAGATTGTAGGGTCATATCTAATCTTATGTCTTGAATGTTGTATTGATATAAGGTCACTTGGCAACTGCTGTTAGTCTACGTAAAATTACATATAATATAATTATGTAAGGAAGGAAAATATCGACTTGTGTAAAAGTCTTCATTAAATTAAGATTTAAATAATTACTGAATATTTTTAATAAAGACATTTTTCTCTTATATAGATCTCAATTTAACGCATGAATCATTTTTGCTTTAAATTTATAGTACCCATCATGAGAACCGTATATTATTAGGTATACGCCCGCAACTGCGTTGCTCCAAAATTCTTTCACATTTTTTCCGGCATAAAAAGTATCATAATCCTTTCCCGGGACGCAAAGTACCTCTATACCACAGCAAAATAGGTTCAGCGGTTGTATCTGACAGACACACTTTCACATTTATAATATTAGTATGGATATTACATTTAATTCAAGGCACGTACTTATGAGAATCTCATATCCCTTTTGCTGGCAAGGAGTCACGAGAAACCTCCAGTAATATGACAAAGTCGCACTCTCCAGTGTTATGATTAAATGTCACGGACTTAACAATTAAGTCAATACCAACTGGAGGCACGGTCCTGGCCTCCAATACTGATATTGTCACGTTATTTGCAAAACTCCTAGCATAAACTAATAATATTAATAGCAAACAACCATTAAGGCGGCCACAACACAGTAAAATACAATTTCCTTATGAACTTCCTATAAAATAAAATGGACGAGTAATCGTAGCTATCTAATGTTTTACGATTGCCACTGTTTACGAGTAAAGTTAATAGAATAATCAATGTATATCATCATCATATTATTAATACGCGAACGAAAAACTTTGTAACCCTTTTTACGAAAAATGGGGAAACGTAGGTGCATGAAATTTCGCACAGTTATAGTTTATATGGTGAAGGAGTGCATCGAGCTATTATTATTTTGAAATTATGCTTTTATCATACATTTTTTTAACAAATAAAACATTACATACACTACAACACACACACATAGGAAATTACAGATTTTTGAGTGACAAGCCTATACATACGAACTTTTATTTATGGTTGAAGTCTGTTGACAACAAGTTGACAAATTGAAAATGGATTATAAAAAATATTGAATCTATGATACTATTAGACAATGCTTACACAGCCAGTCTGAGAGCAGCTGAAAAAAAAATTGACTTTATCATATTTTTTCAACTCTTGTCTCTGGACAAGAGTTGAAAAAATATGATAAAGTCAATTTTTTTTACAAAATATAGTAGTCCTAATGTCGTTGAAACTAAGGTCGAATTTCGACCATTGGGCGATCTCTAGTATTAAGAAATTAATAATATTTTCATTTTACTAGGTCATACAGATAAGAAGACAAATCCTAATTGATGACCTATCGCTATGACGCATCTAATCATTATATTTTAAGATCTAAAAATAAATATTTTACCTTTAACCTGTTAATTTATTTTACAGACAAGAATGGGGGACGACAAGAATGAAGACAGCGTCCAAGATGAAAAAACCTTGAACGAAGACGTGGCTAAGACAACAGCATCTGAAGAAAACAAAGAAGAGGAAGAAAAAGAAATGGACACAGATAAACACAAAGAAATGAAGTTCCAATATGCAGAAAACGATATCAGACAACGCGACAATGAAAAATCTTTTTATATCCAAAATATTACGAACTCCTCGAGCAAGATGAACGATCACAAAGACTCAAAAGACGAAGTGCTTTTAGTGGATTCGAAGACTATAGTGCGATTTTCTCCGCTATGGAAACAGGTACGAATGTCATTTTTTGCTTTGTGAAAGACAATGTCGCAAATTCACAATGTCAAAGTTCAAAAGCCTTAATTTTTTTCTACACCTTCATAGTAGGCTCGTGCGCAGTATCTAGTTTACGGTGCAATATTACCATTGTCTT
This sequence comes from Aricia agestis, assembly GCF_905147365.1. Lineage (NCBI taxonomy): Eukaryota > Metazoa > Arthropoda > Insecta > Lepidoptera > Lycaenidae > Aricia > Aricia agestis. The sequence continues at coordinate 5,745,196 of NC_056424.1, read as the reverse complement.
AAGAGGGCGACTAACCCCAAAAATCAAACATCGTCCTTCTCTCTTCACACTCACGGCCCGTCTTTCATATGCTAGGTGAAAAAGAACGACGCGGATTAATCGCAAAATTAGTTTTTAGTCAATAACTCGATATATATGTTACCAACGATATCAAAATACTTAGATACGACGTATGCCGTCAAAACTGTAGCAATGTTTTTGCATGCAAAATGAGTATCGAGAAAATATTGTCGTCCTTTTTTGTCTTACAGTAATAGCATATACTACTTTCTCTTTCGCTCATTTTACGCTTTAATCGAATCGAGAAAATATTGTCGTCCTTTTTTGTCTTATAGTAATATCATATACTACTTTCTCTTTCGCTCATTTTACGCTTCGCTATGATTTTTCTCTTAAAATGGAAGACAATAATTTAAATATTAATAAAATCTTAGTAATTACGTGTGAAATATTACACCTTTGGCTTTATTTGTATTCCTCGTTTTGTTACTGCATTGTCGGAAGGCACGTGACGGCATTCTGGAGCGAAATGTAGCGAAAAACAACGCGGTAACTAATGAATGAAACACGTCCGGCTATTACCGCGTCCTAATGCGCACTGGTCACAGATGAGTGAGCTCACTCATTTCGAGGGTGACACATTTTAGCGCTGACGATTGTATGGAATGCCTTTTCTAATGTTCTAATTCTATGTATGTTGCGCTCAAAGACCGAAAACGCTCAGTGAGCGAAAAAATGGCTCACAACGCGTTGTGGTAATAGTGAAACGGCTGGCTCGTGGCTGTTTTTAAATGCTCAGAACGCGTCATGGTTTTACTCGATTACCACAACGCGTTGTGGTCGAATAGCAAGTCAGCCACGACACGAATTTCGCTATGTGGTATTTCTGTGATTACCAGAACGCGTCGTGGCCGTTTTCACTAAGGCCACGACGCGAATTTCGCGTCGTGGCCGCTTCACTATGACCACAACGCGTTGTGAGCCATTTTTTCGCTCACTGAGCGTTTTCGGTCTTTGAGCGTAACATATATACAACATTTTAAAAATCCGCTAGGTCGATCTCTCAATGATAGAATTTTATACGATGTGTTAAAATATTAACTTAGTTCAACGCACGGTTATGGCAATAAATGAAAAAATCGTGAAAAATAGATGCATTTTTGTGATTTTTTTCTATCTAGAAAATTTTAAGATATCGTGTTTTTGCTCAGATCGAATTCTTGGAAATATAATGTAGTATCTAATTTTAGAAAATGAAACAATTCGGGGCTTATTTTAAAGTATAAAAATGAATTATAAAATCGACATTTTAGGGTTAGTCGCCCCCTTAAGGAATAACAAAAACAAAGGCTAAGCGAAATGACAAACTTTAAAAAAAAACTAAAAACGAAGTTGTGTCTAAACACACTATGCCGAATTTCCGCGGCGGAAGTTCGGCTTGATTCCGCCTGCAATGTATTTTAAATTACCGATGACACACCATGCCGAAATTCCGTCGCGTTATATTGTATGCGTTTGACATTGCTGACGTAATCATGCGGAATTTCCGCCGTGGAAATTCGGCATAGTGTGTAGCCACTTAAAGGCCATTTTGTGTAAAAGAGGGTTAAATATTAAAATCAGATCACTTTCAGCTTATTTATAATATTTAAATGTGAATTTCAGACCATGGCTGCTATGGGATCTATTCTTCTCACATTTACTGCTGGCCTCACGTCTGGATACTCCGCGATTCTGCTGCCTCAGCTCAAAGAAACCAGCTCTATTCCCTCTGATGAAAGCACGGCTTCTTGGATAGGTGAGGCATCAAACTTTTTTTAAAACATTTTTGTCGTAATTCAAATACAATATTCAACTTACATCCTAATCATGTAATTTTCTCTTTTCAGCGGCTATGGCAGCTCTTCCGATGGCTCCCGGGTGTCTCATATCTGGATGGCTGATGGAAAAATTCGGTAGAAGAAACGCTCATTATATCGTGTGCGCGCCATTTCTTCTTGGATGGATCCTCATCGCCTGTGCCGACAATCTAGCATTACTACTCTTGGGTAGATTTTTCACTGGACTCTGTGTGGGTTTGCTGGGACCACTCGGCCCAGTGTTCATTGGAGAAACGACCAGTCCACAATACAGGGGTATTTTCCTTGCCGGAATATCATTAGCTATCGCTGTAGGCATTTTTGTTGCCCATATCATTGGCACGTGGGTTCATTGGCAGTGGACTGCAGTTATTTGTTGCTCGTTCCCCATTATTTCGGTGTTACTTTTGAGCATAGTACCTGAGAGTCCAGTGTGGCTAATATCTAAAGGTGAAGTCGACGATGGCATCAAAGCCTTCGGATGGTTGAAGGGACACAGTGATGAAGCAAAGGCCGAACTAAAAGGGATAATTGATAAACGCAAAGCCGCGGATTTAGAACCAGAACCGACAGTAAAGGATAGACTAAGGACTTTGAGGTCACCCGAGCTGTTAAAACCCTTATTTATAATGATAATATTCTTCATAACTTGCCAATTTTCTGGAGTAAATGCCGTTGCCTTCTACTCAATTGAAATTATAGAGAAAGCGGTCGGAAAAGGACTCAACCATTACGCTGCTATGATACTCATAGATTCTGTAAGGCTTGTAATGTCAGTAGTCGCTTGTATCGTTTGCAAGAGATTCGGTAGGAGACCTCTATGTATAATCAGTGGTATTTTCACTGCATTATCTATGATGGGTCTATCGATATTTTTGTACTTAACGGACAGCAAGCCAACAAACATGACTTGGATTCCGTTGACGTGTTTGATGGTTTATATATGCGCTATATCTATAGGATTGGTGCCCTTACCTTGGATGATGTGCGGAGAGCTGTTCCCGACACACGTCAAAGGTTTTGGCTCCGGCATCAGCTCGGCGACGACTTTTGTCAGCTTCTTTATTGTGGTTAAGACTGCACCGGGTATGATGATGAACTTAGGTGAAGTTTTCACATTCCTGATTTATGGTATTATTGCATTGGTTGGTACAATCATTTTATACTTTATATTACCAGAAACTAAGGGTAAGAGCTTACAGGAAATCGAGGAAAAGTTTAAAAGTGGTAAAATTAGTATAGCATAGAATGAAATTATTAAAATACCGTACTGTATTAAGCTATAAGTTTAAATGTATCTGTGATATTAAGTACATTACATAATGAATATTATATTTTTAGGAATAAATTTATTTTTACTCGACTGATGTTTTATTTTATATTTATTATAAGTTTTTTACGTATTTTACGTTTGTAAATGGCAATAACGTGAAATTAAATTGGAACGCTTATTAATTTTATCAGCTACCTTGATGCTGATAAAATTAATATAATTACTGTATAACTTGTTATAATTGACCCCCATGGGCTCTAACGGTACAAATTTCATATTTTCTCGGTGCTGACGCACTTTCTCGGTGCAAACACATTCACATTCGACAAGCCAAGCAGATGCCTGCGTAAGCCCTGCTCCGCCAACACTCCGCACCAAGCAGTACCAAGTTTCCTCCTGTGTTTCCTTCTCGTCTCCTCCACCTCCTTCTCCAGGAAGAACCCATCCGGCATCCTTCACCCTCAAGATACAGTCCACTGCTCTGCCACCTGGCGACCACGGCCCCGCCGAGTTTGTCGTGTCGCCAACAAAAGTAGTAGAAATAAAATAATTGGCCAAGTTATTTTGCGAAAGTTTGCAAAAATTGTGGTGTTAAATATTTATTTTATTTTGTTTTTCGTATATTTTGTAGTTATAGCGGCACCAGAAAATTACAGAAGTCTAGCTATAACGGTTTTTAAGTTACAGCCTGGAGACAGACGGACAGACATCGAAGTCTCAGTAATAGGGTCCGGTTTTTACCCGGTACGGAACCCTAATAACATAATATCAAACATTTTATTTCTTAATCATATTCATAACAATCATAACTGATAGCATGAGCCATTTATAATCTTATAAAAGGTAACATTTGTTAGATTACGAGGACATTAACGTATCGTAACAAAATAATAATAAAATCATTCTGCAATTAATTAAAAGATGCTATTGGTTATGCCTAATGTCAACTTAAACGTATGTACAGTATTATAGGTCTACCAGGATCTGATGCCAAATTTTGATAGCAGATTTTCAAAAAATCTCCTTGATCATTGGATACATTTTTATATTTGCATGTTTCACACACATAATAAGCCGGTATAAGAAAAAAAGAATCAAAATGTTTTATTCCAATTACCCCGGTATTGCTAAGTTAATTTATTTTCTCACTTTTTGCCATCAGATTCTAGTAGACCTATACCTACCAGACAACGCAATTTTGTTAAAGTCGTGTCTCACGTTTTTTTTTAATTGTTGGGCAGTGCCACTGGTAATAATTAAATGGTATTTAAAAATATTTCGACTATTTCATAACCGCAGTATCGTTTGTTTTAAGGACTATTCGATTTCTTCTGAATCCCGTCTTCTATTTCTTGCAGAGTTCTCCTATTTGTCTCCGGCAGTATAAAGTACAAGATTCCAGTGCCGATCAAACATAGGACGCCGTATATAAAGAACGATATAATATTGCCAAAGCTGGAGAACATAGCCGGAGCTATCTTCACAACTACGAAGGAAGCCGCGAAACCTATGGCTGCACTCACTCCTGAGCCCTGGCCACGGTATTTGGTAGGAAATATTTCCGCACACATGATCCACGGCAAAGGTATCAGGCCGATCGATAAGCTGCAGATGTATAGCAGTAAGCAGCTTAAAGGTATCAAGGCCATTTCAGATCTGTCGCTGGCGAAATTCAAGAACAGCGACAGCAGAAGCATCGCGACTCCTGTGAACAATCCGCTCACCATGCAAAGCAATCTTCGGTTGTATCTCTTGCACACATAGCACGCTATAGTCGACATGATCAGCCTGATAGTGTCAATGACGATCATCGCCAGATAGTTGTCCACTCCCTTCCCGACGGCTTTTTCGATTATTTCCACCGAGTAAAACGCGAAAACGTTGGTCCCAGCGAAATTCACCGTACCAAAGAAAACGAACATAATGAAGAGCGGTTTCAAGAATTCTACAGACTTCCACATCTCAATGTAAGTCGGCGGTTGCTCGATCGATTGACTCTTATACTTTTCAATAATACTGCTCAACTCCAGTTTTGCTTCCTCGTCGTATCCTCTATACCAGTGGAACGATTTCACACCTTCCTCCACCTTTTGTTTCGATATAAGCCATACCGGGCTCTCGGGGACGAACGCCAGGAGCAGTGCCGACAAAATGGGGACGAGGCCGCAAATCATGGCCGCCCACTGCCAGTGCACCCAGGTCCCGATGCAGTGCGTGAAGAATATTCCTATTGCAATTGCTAAGGAAATAACTGATAGGAACAAGCCTCTATACACCGGGCTCGTAGTTTCGCTTATGAATACTGATCCCAGAGGTCCGGTGAATCCAGCACAACCGCCAGTCAGGAACCTTCCGAGAAGTACGAGAGGGAGGTTGTCAGCCAGAGCGATGATCATCCAGGCCAGGAAAAACGGCACGGATATTATGAAATGAGTATTTCTTCTCCCGAATTTTTCAATGATCGACCCACCGACGACGCACGTTGGAACCATCGACAAGGCCGCAATAGACGCTGTAAAAAATAAATAGCATATTAAGCACTTAACATATTGAACGAACAAACAACACTTAGATTTCCGGTAAATGATTGAATTGATTTTTTGTAAGAATTTCCAAATCGCTTACTACAATAAATAAGAAACTAATTTGATTAAATTTACAGTTTTTAATAGAATATAGCAAAACTACATATAATTTATGTACAGTGCTCCCGAATAGATAATGCGCATTGAAATTTTCGTAATTTTTCGACAACGGTCGTATTTTCTTGGTATTTCCCGATCGTCGGAAGACGTCGCTGCAAGCTCTGTTTTAAACATAACTTTAAGAAGAACAGCGCTTTGCAGCGACGTAGAGGCGTCTGACGTTGCTTGGACGTTACCATGGTAACGCCGCGATGGCTTTCCGGATATTTACTTCTATTTCCTTTGAACAAGGTGCAAAATGCAAGTGCGTTGTTTGGGGCTCTTACATTTCATAGATTCGGGTGTTTTCGTGTTTACCACAATTAGCGAAGATTTCCATGCGCATTATTAATTTGGGAGTACTGTATGTACCTATCCAGGATCCTGCTTCCTGACTGGTCAGTATGTTATTATGCGTCTCCTTCAGTTGTGGTAGTAGTGTTGCTGAGAATCCTATAGTAAGTCCAGAAGCTATTGTCATCGTTATAGCTCCAAGGGACGAAAGAGTCTGAAATGAAACCAAAAGGAAGTGAGCGTTTTTAAATCACATTTTGTTCCTACTTGTAGAGTTTTGTAAAGCTGATTTTTAGCTATTTCTCATATTAAAGTTTATTAATTTAACTTTCTTAACGTTAAATTTAAATTGTAATTTATTATTATTATATTTTGTATATTATAAACTTCATATTATGTGCTATTATCAAATATGTAAAATTTTTTTACTAACTTACCTGTCGACATAGTGGTGAAAATTTAGCTACAGTGTGAGAATCAGGATTTAGTTTTTCATTAGTTTTGTCGTCACTTATTTTCGTTATACTGTCTCTTTCGTTTTTAACCTCCTTGACTTCATTACATTCATTTTTGACAACGCTCTTTAAAACTACGATATCCTTTTCATTTTTGTCTGATTTGGTCATGTTGGAATTAATTTTTATAGTGCCATTTTCTGAAATTCATAAAATAGTTGTATTAATAACACAATTTTTATCTAACTATTTATGGTAAGTTTGTATTACGACGTGTAAGTTTGTATGACGACCTCTGTGGCTCAGTGGTGAGCGCGTCGGTAGCTCAAGCCGGAGGTCGCGGGTTCGAATCCCGCCGACGGAACAAAGAGTTTTCAAAGTTCCCGGGTCTGGATGTGTATTAAATATGTGTATGATATAATAAAAATCTTAAATATATGTATAGTATAAAAGTATTAAATATATTTCCGTTGTCTGGTACCTGCTAAGTACCTAAAGGACTTGTGTTACACAAGTCCTTTAGGTACTTAGCACAGGGCCAGACTGACGTGGTGTGAAGCGTCCATAGATATTATTATTATTATTATTATTATTATTATTATTATTACGTTTACTTACCTATAATATTACTTATATAATTGGAAATTATTCTACTGTACTGTACGGTCATAATTACTATTGAAAATAGTATTTGATGTGAACTAACGAATAAATTTGATATTAAAGTAATATCTACTTACATTATTATATTTTTAATTGCTTTCCTTTGAACGACTACACGCTATCACTGCAAAATGCAAACAGAACAAAGATATCAAGTAAATTACAAACAAAATCTAGGTAATTTCGATTTTATCTTAAACAAGTTGCACTAAGATTAAAACAAGTCCTATTAGGCCTGGCCCTTTACTAGCATAATTTTAATATTTTATTATGCCAGAATATTATAATTATACTAGACGCACGCAACTCAAAAATTCCTTTACTGTAGATTTTACCGGGACAAAAACTATTTTATGTCCTTCCCCGAGACAAATTTTAGTAATCGGTTCAAGGGTTTAGGCGTGAAAAAGTTAAGAGACAGACAGACACACTTTCGCAGTTATAATATTTGTAAGAACGGATTTAATTTTTATAATAGGTATAATATATTTTTTTTTATATAATATCTATAGACGCTTCACACCACGTCAGTCTGTCCTCGTGGTAAGTACCTGAAGGACTTGTGTTACGGGTACCAGACAACGGAAATATATTTAATACTTTATATACTATACATATATTCAAGATTTTTATTATATGATACACATATTTAATGCACATCCATGACCCAGGAACTTTGAAAAATTTTTTTGTTCCGTCGGCGGGATTCGAACCCGCGACCCCCGGCTTGGGCTACCAATAGCCCACCAACTGAGCCACAGAGGTCGTCGTAATATGAAACTAGGAATAATTTTTTCGCAAGAGAAGATAATTTGTATGTTTTCTGCGTCGCGTAATAAATAGAGCTTTTGAAATTAACTGTTTCCAATCGCGTTTAAAATCATATATGTACATAAGTATTAAAACTAATTAAAATTGCGTTAATACTTATTACCTACGACTAATAAAAACTATCATTATTCGTAGCTTATTACTATGTAATTTTAATAACACCTTTCTTTACACCACTTCCTGATAAGTGACGAATAGGCTTTCCACCAATTAACTTGACAGATCAAGTATGGAGAATCTGTCAAAAAAGTTTTGAGTAGCCTATTCGGCACTTTAATAGGAAGTGGTGCAACAGGCCCTAAGGGTTCCGTACTCAAGAATAAGAAGCTTGTCTGTCCATCCCGTTCTTTCCTCTGTCTCTACCAGACCATGATATAGCTACTTATATATCAACTGTTAGCTTAACAGTTTCAATTTTCACATTTGGTGTAAGGTACTTTTGTTGTTGTCTGCAGATAATATTTAAATTAAAAGCAGAATAAAATAAATAAGGGGACTTGATTTTTTTATTAAAATAGGGAGCAAACCAACAGACGAGTCACCTGATGAAATTACCGTCGTCGCCCATCAGAAGAGAGGCTCTACAGATGCACTGCCGGGATTTCATTTATAATATAAATTTTAGCATGTATGATTTGCACTTGACCGGTTTTTACTATTAGCTTATTAGAAACACAAACGCAGTAAAGTAAACCAAGTCGGTAGTTATGATAAGATAAGCTAGTTTATTTTAGTTGAGTGCAACTTCATACAACAATCAACATTCAACAGCAGAAACATGATTCATTCACGATTCATTTTCATTTTGAAAATAATATTATGATGACCCAACCCGATGTATGAAAGTTGAGAACGTCAGCGCTTAAGCCGCAGGTCCCAGGTTCAAACTTCGAATGAATAAATAGTATCTACAGGTGTAACAAAACTAAGTGATAATATTTTAGGATGTGTACGTGTTCCTTGTGAAGAGTTCACTGTGAAAGTAGCAGCACTGAAAGACCAAAATTTTTTTTCACTTTTGTATGTGCAACCGCTCTAGCGTCACGACTCACGAGTCTCCCCATACAAAAGTGAAAAAAATTTTTGGTCTTTCAGCGCTGCTACTTTCACAGTGAACTCTCTACAAGGAACACACACACCCTAAAGTATTATCACTTAGTTTTGTTACACCTTGTGAGGGTGTGTATGTGTGTAATCTTAAATATTGTATTTTGGATTAGTAAAAAAGTATCTATTATGTTTTTACTTTGTATCTTGTACTCCACTTTGATTTATTTACGTGCAATGAATCTAAAAAAATCCATAGATATTAATAATTATTAATTACTAGCTGTCCCGGTGAACTTCGTGTCACTTTAAAACCTTATTTTTTAATATATTAATGCTGGTGTCCCTCAGGGCTGTGTGCTATCGCCTACTCTATTCATACTGCATATCAATGACATGTTACAAACCAACGGCATTCATCGCTATGCGGATGATAGTACAGGTGATGCTGTATATACCGGCTCCCCTAATATTTCTCGGCAAAATGTCACTGAGAGTCGAAATGAACTTGTGTCTAAGGTGGAGAATTCATTGGAGAAGGTCTCTGAATGGGGTAGACGTAACTTAGTCCAATTCAACCTCACCAAGACACAAGTCTGCGCGTTCACCACTAAAAAGTCACCAATGGTCGTTTATCCTCGTTTCGAGGGCACATCTTTAACCATCTCCCCTAGCATTGAGATACTTGGCGTCAACATATCGAGCGAAGTCCAGTTCCGATATCATCTTGAGGGTAAGGCCAAATTATCCTCGAAGAAGCTTGGTGTTCTTAACAGAGCGAGACAGTACTTCAGTCCGGACCAACGCCTACAACTCTACAAAGCGCAGGTTCGGCCTCATATGGAATATTGTTCTCATCTCTGGGCAGGGGCGCCAAAATACCAACTGCTCCCTCTGGATCGTATCCAACGAAGGGCTGCTCGAATTGTTGACTGCCATAGTGTTTCAAACAGCTTGGACCCCCTGGAATTACGCCGAGATGTAGCTTCACTCTGCATCCTCTATCGGTTGTATCACGGGGAGTGCTCTGAGGAATTGTTCGGAATCATACCACCTGCAACTTTTCGCTATCGTCCCACGCGAAAAACATACCATCCTCATCACCTTGATGAGTGGCAGTCTTCCACAGTGCGTTTTTCGCGTAACTTTCTGCCGCGCACTGTAAAACTCTGGAATGAACTGTCACCAGCAGTATTTCCGGACCGATACGACCTGCAAACCTTCAAGAAAAGAGCGTATTCCCTCTTAAAAGGCCGGCAACGCACCTGCAGCTCTTCTGATGTTGCGAGTGTCCATGGGCGACGGTAGTTGCTTACCATCAGGTGACCCGTTTGCTCGTTTGCCCCCTTATTTAATAAAAAAAAACCTTCCCTGGACTTCTACGAATATTTTGAGACTAAAATTAGCCCAATCCGTTCAGCCGTTTTCGAGTTTTAGCGTCACTAACACAATTGAAAATCCATATATATATATATATATATATATATATATATATATATATAGATTATTATTAATAAACATACCTATATCACAGAATATCACAGATGTACCAAAACTCTATCTTTGAAGAAAACAAGAAGTAAATGTTTATAATATTCACGTGAAATTATTTCAGGACTCTACATTATTATTTATTTCACACCATAATAATATTTTCTCTACGGTGAATCACTATTTTGTTTAGGACATAGACAAATACAACAATCTTCCCCAATTACAATTTTTAAACCTCCAAAGGGTTTTTCAATACGACTATCCTCGATTAATGTCAAGGCTTCTATAAAAGATAAAATATGTTTAATGATAAAAGATATCAACAATATGACACTATATTGTATAATTATCAAGGTATTTTAACAAATTATCTAATTATCCATACTGATTACAGTAGCTTGTCTAGGGAAAATAGTTTCACAAATTTTATATTGCTTTATAATTCGCTGCATTCTTTACAATCTCATCACACAAAATATTATGTTTAAAAAGCACACTGGCTTTAAAAACAAGGGCGGGGCCTGTTTCACCACTTGCTGGTTAAGTGCTGGATAAGCTATTCACAACTTTTTTGACAGATTCTCCATACTCTGTCTGTCAAGTTATGTGGCAGATCTATAGTGCCTATCCGGCACTTATCAGGAAGTGTTGAAAAAGGCCCTTAGGCTAGGGGATTAATACAGAGGCTACTATTGTTACATGTACAACTTGTACAAGTAAAGTGCTATCAAGGGGACACTAGGCCTGGTAATAATAAGCAGTTTTTGATATTACATGTGTGTGCAGGCTGTAATAATTTTAATTTATATGAAACCTTTAGATATAATTTAAATATTTCCTCTTTGGGAATCTTTAAATTATAATTACTAAAGGTTTTTTTTCAACATAGCTAAAGTGACTTTGAGAATGTTGTATCTAAGTCTTCTACACAACTTGATTGCCTTTGTCCACAAAGTTTCTTCAAACAGGGCCGTCTCTAGCCCATGTGGCGCCCGTGTGCATATATGACCCAGCGCCCCTTAGCTAGCGCGCGGTAAAAATGAATTGGGTACAAAGTACAAGACGTACAGCTGTATGTCCGGCCGCTTATGGGTGAGGACCAGTGCCGGTCCTAGTTAAATTTTCAGGTGGTACGAAAACCAAAAGTGGCGCTCTTCTAATTAAAAAAAAGCAGCCAACTGCAAGTCGGACTCGCGCGCGAAAGGTTCCGTACGATTATAAAGCAAAGATAGGCAAAAAAATATGTTTTATTTTATGGGCCCCGGAACCACCGTCCCCGTGGAAGCATCACTGCGCATCCCAGAGATGTGGAGGAGAGTGTGCCGATCGGCGCTGAAATGCATTATGTACTTGGGTTTGGTCCTGGATTCAGAGTGGATTGTTACCCCTCATTTTCGTCGGTTGCACTAAAACTGAAAAAGATGGCCGAGGCCCTAAATCGCCTTCTCTGTCGATTCAAATCTGTGGTCCAGGGCCTACCTGCAGACGGCATTATACAGGGGTCTTGCAGTCCTGTTTAGGCAGAACACATAGGCGCCCGAAATAGACAGCTGCTCAGAAGCCCGCAGCATGTTTTAGCGCTGCGGATACTACGCTGCTATCGAACCGTTAGCTGGCGAAGCGGCGTTGGTGCTGACAGGGTCCCCTCCATGGGATCTGGAGGCTCGCGTGTTGTCGGAGGGCTTATCAAGACACATCCGAGTTTAAAAAGCGAGGAGAGCGGGTGCTACTAGACCTGGCAACCTAATGGCGCCACCTGTAGACGCATCTCATTACAGTACGCACCTGGCAAGACTAGATGGCATCCCCAACTGCCGGTCGCTGAACTGTGAAAACGATCTGGTCGATACTACAACAGTGGATGGCACATTCAAGGGGCGCCCTTACCTTCGGTCATTAACTGGACCATACGGACAGGAGGAAACTATCGCCTAGTGTACGTTAAACATCGATAGTTTGGTAATCCGATAGTATCGATAGTTTTACTAAAAGCTATCGATAGTATCGATAGTCTATCGATAGTTTAAAAGATTATAGGACATCAATAAAATAACAAAAGTTATACGAAACGAAGAGTTTTATTTTCAATTAATATATATAAATAATATGAAATAACAATAAAAAATCAACCTTCATCTTTATGGAAATTAAATATTAACTTTATTTTATTTTTAGTACTTATTTGTTGTTATAGCGGCAACAGAAATAAATGATCTGTGAAAATTTCATAAGTCTAGCTGTAAGCGGTTTTTGAGATACAGCCTGAAGACAGACAGACGGACAGACATCGAAGTCTCAGTAATAGGGTCCCGTTTTTACCTTAAAAAAGATATAATATTTTAACATTCTTTCCTTCGATTCTCGGTAAATACTTTACGAATCTCGAAAGATGAAAAGTAGCTAGACAAAGTAGCTAAAAATCTAGCTACAACTTTTAAAAAATTGTAGCTGCCTGATACCGAAAAATAGCTAGATCTAGCTACAAAGTAGCTAAGTTGGCAACACTGTTGTAACTGAATGATATACGCACGGTAATTCTCCTACCATAGAGAATAATCTCAATGGTTACACCTTTGAATGAATGAAATACGCACCCCTACCATAGAGAACAATCTACGTCTACGCATTTTTCACTATGGCCGGGGAATAACCTACATACACGCATACCTAGACTCTAGGGATGTATAAGTAATACTTGAGTAAACAATCGATCGATTGTTTTGAAAACTATCGATAGTATCGATAGCAATTTACTATCGATACTATCGATAGTCTATCGATGTTTAACGTACACTACTATCGCCTAGGTGCCACCCTTATTTTCCTGTTCTGAGGTGCCACCACAGCCTGAGAAAGACGATACTGCGCAGCAATACGCTCATTGAACGCTCTGCATGGGCTGAACAACGGACTGAGTTTTGCGCCGTCATTGGATTGGACCTTACTTATTGGGAGGCAGCAGCTTACACCCTTTGCGAAACTGTTATATCGCAAACGGAGGCTGCATAAAGAGAACGGGAAGCAAATTGATACGCAAATCCCATGAGAAGGAGGCACAGAGGGCGTAGGCTACACGGCGCCCGGTGCGACCGCAAGGGCGCCGTCAAGAGTATATTTGCTTGTGATCTTGTGGCGTAGCGGCAAAACTACGCTTACGCTCGGATGCATAATAATATAAATCCAGCCTGACGTGAGTCGCGCGCCTCTCATTTTGGCGCCCATCTTGACGATTTGTCGTCAAGATCGGCGCCAAAACACATAAATAAAGATTATATTTGTATAATCTTTATTTATCTGTTTTAAGGTTCATTTCACGTTGAAAAATAAAGTTTATATTTATATTCAAAAAGCCGAGCCGCTCGTGGCGGGCCTTGGCTTTGCTGTAATTCGACAAATATAAGAAGACACAAAATGTAAAAAAACTGGAATTCTTTTCATGTTGGCCATTAATGCGCGGCGGCCAGCTAATGCAGGCGCGCGCCGAGTGAAGCTCCGTTGCGAGCGGCGCTTGGCGCCCCTAGGACCGCGGCGCCCGTGTGCAACGCACACCCTGCACCTAATTGAAAGACGCCCCTGTCTTCAAAGTCCACACTTTACAGTTTTACCCTGAACATATTTTATACGCAAGAACGTATTGTAGTTGACTAAGGCTTTGACATAGGCGCAAAGATATAAAAGAGAGATTTGGGGTTGATTCAGACCGCAACGCGACGCGTAGATGCATTTCTAAAGTACTGAATTGACAGATTGGCATGTCGCCTCGCGCAATTAAAATCTGTCAAATCCATACAAATTTATGCCGCGCCTCGCCTCGCCTCATCGCGTTGCGGTCTGAATTGACCCTTACAAGTTACACCCCATATAGGCTACTGGCCCTACTATATTATATTATTATTTAATCTCAACTGCTTAAGAGTTAAGACTAAGCATAATCACATGAGAAAAGTAAAAGGTGCCACGATCGAAAACGGTTTACACTTTACAGCCTTTCTTTTATTGCCCAGCTGCCCACCTTAAAATATACATTTTTAAAGTGTTTAACAATAAAAAAACTAACCATGTCTTTTACACAGATTCATATTGATAAAAGTAAAAATAAGAATTGCTCACTTCATAGTATTAACAAAATAGGTTGTACATGGTTGTAGGAAGCTTTTTGTTACTTTTCGAAGGAGTTTTCAGCATTTTTCATTTTTGAATTATTCGAATAGTAAATTTGTCGAATAATAACATTCCCTACGTGCAAGTATGATTAAAAAATAGAGTGTCAGAGGTTATAAACCAGTTGCAAGCTAATTAAAAAATATAATATATTTTAAGTACCTAGGTAAGTATTTTTAAATTGAACTGGTAAAAGCTAAGAATGTGCATTGTTAGTGCAACCAAATTTCCGGTCAACACGCCAAAAACGTCCGTAAAATCGTTACCGTAACTAATGTAATGTTTTGAATTTGTGTTGTTTAAAAAAACATCAATATAAAAAGGTTGAGAGCTAGTGTCATTTGACATGCATCGGAGTCATGGCCGGCAACATCAGGACAGAGCCAAAATTATTCCATCAACAGCTTTCATTAGTTGCCTACTTCCAGTCGTATTAGCCATTAAGTTTAAAGTAAGGTATTAGCAAATTGACAAAACGGACTTAGCGGACCCCTAGAGTGCCCTAGACGATCAATTTTATTGCCCAATATCACGTATTGTACGTGAATATCATTGACGTTCTAGGGTTAATTTCAATATTAATGTCTTTCAATCTTATTGTCAAATAAATTATTCAATGATATTCAACAACCAAAGATGGCGTGATGAGCTGGAGGCATACCAGCCAGGCTGGCCAGTGGTGGCGCAGGAGAGAGACAGATGGAAGTCTTTGGAAGAGGCCTTTGCCCAGCAGTGGGACAGTTTAGGCTTATAATAGTAATAATAATAATTGAACAATAAATTTTAGAACTTCAGAAAGTAAATAATCGGCCAAGTGCGAATCGGACTCGCGCACGAAGGGTTCCGTACCATTATAGAGCGAAAATAAGGAAAAAATTGTGTTTTTTGTATGGGAGCCCCCTTTAATTATTTTATTTTAAGCATGTGAAAATTACAAGTGTCTATATTATGTTGCCATTATGGATTACGAGCCAAAAAACCAAAAAAATAACGTTTGTTGTATGGGAGCCCGCCTTAAATATTAACTTTATTTTGTTTTTAGTATTTGTTGTTATAGCGGCACCAGAAATACATAATCTGTGAAAATTTCAGAAGTCTAGCTATAGCAGTACTTGAGTTACAGCCTGGAGACAGACAGACGGACAGACGGACAGTCAGACGGACAGTCAGACGGACAGACAGACGGACAGACATATGTCTCAGTAATAGGGTCCCGTTTTTACCCCTTGGGTACGGAACTTTAAAAATGACGAATCTGTGACGTATCAAAATAATAAAAAACAGCGGCCTGACTGCCTGAATACTTTTATACGCACGCAGATTATAGTGAATTATAGTGATGTTACAAAAAACATCGATAATGAAATACGAAATAATAACAAATATTTCGAAAATATTTGCGCATTTATGTCATTTTTACCTGTGAAATATTTTTAAATCAATAAGTAATTTTTTCGACTTAAATTATTAATTAAAGTTTTAAAAAAGAAACAAACATAGCTGCATATTAATTTTAATCTACGAATAATAAAAACTAAGGAAACGTAACTCCGTCAAAAAACATACTCTACAATTATACTTGTCAGAAATGTGTACCTAAGAACTAAGGTACACATTAGGTACACATTTCAATACATTTGCAATATTTAGGTGGCCTTGAGCGGTATTAGGCTGACGTTACATGACAGATCAAAAGGAACCAAAACGGTAATAGTATGGGGGTTACGTTTCCTCAGTTTTTATTATTCGTAGATTTTAATATTTTAAATTACGATTTACGACTCCAAACTCTGAATTCTATTCAATATAATTATTAATTAGTGACATAGTACCTACTGAGTACATCGATATGTAGACCCAGTGACCAGTACCTCTTCCATGAGTTTAAAGCTATAGTATTTATCGATACTCGATACCAACCACTTAAATATTATAGTATGGCAAATTTTACAGCGCCTCTAGTTACTTGCAGAACTAAAATCGCCATACTAAACATTTACGTATCGAGTATCGATAAATACTATAGCTTTAAACTCATGGTAGAGCTACTGTACATACTATCGTCAATTCTATCGACAGAACGCAACACTATCGATGTTTCTGGTTTAGCAGTGGGAGAACCCGGTGCACAGTTTTAGTTACTCGATCGGAACACATTCAGTATTTACTGTTTACTCGAGTGGGGTTAAAAAACTGTGCAAAATGTTAAACAATTGTTTAATAATTTAATTATGTAGGTAAGTGCGATTTCAATACATTTAGCGTCAGTTTCCTATTGTTCTTGCACGCACGAATTTGATGGACAGTTTGAAATAAAACACGCAGAAATAATCTTTGCACCTGCTTCCATAGAGTTTACTTACGAGCTACTTTGCTTCTGCGTGTTTTATTTACATAAAATAAAGTGCAATTTTATTTTAAAGTTAGTAAAAGTTAATTTATAAGACGAGAATAACATTTTAAGAACACATTAGAAAGTTTAATTCCATTTATGAGCTTTCGCAAACTTGTTTCTCACATGTTTTCGCAAAAAGTTGTGCAAAGTGTACTTATGTTTCGGTGTCTTATAATATGGACTTTAATTAATAACTTTAATCCTGTGAATTTTTATTTGTTTGGTTTGAAGGTTTGAATGTAGAAAGATTAAGAAAATGTTTGAGCTTTATTTCGTATTTTTTTTTAGTTTCTTTGAAAAAAGCTTGATTTCTCAAGTACTATGTTGATATTAGATTTTTTTTTGTGCTGAAGGCAGGTCAAGTAGCCCTGATGTCACTGCGACCCTTGAGGATCTAATGTGACTCCTTCGCATTAGAGTATCATCCCCAACCCAATGCTGCTCATAAATTGAACGATGTGGTTGGGGTTGGTGCCACGAATTTCCTCTGTGGATGAGTATTCGTAGCGACCAAGGTGCCTGTTTCTGCTCTGTAGTAGAGCAGGACAGTCAAGGAGAAGGTGTATAGGTGTCTCGTCTTCCTCCTCGCAGAATCTGCAAGTCGTTAAACTACTAACACCTATTATGTTAAGGTGCTTAATTTTAGATTACAAATGAGTGAGAAAAACAACATCACTCTCACTTTCTCTCTCTCTTACACGAGGATATTTTTTTCGCATATGAGATAGATAATAAATATGTAGCTATATTATATAGCAGCGTTGTTTCTGGAACGATCTTTTATTCAGTATATTTCTATTGTCAAGTTCTATACTAACTTAGCCCTTCGCGTTAAGTTAGTACTTAAATCGTGTTAATATCAAAATTAGAAAACGCCTTTTGACCAATATGATCCATTGATTATTTTGTTTTATATATTTTGTATACGTAGTTCATCTCCCTTTATATAAAGCATACCTACAATAATATTTTTTATGACTTAATCTACCGATTTTAACAAACTGATGTGTCATACCCAATACAAAAATTTATGTGACCTAAAAATTATCAAAAAACCAGTTTCGAAAGGTATTTTCGAGGCTCGTAAGTCCTTACACAAATTAAAAATCTTCTAACTTTCTAAGCGAAAAGGTAACAAAAGATTAAATTCCGTAATCATAGATCAAGACTTTTCTATTTTCATTTCTTTATAATTTAAAATTCCTGCGTATAGTCAGCGATTTTTTCAGTCAGCGCAATTTAGCTACGACCGAGTTAAGAGCCATTAAACCTCTGGACCATGTCCTAGTTCCACATTGCTATACATTTAAAATTAGGAAGACTATTGACAAGGCAGAGGCATAAAGGAACCTTGTTTGACATTATATTATATTATACTAGAGATCGCCCAATGGTCGAAATTCGACCTTAGTTTCAAGGACATTAGGACTACTACCTATAATTTGTAATAAATATTGACTTTATCATTTTTCAACTCTTGTCTCTGGGACTCAGCTGATCTCAGACTGGCCGTGTAAGCATTGTCTAATAGTATCTTAGATTCAATAAAAAAAACTATAATCCATTTTCAATTTATCAACTTGTTGTCAACAGACTTCAACCATAAATAAAAGAATACTCTTTTATTTATGATAATTCGTATGTATAGGCTTGTCACTCAAAAATCTGTCATTTCTCATGTGTGTGTGTTTTAGTGTGTGTAATGTTTTATTTGTTAAAAAAAATGTATGATAAAAGCATAATTTCAAAATAATATTAGTTCGATGCACTCCTTCATCATATCAACTATAACTGTGCAAAATTTCATGCACCTACGTTTCCCCATTTTTCGTAAAAAGGGTTACAAAGTTTTTCGTTCGCGTATTAATATTATGATTACTGCATGTTTTTATAGGAAGTACGAGCTAAATAAGTACAGTAAACAAAAAGTTTTTTTCGACGTTTGGGAACGTTACTGTCAATATTGTGATAAATTTATTTTCCACGGACACTTGATTAAATGTCAAAAATAAACAAAAAAATTAAAATACAATCAATCATGTTTTGAGTACCAACTACCAAGTATCAGTAGTCCTCGAAATATTATATTTATTTTATTAAAAATAACAGAAACGAATAAACACACAAACGCGGCCTTGCAAGTTGCAAGCAAGACAAACGTCGATCGCTCTTATACAGGGTGTTACAAAACTAAGTGATAAATGATAATACTTAAGGGTGTATTGGTCCTATGTATAGAATTCAAAGGGTGTATGGGTCCTATGTATAGAATTCAAAGGGTGTATGGGTCCTATGTATAGAATTCATTATGAAAATTGCAATGCCGAAAGAGTTACTTTTGTAACATTTGTATGAGCAAATTCATTGACACTAGGGCGCTTGCTAATAAAGCTCTTCCAATGCCACTTTTACATACTTGTACTAATATGTATTCTGCGATTCAACTTAGGATATATACATATACGGAACACATACATACACATAACACACATTATCACTCAGTATACTGTCTGGAATCTGAGTAGCCAGACAAAATATTCAAAAATATTGTCCCATCACTCACATACTTTTTCTATTTTATTTGACCATGATTTAAAATCACTACTATTAGCAAATGTCAAGACTATACAAGGCCCTAAAGAAACAGTTTAATAAACAAGGAAACCGTTCCTCAGAACAGATTATTCATATTATTAATAATTAATTTAGTATCTTCGGAATTTTATACTCAAAACAAAATAAGGAAAACAAACAACGCAGCGTGTAGTGCGCCACTTGGTGAGACACAGTTTACTTGTAGGATGATCGGCTTCAGACATTTTTTTTGTAGTGGCATATTAAATAGTAATACATTCCCTCCTAGCTAACTTGTTTCAGGGTGGCTCACATCTTCAGGAATGTAATTTTTTTGTCCAAATCTTCTCGAAATCAGGCTTCCAGAATGGAATCTGCTCCGTCTTCTCTTAAATTGATAAAGTCATGTTTTTAAAGCCATTTTACAATTCTACAACCGAAAAATAAAGCATAGGTACATAGTTTAAATTATAATAACGGTGAAAAATCAGCATTTCAAAACTTTAATACATAAATAAAAATAATCATAACGTAATTCACTAGTATGAGTCCCTGGGACTCACTCGGCGTCATAACTCCTCATCCTGTCGGCACCATGTCGCCCGCATCACTTCATGAAGGTAGGTACTGAGACTTGGAGAAAAATAGCTGCTAAGACTTTTGAATTATGGCCGTTTAAAATTTTGATGCGAGTCCCTGGTATCAGGAAGTGAATTAAGGGTTAATTAAAAAAAATGTTAAAATACACAACTTCAAAAAGCTCCACCAGAATTTTCGCAATAATCAATTAATCATAAACAAAGTCTTGTCCCCGCGCGCGCGCCTCCTCCCGCTTCACCGCCGCTCATACCCACCGCCGCGAGTGACCGTTTTGCAATAAGCCCGGAAAAAAATTGGCAGGAACATTTAATTGCACCCTGTATAATGTATATGCTTGCATTTTTAAAACAGCGCAGAATTATCCATCACAAAGTTTTAATTAGAATTTTAGAAAAACTTCACATTTCTCGCGTGTGAAGATTGATGTGTAAGTCTAATGTTTAATATGTGACCTACTTTTCTATATTTGCATAACAAGATAACTTCATCACAATTCAAGTTTATCTAGAATACCAACATAATATAGCCCGCATCGAACACGTAGAAATTCGGCCACTGACCTCTCGCTATCCATACTAATAATATAATGCGCAGGCGTGTCTGTATATTACCTCTTCATACCCAAACCTCTGAACTCTGAGACCCGGGAAAGGTCATAGGAAATTTTCTATCCCGTACGGTTCCAGCTGCGCGATAAACGAGCGCAACGGAGTTGTAGTCGTTATCCAGTTTTATATGATTCCTGGTATTTGGTTTTCTGTTTATTATTACTTTTGGAAATCTTTTAAACGTGGTAGAGCCATGCTTCGGTACGAATGGGCCGGCTCGACCGATGAAATACCACGGGCTCACAGAAAACCGGCGTGAAACAGCGCCTGCGCTGTTTCACGCCGAGTGAATGAGTTTACCGGAGGCCCAATCCCCTACCCTATTCGCTTCAATATTCTCCCCTATTCCCTTCCCTTCCCTACCCTCCCCTACTATCCTATTCCCTCTTAAAAGGCCGGCAACGCACTTGCAGCTCTTCTGATGCTGCGAGTGTCCATGGGCGACGGAAGTTGCTTACCATCAGGTGACCCGTTTGCTCGTTTGCCCCCCTTATTTCATAAAAATAAAAAATAAAAAAATCTCTGAGAGATATATAACTATAACAGGATGTTGCACGGGGATATCAGAAACAAGACGAGATACATAAGTTTAACTTAACTATTTTGTAATTACCATTTATTCATATTGCAATTTTGGAAAAATCAATCCGCTAAAACTTTGAGTAATGTACACAAACTCGGTTGTCATAAATCCCAGAATCTTAATTTTGATGATATGAGATAAGTCTCATGAGTTAATTGGCTTATCTCAGACTGTTGCTGGTGTCATAATAGTTAGTGTTAATATCGCGGAAAAACTACAGTATCGTGATGTAACCTTAGATATAACTACCTATTTTCCGTTGTGAAGTAAATTAAATAAATATTATGTTCTCAATAATTCAAAATTGTAATTAAAAGGAGTAGCTTAGTTAAAATCTCTTGTTTTGTAAGATATGTGCCATTTTGATTCTTGATAATGTGAATTCATTTATTTACAGATTGAAACAGTGAAAGAAGAATAACGGAGATGGACGACAGTACAGATTCGTTCGCTTGTTCCAATGATGCTAATGACTTTGGTAGTCCTGCATTTACAAGTGACACGAATGATTCTACGTGCGCAAACGACACAAATGCCTACTGTAATCCTGCCTTTACAAGTGATAATGACAACTGTTTTGTAGACAACTCTACAATACATACTCAAAATGATTTGGATAACGCACATCATAATACGCATTCCAGTTCATATCCCAGTGAAACAAATGACACAAATTGCATCGTGGAGCATGGAAATTATAAAACACACATTAATGAATCAGATGAAAATCATCGACAGGACATCGTAAGTCAAAATAAAGATGATTTGAATGAATGTGCTAATTATTCCAAAGAAAATAATTTTAAAGGCATGAATACATTGAAGACTAACGAAGACTGTTATCATGAAGACATTAGACATAAAACACATAATGATAAGTATGATAATAACATATGCGCAGAAAATCCAAAAGATAACGAAAATAAGGAAATCTGTCTAAGCAAACAAGAACCAGACAGTGGACAAAAAGAAACAACAAATAATCTAAATATAGATCATCATAATACGAAATACGAATCCCCAAGTTATGGCCTGATGAAAATATTAAATCAGGAAACAGATACAAAAACTATTTTGGAATACAACAATAACGAACACTTAAAGGACAACCAATTCAATTTGAACAATTTCGACACTAGTAAGACTAGTCTCGCTATTGATCCTAAGCAAAATGAAAAATTTGAAAGATTTGCACCCCATTGGAAACAGGTAAATTATGATAATAATTGTATACTGCTCTATACTATACTCATATAAATATTATTTTGAAAGTCTGTATGTCTGGCTTTCTATCTGTCTTTTGTAGTTGGACGGTGACGACCAGCTGCTTCATCTTTTTTTTATATATCACCTCTAAATTTGTATAATATTCGAAATTCGGACAAAAATTATTTGGCACTAAAAGTCACGTACAACATCTTGTGAACCAGCAGGCAAATAAAACTTGATGTAATGATTTCAAGTTCAACATACAATTTACGCAGTATAATGATCACATATTTTTAATAAACAACGAATAAGCCGAAGAAAGTTCTAAAGTTAATCCGGATATTTATATGTAACATAAATTTTATATGATTGTAATGTTATAATGTAAATTTTCCAGTTTTTGGCTGCAATGGGACCCTACCTAATGATTTTCTCAGGTGGTCTCTCCTGTGGTTTCTCAGCAACATTACTTCCACAATTAAAACAAGAACAAAGCGTCATACTCGTTAATCAAAGTTCGCCGTCTTGGATAGGTAAGTTCTTTTTTTAGGGTTCCGTACCCAAAGGGTAAAAACGGGACCCTATTACTAAGACTTCGTTGTCTGTCCGTCTGTCCGTCTGTCTGTCTGTGTGTCTCCAGGCTGTAGACGTGATTTTTTTGGCCTTTTTTGCTCGTTATTAAGAGGATACACCAGGGGCTAGAGAAATGAATAAAAAGTACGTGTAATATCTATAGCTGTCTCCCTTACCTCAAACCTATACCGCAGAATGCGATAGAGACAACTGCAGAAAATCCAGAAAATCAACGATTCGTTGTCCCCTGATTCCTTCTCCAAAACTTAACCGATTTAAGTACTTTTTTCACTAAAGATTAAAGAAAGGCTTGAGCTGTGTTCCTATGTTCTGCTTTTTTTGTATAATCTAGCCAAAACTGTTTTCTGGACGTTTGAACACAGCGGAAAATCTGGCCATTTTTTAGGGTTTTTGAACGTTCATATCTTATTTAATAATTAAATTATGAAAAAAAGAAAACATAGGGACATTGTATTAGTGGTCGTAGATATTCAGGAAAAAAATTATAACTCTACTAGCATTATCCAGGGAGGAAACAGGGGACAACGTTTGTATGGAAAAAAGGGCGGTGTGGACTCCTCTTAATAATGGCAATAGGTAGGCAATTGAAATTTTACAAAGGCCTAAAATATATGTGTACTTTAATAATTGATAATAATATTTAAATAAAATAAAAATCCCTGGGGGCTCCCATACAAAAAACACAATTTTTGGCCAATTTTTATTGGCCAATTATTATTCTTTAACTTTAAAGTACTATTATTTGAGAAAAGGGTCACTTGGGATTTTCAATACTATAATAGACATAACACCCAGTACTTCGACTGCTAAGAGACGGACGTGTGTCATTTCTTACGGGTTTCGCCAGGATAAGTTAAGGGCTGGCGCGCTGGCTGATATCTATAATATAAAAATGAGTCGCTGAATGTGTTGCTAAGCGCAAAACTCGAGAACGGCTGAATGGATTGGGCTAATTTTAGTCTTAAAATATTTGTCATAATAGGTACCTCAAACTTAAAAATTTCAACCTCAGTTCTAACTTCTAAGTCAGTATACTCTATAATTCTGTCTACTCTGGCAATACATGGTAAAAATATAAAAAGGGATAGTCTGCCTGTGTACCTTCATATGATTAAATATTTTTAAACAAATACTTAAATAAATATTATGATGTAACATTAGCGTTATGGAAATTATCTCATGTAATATTCTTATATTTTCAGCATCCATGGCAGCACTTCCAATGGCTCCTGGCTGCTTTATCGGAGGATGGATAATCGAAAAATGGGGAAGACGATACGCGCTTCGAGTGTTGAGTTTACCGTTCTTCTTAGGCTGGATCCTCATCGCTACAGCTCCAAATCTATCACTTATGCTAATGGGAAGATTCTTAAACGGCATCTCTATAGGCATGCTGGCTCCACCCATGTCATTATTCATCAGTGAAACGTCACACCCTAAATTACGTGGAATGTTTTTGGCGTTCCTCTCTTTCTCCTTAGCGATTGGCATCTTCGTCGCCCATCTTATCGGTACTTGGGTGTCCTGGAGTTTGACGGCGGCTATCTGCTCCATATTTCCTTTGATTTCTGCCGGTTTGCTGACGTTCGTCCCGGAGAGCCCTATGTGGCTACTATCGAAAGGGAGGAACGAGGAGGCTACCAAATCATTCTACTGGTTAAGAGGACATAACGAAGAAGTCACTAAGGAATTTACAGGAATAATGGACAGATTGAGGACTGCCGAAACGTCACCGGCGACGTGGAAAGAGAAACTTAAGACATTTTACTCACCAGAATTCTTTAAGCCCCTAGTCATAATGATCATCATTTACGTGACGTGTCAGTTTTCTGGCGTCCACGTGATCACATTTTACTCGGTGACCATAATAGAAATGGCAGTCGGAAAGGGAATAAACAAATATGGAGCGATGCTGACAATCGATTTTCTAAGGACGGTGACCACCTTATTAACGATTATGACCAGCAGGAAATTTTCTCGAAGATTGCTATGCATGGTCAGTGGTACACTGACAGCAATCTCTATGATGAGTCTGGCGATATTTTTGTACTTTTACAAGGAAATTCCCGAGTCCCTGACCGCGGTGCCTCTTTGTTTTCTGTCAGCTTTCATTATAGCCATCAACATAGGTCTCATGCCCCTGCCGTGGATCATCGTTGGGGAAATCTTCCCTTCGAGAGTCCGGAGTTTCGGAGCCGGCCTCGCTTCGGCCATCGGGTACAGTTCGACGTTCATCGTGGTCAAGACTGCCCCAGGGATGATGGTGGACATCGGCCAAGTGGCCACTTTCATGTTCTACGGCTCGGTTGCGTTGGTCGGCACTGCAATACTATATTTCATTTTGCCCGAAACCAAAGGTAGAAGTATGGTGGAAATTGAGGCACTGTTCAAGCGAAATAAAGTTAAGAATAATCCCTAACTGTAATACATAGTATTAAAATACTGTAATAATGTTTTGACTTAAGTTATTTTTAGGATACCTATAAGAATAATATTATAAGAATTTTAAAAAAAGAATACGTCTATGTGTATTTTATTATCCTTTTATGTCGTAATCGTAAACCGATAAATAAGAAAAATATTGTCTAAAGCACGTCTAAAGATTGTCGAGTGGAAAATTTTATGATTTTCTTCATAGCATAATAATTATTATTTAAACACTAGCTGTTGCCCGCGACTTCGTCCGCGTGGACTTCAGTTTATAGCGCGCGATGTCAACAAAATTGGTGTCAAAAGCTTTTATAAAAAAATCCTGGTACCCCTTAAATCAAAACAGCTGTGCAGTGTGCACATACTCGTAATATTTCATTTTTTAAACTGTACTTATGTCACTACGTCACTGTATCACTATATAATATAAAGTACTGACTTATTAAATAACGTAAAAAAGAAATAACAATCGAAAAAAATCGCAACTTGAACTTATTTTTTTTTTTCGAATGGATCTATGCTAATGGCCCTGTGTGAGAGGGCCGTGTTAGCTTCATCGGAAAGGAGACTGCCGTTTGACAGTCTTGTGTTATTATTCGAAAGGGGTTAGGAGACCCCACGTCGCCCCCCTGTGTGCGACGTTTTTCCAGATTTTGGGGAATAACGGATTTATTATCATACTTAAACTTATGATGATACGACCTCTTATAGAAAGATGTTGGGCAAGCGTTAGCGCGATGTAAGAGATGCACGGCGCCATCTATTATGCATTTTTGGAACTAACTTAATCTGAACAAATTTTCGTATTTTCACCCCCTTACAACCCTTTTTTCCAGTAAAAAAAGTAGCCTATGTCCTTTCTCAGGCTATAGACTATCTGTATACAAAATTTCATTACAATCGGTTCGGTAGTTTTGGCGTGAAAGCGAGACATACAGACAGACAGACAGAGATACTTTCGTATTTATAATATTAGTATAGATTAACAGCAGCTGTTCATCACTCAATTATGCGACAACTACTGCAACTGCTTTATTTTTATTCAAGGCAAATTTGAATTAGTGTTAATTATTAAAGCCTTAAGTATAATAATTATAAAAAATAGATTTTTTGTTGCGTTAATATTAGCCTCATTGTCGCAAATTGCAATACAACATTTAATTCAATTACAATGCAATTCAAGTTCAAAATCTGTAGGTATAGGATTTAGGAAGGTACTAACTACTTGATGGTTATAACTGTTTCCTATATTACTATAGTCTGTCAAGAAAGTGAAGAAATTAAAAAGTGGCAACATCGTAATAATGATTTCAAATTAATTTAAGAAAAAAGGGATGACACTACGATGTTGCCACTTTTTAATTTCTTCACTTTCTTGACAGACAATAAATCGACTGCAGGTTTAATATACCTATTCTATTATGTAAGCTATCTATCTCTATAAATAAAAATGTATTTTCAATTTTGTTACTCCTGTTATAACACGAGAACGGCTGAATCAATTGGGCTCATTTTAGTCTTGGAATATTCGCGAAAGTCCATGGGAAGGTTTACATTAGAAGCGATATGTTACGAAGTTCACCGGGTCATCTACTTAAATTTAAGATACCTTTTAAATTCAAATCTGACAAGCTGCTCAGAACCAGTCATGCCAGAGAAATATGCATATACCTAAGTACCAGGGGCGTAGCTACCGCCGTATCAGCCGTATCAATTATACGGGGCCCCCGGCCTGCGGGGGCCCCTAAGGCGCGTTACAAGCAAAAATTAATAAAAACTTCACAAATTTTTTAAATTTCAGAAATGAGAAAAGTAAAAAAAAGCAATTTCTTTTTCCCGAGTAAAGCGTGCGTTCAAATTTTAAGAACTATGGGACAGAAACGCCTGTCAGACCTGTCACTATTGTCCATAGAGGCAGAAACTTTAGAAAAACTAAAGTTATCATCAGCATCATAATGATTTAATTAATCAGTTTGCCGAAAATAAGGCAAGAAGATTTTATATCTAAGTTGAATTGTTTTTAAAAATGTGACAGATAGATCTTAGATTATGATGAATAAATATTTCTTATAATTTTATATAAACATTTTTTTCATTTTAGAGAAATCTTTACTCATCCTAAGGGCCTCCAAAGAAATTTTTAAACGGGGCCCCGCCAAGGTACGCTACGCCTCTGCTAAGTACACCCACTTTATACGTGGGAGAGCCATGCTTCGGCATGAATGGGCCGGCGCGACCGGAGAAATACCACGTTCTCACAGAAAACCGGCGTGAAACAGCGCTTGCGGTGTGTTTCGCCTAGTGAGTGAGTTTACCGGAGGCCCAATTCCCTTCCCTATCCTCCCCTATTCCCTTCCCTTCCCATCCCTACCCTTCCCTATTACCCTATTCCCTCTTAAAAGGCCGGCAACGCACCTGCAGCTCTTCTGATGCTGCAAGTGTCCATGGGCGACCCGTTTGCTCGTTTGCCCCCTTATTTCATAAAAAAAAGAAAAAAAAAACACTCGGACAACATGAAACTACTTCTATCACATTCGGGTAAAAAATCAGAAGTTATAAAATAGGGTGCGAAAAACCCAGTTGTTCATATTGCTATGAATATAATTAAGGAAACTATTATTGATTCAAAATTACCTTGTTAGTAAAACTGTTAACTGCTTAAGAACATTAACAAAGTACCAATAATAAATATTATTATTATTATATATTCGAAGCAAGCCTTGAAACTAATTTTTATAGTTCCTTGACGGAGTCTTTTAGGTATAGCGCCTATATCAAACTCTTTACTTATATTATATTCATGATTCAACCAACCAATTCATTTAACCAAAGTTGAGTTCCTCTTAAAAAAGATTGAGCAAATTGCTAAAAAAAAAATCAATTATTACTGCTACGAAACAACGCACTCACTCAGAGACAATTTCATGAAATTAAAATTTAAAATTAATGTTTCTGAGTGCAGCCGTAAGAGTGATAAACCAATTACCATTTTGCTGTTAATGCTCACTAGGAAATAAATTTAAAAAGAATCTTAAGTGATTATAAAATTATTAAAAAACCGGCCAAGTGCGAGTTGGACTCGCCTATGAAGAGTTCCGCAGCAGCAATAAGGTTTATTTTTATGAAATAAAAGGTTGTTTTAAATTATTTTTATATTTCAATTGATTTATTGAAAGTTAATTTAAGGTTAACCATTTATAACGTATAAAAAAGCTACTTGCTAGATCTCGTTCAAACTAATTTTCGTTGGTAGTTTTTATACCGATCGGATTTATTTTTATACGGACCGATCGCCTTGTATTTCTCAACCGGCATATCATCAGGCTTTTCAGCTACACTAATACCTCATTTGAGAGAAGAACATAGTGCGATTTTTCAGAATGAAAGCTCTATCTCTTAGATAGGTAATTAAGAGTATTCTATCTATGTCTATTTTAACACACTTAAATCGAATTGACATTGAGTACAAGACTTAAATAAATATCGGTCAAGTGCGAGTTGAGCTCGCGCACATAGTAATGTACATCATATATTTTGTTTAGACTTATCATGCCCTTACTTTAGAAGTTAGATGGGGGGGAAACACATTTTACCACTTTGGAAGAGTCTCTCTCGGAAACTATTCAGGTTAGAAAAAAATGATACTAGAAACCTCAATATGATTTTTAGAGACCTAACCATAGATACCCGGGTTAGATGAATTTTTTTTTTGTTTTAGTAATAATTGTACCTTTCTTTTTTATAATTTTTCCATGTTTTTTTTTTTATATAATTTTTCCATGTTTGTATCAAAATCCTAAGGCGGTTCACAGATTACATCTACTTACCAAGTTTAAAAAGTATAGCTCTTATAGTTTCGGAGAAAAGTGGCTGTGACTTACGGAAGGACAGACAGACAGACAGGCAGATATGACGAATCTATAAGGGTTCCGTTTTTTGCCATTTGGCTACGGAACCCTAAAAACATAACAATAAATAATGCGGATTTAAATACAACAATCATAAAGTAAATGAAAAATCATAAATAATATTAATTAAGTAACAGAATGATCATAATAATATTATATCCCGAGTTTCGTAATAAAAATTTGAAGTAGTATAACGTTAATAATTACTAATGAATAGTGTGAATAAATGAAGAAGTAACTTTAAGACACTCGAAAATAATCTTATCAATTCCTAGGACAAAGATTTGTGTTATTATCTTGTTTAACCTCCTTATCATTTTCATTGCATATAATGTTACTTTGTTGATACAAATACAGTAGTTTCATTAAAATTTGTCTTCGACTCGTATGATATTATGTGATCAAAAATGAAAGACTTCGATATAATAGTGGAAAATGATTTCATCCCAGGAGTGAAAATAGCGGAAACATCAGAAAATGATTTTAATAACGAATATAAGTGTAACGACGATGAAGAAAATGAAGACGAAACTAAGCCATTGAAATGTGATATTAGTAATTTAGATGAATCTAAAGAAAGAAAATTAGATATAAGCAAAGATAAGCCGTCTAAATTTATGAATAGTCAAACTAGTGCTATTGATAATAAGGCTTCAAATTATGTGAATTGTGAAAATAAAAGAGAAAATGATGGTACAATCAGCGACAATTCACATAAGAAAGGCAATGAATTGAGTGAAAATTATTCTATCACGGAAACCTATGGATCAAGGATACCCCCAAATTGGAAGCAGGTGAGAGCTGTTAATTTTTTTTTTAATTACTCATTGAAAAATAATATTTAAGTTTTTTTTTTTTTTTTTAGTTTAGTACAGTGTTTTCATAATATCATAATGATGAGTCTAGTTTGCTTTTACCACGTTATCAAAACTTATTTGTCATACGACAGTATTAAAGTGATTTTACAATAAACACTTTTTATGAATAAAATGGTTTTATTCATAAAAATAGAATAGAATTATTCTATACTATACGAGCTTTTGCCCGCGGCTTCGCTCGCGTTAAGAAGTATTATTATATACAAACTTTCACTACAACGTCATTGAACGCCTCCGTGGTCTAGTGGTTAAAGCGTCGCTCTCGACTCCGGAGGTCGTGGGTTCGAATCCCGCGTTGGAAACATGTTATTTCCAAGTTTGGTTAGGACAATGCAGGCTGATCACCTGATTGTCTGACAAGTAAGATGATCCATGCGTCGGATGGGCATGTAAAAAGTCGGTCCTGCGCCTGATCTCTCGCCAGTCGTGTCGGTCTTCCGTCCCACTGGGTTATGAGAGTAAAGGAATAGAGAGTGATCTTGTGTACTGCGCACACACTTGGGCACTATAAAATTACTCCTGCATACCTGGTCTGGTTTCAATGAAACCGGCCACCGACACCGAAACCGGTGAGGGGAGTATTATTACTACGTCATAATGTCTACCTGCATGCAAAATTTCAGCCCGATCGGTCCAGTGGTTTGGGCTGTGATAAAATGGTTATCGCATAATAGTACTAGTAATTATTATGTTATTATAATTGTTGTGGTGACAGTTTATCAAATCCTTTTTATTCCAGTTTATATCAGCTTCCGGACCGATCGCCTTGTATTTCTCAACCGGCATATCATCAGGCTTTTCAGCTACACTGATACCTCATTTAAGAGAAGAACATAGTGCGATTCTTCAGAATGAAAGCTCTATCTCTTGGATAGGTAATTAAGAGTATTATAATATTTATAATATCTATGTCTATTTTAACACACTTGGATCGAATTGACATTGAGGACAAGACTTTAAAAAGAATTAACTATATTCTAGTAATTAATCATAATGTGGCCTACATACAAGCTTAAATACTTATAGACACGTCTAATAAAGCGATGAGAGTTATATTTATACCTTTTTATTATTTTCAGCATCCATCGCCGTTTTACCATTGGCTCCGTGTTGTTTTATCGGAGGTTTGTTAATAGAAAAGTTTGGAAGACGAAGAACACTCGGTACATTAGGAATACCTTTCTTCATTGGTTGGATCGTCGTTATATTATCAAGCAGTTTGGCCGAAATGCTCATTGGAAGATTTATTAATGGGTGTTCCATAGGCATTATGATGCCCTCTATGTCAGTTTTTATAAGTGAATCGACGAGTCCTAAATTGAGAGGCATGTTATTGTCACTTCTCCCTTTTTCTTTTGCTCTTGGTATTTTTATTTCGCATTTAATCGGAACATGGGTATCATGGCAATGGACAGCAATAATAAGCGCGATCTTTCCATTAACTTCAGTTTTCATATTATTGTTCGTACCAGAAAGTCCTGTTTGGCTTTTGTCTAAAGGAAAAACTGATGATGGTATTAAGGCGTTCCATTGGTTAAGAGGATACAGTGAAAATGCAAGACTTGAGCTAAAAGCTATGCTAGAAAAGTTTAAGACTTCTCAAACACCAAATTCGACAAGAAAGTGGAGAGAAAATTTTGAAAAACTTAGGTCACCCAAATTCTTCAAGCCCTTCTCAATAATGATTATCATCTATTTGACTTGTCATTTTTCTGGTATTCATACTATAACATTTTATTCTGTGGATATTATGGAGAAAGCGACAGGCGGTGGTATAGATCGATACGTAGCGATGCTAACCATCGACGCCTTAAGGCTTATAACTACAATGATTGCGATACTTTTTAGTAAAAATTGTCCAAGAAGATTATTAACTATACTCAGTGGTAGTTTTTCTGCAGCATCAATGCTCGGTCTCTCCATTTTCCTCTACATTTACGATGACAAAATTCCTTCACATCTCACGACTGTACCTCTATGTTTTTTATGCGCATATATCATAGCAGTTAATATTGGTCTTGTAACTCTTCCTGTGATTGTTGTTGGTGAAATATTTCCCGCCAATGTTCGTAGTTTTGGAGCAGGAATTTCGTCATCCATAGGATTATTCTCCATATTCGTAGTAGTAAAAACTGCACCAGGAATGATAAAGAATCTTGGGCAAGTTTTTACTTTTTCATTTTACGGTATTGTTTCGTTGGTTGGAACCACTATTTTGTTTTTCATATTACCAGAAACTAAGGGTAAAAGCTTGCTTGAAATTGAAGCTATTTTCAAAAGAAGAAAATTAAGTCTAGACGCATCTTAATATTGTAATTGTTTCTACTTGCAAGACATTTTATATTCAGTTACACTTATAATATTAATTGTAAAATTAATAAGGAATCGTAAAAAATAAAGAGAAATAATGATTATGTTGTTTTATTTACCTATAACACCAACACAATAATTTGAAAAAGCTTTCATGTAGGTAATCGAATATTAACAATTTAAAACAGTTTACTGGGGTTCCTACAGAACATTTCTAAAAGACAGAGACATTCTCTGTTAATTTCAAAGCTTACCGAAAGTGCCTTAACTTTAAGTGGCCTTTAAAAATCGAAATATGCGGATTATGTGACAAAATTTACACTAATTATAAATTCTAAGGTACTCTAAAGGCAGCAGTCTAGAGGACAACCTTTTTTATATTTAAACTGTTTTTTTTTTATTTACTCATTAATTATTCAACTAGTTTTTATTGCAGTTTAGTTTTTATTGTATTAGTTAATTGTGAAGTTTTGTAGTTGTGTAGTGTTAATATAAGAAGTTTTATATTTTATACGTGGAAGAGCCATGCTTCGGCATGAATGGGCCGGCTCGACCAGAGAAATACCACGCTCTCACAGAAAACCGGCGTTGTTTCGCCGAGTGAGTGAGTTTACCGGAGGCCCAATCCCCTACCCTATTCCCTTCCCTTCCCTTCCCTTCCCTACCCTCCCCTATTACCCTATTCTCCCTTAAAAGGCCGGCAATGCACCTGTAGCTCTTCTGATGCTGCGAGTGTCCATGGGCGACGGAAGTTGCTTTCCATCAGGTGACCCGATGGCTCGTTTGCCCCCTTATTTTCAAAAAAAAATTTGATGTAGTGGTAAAAAAAGTAGGCAAGATTTAATTTTAGCTTAATTATATTAACATCACTAGTAAATAAAAAGCCTTAACATAAGGTGATCTTGTAAAAGGTTCTGTTTTTACCCTGTGAGTAATCAAACCATTTTAGTACTTAATAAAAGTATCGCGCCTGTAGCGATGATACATCAAGAGGTTTATACGTGGGAGAGCCATGCTTCGGCACGATGGGCCGGCTCGACCGGAGAAATACCACGTTCTCACTGATAACCGGCGTGAAACAGCACTTGCGCTGTGTTTCGCCGAGTGAGTGAGTTTACCGGAGGCCCAATTCCCTTCCCTATCCTCCCCTATTCCCATCCCTTCCCTATTACCCTATTCCCTCTTCAAAGGCCGGCAACGCACCTGCAGCTCTTCTGATGCTGCGAGTGTCCATGGGCGACGGAAGTTGCTTTCCATCAGGTGACCCGTTTGCTCGTTTGCCCCCTTACTTCATAAAAAAAATATATCTTGTTAATGTGTGCACTCTATAAGTTGCTTTGGTGCATTAAAAATTAGTTGGAAAGCTTAGTGAGTCACATGAACATTATGTAAGGAAATGCAAGTCTATGTAACACATAATTTAATCTTATCTATATTTATGACAGTTTCTTTATCTAATTTACTTTTCATATCAATTGAATAATACGTATGATAATTTACATTTTAAGACACATTACAACGGTGAAACGTTTCGTGATAATTTTAATATGGTTTATAAAAGTATTAAAAATGGAAGAAGACAAAATTGTTGAAAAAGAAAAAAATAATTCAGATTTAAACTTGAATAAAGAAAAAAGCTATATAGATGAAGCTCAAAGTATAACAAATCGCAAAGAAAGTTATTTTGAAGAATCTCACATTAACGATGGGAATGACATAGAAAAGGCGGTATCAGAAAAATCTCATCTCCTGGATTTAAAGGCTGATGTAGTTCCCTTTAGAGAAGATATTTTGAGAGATGATGAAAATCATATTTTGGAGAATGAAGTAAAAATAAAAACAAACAGTGCAAGTGTTCGACATAAAAATAGTAAAAGTTACAGTGAATTTGACTTTGTGGATGAAATAGACACAGCTCCAAGATTTTCACCAAATTGGAAGCAGGTTATTTTATTAATTATTATATAAACATTAAAATTTACCAAATTCGTGTAGTTTGTTGGCGACAAATTACAAATTCGCTAAACATAAGAACGCAACATATAAATAACGTAAAATATTGTTTCCTTTTTTAAAGGTGTAATAGAAATAAACATATTTATACATTTTTTCACTTAATCCATTTTATTTTCAGTTTATATCTGCATTAGGACCGATCACTATGATTTTTGCGGCCGGTCTTTCTTCTGGCTATTCAGCAACATTATTACCACATTTAAGAGATGAACACAGTATAATACTTGCAAATGAGAATGCAGCCTCTTGGATAGGTAAATATTTTCAATGACAAAAAGTTTCCAAAGTTCTAATACTTGATCTGAATAAAAGTCTAAATTATACTTTCTTGATTGATAAGTATATATGTATTTTCTTTTATAGCATCCATCGCAGTGCTACCGATGGCTCCATGCTGTTTTATCGGAGGTTGGTTGATCGAAAAATTTGGAAGACGACAAACTCTTCGTACGTTAGGCATACCCTTCTTTATTGGTTGGATTATCATCATATTTTCAACAAATTTCACCCAAATGATTATAGGAAGATTTATAAACGGGTGTTCGATTGGGTTATTGAATCCTTCCATGTCGGTTTTTATTAGTGAGTCCTCTAGTCCTAAATTGAGGGGTATGTTTTTGGCTCTTCTCTCATTTTCCTTTGCACTAGGTATTTTTGTGTCACATTTAATCGGAACATGGGTGTCATGGCAGGGCACTGCAATAATAAGCGCTTTCCTTCCTATGGCTTCAGTTATCATACTAGCGTTTGTTCCCGAAAGCCCCGTGTGGCTTTTATCTAAAGGTAAAATTGACGACGGAATTAAGGCGTTTTATTGGCTAAGAGGATATGGCGAAAACGCCAAAGACGAATTAAAAGCCATGATCGAAAAATTCAAGTCTACTGAACCATCAACTGGAGTGTGGCGAAATGACTTAAAAAAATACAACACTCCAAAATTCTTTAAGCCACTGATTATAACAATAACATTTTATTTAACATGTCACTATTCTGGGGTCCACACAATCACGTTTTATTCTGTCGATATAATAGAAAAAGCTGTGGGCGGTGGTATAGATCGCTATGTAGCTATGTTGACTATCGATGCGTTGAGGGTAATTACCACATTAATTACTTTTTTGACGAGCAAAAATTGTCCACGACGAACATTGTGTATACTCAGCGGCAGTTTGACTGCAGCATCTATGATCGGTCTATCAATTTTCCTACATTTTTACAATGACGAAATCCCAACGCACCTCACGGCCGTACCTCTCTGCTTTTTGTCAGCATTCATTATCTCAGTAAATATAGGTCTCATGCCCCTTCCCTTGATCATCGTTGGTGAGATATTCCCTGCGAATGTGCGTAGTTTCGGCGCAGGTATTTCTTCGTGTATTGGATATGCCTCTATATTCATCGTCGTAAAGACTGCACCAGGAATGATGGCTGACTTTGGCCAAGTTTTTGCTTTCTCGTTTTATGGTACTGTAGCATTCGTTGGGACCACTATTTTATTTTTCATATTGCCAGAAACTAAAGGCAAGAGTTTATTGGAAATTGAAGCTATGTTTAAAAATAAAAAGTCACGCACCATTCCCTAATTAATTATATATCTGTTATTTTGTTTTATTATAAGATTACTTTTTACTTTACGAATTTTATTTAAAATTACATAAATTGGTGGTTTAAAGAGAGTATTAAAACAAAAACATGTAAAAACTTATTTATTAGTATTTTAAAGCTTAAAATATAATATTCATAAAATATATGGAACATAGAATAGGCAGGAGAGCTAATATTACTTTTTTATTTGGTTTTATCTGTTTCATGTAAGTAAGATTATTTTGTACTGTTATCAATATCGTAAAAATGTTATCGTTATTTAAGAAAATTAGGACAATATAAATGCAAAACGGTACACAAAATGCTATCTTTATTAATGCAATTGAGTAACATAATTTAGAAGTGATAAATGAAGGATTTAAAGATACGTAATCATTCGACCTTGCCTTATTAAGTGATATTGCAATACAGGATATTATATCAAAATTGCAGACGATAAGACTATCAAAGTGTCGATGTCGTCAAGAAAGATTACAGAAGCAACCAAATCATAAAATAACTAAGGTTTTCATTAATACTGTACTCGCTACAAAAATAATTTAACCTATAGAAATGATGTCTAATAATGTCTAGTAAGGAAAAAAATTGGTAAAAAGATAATTAGGTAGAGTAAGAACAGAAAATTAGGTAACAATTTTCGGCTTATTTGGTTTTATCAATTATCTTATTTGGCGCGAGGCTTTAGAAGTCGTGATGCTGGCGGAGCGAACTTCGTGAAACCCTGCTGATCGAATACTGGCAGAAGATCCCGAACCCTGGCCGAAAGTGTCCCGCCGGTCACCCTAGAAACATAGCCTCTGTGAACAATAAGTGTACTTTATGTGCAATGTGCGAGAGTTCTATCTACAAGTCTACATCTACGTTTACTTCATTTATCTATAGATACGTCCATTATAGATATCGTCCATGACTTTAGTCTGAGACTAATATATTATGTTATTGTCTCAGACTAAACTAAAAAGTCATGGACGTAATCAGATGTCTAGACCAATGACGCGTCCGTTCTTATCAGACCTACAAGAGTCTGGCGCCATTTTTGATGCAAAGCAGCTGTCACTCAATATTAGCGGTCTTAATTTCGGCCACGTACAATATAGTAATATCTGCGGGTGCGTGTGTAATTTTAGAGCCTTGGAGAGCTGCAATTTGAACTTCAAACTTAAGCTTTCTGGCCAGTGAATTATTTACTGCAAAATGAAAACTATACCTACGAATATCATCTAAATGTGCTATTTGTGAAGCTTGTCTTAACAAATAGGCGGTAGATTTAGGCCGTGTCGGTAGCCTTAGCAAATATTGTAGACTTTCCTGAAATTTTAATCTTATCACCAGACTTCGGCGCGTGTTCACAACGTGATATAAGGTTTTATATTGAGTGCTAAATTGGTGCAAACTTTACAATGTGCTCTGTGAAAGTTCTTAGTGCCTTTGTAATAAGCAGCTAATGACTAATGCATGACCACTTTAAAACCTGTCAAGCCCCAAGGACACCGGTGACCGCGACAAGAATAGAATAACAATAGATTTCCAAGAATCCGCGATCGAAGGATTAAAACTCTATTGTAGTACGATCTGATTAATCCATGGGTTATTTAACGCTTGATTTTCATCCTTAAAATATTATTGACAATGCATAATATTATTTTCAAAGCATTATGCATATGTGCGTTAAAAATGTTACCTGCTTGGCTTAATCAATTTCGCAGCTTGGGCAGGAGTAGCTAACTCAGTGGGGAAGTATGTTGCGCCGTAGAAGTCAAAACCGTTCTGCAGCAAGATATTCGCTTCCTCTATATTGGCGAGGGTCACTCTGATGATGCTGGTCGCTTCTTTCGGCACCATGCTGCTGACCAGTTCTCCGTCGATGGTGGTCATACCCCGCGGTGGAGTTTTGTCGATGGGTTTCGGTGTGGATGTACCTGCAATATAAATAGTACAAATACCTATTTAAGACAATAGCTAATAAGCTATGATAAGTTAAATACTGTTACCACCTGTTTATAGAGCAATTAAACATGTCATGATTGGTTTCAAAGTTGAAGATCATGTCTAGATTTTGTTATCGATAAAATAAACATCGCTCTACTGTACCTACCTGCGCGAAAAAAAAAATCACAACATATAGAGTTAAAAACGAAGTTAGAAATATTCTTTTTAAGTAACAATATCCTGTGTACTACTGTATATCCTCCTAAAATAAGTAAATATGCTGACATGAATGTTAGAATTCTACCTCTCCCGACAGCGTTAGAATCGGTTCAAGAATCTCAAAAGCTTTGTCCACACTGTGCCTTTTTCTGTTCGTCAAGGGCATGCGTTATAGCGCAGTCAACAGCGAACGTGAGGCATGCTGGCGACGCATGCCCTCTGACCGTATCCAAAAAACAAAAATGACAATGTTAGCGTTGCGTTCAATTATTGAATACGCCAAAACGATAGTTGAATCTTCTTGATGACAAAAATTGAAGACGAAAGCGCATAATGTGTTGTGGATTTTTTATTTTTACTTATTGCATTAAACTTTTGGTCACCCCTTAAACTTAATCCGAGAATAATCTTTCAATAAAATACAAAAAGTTTTACTATTCTCCCAAATTACAGATTAAGCTAATGGTCGCCCTAGTTAATTTGCCATTAAACCAGTTGGCTAAGCGTCGTCTAGCTGTAGTGTTGAACGTTGTAGTCAACAAGTCGGCTAAACGACGTATAGCCGTGTGATTGAATGGCGTTGTTCAGTCAAAGGGCTAGCTGTTTGATTGAACGGCTATTTAAACCAGTCGGCTGCGACATGGACATAGCTAATGTTGGCGTTGCGTTCGTGACGCATTTAATTATTGAATGCGCCAAAACGAAAGTTGAATGAAAGAAGATGACGAAAATTGAAGACGAAAGCGCATAGTGAGGACATAGCTTTTTTTTTATGAAATAAAAAAAAATGGGGGCAAACGAGCAAACGGGTCACCTGATGGAAAGCAACTTCCGTCGCCCATGGACACTCGCAGCATGAGAAGAGCTGCAGGTGCGTTGCCAGCCTTTTAAGAGGGAATAGGGTAATAGGGGAAGGTAGGGATGGAAAGGGAGGATAGGAAAGGGAATAGGGTAGGGGATTGGGCCTCCAGTAAACTCACTCACTCGGCGAAACACAGCGCAAGCGCTGTTTCACGCCGGTTTTCTGTGAGGACGTGGTATTTCTCCGGTCGAGCCGGCCCATTCGTGCCGAAGCATGGCTCTCCCACGTCAAAAGCTAAAGCATAATTACTACTTCTGACATAATATTATATAGGTACTAGCGAAAATCGTGCTGCAGTTCAATTTGAAACTTATCAGACTCGTAAACCAAAATCGTATCATTTTCGCGGCTGTAAGACTGCTGATTTCCTTTCGAAAATGAAATTTCATCAGCCCTACCAGTGTTCCCTTCACGCGGCGACCCGACGAAGTGCATCCGGACGACCTCGACGACCGAGTTGAACTTGTAGAGCGCATGTCGGACGTCCTCCTCGGGGATCTCGTCCGGGATGTCGTACACGTACACTGTAAACGTCTTCTGGGGACGACACGGTATCGCGATCTAGAAGAAGAAACGATTTTGTTTTATTTCAAGGGTAGTTTTTAAATTGTTCTGGTTTGAATTTTGCTGCATCAGCACTGTACATTTTATCTAAGCAATACGTTCTAAAATGCTGGGCTCGATCAACGCATGGTTTTTTTATAGTCTTACAGAGGTTTTTTTGATAGTCATATAAAAGATATGGTCCGTTACTGTGTCAATGAAAGTCAACTTTTATTGTTGAAACTACACAGAGTTACTTATTAATCATCATGAAGATGCCAAGAGCACTAACTTCAGAAAGCCTAAATGGCTTAGCTTCAGAACATAACAAAGTACCATTAAAATATATTCAATTACTTTTATAACCAATACGTTTAACTTTTTCACCTAATGCCATTTTTGATTTTTTGTTTGATTGATGAAAATCTCCAGGATCTAGGAGGCTCAACGGGTGATCTACTTTGTGCGTGCATCTGGTGATTGCATTAAACAGTGACTATTTTAATAATTAATTTGTAAGTAGGAGTTAAAATACAGACTAACTGTGATACTTAATTTTTGTAGTTTCATTATATGTAATTTGCAGTCTTCATTAAATTCTTATTTCTTATCACGAGTTTAAGCATTCTGCGTTCGCATTCTACGTTCGAGCGGTCAGTCACACAGGAGTAATTCTGACGCGGTCAGAACGCCCCATGTGTGAGCGTCCTGACTGACCGCTTGACCGCTCTCAGCTGTCTGATAGGTCCCAAAAGACTACCTAAATACAAACATCCTTACCTTTCTGTAAAATCGCGAACCAGTAACTTTATGGAAGCCCTTCTTAAATACCATCTGGTAATCGTCCACGCTGGAGAATTTGAAGAGGATGCCGGTAGCGGTTTTGGTGAGGGAGAAGCAACCCTTGAACTCCATCTTCTCGCAGATAGCTGATGCCTTCTCCATGCTCAGGCCATGGGAAGGTGTGATGAGGAAGGCGCCTTTGGTAAGGAAATGTTCACAGTCGGATATGTCGGACTCGCTGTCCGCTTTCATCATCGTATGGATCTGCTCCTTCCACATGTACGAGTCAGACATCTGGTGATTATAAAGATATCTGTAATTTTACAGTTACTATTGCCCAAGACTTAGGGAGTAACGCAAGAATCGTAAATTTGCCCGTCCGCGTCATAATAAGTAACATAGATACCTATATACCACCTATTTATTTAACTTTATTATACCCGAATACAAAGGAAATTTCGCGGGAAGCTTTTTGCCGTATGTAGTAAGTTCTATGGTGTTTACTACTTTTTAACTGAACTAAATTTCATAAAAATCGGTCGTCCTTTCAAAGCCTATTCTGTTAACCAAATATACCTAACCCAATTTGTAATAATGACATGCCAGTCCAAAAATGTGATTTAACGTGGCAACAAAAATTTATACGTGGGAGAGCCATGCTTCGGCACGAATGGGCCGGCTCGACCGGATAAATACCACGTTCTCACAGAAAACCGGCGTGAAACAGCGCTTGCGCTGTGTTTCGCCGAGTAAGTGAGTTTACCGGAGGCCCAATCCCCTAACCCCTACCCTATTCCCTTCCCTACCCTCAACTATTCCCTTCCCTTCCCTTCCCTACCCTCCCCTATTACCCTATTCCCTCTTAAAAGGCCGGCAACGCACTTGCAGCTCTTCTGATGCTGCGAGTGTCCATGGGCGACGGAAGTTGCTTTCCATCAGGTGACCCGTTTGCTCGTTTGCTCCATCCGGTGACTCGTTTGCTGCGTTATTTCATTAAAAAAAAATTGCACCGCGTTTGCAAAATATTTTATTAGTACAGGAGCAATCAAGTTTTCCTTCTTTCGCTATAAATTAAGTTTTAAAATAAAATTCTTTCAAGTTAGGACAAAATTTTGATCTTTTGATACTAAATAGTAATTTTACATGATATCATTAAAATTTTAATCGACTTCAAAAAGGAGGAGGTCCTGTGTTCGGCTGAGTATATTCTTATGTAGAGTAAATTATTTTGCTAAATCGTTTTTAAGCATGTAGTAAACTTAAGTAATTTTTTTCAAACAATAACCCCTCAACGACATATCATCGATTCGCATCACTGCGCCAAATGATCTTCGAAGGCGTATTGTTCAAACTTCCGTTGAAAAAAATTAGATCAGCAAGAAATAGACCATGGATGATTAAGTACACATTATGCTGTCGAATATTGCTGATGATGTGATGAAGAATTTTGAACTTGTGTAAGTTTTGTTATTCACAAAACTTACACAAGTTCAAAATTCTTCATCACATCATCAGCAATTTTCGACACTAGACACTATTGTGTCTACTCATTTAAGATAACAAGAAAAAATATCATAATATAAACCATTTCTTCTCGTTTTCTTAGACTAATCCCACAACCTGTACATTTTGTTGTATACTTTACGGAAAAAACTATCACGCCTATTGATTTGTGCTTTACCATAGTAATTTTTATTTATAGATAGATTAAAATAATTAGTATCTCCATGCCAAACATAAAAATAGATGAAATAGTTTAGGCGAAAATCATAAAGTTTATTGTACTGGAACCGTACATTTTCCGGGACAAAAATTATCCTTTGTCCTTTCCCTATATGTTATCATCAGTCAGTCGAGGTTTTTTATATGACGATGTGTTATCATCACTCAGTCAAGGTGTGACGACGCGATCGCCCTCACAAAGCTCGGCTCTTAGCTAAGAAATTCAATTTCGCAGTTACATAAAAGTATTAGGTATACTTACATACCATACACAATTTTTTTAATAAATGAATTATTAAAAAAAACTTTAATTTCCTAATCGCATCGGCTTAACAATTTTGGAATAATCCTACATGATGCCTACCGAAGAACCGAAGTATAGTAGAGGAAAAAATATTTCTGCTACATTCAAAGCGAACATTTCGCATTACGTAATACGTTTTATAACAAATACGTTTTACTGTTTAGTTTATTAGTATTGTGAAGCCACTCATTGGCCCCCGCAGAATATCAGTGCAGCGGGCTCGCTTGCTGCGTTTGCTGAGCTGGGGCCAATTTTTGGCATCACACAGCATTGTAATAATATTTATAGAGCTTATATATACTGTTTGTGACTAGATCATAATAACTGTACCACTGAATACTGTTTAATTATTATGATGTTTCGTGTGATGCTGGAAATAAAAGTATTCTTATTCTTATTCTTATTCTTAATAGGTTCTGGGCCCAGCTGTCTCTACAAAAACTTTTGGACTTTAATTCTAACCAGATAATTGGTGTGTTTTATTGGTTTGGTAGTTTATTGGATATAATTACGTTGTGGGTGTCGCAATTGCCCGTGTCACGCTGCGATCGATCGTTCCCATGGATCTATACCACCATATTTGGAAGAAATTGCGGATCAAGTGATCTACAGGCGAGTGTGGGCGAAACCATTTTAGATTTTCGTCTGTATTTGGCCTTCAATAATTGCTTTACACTTTGGTAATGATAAGACTCCAAATCCAAATAAAAAAATGTCAAAAAGATTAAGAACAAAAATAATAATAACCTAATTTATACCAATTGCTTTTGATTAATTGTTATTACATAATATCAAGTTTAGTAAATATTTGTTACATGGGCGGTACTATCTGTTTATTTTAATGAATAATAGGGTCTTTCGAAGGAACAGAAAATGAGATTAAAAGTGTTACAATTAATAGTTAACGTAGACTCTACGTGCAGTAAAATTATAGTGAACATTGAAATACTGTACCACTACTTACGAGTACTATACAAATTAAATTCATTAAGATCTAATAATATGCTTATTGTTAACCCTATTGAGCCTTTAAATAAGAGTTTAAACAGCATATAAATTAGATATATTAATTATTATCAACAAAATATTGTTTAGTTTCATAACATTATTTAGAAAGCCTCAAAAACAGCATCACTTAGTGAATTAATCAGTAAATAACTTAATGGGTATAAATTACACATCAAGTATGAATACACCTTTAAGAGTCCGTATACGAAATTTTGCCGATTTCGCTGTTTAACAGACGTGATTTAACAGTTAAAATACAGTATTTCTATAAGTTTTAATGCGCAACATGTAAGATCATTTCAATCATAATCTAATGTTGGTGCTAGATTTTTGTTTTTTTTTAAGTATTTTTAAATAATCCAACTCAAACCCGCCACAGTTTTGTGATTTTTTCTGTAAAAGGTTTAGAATATCACCTGTTTATGGATTGTATTGACGTCGGTATGAAAAAAATACAATGTACTGTTGAGAAAGTCGTCTATACAATGTTGGAATTACTTTTTACCACTTTAATATGAAATAGTTGAGTAAAAAAATATGTAACTCGGCAAAATTTTAGAGAAAATGGGCAAAGAATTGCTGTTAATTTCGGCAACTTGGAGCTGTAATTCATAAAAAGAAAACGACAGAAATAATCTATAGATAAAATTCTATCCAATTCGAGAAAAAAGAAAAAAAAACAAATTGTGCCAAAAAACACGATTCAAAACAACCTAAT
Source organism: Aricia agestis (assembly GCF_905147365.1). Classification (NCBI taxonomy): domain Eukaryota; kingdom Metazoa; phylum Arthropoda; class Insecta; order Lepidoptera; family Lycaenidae; genus Aricia; species Aricia agestis. Next base: position 5,700,637 of record NC_056424.1, on the reverse strand, counting down.
TCTCACATTATAGTACTCGCCGCAAGGCTAATGTGAGATTTAGGTTGTTTTAAATCGTGTTTTCTGGCACAATTTGCTTTTCTTTTTTTTCTTAAACCATAAAAATAAAATGCATATAAAAAGTGAAAACTGCGCCAATATATTTTGTTTGACATGTTCATTTGGAATACTAGTTTACTGAGGTACACCATCTTAATAATTCATACAGTAAAGGATTATTATTAAAATATAGTATAATAGTTATTTATTAAGTCGATACTCTATAATAGCAACGATGAAACATAATTGTACGCAATTTAATCTAGAAGGCGTAATTTTATATAAAAAAAATTGTCACAAAGGCGAGGCTAACTGATAAATATTCATTTGATTTGATATACTCCTATATCTTGATAGTAAGTAAAGTAGGTACCTATTTTCTTACTAGCAATAATCATATAATAACTGATGCTCTTAGCATACTGCATACATCAAAACTAATTTTAAAACTCTACATGCTTGGATGTTGTCGTTACATGCAAAAACGACTGAACTTATACTTATGACACTTTTGTATACCAAGCTCCAAGAATAATTCACATAACACTTATACCTAAGGCTAGATTTCATTCCAAAAAAGTGTATTCTTATGGGTTTCCTTATTTACTACTAACCACGGGCATAACTACCAAAGAATAAAAAAACAACTCACCGATCCTCTATTCTTTTCCTTCTTAGTTTTGTCGTCGTCCGGTCTGTGTTCTGTGTCGGAGGCGCCTTCGGCAAGGGACATGGTACTCGACTGGCTCTGAAACTGGCGACTCGACAGTTTTCCTACAGCACGGCTTCTACTGACCCGTGAAGACGCGCCTATGGTTATAAAAGCTGTGGAGCGGGGTACTCGTATTGTTTGTTAATTCTCCAAGATCTAACTCTGGTTCAAGGTTAACGTTTTTTCTATATTTGGTCCGGTAAGGATTCCGTTTTGGATTTGTAACATAGGACTAACAATAATTTATGGCTTTATTTGTTATTATAGCTTTATTTATTATTATACCTGATGTATACGAATTTTCGTAAAATCAATACTAAGTGTGTCCTTCTGTATGTCTCTTACATCGACTTCTCGCCCAAACGCTGAACCAATTTTGCCGAAGTTTGGTATGGTCGAGAATGGAGCTAATGCTGCACTTTGAGTCCCGGGAAAGGACATAGGATTCTTTTATCCCGAGTAGCTGGCGTCATCTAGTAATAACTTCAACTGCGAAAAATTATTATCAAACCTTCATGTTAAACTTTATTCCATAGACGTGACCAACAATAATATTTTAAGTGTCCTAAAAACCATTAACTAATTAATGCATGTGCTGAAGCTATAGGTAACAAATATAATCTAATCACAGTAAATGAAATACGAAGAAATAGTTTGAGAGAATGTTAATTAGTTTTTCACGCAAAACTTCTTAATGGATATTGATTAAGTACATTTAGCATGGTTTAATTTAGGCTCTAGATTCATCCATGTTAAATAATAATTAATAATTAATGTCATAAAATATTAATTTAGATATTTAATATAATTTAATGTCCAGAAATATTAGTAAGTACATAGGTAGTTAATATAAGTAAACTTTGCGGGTAGGTATACAGTGTTGGGGGTGTAATATGGGGGATGGTAAGTACTGTAATGATAAGATGGATATTATATCCTTTATTTATATTAAGTATAATTCATTTTAATATCGTTTATTGTATAACTTTATTTTTCATCTAATATCATATACCTAACTTTAAAAAGTTATTTTGTCTGTACAGTCTACAAAAAAGTTAATAAGGTAAGGTACACAAAATATAAAATAGGAAAGTCGACTCCATGATTTTCATGATTTTTTAGTACAGGAACTCTAGGCATGCTTATATTTACGATCATAGTCTGTTCCCTGCCCTAATATACGTGCATGACAGCTTGCAAATCGCAAACTGAAGTACCAAATGGTTTAGACTCAGACCAAATAGAAAGGACCAAATTTTTCTCAGACCTAGACCAAATAGAAAGGTCTGAGGGCTCAGATGTTAGAAGCAAGCGGCTTACACGCTTATACGCGAGTAACTTACAATAAATGTTGTGGAAAAGTTTGTTTGAAGGATGAGCATCGCTAGAAAAATAACATTTGCAAGTTGCAACCCCTCTGAAACACATCTAGCCTAGCCCTCACGAGCATGCCAATCGCCAACCTTCCTCTAAAAACCTATCATTCGCCAGCCGAAGCAAGCAAGGATTAATTTCACATCAGTTTTATATTTTGAGGCCCAATTCCCTACCCTCCCCTATTCCCTTCCCTACCCTCCCCTTTTACCCTATTACCTCTTGAAAGGCCGGCAACGCACCTGCGGCTCTTCTGATGCTGCGAGTGTCCATGGGCGACGGAAGTTGCTTTCCATCAGGTGAACCGTTTGCTCGTTTGCCCCCTTATTTCATAAAAGAAAATTGGGCTCATAGTTCATACAATCGCACTCAAATATTTTAAGGACAAACGTAGAGCTTATCTATCGGATAGATATAATTATAATACCTAATATTTCGCAAGCCCAATTCCGCGAAGCGACTACTGTTTCTGGTTCTAAACTAGTTTTACGATTTAATTCTAAATGGTGAATTTCCGTGACTACATAAAAAATTAGAATTAAGTATTCTAGTGAAATATTCCAGTCATAACACGAAATCAGTTGATACGCGAACTTACGTCGAGGTGTGTTTAAAACACACAATTTATAATTATTATCTGTTGACAAAAGTTCGGTGTTAGTCGTGAATACGGTGCCAAATACTAAACCAGGAATATAACTAATTTATTATTAGTCACAAAAGATAAATACATAGAAGATAAAGATACAAAGTGGAGATATTCGATCAGTGTGTTTTACGTTATAAGATAGTGCCGATGGCTATGAATAGTGAACATTTATAACAAAGAATTGACGATGAAGCCGATATACAGACAGGTAAATATTTTAATTATTATCTTATTAACTTATCAATCGTGTTATGATAGCTTTTAACCTTAGCATAAGATATGCGAATCCTTGAACGTACTCATCCATAAAACAAATTAGATCAATATTTTAATTGTGTACTTATAAATTTATTTATTTATTGGGTTAAAGTCAACATAGTTATTATAATATTATTATCTTCTCATAATAGATACCTATACTAATTGGCGTCCATAGAGTACCGCCTGATCAAATAGGGAAAACTGTGATAATACAAACCTAATATTGTTGTGAAATTGTGTCTGTCTATAATTCTTCACGCCCAAACCGCTAAACCAATTTTGCTAAAATTTGGTTTGGAGAAACTTTGAGTCCTAGGGAGGGACAAAGGTCGATACTTTTTATCCCGGAAAAATGATCGGCTACCTACGGAACGTTAAACAAAATTTTAGCGCAACATGATTTGCGGAATTCTTCTAGTTCATTAGAATACTAGATGATGACCCGATGAACTTCGTATCACTCCCCTCCTAATATACCTAAACCTTCCCAGGATTTCCACGAATATTTCAAGATTAAAATTAAGTAAATAGGTATTATCCAAATCGGTCCAGCTGTTCTCGAGTTTAAGTGAGACTAACAAAATTTAGAAAACATATTTTTTAGGGTTCCGTACCCAAAGGGTAAAAACGGGACCCTATTACTAGGACTTCGTTGTCTGTCCGTCTGTCGCCATGCTGTATCTCAAAAACCGCTATAGCTAGACTTCTGAAATTCGCATAAATTGTGTGTATAATCTGTTGCCGCTATAACAACAAATACTAAAAACAAAATAAAATTACTGTTGTATGTACTTGATTTTTTTGGCATTTTTTGCTCGATATCAATAATGGCAAGGCACTTGAAATTTTCACAAAGTCCTTAAATATACATACCTATGTATACTTTAATAATTAATAAAAATGTTAAAATGAAATAAAAAATAAAAAATTAAATTAATCCCATACAAAAACAAAATTTTTGGCTTATTTTTGCTCTATACCGGTACGGAACCCTTCGTGCGCGAGTCCGACTCGCACTTTTAAAAAGAATAACTTCACATTATAGATGCACGTGGTAGCCATAACTTATAAAGACCGCCTGATCAAATACGGAAAACGTGATAATATTTTTTATTTAAAGTATCTACGTAATAAATAAACAATTTGAATTTTTATGCTACCTATATACTTACACTATCTAAGATTACAATAGATGGGAAAAAAGACCCATTTAAAGTAGGTAGGTACGTAATAAATTAACAATAGGTATTTTGCTCATTTGGATTGAATTTTGAATTTGTATGCTATACTCTAGGTATCTAAAATGACAATAGATGGGAAAGAGGACCCATTTAAAGTACGTCATAAATTAACATTTAGATATTTTGCTCATTAGGATCGAATTTTGAATTTTTATGCTATGCTCTATCTATAAAATGACAATAGATAGGAAATAAAATCGGCCAAGTGCGAGTCGGACTCGCGCATGAAGGGCTCCGTACCGGTATAGAGTGAAAGTAGACAAAAAAAAATGTGTTTTTTGTATGTTTATTGTAATTATTAAATTAGTACAATAAAATTAAGGATTTTGTGAAAATTTCAAGTGCCTAGCTGTTACCATTATTGATTACGAGCAAAAAAGGCCAAAAAATGACGTTTCTTGTATGGGAGCACTCCTTAAATATTAACTTTATTTTATTTTTAGTATTTGTTGTTATAGCGGCAACAGATATACGTAATATGTGAAAATTTCGGAAGTCTAGCTATAGCGGTTCCTGAGATACAGACTGGAGACAGACAGACGGACAGACAGACATCGAAGTCTTAGTAATAGGGTCCCGTTTTTACCCGTTGGGTAAGGAAGCCTAAAAAGAAAATACTGCTGGTGACAGTTTGTTCCAGAGTTTTACGGTGCGCGGCAGAAAGTTACGCGAGAAACGCACGGTTTTAAATTGCAGTAAATTACTTACTTACACGCAATAATTTTCTTATCGTGTATTTAACGCTAATTTAAATTACTTAGCATTTTTAACGTTGATAAAATTTGTTTAAATTAGGTAAGTACCTACCTAAGTAGTAAGGTACTACTTTTGGTAAAACCTCGAGGACTTACTGCGCAACAGGATTGATTCGTTTCTAACAATATTCGAGTTGTGGATCTCGCTTTAAAAATCTGTAATAGTAATAACTTTTAGGATTTATTACCTGACCATGATAATATCAACGTAACTACGGTACTGGTAAAAACAGATATTATTATAGATCCTGAGATTCTGAGGTATTAGATAATGATCAATCGATTTACCGCCTTTTCAGCACGCCTTATTTTTAACCAACTAGATACACCCGCAATTCATTCGTCGCGTCGGAACCGTACATTTTCCGGGATAAAAATTATCCTATGTCCTTTCCCGGGACTCAAAGTATTTCTATACCAAATTTCAGCATAATTGGTTCTGTGGTTAAGGGCGTGAAGAGGTTTAACCTCTTCACGCCCTTAACCGCTGACGGCTGAACTGATAGACTGAATCGATAGACAGATAGAAAGACACATTTCGCTTTTATAATATTAGTAAGTATGGATAGCTACTACATTCTAAGCATCTGTATAATTATATCTATATGGTCTATGGATAATATTATTATCTTGTATCCAAATTGCAAAGATAGTAACTACACGTGTTGTAATTGCAGTGCTTCGTGACGGCGACCGCATGCTTCAACGTGATTGGCTTAGGATGTGTCGTGGGTTTCCCAGCCATACTTCTGCCACAGCTCAGAGAAGGAAATGCACTATTTCACATCAGCAGGGATACCGAATCATGGATAGGTAAGATTCTTATTTATCAGGTAGGTAAATTCTCTTCTGTATACCTAAAACCTGTTAAATTATAGGTACCTTATACAGGCTATTCGACAACCTATTAAACTGTTACAGAAAGTCGGAGATACAGAGAGCACTAAGTTTGCGGTTACAAGTTCTTTCATAACAATTCCGACTAGTCTAAGTAACCTCCAGAACACCTAATTGTCGGAGATTTTTTTGTGGTTTCGTTTATGGATTTTCTCGTCTTTCCATAAAAATCGACGCAAAAGTCACTTATCTGATGTTGCAGCGGCCACTTTTCCATTAGCTTCACTGCTTGGGAACTTACTGACCCCATTGGTGATGGAGAGATTCGGACGCAAGCCGGCGAGCTTGACCATGGCGCTGTTGATGACGATTGGGTGGTTCCTCATCATGCTCGCTCCGAATGTCGAGGTGAGTCTATAAAAGGAGTTGTATCTCTTTGCTTTTACAGGAGTAAAAACACTAAGGGCCTGTTTCACTACTTCCTGATAAGGCTATCCACCAATTAATTTGACAGAGATCAAGTATGGAGAATCTGTCAAAAAAGTTGTGCATAGCCTATTAGGCACTTTATCAGAAAGTGGTGAAACAGGCCACTACTACACTATCAACTAACAAACCTGATAAGAAATTGTTACCATGATCTAAGTAGTTGACCCATATCAATTATCATCTTCAACAAGGTTGATGATAAATAATTGATATATCAATTATATCATGCACTTCTTTCAATCATGATCAAAGCGCTACAGCGACACGACAATTTGTCAGTAGTCAAAGCTCGAACTGATTAAAACATGGACTTAATTTCGCAGGTACTTCTACTTGGAAGAGTATTTCACGGAGTATCCTGTGGTTTCCTTAACCTCCTTCGGTCAATCCTTGTCGGCGAGTACACGAGTCCAGAAAATAGAGGTGCCTTCCTCATGGTGGTGTCGCTTTGCCAATCATTCGGAGTATTTATCGTGCACCTCATAGGATCCTTGTTCAGCTGGCAGAGAACAGCTCTCGTTTCGGTCTTCTTCGCTTTCGCTAGTTTCGTCCTGGCAATTTACATGCCGGAGTCGCCCAGCTGGCTGCTAGCTAAAGGTAGACTCGAAGAATTCAGAAGAGTATTCCTCTGGTTGAGAGGTCCAAAAGGAAACGACGAGTTGGAGAGCATGATTAAGGCGAAACTGGCCTTGGAAGCGGCAGAAATGCAGGACAACCACGGCAAGGGACTCAAGAAGGCGCTGTGGATAGTGCGTCAAACGGAATTCTACAAGCCCATTCTCATCGTCATCAGTTTCAACGTGATGATGCACATGGCTGGAGGGACCACCATGGCGAATTACTCCATGTCAGTTCTGACGGGTCTCATGGGTGCGGGCGCGAACGCTTACTTCTGGATGGTCTTTTTGGACTCCCAGAGGATAGTCTCGAATGCGATCGCAGTGTACATCATAAAACGCGTGAAAAGAAGAGTCATGGTATTCGGTACAACTTTGCTGTGTATAGTCAGTCAAGCTGCCATTGCTATTTACTCGTTTTGGATAAGCAGCACCGGTGTTTACTCCAATATATGGATTCCGGTGGTGCTAGTCAATCTGCAGATGTTGTCTGTCGCGATGGGGATGGTTCCGATGCCGAGTGTGATTACGGGGGAAGTATTTCCCCTAGCGTACAGGGGCATAGCAGGGATGATCAGTGTTCAATCCGGGAGTCTCTTTATGTTCGCCATTCTGAAGACCTTCCCTCTGCTACTGGACACAATAGGCATACACGGGACTTACGGGCTGTATTCCTTGTTGTTATCAGCTAATATGTTATACCTATGGTTCGCGCTGCCAGAGACCAAGGGTAAAACACTGCAAGAAATAGAAGACGAGTTCAGAGGGAACAAATCCAATAGTGAGGAAGTGGAAGCGAGTAAATACATTCAAGCAGAGAACAAGGACAACCAGAATACAAAACAGACGATTCAGAAATCGAATGAGACTAATCAGAATTCAAATGACAAAATTCAGAACTTAAATAATACAAATCAGAATGCAAATAAGAAAATTCAGGATTCAAATGAAATAATTCAGGATAACAATCAGACTTAGGACATTTTTATTACTAGGCCTAGGTTTCAACAGGCACTTAATTTCTCGAGTACCTAAAGACGCTGTCCCTGTGCAGAACAATGTTTTACAATCTCAATGAAAAGATAAGATAGTAGTGACCATAGCAAAAATTAAAAATAAAGATTAGTACGAGTAGCAATGTAGAACACAAAAATTGATAAGCACTTCTTAAGGCCCTCCTCACGTTGTGCGATGGTATATAACCACGCTTACTAATATATCTACAGCATGCACAATCAGCGTAGATGGGCAATCATTGACGAATAATATACGTTCTACACTTTTATTGGTCCATCATGGTTCATGCAGATTCATGGGCCAATTTTATTACATCGGTCTCGAGAACTGATTTAGCTATATCGAAAACTACAGGAAAAAAAGGCTAGTCAAAATATTGGTTAAATAAAAACTATACGATCTGATAAAAGAATTTTATTAAATATTATCTAAAGTAATTACAACGTCTATACAAATGGTAATTTACGGGTAGCCTCGTATGTATCTATACAGGAGCACTGACCTCCATTATACAAGTACGCTGGACTTATGATACCCATCTGCTTTTTGTGCCTATTTGAAGTGGAATCAGCGCCCCCAATGCGAGGGAAGGGAACTAAATTTGACGTGACCACAACCAACAGTTGTCATCACTAGTATTAGTTCCAAGTACTCTCACTACTGCTATCAGCGCCAATATGGCGGCTGTCAAACGTCATTTTTACGTCAGATTTAGTTCTCTTTCCCCGCATTGGGTTCGGTAATTCCGCTTCAAATAGGCACGAAAAGTAGCTAGCTGTCATTTCAAACAGTATCATAAATCCAGCGTACTTGTATAATGGAGGTCAGTGTGCAGGAGGCACGGATGTGTGAACTATGTATAATACAAACTAATGCTCGTGTATGCGATGACTACATACAAAATGATGACCATACACCCCACTCACACGTACATTATCAAATTGTCAAACACTAAAATATCTTTAAAAATTTCCATCTATTCACCTTAAAAAAATATTTACAAAAATCTATCTCGCGCTCCCGATATACTTCATATTATAGTTCATAACATCCTCAATGTGTGACGAGACTGTATCTGTTCAAATAATATTATAAAAGAAACAGTACATTACACTTGTAAAAAAAAAAGTAAATATGCACATATTCATCAAATTCACTTTAATATATTTATTTTACACCACAGATAATATATCTCAAGTCTTCATTCACACTAATATTCAATTGTTCTAAAAATTATAGGATAAGTTTCACAAAAATCGTACGCACACGTGCTAGAATTGTTTATTTTTTTTAAAACTCCCGAGCATTGAGAATCGTATTTTCTAAACATTTGTGTAAATGAAGGCTCATCTCAGGTACAGTCAGAAGCAAAAATATCTGAACGTGCAATTCAAAAATGTTTTAATTTCTATAATATTTACCTCTGCAAAAGTTATCAACGCCGAATGATCGTTATAATCAGATATTTTTGTTGCCGTTTCGTTTAGAATAGATAAAATCTACTAACAACACTGATTAAACATCTCCATTTTATAAATCTGTGGACAAACATTGATATAACAAATATTATAATCTACAACTTCATAGTATTTATTGAAGCCATATACAAAGTAAGTTGGCAAAAGCGAGGGGAGAAATTATACACGCAGAATTTTGAAAGTGCAAAAGCACATTCGAGGGTAGTCTTATGACAGCTCTTAGAAAAAGGCTAACCAAAAGTGATGTGATTAACTAGTGTATGATTGCAAATATAAATTATTTTACTAACTTTATTGCATTTTAGATGTTTTGGCATTTTTAATAGATGACGGTAATATTAACAATCGCCAAGAATCATAAGGAAATAAAATTCGTAAAAGCACATATTTAATTTGCAATAATTATATTAGTCTACTTGCGCTGAGAAGACAGCGAATATCGCTGTCTTTAACGCTGATAAGATCCTATAGGGATGTTTTGGCGCGTTGACATTGTCATGAGTAGGGCCCGGATTTATATGTAAATACCATCAACATAAGAAGCTAATATGGATACGAAATGACCACGAAAAACGCCTGCCTTCAAAATTTGTAAACTAAAAATGGCGGATTTTATTAGAGATGTCACTGAATAATAAAAAAATATCGATATCGATACTTTTCCAAATAATAGTAAAGGCAAAGACCTAATAGGTCTTTGAATTCAAAATTTGTGGACTAGAATGGCGAATTTTACTAGAGAAGTCACTGAATAAAAAAACTTCATATCGATATTTTTTCGTGGTCATTTCGTGTCCATATAGCTTCTTATGTCGATGGTATTTACATATAAATCCGGGCCCTAGTCATGAGAGAGTCGATATCTGCGTTATTCAAAATGACGCTAACGTAACTTTTTATTTCGGCCAGGTGCAATATTATACTTTGGAAACAGAGGGGTTGTAAAATGTGACTTTAGAGAGCTGAGGGGTTAGTGCGAGTTTTATTCGATCATACGCATCGAGCGCGTAAACGCGAATTTATATGGGATCAAAGCAGTATCCACGTTAGCCAGTAGATGGCGCTGCTTTGATCTCATATAAATTCGCGTTTACGCGCTCCATGCGTATGATCGAATAAAGTCGCACTAACCCCTCAGCTCTCTAAAGTCACATTTTACAACATGGCGGCGTTAGTTATGTTTTTGTCATACGCGAAAACAGCCTTTAAGTTTTTTAAGTTATTGCACAAAGTTCAAGCCACTTTTGCATCAACTGCCCATAAATAAAATAAACCTGTATTACTGATGTCTGATGCTGACTCATCCATAGCTCTACTCGCTTACATCAAGTCTGATCAGTCTTTTACGTTCCTTGCTAATTCCACTATTAAATCTAAGTTTAGATTAATCTAATGATATATTCATCGAAAGATTGATCAAAGACATTAAGTAGAATTAGAAGTAACTTCTGTTCTTTTCTTAGGTATTTTAGAATAATCTTTACAGTTTTACACCACTGTAACGAGTTCAATGTAATAAATAAACTCATCTGATTATTTTGATTTTTAAAGCCAAATGAAAAATCAAAATCCGATACCACATTTTGTTCAATTATAAATTGTATCTAGTACAAAGGTACGAAACATTCGATTATTCATTTACAAAAACCATGTGTCATTTCAGCATTCGAGTACATTCTTTTGATTTTTAATTGCGCTTTACAAGATCTTACGGCTTCGAAGCAAATAGCGGAAGATTGTGACTTCGGTTCACCAAACAAACGGGGAACGCCTACAAAATGCGCGGGCGCAGGATAAATGACGTCACAGCGTGGCACGACACTTTGTTCCCGACTGGCGGGGCGGGGCGCTGGTTTGGGGCGGGGCCTCCCCTAGAAACGGGACTGGCTTTCAACACTTATAGCACCGCACACTCACGTGAGTCAGTTCGCGAGGGGACCGGGGCGGGAGGCGGGCGCGGGGCGTGACGTGGGCGCGGGACGGGGCTTGCCGGCGGAGCGGCGCTGTGCGCACGCGCCGCACACGTAGTCGTCGTCCTCGCGAAGCGCGCCGTGACTCAGGCCGACGCAGTGCATGTGGAACCACTGATCGCAGCCGCCGTCGCATTGCACCCAGTAAATTTTTCCTGTTCAATATCATTAATCATATATAATGTAAATTTTCAAAAAATCAAAGTAATGAAACATAATTTGATGCCATAGTCTGACATCATCATTAAATACCCATCAATCCCGAAGCGGCCGCCGGCTGCGCATAACAATTGAAAATCTATTGTGTCTGCGATACCCACGATAGAGGTGCTATGTGCATAAATGGCACTTAATAATGATTATTTAATTTGGCACACAAGATAAATTTTTGGGACCCTTGGCTGATTTTTCCAATTTTGGGTAGCTATATATGGGTAGTATAATATACAAACACACAATTAAATAATATTAAGTTACTAACCTGTGGGACGAAGGCACGACTCCGCAGCGCAATCCTCGTCGTCCTCGGCTGAAGACTCTGACGAGGAACTCGACTCCTGGCGGCTTGGGCCCGCTCGCGTTGCAGCCGCTCGTGCTTGACCAACTATAAACATTCATATAAATTTAAATTAATTTTATTCAAAACAAATTCATCAACTAATGTTTGAAGTGTCTATAAGATACACAATGTGACAAAATCTAAGAGCTATAAAGCCATGCACAATAGCTAGTAATCTGGTTTTTGCCAGTATATATTTTGTGGTGTAACTAGCACTTGTTTTAACCAAGATACATATCCATCAATCTTCACAAACACCTTATTATCTCAGTGGTAAGTTTTACGTTACCTGGTCGCGCATGTCTTGCTAGTTTGCCTCTGGTGGTGGGCAGACCTCGCTTGCGGCGCTCCTGCCGCGCCATGTAGTGTTTCCGCATCATCAAGCCGGACCCAGAAGATAGACCCTAGATGGTAAAACTTCAATTAGTAAGTTAAAAATTACAGTAGTTTTTCCAGCATAATATGTTTAACTAGGACAACATACGACATTCAGATTGGAAAAGTTTAAAACATACTTTATGATGTCAGGACAGACGCGTACACTCTTAAGGTAAATAAAATACCTACCTGTTTCCTATTAAGATAATTCGTGGTTGTACTTGAACCACGTTTGATAGTTTTCGTGGTGGTGGTGGCGGCGGCGTGCGGGCGCGTGCGTTTAAGTTGGCGGTGCGGACGCGGCTGGCGTTGGGCGCGCTTGCGTCGCCCGGCGTCGAGCACGCGCGCGCCACGCCCCTCGGCCGCACGCGCCGCGCAGACTGCACTCCACACGCCTGCTTGCTCTTCTAACCGGACCTGTCACCATAATAATATTGTTATGCATTATTATTTACGTGAAACATGTCGCCGTGCAGTCTAAATGTACATAGATAATGTGGCTCGAAAAGATAAGTTGAGAAGTGAAGAAAGATATGAATGTAGTCAATGGCGTTTTTAAATCTAGTAAAACCAGTTATTGTTATTTTCTGCTCATAAACTTATTAAAAGGAATACGAACCTCTAAAAGGTCACCTTCCAGCATGAGATCTTCTAGTTTCTGCAGTTGGCCCGGAGTCACTCGGGCACTGGGAGATCGCGGCGAAGCGCTGTAAGCGTGTTCCAAATTCGCCGATGATCTGAAAAAATATTAAAATATATGACTTACTTTATGATGATACTTTCAACATCTTGCAAGACATGGCGTCTGCTAAGTAAATACAACAAATTTTAACAAAATGAAAACGGACATGATATAAAACAAAGTCGTTTTCCACTTTTTTTTGGATGGATGTTGATGAATATTTTATTGATAATTTTAGAGATCATATCAATGTCCACGCGGATCAGTTGATACGTTATATATAATTAGTAATTACATACCTGGCGACATGCGAGTCTTTAGCGAGCGCGCGCGGCGGCAACGCCGAAAGCTGCGCACGCGCCGCGTCCTGCCACGCCATAGCGCGCTCCGTCACGCACTGCAGCGCCTCACCCTCCGCCAAACGAACGGGGAGCTTTTGAAGCCACACCTGATAAAACAATATAAACTGTATTGATATTTCTTAAAAAACTGGGAATTATGATGTAATGTGCAAGAGAAGAAAAATAAAGACATGTCAATATAATAAAAAAAACAGGTAAAGCTTATTAAAACGATCAAGAGTAATGACAATTAATTCATGAAGACCTAAGCAGCCGCATCCGGCCGCGATAACAATAGATAAGCTATTGTGTCTCGTTATTCCACGATCGATGGGTTAAAAGAATACTGAAATGGTCGCAACCATTGAAAATGAAAAATTGAAATTAGTTATTCATTATTACTAGGGACGAAATTCGACCGTTTCAACGATATTAGGACTACTACCTATATTACTTTGACTCAGCTGATCTCAGAGTGGCTGTGTAAGCATTGTCTAATAGTATCTAAGATTCAATAAAAAAAAACTATAATCCATTTTCAATTTGTCAACATGTTGTCAACAGACTTCAACCATAAATAAAAGAGTATAATTCGTAAGTATAGGCTTGTCACTCAAAAATATTTCATAGTATGTGTGTTGAAGTGTGTGTAATGTTTTATTTGTTAAAAAAAATTATGATAAAAGCATAATTTCAAAATAATATTAGTTCGATGCACTCCTTCACCATATAAACTGTGCAAAATTTCATTCACCTACGTTTCCCCATTTTTCGTCAAAAGGGTTACAGTTTTTCACTCGCGTATTAATATAAAGATAAAATAAAAACTTAGAAACAGTTTATTTGGAATAGGGTCTCCACCTACGGAGACCCATCGTAATCTCACCAGCAGCGCGAGTATGCGGTGCAGGCGCGGGCGCTTGGTGCGCGTGCAGTCGGGGCATATGAACTTGGGCTCGGGGGGCGGGTCCGTGCGCTCGGGGGAATCCCCGCCGTCAGGCTCCTCCTTGGCGCCAGCCACGCATGACGCTGTAACGAAATAAATAAATTTAATGGTGATGTTAATTTATTCACTTATTAATTTCAAACAAATTAAATCCATAATTCCAGGAAACTTTATCCAATAGATAGGTTACATAAATTAATAACGTAATATGTACATAAGTAAGAAAGTTTTTAGTTCTTTATCTTTTTGAATAAGTAATGAAAAATATAAAGGATTCAAAATAAAGGATCGTAAGCGTAATGTCACTATGACAAATGTAACATAATATTGTGTTGTCAAAATCCAAAATCAAATAATAAATAATTGCATTAATGGATCTAAAGGAGAATGTATTTACTATTTACAAGTTGAACTCACCATGGAACCAGTCCTTGCATATTTCGCACTGCGACATAACGCCGTATTGGCGTTTCTGGCACGTGCAGAACGTCAGCCCGGCGGCCGGCGGCGCGCACACGTCCTTGCGGAGGTTGCGGATTCTACGATAGAAAATTGCAATGAGGGTTTTCGGTAATTCAGTTGCCACCAGATGGAGCTGTATAGACGTAGGGTCTTTCGTGTCAAATAAGACATATTATGACATCTATATCGTGACACTGGACACATGACAGCTATATAGTGGCATATGACTGCGATTTGACCCTGGCTACATTACTACACAGCGGCACATGCATAGCTAGCACAAGCACGTAGACAAACGAAAAAAACTAAATTTTGACAGTTTTACCGGAAAAACATTGGAGTAAAAGTTTCTTTCGTATCTCGATATCTTTCGCTTTTGAAAATCTATATGTCAAGCATGACGATCCGCTTTTGACATTTAGTTTCTTGATTCTGTTTTTATTTTTATTATGGCACTTGGCTATAAAACCATGGCCAGTGTCGAATAAATGGTGGCAAATTCAAAAAATCGATGTATAGCAACCCTGTCTATAACACAAACTACGAATAATAAAGTTCCTTAGTTTTTATTATTCGTATTTCGTAGATCAAAACTATAATTCCGGCTATAGACAAGGTTGCTACACGTAGATTTTTTGAATTTGCCGCCATTTACTCGACACTGGCCATGGTTTTATAGCCGAGGTGCCATAATTAAAAAAAAAGAACCAAGAAACTAAATGTCAAAAAAATAATAATTGCCGTTGCTTTGGTTGCTATGGAAAGAGTTTCTTGTCTTTGTCCACTGAAACTCAAGTCGATAGGTGGGGCCATGCTCGGGAATAAGATATGTAGACATGGGAAAGAAACTGCCATTACTTTCTTCCGAAGAATCGACTGGGAAACCCCGTGCTAGCTACGCTGGTGGCTTAAAGAAAATAGAACCTCAAAAAATTAATTATCAAGATTTTTAATTAGCACAAACTTCACTACACAATATTAGTGAAAACCTTACCTCAGCTCCTTCACATAAGCCAGCTCCTTCTGTTCAGCGTTCTTGAATGCTGCAACGATCTCAGTTGGCGACGCGTCCTCGCTAAAGTGTTCTAGTAGGGCCGCAGAGCACTCCCCGCGCCCGCGCCGCCGGCCGGTACCCTCGGCGGGGCCGGCGCGAGGGGATAACGCCTCCAGGAGAGAGTACGACCAGTTCTGTGGAAAGAAGAAATATGATATGATCGGTGACAGATCTATAAGCTTTATTAGAGATTTTAGATTTAGAACTTGATGAACCTAATAGCATCTTTTAAAATTATGATACACATACCTAGCTTTTGCTTGCGGCGAAAATACAGAATCAAAAATACAGACAAAATGTGTGTAATTTACAGTAGATTACTGTAGTATTGCAGTAGAAAGGTGTTTTTTTTTTCTAAATAAAAATAGCTATCAAGTAACTTCAGCACAGACTTACAAATCCATCCTTTACATATTAATGATTTGAAGATACAACTAAGAATATCTCACCTTCTTGAGGAACATCTCGGCGGCACCACGTTTCCACTCGTGGGCTGAGTGCAACGCAGCAGCTAGTTGGTCCTTCTCATACAGGGCTAGCGGGATCTGCGAGCCACGTCGCACTAGCGCCTCTACACTGTGCATGTACGGGTATAATTCCTTTGACTGCATCTCTTCCACCTGGTAAATTACATTAAATGTTACATTTTATTATACAACAATTTAAAAAAGTGTTAAGAATCAATACAAAAATAAAAAATCTAAATAAATTCAAATTCAAAATTCTTTATTTGCACAAAACATGGTGAAATTAGGTGTTACAAACATTGATAGGTACCTACATGTTTTGCCTGTTTATGGCATGCAAATGTTTTTAAATATGGAAGTAATATTAATTAAGTAACATGCATATTATGTAAATCTAAATAGGTTTATAAAATTAGGTCTTATCTCATCAGTTCATCACATCACAACATAAGTCAAATATTAAAATCATGTCAAAATTATACATTACATTAAACTATATATTTAAATATTTATTTACATAATTAAATTTGATTATATTTATCGTTTAGATATTCTGAAACAGAGTAGAAATTTTTATCTATGAGAAATTTAAATAATTTATTTTTAAAACTATAATAATTTTCAATTTGCTTTAAGTCAGTGGGTAGTTTGTTATATAGTTTTGGCATCATTATGTATGCACTTTTACTAAGCTTACAAGTCTTTGATATAGGTATTTTAAGTTTATTTTTATGTCGCATGCTTTTAAAATTTTCGTACATCTGTATGTTATATTTTTTTAAAAATAGAATGGTTTCGTAAATATATAAACAGGGTAACGTTAGGATCTTAAACTTTTTAAAATAGGGTTGACAGCTATCTGTTTGTTTGAGACCGCACATAGAGCGTACGCATCTTTTCTGAGCTCTAAAGACACGTTCATGCTCAGTAGCATTACCCCAAAAAACAATACCATATCTTAAAATGGATGCTACGTAAGCATTGTACGTTATAAGCAAGGCATCAATACCGACTACTTTTGCTAGCATATATAGTGCATATGAGAACTTTTGTAATTTAGTACATAATATTTCAATGTGGGAATTCCAACTTAAGTCATTGTCAACCAAAAGCCCTAAGAATTTTGTTTCTGTGATTTCCTCTATCGCATGATTATTGTATTTAATATTTAATGTAGGTCGCTTCTTATTTT
This sequence comes from Aricia agestis, assembly GCF_905147365.1. Classification (NCBI taxonomy): domain Eukaryota; kingdom Metazoa; phylum Arthropoda; class Insecta; order Lepidoptera; family Lycaenidae; genus Aricia; species Aricia agestis. Next base: position 5,683,117 of record NC_056424.1, on the reverse strand, counting down.
TGTTAGAAAATGTCATTATTTTCGTTTTGTCAAAATTCAAATTTAATTCATTTTCTTTTAGCCATTCAATTATAATAATCAAAGTATTAAAAATTTTCATCTCAATATCAGTCATTCCGTCGTCAAAAAATAATAAGTTACAGTCATCGGCAAAAATTGTCATAGGAATTTTAATATGTAGAGGAAAGTCATTTATATAAATAATAAAAAAGAGTGGACCGAGGACACTTCCTTGAGGAACGCCGCGAAAAATATATTTGAGTTCAGAGTAATGTAGCTCCTCTGACTTTGTCTGGAAATTTATGGTTTGTATGCAAGTAAATTGTAATCTATTCTTTAAATATGATTTGATAAGTTCTAAGGCACTTCCTCTAATACCATATTGATACATTTTAGCAATTAAAATTTCATGATTTACAAAATCGAAGGCTTTTTTTAAGTCCATGTATAAAGCGCAGGACACGTAGCCTTTGTCAACATTCTCCATTAATTCTCTTAAGAAATTAAAAATGGCAACATTTATTGTGTAATTTTTCCTAAAGCCCATTTGCTGTGGAGAAAATAGATTAAATTTATGAAAATAATTGTATAGTCGTTGGTAGATAGCTTTTTCTATTATTTTTGATAGGACAGACACTAAAGCAATGGGCCTATAGTTTTCTATATTCATTTTGTCATTTTTTTTGTATAGAGGCTTAATTATTGTAACTTTGAGCCTATCTGGAAACTGTCCTTGGGACATACATAGATTTGTTAAGTGAGCTAGGATAGGCGCTATAATAGGTGCTACAAATTTAATTACTTTAGTAGAAATATCGTCATTGCCTGTACTATTAGTATTTTTAAGAGATATCAAATACCGGATAATATCTTTGGCTGAAGTAGGGTACATAAACATCGAATGAGGGGTAAACGGCGCATCAAATTTCTTTTTAGGGTTGTAAGGTAATCTATTTTCAGGGTGTCCAATGAAAAAGTTGTTGAAAGCCGAAGCTATTTGGACGGGGTTTGAGACGATATTATTATCTTCATCACGTATCTGTGTAATGTTATTATACGACAGTTTTTTTGTATAATTTTTTTGGATCACTTTCCACGTAGCTTTCGATTTATTAGTCGCTGTTTTAATATAGTATTCATTTTGTGCTTTTTTAGTTAAGTTTATAATTTTCTTAAGACGTTTAGTGTAAGTTTTAAAATTGTTTCTATTTTCTGTTGTTTTACGTTTTCTATATTCCCAAAGCATTTGTCTTTTTCTTTTAACACATTTTTTAATTCCTTTTGAAATCCATTTTGTTTTATTTAAAGCATTTATTCTTATTTTTATGAATGGAAAACAGAGGTCATATAGTAGTATAAAAAGGTCAAAGAATGAGTCAAATGCTAATTGCGCATCTTGTTCATTATAGCATTCTGAGAAAGTTAAAGAATTTAGGTAGTTACGAAATTTAATCATATTTTCATTACTGAAATCACGCCTAAAAACGTACCAATATGGAATGGAGGGTATACTGTTTGTTGGACACTGTAAGAGCTGGGCTGTATGGTCTGATAAAGCTAGATCAATGATTTGATGCTTAGTACCTTTTATATTATGCGCAAAGTTATCTATGCAGCTTCCACTACTAAGGCGAGTTGGTTCTTTAATTGCAAGAGTTAAGTTATAACTAAGGAGAAGATCAGTAAAACGCTGTGAGAGGTAATCTTTTTTTAAGGTATTGATATTAAAATCTCCACAAATTATTGTTTTCCATTTACCTCGGCAGTATGCTGCCAGGAGGCTATCAAATAATTTAAAGAACATGTTCGTGGTCACAGCATCATTTTTTGGAGGTCTATAAATGTTAATTATGATTATTTTGTGATCTATTAACTTAATAGCACTACATTCCAGTATGTTTTCTATACAAAAAATTTTTATGTGCGGTACAAATTCATGCCTGAGTATATTTTTTACTAATATACATGAGCCACCATGTCTGCTACTTCTCATGTACATAGTCGCTAGAGTGTAGTTAGGGATTTTAAGAGAATCGCTATCTCCTTGTATCATGTTGTGCTCAGTAACGCAAATAACATCCACATTGGTGTTACTAAGTTTTAAGTCATTAAGGTGAACTGTTAGTAAATTAGATTTAGATATAAGGCCGTTTATATTTTGATGCAATATATTTAAAAATTTAGGTACGAAAAAGTGTATCATTTGTTGAATTTTGGGTAGAAGCATTCATCATGTCGTAATAATATTGTTCATTGAATTCATTATTGTTGGAAATAGTATTAGAAGTTTTGTAGTAATTTGAGATGTCATTAATGTCATTTAACAAGTCATAAAAAATTATATTATAACCTAGGTTGTTTAGTCTTCCATTTCCTTTATTAAACATGGAGTAATCATATTTAATATTCTTATTACTGTCTAGCAAGTAAACATGTTCATGTGTTATAACATCTAAGTATAGTAGGTTATTAAAATGCTCAATTCTCCAATTGAATACATCATACCCTAATCTATATGTTGGAAGACATAGGATTATGTTTGTATTTCTGATATTACATATATTACATAACATGTTTCTTAAATTTATGACTAAATTAAAATAATTTTTTGTTACAGTAAAATCATTTTCACTGATAAAGACTATACAATAATCATTCATGGTATAATTTTCTAGCTTGTTACTTAAAGACTCAATAATATTTTCTGTATTAGAATGCGGATAACTATAATGGGTTACATTAAAATTATTTTCAAACGTATTAAGTGCAGTTTTTAGAAACTTATCACTTGGCTTAGTACTAAGTATGCATAATTTATGTAAGTCCTTTTGTTTATAGTTCTTCTTCATCTTCTTGTTTCCGATAATTGACGTTTCCATATTCATCTCGATGACTTTAGTCTGTGGTGACAAATCGTTCATTATGGTGTTGTCTATTGTGTTGTCTATTGTTGTTGTTTGTGTCGATTTATCTGTCAACGTCAATTCATTTGTTATTATATGATCGGTGCCGGTATGCAGTGATTTTCCAGATTCGGTTTTTTTACTTTTTTGAGGTGTTGTGTCCAAATTTTGATATCGATTAAGGTCATAGATTTTGTTTCGACTTTTTCTTCTAGCGTTCGGTGTGATGTACACATTGTTATCGATTTTTTTGTACATATTGATGATTTTGTCTTTTTTTTCCAATTCATTTTTTAAATGTGTAATTTCCAGTGTTAAATTTTCAACTTCATTATTGGCTACTAGCAATTCATTTGATAGTTTTTCTATTTGATTTGTGTGTTCTAGGCATTCGGTACTAAAGTCATTTAGTGATGTATTTGGCAGGCTATTCATGGAGGCGTCCAGTATAAACGAGTTGCCAATGTTGGTCAAGGAATTGGATCTTTTATTTCTCCTCAGCGTAATAAATTCATTTTGGGATGTGTCCATTTTGAAGATATTTATACTTAAAACTAAATATTGTAATTTTCAGGTCACTCTTGATTCTTGAACTTATACAAATAATCAGTAGATGTCAGCCTTATGTCACTTTAGATCCGTTTTTATTTTTAAATTTCTTCTGGTTTTCAAATTTAATTTTTGTGTTTCTCACTTTATTATTGATTTTCTTAAAATATAATTATAACTTATATGTGCTCCAAGAATAAAGGATTTATTTTAGCGATATATCTGGTGTACAAAACAGTTTTAATTGGAAGTGTTTAAAATGTCTTACAGCTGATTTTTGTTTTTGTCACTACAGCTTGAAAATTAGTATTTTATTTTTGATTTTTTTGTCACCAAGTCACTGATCACATATTCACTTTGTCTGATGCACAGTAATTTGGAAAAGTCTTATTTAAATATTTTTTATCGATTTTTTATACAGAGACTATGTTCTTGGTTGCTTTGACAGCTGCTGTCCAAACTGACTTTCAATGTACCTTTTTTAGCAACAAGTGTGTAATGTACCTTTTTTAGCAACTATTTGATGAAACATTAGGCAAAGTTAAATGTAATAACTAATTTTTCAATTTGAAGATAAAGACAGATCCGATATAATGCTCTTGCAATGAGGGTTATAAATTATAATATGGCGCTATTTAGAGAGTGTATCGTGTCAAACAGCTGTCATAACTCATACGTCACGAAATAGCTTCCACATGTCACGATAAAGCAGTCATATGTCTGTCTGAACTCTGACACGACATTTGACACGATAGACCCTACGGATATAACATAGCATGATAGCACCATACAACCATCATTATGCTCGAAAATAACTCACCTTAGACAGCCAGTCCTTGGCGTGCGATATAGCCGTATGCAGCGCGTGATGCGACGGCAACGTGGCGTCGATATCGTCTCCCTCGGCCAGTAGCGTCTCTAGTTCTGCCAACGTCGTGTGCTGCGGTTCGGCGTCGTCGCTCGGCTCCGGCTTGACCGAGTTGGGCTCGATGAGTACCGCCTTCACTCGAGCCTCCCAGTCCTCTATTTGCACTGCAACGAAATTAAAAAGTTATAATCGGGATATAGTTATTTTGAACTTATTAATGTAAATTATATAACAGAAGCGAATATAGAAATTAACATCCATGACTATCTGTTTAGACATTCATAATATTGGATTTTGAATAAGATAATGTGATTAAACTCAAACATTGTAACAATGTTTTTGTTTATCTTGTATATAAAGACGTAGGTCGTAAGGACTATATATTTTAAGATGTTTTTATCGATTACATAACTTCTGGACCAATCTTCATGAAATGAAAGGAAATAAAGACCACAGGGTACCTTTCAGTAAATACTCACAGCGTAGCTTTTGCAGCGCAGCTCGCTCGGGCTCTAGCCGCGCGTGGGGCACGAGCGTCGTCGCGTCTTGCAATAACTTCTCGATTTGCGCGGGCGACGGCGCAGCGGCGCGGGAATCCCGTGCGTCTAACAGCCAACGCGCCTGCGCCGCACGGGCCGTCAGCGCCGCCAGTTGCGGCAGCACGATGCATAGACGCCCGCCGAGGTCGCACACCTATGACGTCAGTATTGTTAGGTTAGTAGGATATTGGTAGGCAGAAAAAAAATATTCTGAATATTTTTTTTTAGTTTGAGTTAATTTAAAAAAAAAGCATATTAATTTTGAGATCAATAAAGTTATTCTTTATTGATCTCAAAATTATTTAATACTTGCTTTATATAAGTATTAATACTTTGAAGTATAAATGTGTGCTATATTATATATTATAATTAATAAAATAAAATTATATACATATTATAGTTTGTGCGTTTTAAGATGATATGGGTGACACATTATAATTGACAATAGTAGGGAAGTTACCTAAGAAAATTAATCGATAATTTAAAAATATCGAATCACTTCGTAAAGGAATTGCAATCGAAATTATCGATTTCGTACTGACGTTTCAGAGTGGCGCCGGCGATTTAAAACGGCCTCCCTTTTATCGATTTGATTTCGACTCAACAGGGTCAATCTCTATTGGCATAAGTTCCATTTCATGCATCTGACATTTTTCAAATATTTTAGTAACAATAATTTTCACAGTTAAAATTTATAATTAAATAAATATATTAATAAGTTAGCATTTAGCAACTTTTCATTTTTATTCATTTACAATTATAGGAAACCTTTGTTTTTGTAGATGATATATAATTTATTACATTTTGATTTTTTTTTTGTTTTCTTGTAAAAAAAACCCGTAGCAAGGAATATGAGAAGTGTCACTCATATCATCTTAAAACGCACAAACTATAGTAATATTAGTAATAAAGCTAAAGCAATCAGCTGTTTACCTCTTCCAAATCCTTTACATAAGCTGAGTCTGTATCATCCAGATCTTTGTTCAACAAATCAGTTGCCCGATCTTCGAATTCCTCAGTCTGACGTAGAACTTCTTTCACAGCAGAGCCTGCACAGAAAATGTATAAGACTTTCTTAGATCAACATATTAACAAAGAAAACTAACCCGATCTTTAATGAGCCTTTGTATTTCTGTAATGCGAATTTGTGACTGTGTCACAAATATTTTACGAAAACCTAACCTTTACATTTAGAGGTTATATGATTAATTAAAATGAAATGAAACGGATAATGAAATCCAAAACTCTCAACTTAATATTTATTATCAGCATACGCGCTGACTTGGTCCCACTTTTGCTTACTTACCCTCAGGCAGCACGCACGCCAGGCCGTCAATCTCGGCCGCAAAGAGCGTCAACTCGTGCACCGTCAGCCGGTACTTGGGGTCGTGGTGGCGGGTGCGCGTGCGCATCTTGTTCAGGTCCAGTTGCTGGATGACTGTCGCGCACTTCTCCGCGTCCTCGATTGCGGTCTCTAATGCGCGGACTAGCTCCGTTTTGTGCATCTGTGTTGTGAATAATATTTTATTGTATTAAGGAAATCAGAAGCATAAGTCACTTATAGTATGAAAGTAAACTAGAGATCGCCCAATGGTCGAAATTCGACCTTAGTTTTAACGACATTAGGACTACTAAGTACCTATATTGTGTAAAAAAAATAATATTGACTATCAAATTTTTTCAACTCTTGTCTCTGGGACTCAGCTCATCTCAGACTGGCCGTGTAAGCATTTTCTAATAAAACAAACTATAATCCATTTTTAATTTGTCACCTTGTTGTCAACCGTTGTCAACAGACTTCAACCATAAATAAAAGAGTTTATTTCGTATATATATAGGCTTGTCACTCAAAAATCTGTCATTTTCCTAGTGTGTGTGTTGTAGTGTGTGTACTGTTTTATTTGTTAAAAAAATATATGATAAAAGCATAATTTCAAAATAATATTAGCTCGATGCACTCCTTCACCATATAAACTATGACTGTGCAAAATTTCATTCACCTACGTTTCTCCATTTTTCATAAAAAGGGATACAAAGTTTTTGGCTCACATATTAATATATAGATTATCACAATAAGTTTCTTTACTAAGTACACTCAGTTTTTAGTTACAAAGAAATTAGTGGTATGACATTTTCAAAATTTGTATGAAAATCTTTTTAACTAAAATTCTAACTTTTCGTCGAAGTTACAACTCAATTCGTTTTTTTTTTATGAATAATTAATTGGTGTGTTTACATACACACTACATTTTCAATCTTATTTCTGTAGGCTTTTCTATCTCTGTATTTACCTTGAGATCATGAGCCCGCTTGAGATGCGCGCGCAGTCCGTCCAAATCGCACGTTTTGGGCGTGTCCGGATCCAGTGCGTTCTGCACCGCCTCCGCCCACTCGCGGAACAGATCCGACTTGCGTTTCAACTTCTCCAACATGGCGGGCAGCTCGTCCAGTGTATAACGATATCTGTGATAAAGGCATTAGGTCGTGAGTCGTCCTAAATATTATATTGTAAACATTCCTATAATTATATTGACTATTTTATTATTTATTTTTAAAAGCACATTTTATTATTATTTATTTTTAATAGCACATATAGAGATGTGACGTAACTTTTTCATGCTTCTATGAAAGTTATCTTTATCTCTTATGATAAATTACTTCTCTCTATAGTTTAAGTTTTTCGGTCTCTTATTTCATGGTTAAGTTGCTGAACTGATTAATATTTGGTACGAAGAAAATATGTCCCGGGAAAGGACATTAGGATAGTTTGACGGAAAAATGTATGTTTGCTGCATGTTTGTCTTATGGTAAACTTACCTCAGTTTATGCAGCGCCGGCGGGCACGAGCACAGCGTGCTGTAGTGCCTCGGGCACGCGATGTGCGGCGTGCACGCGCACGTCACGCACGACAGGAAGCACGTCGTCTTGCACTCGTGACACTGCCGCTCATCGTCCGGCAGCAGCTCGAAAGCCTCGCGCTCCGCTTCCGTCACACCCTGTAGATTGAAATTGAAGAATCAGGTGATAAACTGTCTTTGCTAACACATATTCACTTATTTGACGGCCACAAGGACAACACTCTATTTATTGCTGTTGAAAGAAACTTCTCCAAACTCCTTGACTTAAAAAAAAAAGTTTATTCGCTTGTAGCACCGCTATCTCGAAAGGAATTCCATTGGTATTTTTTCGAGGTTTTTAGGCTTACTACCTATCCCGTATACCATATGGCAACACCTGGCCAATTGAGTGCCAATTCTTATACCCCTGATATTCAACTGGATTTCTATAATATTATAGTCCAAGAATGGTGTCAAATTTTGTCATATTTGCACACTTACCCAATCCAACAGCGCCTTCCGCAGCTTGCGTTCGTCGTGCAGCATGGTACGCATATCGCGGTACGCTGCCAGCGCGACCGTCAACGTGAGCGACTCCGCCTCCAACGCCATCTTGCACACGAGCTCGTCGTGCGAGAACACGCAGTAGCGGCGCAGCGTCGAGTAGTGGGATATGCACTCGCGACCCATTTTTAGCTGTATAATTAGAAAATATGGTTAGTTGTCGCCACATAGACGCATGCTGATGAGAAGCAATACGCATGAGAAGCAATACTTAAAGAAGAATACTACTCTTAGCTTTCAATTTGTTCGCACTCTTTATAAAGTGCGAACAAACAAGTGGAAATAAATATACTATTAAAAATATTATAAAAATATTAAACCGAATCCTCGCGTGTAAAATGATAGTTACAAACGCCAAATATTATTCAGGGCATTGTCTGCATAATTTACAAGTGCGTGATTAAATAAAGGCGCGGCAGGCCCCCATACACCATATGGGTATGGGGGCATATACCTAACTCATAATTTTCAAGCAAATTGTTAGTATACAATGTTCATTACCTCATAATCCACAATAACATTTAATTGAAACATTTATTGCAAGTAAAAAAAAGAAAATTCATACCCAAGCGAGAGAGATTTATAAAATTTTATAATCCTTACCCAATCCGCAGGTGTAAAGTTGACAGCCTCAGCAAAGTTGTATCCTTGGTTAAACCCAGCGTGGTACGCACGAGGAAAAGTAATAACGAACTCCCCAGCATTTTGATCGCATCTGAAAATTAAAAAAAAAAACACATGTAACTAAAGTTCAAAATCCATTACTTTCACTTAAATTTTAATTTTGTACCTTATAAACATAGCATTTAAGTTCAATTATATACCTGTAAACAGGAACTCCGGCCTTCATCAGAACATTTGGGTTCATGATGGTCACCAATTGATGTAGTAGATCCGGCTGTAGTTGGAACAGCTCGGGAGCTTCAGCCTTCATTGTTGCCTCGAACTGTTCAGCCTTAGAGCTTGGGACTCCATACCTAAAGACAAGGATCAGCATGAAAATATGGCATTTTAAGCCCCCGACAAAAAAGAGGGGAGTTATAAGTTTGACGGGTCTGTCTGTCTGTTCATCCAAACGGGTGAACCGATTATGATCTAGTCTTATTTGTTTGAAAGCCAGTAGACGTTATCAAGCTTGTTCATCATCATCAACCTGCCCTGTGCTGAAAAATTTGAGTTTGATCTACTGTTTTTTTTTTAATTGGGGGTTGTTTTATGTTGTAAGAGCGTGGTCGCTTGTATGTTTTGCGCTTTGTATGTAATGCATTATTTTATACAGGCCTGGCGACGCACCCAACATACCTTTTTCACTCTTTACCCATTTACCCTCCTAGTTCATCTTTCGTCTGTCATTTCTTCGACACATTGCCTTTGACGAAGCAAAGCCAGGCCTGTCCCACTCGCGAGAATAGGCATCGAACTGTAAGTACCACCCGCGGGTGGCCAATCAGTAGGGACTCACAAGCGAGCGGAGACGCACGCGCAAGATTTTTCGTCGCGTATCTACTGTTTACTGATCATAGAGGAATTTTATTCATGATACTGATTTAACCGCTGTGACAAAATCGTTATAAATCTTATAAAAATGAACAATTTTTTTAATTGTTAATTGATAAGGCCTATGAAATATGTATTTGAATAAGGTATTTAAATACAAAAAGTAGATAAAAACTATACAAACATAGCAAATAAACCAATTTCATACAAAGAAACACACAAACTACACAGAAATAAACACAAGTTACTATGTTTAAATTGTAAAAGTTTCCTGCACTATAATCGAATATATAAAACTACTACTTATAAAATATAGGTTGGATTCCTAAAATTTTATATTACTATAAAAAGGTTTGCTATTCGTACCAATAGTAATTAAAAAAGATTATTTTATTTTCTAAAAGGCGAAAACCTTGATTTCGTCAGAAAAGGTACGAGTTATGCGATAGACAGAGAGCGGACATGTAGGTGAATATAATTGTAGGCACCTAGCACTGCGCGGTCGGAATTTGAACTTGATAGTATCGTAGCATGAGTCGTTATTTCTTTAAACGGGTTTCGCCAGTGGGAATTCTGTTGGTACTACTCATTGACTTTTATAAGTGGACTCGGCATAATGGTCTCTACCAAATCAAAATACTGTAGCCGGTCCGCCATTTTATGTTCCGGTTCTCCGAGGTACATAAACTGTCAAAGTGTCGTATTATAGGGATGTCGAATTTGAAAGAAAATATCGATATATCGATACATCGATATTTGAAAAAATATCAATATCGGTCTCGATATATCGCGAAAAAAATAGGCACTTGAAATGTTCACAAAATACTCAGTTGTATACATACTTTAATAATAATAATAATTGATGGTAAAATTAAAATAAACTGTAAACACTTCGTGCGCGAGTACAACTAGTATTTGTCCGATTTTTTGGTAATTTTTGCCCGATATCAATAATGGCAACTTAAATAATAATTAATAAACTTAAAATAAATTAAATAATTTTATTAAAAAGAAGGAGGCTCCTATATAAAAAAAAAACATATTTGCCTATTTTGTCTCTATGTACTATAATACATAGAGACAAAATAGGCAAAAATTATATTTTTTTTATATAATATAAAAAAAATCATTTTTGATATCAATATAATATATAATATAACAGGACGCTCACTTATAACATGTTAGTTTATCGATGTCCTCGACAAATATCAACCGAGTGTCCCATCACTATAGACCGCCATGTTTAGTTCTTGGCAATATGGCGCCGGCCACACTTGTAGTTATTTCGCCTCCATCTGTTTCCTTATTCATTGGTACTACTAATATATATTCTGTGGCAAAGCATCAATTTGGCATATTTTAAAATATCGAAGTCGAAGCGTCACCGCTGCTGCGACTCACCGTACGGCAAGGTAATCAACAACGCATATTAGTTACGTTTTACTTACCAAGTTTTCGGTTCGCCCCAGTGCAAATAGTTGATTGAGTAGCTCCAGTGGTCCTCGTTGTGCCAGCAGAATGTAGCGAAGCACATGCCCACATACAGCCATGGTATCTAAAACATAACATTTCTATAGTCTTTGTAATAACTTAAAAATCGAAGAAGGAATAATTAATCTGTCATTAAAATCAAAAATATTGGCACTATTCCCGCAAGTATTTGATCGCAGTTCTATATACCCAAGGAAACATCGTTCAAGCATACAAACGTTAAAGCTCAATTAATCTTAACAAAAGCAGTTAAACTATTGTACAGAAAAAACAAAATTATAGTACCAGATAATCTTTTGTCTCAGAGTAAGTCAGAGAATCTTTTATCTCATAGCATCTCAGAGAATATTTTGTCACACACGATCATTCTACAGATACAACAATGATTGCCGTAAAGTTTTTGCAGCATAGTCATATAATATTTACTAGTTATTTAATATTTATCTACCTTCATTCCAGATATGTCAGCATTGATATGTCCAAGTACGGAACCCTCTAGCACGGGCAGATTGTTTAGATTCCAGCTGGACTCCGCGTACTGTTGCTCGCCGGGATACAGGTGTGCACTTGACTTTGTTGGAAAACCTAAAGACAAATAAATTTATTTAAGTCTAGACACACTTTTCATAATTATTAGTATATATCATTTTATATATTTTAATTTTTTGTTTAAATACCTGAACCATGGTCCATCGAGTGAAGGTCAGCTCCGTATTCGACCGTCACATCCTCATCAATGGAAGAAACTACTCTCCAGAACTCACGTTCAACAGCTGACGTTGGTACCATCTACAAGAAAAAATACATGTATACCCAATACATAGAACAATATAAAATATATAAGTCTCCTTATAAAATGAAATGATCCACGCTGCGTGTAAATGTTATACGATTATTTTTATAAAATTAGTAAGCAAACAGCCTCCTGATAGAAAAAGACTACCATTGCCCAGTGCGTTTTTCCATGTTTTGTCCTTGTCTATTAAGTCTCTTGTAACATATTAAACAAGTTCAAAACACTGTATAATCATAATGTCTGCAAATAATTGTATACCCAGTTTTCATCTTTATATTAGTAGTTATAAAACAAAAAAAAATTGAACTTACATGTACAGGCATGTTGAAATAATCTGACTTGAATTGATCCGCCATCTCTCCAAATTGTTGCAGGGTGTACTCGCGGCTCGCTTGTTCGAAACCGAACGCTTCAGTTGGCTTAGATACCTACAAAGAATGAAATGGGATTAAATATTAATATTTCAGCCATCTAATAATGCTCGTATAGACAAAACTATTGTTAATTTTGTATGCTTAGAAAGACAAACAATTGATTAGCATGATAACATTTAATCGAAGTTAGAAGATTATAGAAACTCAAACTTGTCAAAAATATTATATTATCAATTATTTTTGAAAAATAAGGATTTAACAATTAAAGGGAACGCCCAATGGAATAATAATCGTCTAAAATTATAAGAATTATTATTATATATAATAACATACAAGTGTTGTGGATTTTGGACGATAGAGGTCTGAGACTGCATAAGGCTTCTTACACTTGTCGACGACAGTCGCTGGATTTTTTTCGCTGATATTTTTCTTACACTAATTGATGACTGCAGTCGACTGCCATCGACTGCCCGATCGTCTGTAAGCGCTTTAGTAACTATTTCTTTGAACCTCACCTCCTCAGCAAGACACACGGGGCATCTCCAGTCTCCCTTGGGCACGTCAGCCAGCGGCGGCACCAAGCAGAAGGTGTGGTAGGAGTCGTCGCAGCCGTCACACAGCAGCATCTGCTCCTCCACGTCGCCGCGCCCGCACACGTGACACATGTACTTGGCCAGCTACATAATAAAAAAAAGTAAAAAAAAAAACATTCCCAATTATAAAAGTCCAGGCCTTCAACGCCTCTAGTCCACCGATGCTGCGAACTGCAAAACAGCGGCGAACCGATTGTCTCATCCGCCATACGACAATGCGTTATAAATATTGCATCTCGCTCTATTTCTGTTTCGCAAGATATTTCGCAGTTCGCAGCGTCGGTGGACTAGAGGCGAAGTACTGTCGGGCGCCAATTTATAAAGAACGCCATTTTGATATTTAAGTACTATTTGAATTTAGAATGACAATAATGCCAGCTTAGGTCTGAACGAAAAAAATGCATCTACAGTCATATTTCTTGTGATTCAACAGAATTAATTTACTTTTGTAGCATGAGGATAACTCGGAATTTTGTAAAACAATGAAATTCTATTAAATACCACGATGAATAGATACAAGGAAATACCTATACCTATTGTGTATATTTTATTTCTTTATGATCTACAAATTACTGTAAATTACATTACTCATAAATCATAATAATCTAATTCATAAAGACCTACGTCATCTCCTTAAAACTTAGTCCTCATTTCACCAAAGCCTGTTGTATCAATCATACCATCTCTTTCGTTAATACGAAGAGCGAGAGAGATACATATATATATACATGTAACCTCCTTTTTTAAGTTCAGGGAATAACTTCAACAGGCGTGTGTGAAAAACATATCCTATATCTAGCTTACTACAGTTTTAGTATGTAGTTTTACTTGCTTGTTTTAGTCAAGTTTTGGAGTAGAGAAGATTGTGAAGCGTCTACTCTATGGTTAGGGTCTAGCGACAGAAATGACAACTTGGCGGTTATAGGTGACGGCGTGAATAGACAGAGACATGGAAAAGTCACGGGCACTATCAAGGATACACGAAATTTCATTGTATACTATGAATCAATAACATACCAATAAGACAAAACATAATTTAATTGAAAAAGTAACAACAAACAAATAATTGAAATGACACAATATGTATCGTTTTCCTTTGTCTTACAATTAATTTATGCATCATTACAACATATTGCATTACAAATCATGAGGTGACGTTCTGCAGAGTGCACACTTCACAGAAAAGCTTAGGCCAAACCTACGCGAACAGGCGTCTGCGAAGCGGAGCGTCAAGTTGTCAAATGTGTTTTTTGTATACAAATCACACATTTGACAACTTGACGCTCCGTTTCGCAGTCGCCTGGTCGCGTAGGCTTGGCCTAAGCTTAAAGCATTAATTAATTAAAAATATTAGGATCGAATGTTAATGCATTTTTGGAAGTTTTGTAAATTTTTACATAATACTATCAGAGAAATTGATAAATAGAGATAGATGGTAGAACTGCGAAATTTGGTCGGGTTATGTCAAAGTCAACAGAAATACCACCAATGTTGGCTAGATATAACCCGACTAAATCAAACTAAAAACTCATCATCTACCTATGGATCAATTTCATATCTACTTTCCATAGTTAATTTCACATTATTCTGCCTTTAAATCTTCCCAGATGGATATGATATCCATCCATCTATCGGGTATTTGTCGTGTATCCATGATAACACCCGTGGTAGGTGGTAGTGGTGAGTAATGAGCGGGTCTCACCGGGTCATCGTGTAGGCGCGGCAGCGGCGCCGAATCCTGCTCTTTTTTAAAGGCCGGTTGTAGCTAACGACAATAAACAGTTCACTCTGTTACGGTATATTATACATACACAACAACACATGTGTACAGTAATAAAATGATGTGTTAGAAAAATCTGAGGGCTTATTAAAATATTAATATTGTTAATGTCATAAAATCCATCCAGACATGATGATGGAAGATTAAAGCATTTCTGCTATTTTCTTATAAATAAAAATTGTACTCAAATGTGATGCTCTGAAGTTAAAGTTTATTATTCATTCACTGTAGCAAATGCTATCTTATTTTCTTTCCTTGAAAACCCAATTTGCCTAATATGCCCCTCGTTAAACTAAAGTACTGTAAACATAATGGATATAATATAGAACATTACTAGGAAGATGGCAATGAAATAATTTACAAATGAAGGTAAATTTTAAGGCTTACTTGCGCCATTCTGTGCTGTTATTTCATCAAATATCATGCTATCAATCTCGAATCTCGATCTTTGTATCTATGAAAGGGATGGCATGATATTGTAACACAGCTTTATTAAGAACTCAGATGGGCACAAATAGGCATAAGTAAAATATTGATTTTATTATGATCCATTTTGAAGGACAGTGTTTTTGTTTTTTACAAAGAAAATCCCCGAAAGTGTGAAATATGCCAATTAGAATTGAACGAATCATAATGTGATAATGTAGAATGTATATTTATTTTAATATTTTGATGAGTTTAACATAATTGAAGTATGTAAAACAGTCCATTCAATGCTATTTTACTTTTGACTGCAAAATCCCGTCAGGCGTCAACATCAGCAATACCACTTCGAGAAAAAAGCAATATCTTAAGTAAAATAACTTTAAACAGAATATCTCCCCTATTAATAAAAAAAAATCACACTGTGTATACTGTTTTAAATTTGTGTTTTACTTTTATCCCCATTGCCTATGTCGTAATACAAAACGCACATAGTATTTAAACCATCCTATTTTATCTCCCTGGGATCATGGTGTCAACCAGCATATTATATCAGTTGAACTATAATTACACAGTGCGGATTTTTTATTAGCAAAGGGAATACAAGTATACTCAATTTATGAGAACTCAACTTACCGGGTCATCAGGACTGATAACTGGTGGTGCCGGTGTGACGGACACTGTCATGTTGCTCAGACGGTGCTCCCTGAGTTTGGTGGAGCGGAGCACCCGGGCGCGCGCCCCGCAGCTGCCCGCCGACGACATCCATTTGTTCTCTCTGGGACCTGGGATGGAGAGAATATTATTAACATGGTTTTTTTGAAGGCTGGTCATCCTTGCGACCCATGAGGATCTATTGTGGGTTGTGAGTTGTGACTCGTTCGCACTAGAGTACCATCTCCAATCCAATGCTGCTCATAAATTGAACGATATGGTTGGGGTTGGAGTCACTCGCCATCATAATGCTCACCATTATGATAGTTAGTGAGAACATTAAATAAAGGAGGTGCTTCTTCTTCTTTTATGGGAAGGTACTACTTGCCTTTGTAAGTTGCCAATGTCAGAGCGCTTGTTTTGTTTCGAGATAGTATCGTAGAATGTACAATATAATGTATACTGGGTGTGCAAATGAAAAAGACATAGTGAGATTTGTTGTATGAATAGTCATCAACAGCACTGCATTTTTCGTTATGAATTTCAACATCCTTTTTGCTTGGTGAATAAGTTGGCACTATGAGAAAGACGAGAATTATTTGTTTCTGCTACTGACTTACAGCACAACGATAAATAAAACCACAGACTACTGCAGCAGCTGTCTCTTTTCCACTCAACCAAACAAAGACAACATCTGTTACATCTATTTCCCTCCCACACTTACTTCTACGAGTCTCTCCAGGCTCCTCCTTGACTGGGGTCTTGGTGTCAGAGGGCAGAGCCCCCTCAGTGTGTGACCCCTCAGCCGGCTCGGGCTCCGCGCTCTTGTAGCGGCGGGCCGGCGAGGGCGTCGCGGGCGGCTTACTGCTCGACCGCCGGCCCACCTTCTCTGGGGTCTGTTCGCTTTTCACCTCTATTTTCTGTGTAACAAAGGAAAGATATTATACACATGTATTAAAAGAAAAATACATATTTGTATGGGCAAGGGCCCGAGCGTCACGTGTTTCCCCGTACAAAAGTGAAAAGATTTTTTGGTCTTTCAGCGCTGCTACTTTCACAGTGAACTCTCTACAAGGAACACGCACACACCCTTAAGTATTATCACTTATTTTTTTTTACACACTGTATATAAGATATGATATGTAAAGTGGAATAAACACTAATAGGTCGTACTTTTTTCCTAACGGAAAGCCATTACAGTCACTGAACAATTTCAGAGATATAAGTCATGAAGTAACATAGATGCTACTTACAGTTTCTTTATTATCGGTGAGTACACCATTGTTCTTGAACACGTCGTACGGGTAGAGTATTCTCTCGTAATGATTCTTCAGTATGGAGCCGACTCCTTTCCCCTGGGGGTGTCCCATGCGTCTCGCTATCTTCGACCATTTCCGTTCCGCTGAACATACTTCGAAACCACCTAAATAAATTAAACATATTTAATACAACTAGAGATCGCCCAATGGTCGAAATTCGACCTTAGTTACAACGACATTAGGACTACTACCTATACCTATTTTGTAAAAAAATATTGACTATCATATTTTTTTCAACTCTTGTCTCTGGGACTCAGTTGATCTCAGACTGGCCGTGTAAGCATTGTCTAATAGTATCTCAGATTCAATAAAAGAAAATTATAATCCATTATCAATTTGTCACCTTGTTGTCAACAGACTTCAACCATAAATAAAAGAGTATAATTCGTATGTATAGACTTGTCACTCAAAAATCTGTCATTTTTCCTAGTGTGTGTGTTGTAGTGTGTGTAATGTTTTATTTTTAAAAAATGTATGATAAAAGCTTAATTTCAAAATAATATTAGGTCGATGCACTCCTTCACCATATAAACTATCACTGTGCAAAATTTAATTTACCTACGTTTCCCCATTTTTCGTCAAAAGGGATATAAAGTTTTTGGCACACGTATTAATATATAGATATTATGTTGTTGAAAAAAATAATATAATAGGCATGTTGATTAATATATTTTTTCTATTACTATTAATTAATAACATGATGATAATGCTATTTTGGGACTATCCAAAAAGTGTGTCACACGATTTCATGATTTTTAGACTCCCCTCTGCCATTTGACACGTCGTGACGACAGAAATTTGCAATTTTACATCTAATAAAAATTAAAACCATCAGAATAATTTAAATTTTACTATTAAATTTATTGAATATAAAATGTGATGTCACAAAACACTTCGTCAACTCCCTCCAGTGAGTATGTCACACCTAATGATGGGGGCTGATGGTCCATTTAAAGTTTAAACTAACATAACAATGACAAACGCATCCTGTATTTCTGATTACATAGTCAAAAGTCAAAACTCCAATAAAAATGTTATCAAGAATGATAATATTTTGGTGGAATCAAAGCTGCATTAAAGCTAGATCAAGCAGAATTAGGGTATAGGCTTCAGATGTAATTTTATCATAATATAAAGTTTATAAATTTATCAAATTAATGCGTCATTGTACTTTGTTGTATGGTAAATAAGATTTAAATTGGTAGCATTGTGCCATTGTTCTCTTTGCTTTCATTCAGATAAAAATATGTGATATTAAACAGAGTACAATATATTATATCAAAAGATAAAAACAATCACAATTTGTATGAAATTAAAAATGTATCACATTTTATACTTATTACTTTCTGACATTCTCACATTCTTTCCATGGATCTTTTAGTTTTTATTGCTTTAAAGAATCCATACTAATATTATCATAAATGCGAAAGTGTGTCTGTATGTCTGTTACTTCTTCACGCTCAAGCCGCTGAACCGATTTTGCTATAATTTCGTATGGAGATACTTTGAATCCCGGGAAAGACATGAGTACTATCGAGGAAATTGATTCCTAGGCAGTTGACAGACCAACGTCATTTGGTCGGATCATGTCAATTCAATGTTAATTGTGATCTGTCGGCTGGATTTGACGTAAGGCGATCAAATTACGTCCCCCGACTACATAGGAATCAACTTCTCTGATAGTACATATACAATAAATAATAATACATATACTTTTTATTTCGTAAAATTACAGCCCCCTTAGACAAAGTATATTTCGTTAAAAACAAAAAAAAATTGTCATGTTATGTATAGATCTGATGGTTGTTTTAACATCTATAGAATTAACTCACCAGCCTCCTTTACAAGCTTGTGTAGTGCGTACAAATCCAGTGGTTTCCTCTCCACAGTGGGTATCTTTAACACCGAGCCCTGTAGCTCCCAAAACTTTATTATTTGATCCAGGAAATTCAGTTTCACCCTTGTAATTGCCTGTGAAAAAATTAAAAATAATATTGCTCGACTTTTATCCATAAATTAAACAAAAAGTAAAGACATCAAATCACAAACAAAGACTGGTTATACTATGCATCACTGTGTAATCAATGATTACAGACACACACAATACACATGTAACTGTCACGTTGTATGTTGTTATGCTTTTATGTATTTACTGCATAAGCTAGTGTGAAACTACAAAGGTGCACACAAAAAAAATATATATCCACACTCCACAGCCGCACATCCTTGATTTTTGGAAGTCGGTTAATAAAAACCTGCCTAACTTTTGTCCAACAAAACAACATAATATTGTCTTTCCTATTTATTTGCTGGTCTGTTATGAACAATTATTACTCTTAAACCCTTGACCTAAAGATGGATGACATGCTTATAAGCATATAAGAAGTAACACAAGCAAGTGATAAAAAAATAAACTTAATACTTAATACATGTCACACATATTTGTAATTACATATTTTATAAATATAAATAATGAATATTACAAGTATAAGATTTTAAAGTGACTAGTATTAACACAGTCATTGACCTGGTTAAGTAAAACATAAACTTCATAATATAAATGGTCTTTGGGACAGCATGTGCTACCTGTAGAGTCTAGATTATTTATTTAAGTACTAATGCTAAGTACTCACATACGGTTTTGCTCGATCGAGCAATAACGTCGAGCAAAGCCCGCGGCTCGGGATTTCGTCCACACATTCAGCATTGCTCGATAGTTTTATTCTAAATCGATAAATTTAATTCCATCAAGCCGGCTCGATGCGAACCTTCGAGCGGCTGTCAGTTTTGCGGTCTACACAGTAATTATTACTCGATTTGGAGTAAAACTATCGAGCAAAACCGCAAACTTAGCATAAGTGCTTAAGTGAGATTTTTTTTTTATTAAATAAGGGGGCAAACGAGCAAACGGGTCACCTGATGGTAAGCAACTACCGTCGCCCATGGACACTCGCAACATCAGAAGAGCTGCAGGTGCGTTGCCGGCCTTTTAAGAGGGAATACGCTCTTTTCTTGAAGGTTTGCAGGTCGTATCGGTCCGGAAATACTGCTGGTGACAGTTCATTCCAGAGTTGTACAGTGCGCGGCAGAAAGTTACGCGAAAAACGCACTGTGGAAGACTGCCACTCATCAAGGTGATGAGGATGGTATGTTTTTCGCGTGGGACGATAGCGAAAAGTTGCAGGTGGTATGATTCCGAACAATTCCTCAGAGCACTCCCCGTGATACAACCGATAGAGGATGCAGAGTGAAGCTACATCTCGGCGTAATTCCAGGAGGTCCAAGCTGTTTGAAAAACTATGGCAGTCAACAATTCGAGCAGCCCTTCGTTGGATACGATCCAGAGGGAGCAGTTGGTATTTTGGCGCCCCTGCCCAGAGATGAGAACAATATTCCATATGAGGCCGAATCTGCGCCTTGTAGAGTTGTAGGCGTTGGTCCGGGCTGAAGTACTGTCTCGCTCTGTTAAGAACACCAAGCTTCTTCGAGGCTAATTTGGCCTTACCCTCAAGATGATATCGGAACTGGACTTCGCTCGATATGCTGACTCACGAGCGACCCTTACGGAACCCGTGCCATGCCAAACCCGATCAAAGGCCTTCGCAATGTCCAAACTAACAGCCAATGCCTCTCCCTTCGACTCAATTGCCTGAGCCCAACGATGAGTCAGGTATGCCAAGAGATCACCAGCCGAGCGACCCTTACGGAACCCGTATTGTTTGTCGCTTAGCAATCCCTGGCCGTCCAAGTATCGAAGAAGCTGGCTATTGATAATGGATTCCATTATCTTCGAGAAGAGAGAGGTTATAGCGATTGGTCTGTAGTTGGAAGGATTTGAGCGGTCACCTTTTTGGGGGATCGGGTGCACCAAGGCTGTCTTCCAGGAAGCCGGGACGATGCCAGTGGAATAGGAGAGCCGAAAAAGACGCGTCAACACCGGAGCCAACTCTGGAGCACACTTTTTCAACACAATAGGCGGGATTCCGTCAGGCCCACTCGACTTTTGAATATCAAGGGAACAGAGGGCTTTTCGCACTGAGCGCTGATGAAACCGAATATCCGACATGATGCTCGTGCATCGCGGTATGGTCGGCGGTTTCTGCCCCCCGTCATCCAGGGTCGAGTTTGACGCAAAGAGCTTGCCCAGAAGAGCGGCTTTGTCCTTTGCGTCCTGGGCCAACGATCCATTTCCTACGTGTAGGGATGGTAGGGTTGGCTTGCAGAAATTTCCTTCAATAGCTTTGGCCAGAGACCAGAATGCACGGGTTCCCGAGGGGAGGCACTCAAGTCTCTTGCCAATTCTATTGACGTGCTGTTGCTTTGCCCGAGTAATCTCTTTCTTGAGGGACCTAGAGGCAAGGTTAAACTCCTTTTTATATGTGCTGGTATTTAAATCCCGAGCAGACACTGCGTTGGCCCAGGATTGGTAAGCCTCCTGCTTCCGGCGAGAAGCTTTTTTGGGGGATGAACCAAACCAGGGACGAAATTTGCCGCCAGTTGGCACTACAGAGGTCGGAATGAAAAGTTCCATCCCCTGCATCACCACATCGGCAACAGAGTTGGCAGTGTTGTCGGGATCATCCGGCGAGAAGCACACGTGCCCCCAAGGATAGGATGCAAAAAACGACCGCATCCCATCCCAGTCTGCTGACTTGTAGTGCCACACATGACGGTATTTAACAGCGCGCTGTCTTAACACCGTCGTAATGTTATTCTATCAACTTCTGCATAGTGCATACAACTTAAGTGTCTTTGTTGGATATGTACTATCAGTGAAGTTGATTCCTAAGCAGCTGATGTGGGACCTACGTAGTTTGGTTGTGTTATGCCAAATCCAGGCAACAGATCACAAATAACATTACTTATGAAAGACTTGGTGAATTAATTATGAATGTTATGACTCAAATATTAAATCCTAATACTTAATATTATGTTATTGCTTTATAATGTTTAATTCTTATGACTTAATTATTTCTTCTATTAATTATTGTTTTAGAATTTAGACCGTAATATTTTTTTATTATTGTTAATTTTGCATGCCCACAGAGGCCTATGTGTTGAACTTGATATAAAATATTATAAGACCTATTATTGTAACACACATACGCAAAAAATAAATGAATTTGAACATTAAAATTTAAATTGACATGATCCAACCAAATGATGTTGGTCTGTAACTGCCTAGGAATCAATTTCCCTGATGGTACACTACAAAAGTAAGATAAAGGCAGCTATAGTAACTAACTTGAAAATAATATGTGTTTATAACTATTTTTACAAGTAACGGGGATGGTAGAGTCCAGTTAGTGACGGTAAAGCAATAGGGTACCTAAGGACCGAAGGATAATTATTTCTGTTATCGAAAACGATATACATGTTATTATACTATGAACCTTAGTTAGTCTATCTTGAACCATTGTTCGGAATTTTCTTACCTCCAGTTCATTCAATCTCTGTATCCTTGGAGTGAACCTCAAACGGTCAACATCCACGGCAAACGGTGGCTGCCAATGCTGAAACAAATAGAAAAATGTATGTTGAAAAAAAAAATGATAACAAAATATTATGTAAGACAATTTATATTAATAGGCCACGTAAAACTTTAAGATCTCTCAGCGATAGATAAATCGGCCCTATGTATGCGATGTACACAATTGCTATGAATAAGAGTCATTCTGATCACTGATCTACCAATAAGGCTGCGTCCCCATCAGACACGGCACGGCGCCGCCACCGTGTTACGGAACGACGCCGCCACCGTGATACGGTGTACGGTGCACCGCGTGCCCTTATTCTGGTGAAACTTACGAACAAACTTTGTGTCCAAACTTAAACGAGGCATAATATGAAAATACATATCAAAGTCGCGTAATGCAAATATTGTCATGTATACCGAGGAAATTTTATCTATAATAAATAATAGATAAAATTTCCTCGGCTTCTTTTTAACCGACTTCAAAAAATATTTAATGATTCTTTTTCAATCTTCGTCTAAGTAACAACAAGAGAATAATTTTTTCGCGATCCATATCCAGTATCCAGACAAGCACTCTCGTTCGAGCGCAAATATCGACTGAATAGGGACGCACCGTACGCGGCGCCGTGCCGTAACACGGTGCCGGCGCCGCGCCGTGTCTGATGGGGACAGAGCCTAACATGTCCCTGACTTACTCCTCGCCCTACCAAAGATATCTAACAATCAAACACCGCACATGCGCCTTAAATATTGACCAAGCAATCTTTAACTTGTGAGCAACTTATAATAAACATCCGATAAAATTTAAGTACATTGTACAATAAGAGAGTAACCTA
Organism: Aricia agestis; assembly: GCF_905147365.1. Classification (NCBI taxonomy): domain Eukaryota; kingdom Metazoa; phylum Arthropoda; class Insecta; order Lepidoptera; family Lycaenidae; genus Aricia; species Aricia agestis. Next base: position 5,659,618 of record NC_056424.1, on the reverse strand, counting down.
TCAGCCATCAGCTTCTGATCTCACATTGCAGTAGAAATACTGTGACATCAAAAAATTGTCTTATCAAAAAGAGATCTACTATGACAATATTTTTATAACATAATATTATGTGTAGATTTTAAGGTCAACCTGAATAACTACTTCTTTGAATTACTATGTCAATATAATAATTGTAAAATTGGATTTGTTATGCCTATTCAAACATATTGTATTGACAAAGAAATAAATAATTACATTTACTTGTCAGTAATCAAAATTCTGAGTTCAATTCAAGTGTTGCATAGTATGTCAAAGATTAAACAGTGATAATGTTACTAAGATAAGTTTAATGCTAGCTACATTCATTGTTTATAATTTTATATCAATATTTGTTTTCAAAGTTTTGTATTGTTAATTAAGTGTGTAAAAATAACAATTTCAAAATATTTATTAATTTTAATAACATAAATTATAACTTATAACATTAACTGGTTACATTTACTCCACAGTATTGAATTCAAAAGGCATAATTTCTTGCAGTCTATGTTATGAAAAACAGTTTGGATTTATTTCAATAGAAGTATGTATAAAAATTTGTTACATAATGTTATATTTGGCTCCATAGCAACTAAAGCTGTCCTTATAATGAACTGTAGTTGCATCTAATAGGTAATATAATTTTCAGTTTGTAACTTTTATTATTACATTTTATAATTAAAATGTAATCCACATTGTAACTAGGGTTGCCAGATGTCTCATATTTCCCGGGACGTCCCATATTTTAGCCATAGTTTAAAATATCCCGTATTTGAACTGTACTTCGTTTACCATTATGAAATCGATCCAAATATTTATATGTACATGCAAATTTCGTAAATCATACTATTTATGACCGTTTTTAATTACGATTATAATTGTATTGATTTTCACAAATATTATGTTAAAACCTAAAACGAATAAAAATATGTTAAAACTGACTGGAGCCTCGGAAAAATATAAAAAAATGGCACTAAATAATTTTGTTTTTCATTTGTCCCAGGTAAAAAACTGAAATCCCGTATTTTTTTTGCCCGTTCAACCATTTGTTCCTTATAGGCTGAAATCTGGCAACCATAATTGTAACATACAGTACAATTTATTGCCATCTACAATTTATCACTAAATTGCCTTACATTGAAGTAATATACACTTCAAATTACAATGTTTTGAAGTGAAATAAGTAAAACAATGTAGTTTTATAGTTCTAACATGACACACAAATATGCCAACACTGCTAAGCACCCAAAAAACCTTGTCAATCTACACAAAATCCTACATTTACTTAGTAGTGATACTTTACTATTTCACTTTTATAACATACACTTTTATAACATAGCTTATTCTGTCAATTTGTTCTCTCTTCACACTAAAATTGCTGAACCCATGAAATGAAAAATTGCTGAAATAAAACTCGGTCTTAAAGAACAAGAATACCTCGATTGTGGGAATCGCAGACACAATAGATATTCAATAGTTTTGCGGCTCTCGGGTGTCGCTTGGGAGTTGATGGGTTAAAAAAACTCAGAAATTAATTAATCACATGAGGGCTGTAAATTTTCAGGATGAAAACTATATGATGTAAAAAAGTATCACAGTAACACATTTTATCTAAAACGACTCAGCAGTTAAGGAATAAAGTAGTAATAGACATACACCTGTTTAGATTTATGCTATCTGATATCTTTAAATGAGCGATTCTTGTATATATGTATATACTAGCTGTCCCGTTGAACTTCGTGTCAATTAAAAACCTTCCCTGAATCTCAAGGATTATTTTAAGACTAAAATTAGCAGAATCGGTTGAGCAGTTATCGAGTTATAGTGTTACTAACACAATTGGAAATACATTTTTATATAAATAGATAATTGTAATCTCGGAAATGGCTCCAACAATTTTCATGAAATTAAGTATATAGAGGGTTTCGGGGCGATAAATTGATCTACCTAGGAATCATTTTTAGAAAATGACATTTTATTCATGTTTTAGTAATTAGAAATAGCTAGTTAGTAATTAGTAAATTCAAATATGTATTAGTAAATAAGATAAACAACATTGAAATGGTGCATGGTTATAATAAAATACATAGTTGTTGAAATTATCACATTTGTATGAAACAGACAAAGGCCTATCTTGTATAATGTATGTCCCTGATTCTTCTACGATAAAATACATCAAATTACTTAAGATAATTACAAGCATGGAAATGAATAAATTGTCATCGTTACATCATAATACTTTTGCTGCACTTTATGAAATTATGATTTTTTTTTAAGAAACATGAATTTTAGGATTGTTAATGTAATATTATTCTAGATATTTTGTGATTTGTATTATTCACAAATGATGATGAATAATATGATGGAGTAATAATATCTGGTTTCTCTTTGTCATTACAAGACACATTTATTTGCTTCTGACAGCTAATAGAATCATCAAAATGGTCGTCTCACAAGCGCAACTACTTGATAAATATATTCTTCGGACATTAAAAGGTGAAAATTACTTTAAATACAGAAGAAAAATATGGGAAACTAGAAATACAATGCACACTCCGAAGATTGGTGTAGAAATTAGGACGACTTCTCTATTTTAGATGTAGGTCAATAGTTGATGATAATTTTTAATATCGACTACAATAAACAAGTGTTTATTTTATGGATGTGATTAGATAGCTACAAAACAAGTATAAATTGAGAAGTGAAAAAAAAAGAAAAAAAATTGTTAGCTAATATCAATTACTTTACAGGGTCACTTTATCTTGATGCAATGATCAGTATTCAGTGCTTATATTGGGATTTTAATAGTTGGAAAGTAAAAATACCTATTTTATTATCTAAATTATCGTAGGTAGAGGGCACGACACAAAATGGCAACCAAGAATACTCCAACAATATGCGAGTGCATTCGTCGATTTTCGAATGCGTTTTCCTGTCAACTACATTCTCAAGGTATGCACGAATGTGTCGGAAACTCAATAAAAGGAGCGTACCAAAACTAAAATAATGGAATATTGCATAAATCTAAGAACAATGGTTGCATCATAAGGAATTTTGAGCATGCTATTTTAGGGGTTAGGAGAGCTTTAATGCGTATCAAATTCGGATAAACTAGAAGATCTAATTGTAAATCCTAAAAAGGCCTTATAACGATGACAAAATATACTTACTGCGGGGGGTTTTATCTTGCAAATACCCGATTTTTCTGCGATGTGTCTTATTTTGCTGATGTACGCCAGAGGGTCCTGGAACTCTTCGACGGTGGGCTCGAACACTGGAGCCTCAGGAGGGACGGTGAATGTAAAATTATCAGGTTTCATGGGGGACGCCGAGTCCCCCATATTAACTTCGACATTAGCTTCGTCACATTTTCCCATTTTTGAGAAATACCAATGCAGTTCACACAAAATAAGCTTTAATTAACTAACACTTTACCATCATCTAACGTTAAGGAATGAATAAAGCACGTCCACAAAGAAAGAGCAACAGGAGAATTTGCCTTTCCATAGGGATTCTTGAAGAGAGAATAATTGAAATAATCACCAACAAATAACAGTGTTCATTTGCACGTCCGCCATGCGAAATTGAACTTTCGAAACTGCGATGTTGCCACGTGGAAAAATAAAAATATTTTTTAAATGAAAATAAAAATAGAGTGCGTTTACGAAGACATCACAAGTCACAACTTTATTTTAATTTTCCAGGACAAAATATAATTTTTATAAGTTTTTAGCACAGATTTTAGAAGTAAGTTTGTAGCTTTGTCCGATAAGTTGTAAAAGTCCACTAGGTATGTCTGATTCTAGTATAGAATATTCAAATTTAAAATATTTTTTAACAGAAATAAAGATTTCGATGGAAAAAAGAAAGTATTAAAATATGAAGATTATATTATATTCTCATAATTTTTATTAAATTAATATATCAAAGTAGTAATCTGCACTGTGTTTCTTATGTTAAATCTCTAGAAAACTTCTTTTAAAAAGTGTCCATACATCATTATTTACTTAAGTCACAGAGAATTTCATACAAAATGTTTATTTTGATGCCTAGTTTTATTATTAGCTCATTATTTAAAAATTCGTTCTTATATACGGTACTATGTATTTTCATTTTAGATCATATTAAGCAGTCTCAGAATCTGCCGCAGACATCAACAAGTATGACAAATATAACCATAATATAGAAGAAGCATAAAGTTACCAATAGGTAATATTAACTCTTAGATGAGAAGATGTCAGTCGCTAAGTGATGCATAAAGCATAATAGCCTAAAAGAGCTGTCTAACTAAATTTTCTTAACTAATTTCGATTTTGTTTACGTTAATAATATGTCAGCAAATTGTAATTTTTTTGGCTTACATATATCTCGCGAAGTATATCTCATACTTCGCGACATATCAAATTGTAACTATGGGAAATTTCAATGACAAAAAGAAGATATATTTTTATAAGTTCCTAAAATATAATATGTTCTACCCTGTGGTCTAAATTTATCTAGGTACTAGATGTATCATGTAAGCTTTGTATTGATTGAACCCAAAAAAGCTTATTTTAATTTTTGCAAAACGCTGCAAACTGAGTTTGCCCCTTAATGTTTTATACTGGCAAATGTTTTTATAGTATTTTAAAATTATTTAAAAAATACGATAAAATAATGTTGGTTCTAATGAAAATTTGGAATAAGTAAGTAAAAATTAAACTCATTTTTTGAAAGTTGACGTGTTACAGGATACAGCGTTTTGTCGTAACAGGATAGTGTTTGTTCGCCTTATTATTGTCTGTACCATGATTAAAAAATAATATAACTTCACTAAATTAATTAGGTCATTATTTTCCAATTCTAAAAACCGGGTGTTTTTACACCCATTGTAGTCATAATAATTTATAAATTATTATAGTACCAATGATATTCTACTTAAGTATATTTTTTATTATTATATCATTGTATAGTACACAAAAACTAGGAACAACAGTACAAAAGTACTGTCCATCAACGTGTTAACCCAGGCTACAATGATGTAGCCTGGGTTAAGTAAGCATTTCAATTTTTAATGCTGAGAATTCTCGTCTTATTATTCATATTCATTAACATGATGTTTAAATTGCGTATTTTTTACTCATGTTAGTATGGTTTATTTTTATCCTTTGTCTTAATTTTTTTCTTATATTTTGAAAAATGAACAGTGTTGCCATATACATTAATTTTTACAACAGCTTCGTGAATGCGCAGACTCGACTGCAATCGATGAGCACATCCGTCAACCGCGATCCGCCGCCATTTGCCAAAGAAAGGCCGATCGCTGCTCAGCGGCGCAAGTGTCATCGGAACTACTATGTCGAGTGTTTGAATTGTTTATTGATAAAACTGTGAACTCCGTGTGTTCGACAAAACAGTTAAAATGATTGTGAGATTTTTGAGCATTTTGTGCGTTGGGGTTTTAGTGGCTTCGGCCCACAACGGAGAAGGAAACAACGACAATGAAGGTGAATATTGCATGCGCTCATTTTATTTATTTTGTTGTAAACTAAATTTAGAAAATTGCTTATTTCCCATATTTCAATTCAAGTATCACGTTGCTTCTATTATTTGACGTAGAAGGTTAGACAAGAAAATATTAGTATTATAGTGTTCTTGGTCAATAAAAAAAATCACACGAATATCGTATAAATTCTATCAACTTTGTAGTTGTATAGAAATTGTATGGTGTCATTTGGTTCGGTGCAAGGAACTGGTCGTGTGGGTGTGAAGAAAACCGGACGAACCACTTATTTCAATGCACACACGCGCCTTCGACCTACGTAGGTGTTCTGGATTTCCAATACTAATGTATTGTTTTCTGAATTTAACGTGAAATTTCATTGCAAAAAAAAATATTTTCTCTTCAGTTACTGTAATGTAAACATTGGGACTTCTTACCTTACCTGTTTTCCTATAAATATTATGTTTTTAATTTTGTCATGTGGTCTAGGTTTACCCAGACTTTCAAGACAAAGGCATCTTCAAGTTATCCTGAAGCCCTTGTTGAAGTTGTTACTGAGAAACATTCTAGCAAATCACAAGATCTGCATTTGAAGATTTTGAAAAGTTGAAAATTGAAAAACTTGCATTCTCAATGAAGAGGTTATTGTTTACTGAAATTAAATTAGACTGAGTAATCATTAAAGATTTTAGATAACCTATCTATTGCAGTTAATGGAATTCAACAGCTAGGTAGTAGGTACATAGAATTACCTTCCTCTCCAAGCTTACAAAATATGCTAATCTTTTCTGTGAACCTTTAATCGTGCTGACCTACATTGTTTTTCTTAAAAATGTTGAATGTTGAAAGTGTAATAAAACAATAGTCATCAAAATGTTGTGATTACTATCATTTTAGTATGCCACAAAATGTTAGTCATGCTATTTAGATTTCTAATAAAAGTGATGTCATATTATGATCACTGATCATGCCTGCTTATTTTGGCTTCGACAATAAAATAGGAATGCTGATTTAAACTATAAAGAAGTTTCAAGTTACAGTACTATAGGCAGATATAATAATATATTTTAGATTGGATGTGACAATCACAGGATTATGTTTTAAATATTGCCTGGTATGAAATAAGAATTAAGAATATTTTATTTATTAGATTCTTAATTTGTTCAACTGTTTAGGATCTGTTTAGAAGTTAAAAGTTACTGGGTTCTTCTACTATGTTTTGATGACCTGATATATATATATATAAATGGATTTTCAATTGTGTTAGTAACGCTAAAACTCGAAAACGGCTGAACAGATTGGGCTAATTTTAGTCTTAAATTATTCGTAGAAGTCCAGGGAAGATTTTAAAGTGACTCGAAGTTCACCGGGACAGCTAGTAATCTATATTGTAAACATTACCAGCCTTATTAACTTTTTTAACAAAAAGAAAAGACTTGCATAGTAAACATTATGTAGTTTAACCCATTGGTCGTGGAAAAACGAGAAACAATAGAATTTCTATTATGTCTCGGTCACCGGTGACCATATGGGGCTTGATGAATTAATTGCAAAGATATTTTGGAGGCGAGTGTCACAAATAGTAGTGTAACACAAAGAAAAGACTTGCATAGTAAACGTTATGGTATTTTTTTAATGAAAGGTTTTTTAAGGCAAAGGGCAAACGGGTCACCTGATGTAAAGCAACTTCCGTCGCCCATGAACACTCGCAGCATCAGAAGAGCTGCAGGTGCGTTGCCGGCCTTTTAAGAGGGAATAGGGGAGGGTAGGGAAGGGAATAGGGTAGGGGATTGGGTCTCCGGTAAACTCACTCACTCGGCTAAAACACAGCGCAAACGCTGTTTCACGCCGGTTTTCTGTGAGAACGTTGTATTTCTCCGGTCGAGCCGGCCCATTCGTGCCGAAGCATGGCTCTCCCACGTCTATAGTAGTATATGTAGTTTAATTGCAGGTACCTAAAATTTGACATGCTATGTTACAATTAGTGACATGATCATGTTTTCTATGACCTCCTCCTCCACGCCGATAGCGGTGCTCGTATCGCGAAAATTGCTAGATCATCCAGAACTTTTCGCCTCTAGCCTTGTACAAAATAGTCATCAGGCTAAACCTGTGATGCACCCAGCCTGGGTGCATAAGTCTGATAACAATTTTGTTATAGGAAATTTCTGATAGACAGTTGATATTTATTGTATATTATCATACGTAATCGTCCTACCGGTATTTACTTACTCAAAAAACTCCTTCGTTGTGGAACCGCAAAAATTTGACAAAAGACGTGGAACAATTTAGCCTCTTACTATTTTGCTGCTTTGAACTAATTGTAATGATTAAGGAACAAATACCGGCGAGGTTTAATGATGATCATTCTGTCAAAATACCGCTGGGCAAAATCAAATTAACTTGTACGCTGCTCCAGACAGGTTGTTTAAAGTTATATTTAACTGAAGCGGGAGCGTCCCTTCGAATCGGATAATAAACATATCAACATATCCGGACAGGTTGGAATGGAAATAGCTGAAGTCGGGATGGTGGGCCACACGACTCTGTTGCGTTGCGGTGTGTTGCGTTGTCGCATTGTATGTAACACTAGATGTTCCGCGCGGCTTCGCCCGCGTAAATTAGATATTTCACAGAACAATTAGTCCACAAAAATAAGCCTATGATCCTTCATGTGGTCTACTTTTTAACTGATCCAAATAACAGAAAAAATGCTCTAGTAGTTCGTGAGATAAGCCCTTTCAAATAATTTCTCCCGTTTTTTCCACATTTTCCTCTATTTCTTCGCTCCTATTAGTCTTAGCATGATAAAATATAGCCTATAGCCTTCCACGATAACTGGGCTATCTAACGCTGAAAGAATTTTTCAAATCGGACCAGTAGTTCCTGAGATTAGCGCGTTCAAACAAACTCTTCCACTTTATAATATTAGTATTTAGTATCTAAGATGTGCGTTGCTGCGACGCGCGGCACCACAATTGCACAAGATAACACAGGTCGTCATTGCAATCTTCTAGCTCGTAACCACACTGTATTAACCTTAATTTGAGTAGTGTAATAAGATTTGGGAGTGAGGGAAGCATCGACACCTAGTAACTACCGGGCTCTGAAAAGTGTGGTGAAATACTGACTTATCTCTTGCCCGGCCTTTCTTCAAATCATGGTGTCCGACACACGACTCGTCTATGTGGTATAATCATAGAATACGATACGTCTGAGCGTCGCCGCAACGGCAGCCGCGCACCGCAACGCAACGTAGCCATATTGTGGCCTCGCTCTAACAGGGATTTTATTAACACTTGCGGCAATAACTCTAATGGCCATGGTAAGGTTAAAGTCCTAACATTGACCGACGTGTAATAAAAATCCTGTGAAAATGAAGTCATTTTCAAACATTGCCTAACTGCCATGGAAGTAGATAAACGCATAGGGCATACTAGTAACATGGGAGTATGTTTGTCAAAACGATACCAGGCAAATTGTACAGTAGTGTGCAGAGGGTTCAATATGTGTGAAAGCTTCACGTGATTGACCAATACAAGCGATTAACTATAATTGCATATTCGACTATAATTGCCCATTATCGACGTCGATTGTGTAAAACTTCGCAATCATGGTGGCATCCACCATGGTTCAATGTGGAAACCTTTTTAGATTCAATTGATAAATGCTGACGTCAGTTCTAGGTACATTGCATTGCTAATAATAATAGTCGCATAATCAAGCTACATAATAAGGTAATAACTATTTATATGGCTTTGAAACGAAACACTCATTCCTCACTTCGTGTCACTTCATAGCATGAGTCCATCCTGCCTAGGACGTGACTCAACTATGAGTCTAGCTCGTAGTCATTGATGATATAACAGGAGCTATTAACTTTTGGCTACGTAGTCTAGCCCTCTACTTTACGCAGCGTCTGACTGTTCAACCTTGTTTAGGCAAGCAGAGTTTAGAATAAGTTGAACGAAAAACTCACAGAAAACCGGCGTGAAACAGCGCTTGCGCTGTGTTTCCCCGAGTGAGTGAGTTTACCGGAGGCCCAATACCCTACCCTATTCCCTTCCCTTCCCATCCCTACCCTCCCCTATTACCCTATTCCCTCTTAAAAGGCCGGCAACGCACCTGCAGCTCTTCTGATGCTGCGAGTGTCAGAAATTGCTTTCCATCAGGTGACCCGTTTGCTCGTTTGCCTCCTTGTTTCATAAAAAAAGGACCAGTAAAGATCATTGAAGCTATTTTTATACTGGAACCTGCTTGTCAATCATCGAGCATAATATCGCGGCGCAAACCTTGCAGATGTTTTGAAAAGCCACCTGTTCGGTGGCTTACTATTAAAAAATTACGCACGCCAATTTCATTCACATGTTATATCCTCCAAATGAGAATTAAGGCCGATTATCGCTTGGACTCCTTCAAGTTGTGATTGCAAAAACGTGCACATGTTGCAAGGATATTCTCCAGATGTTTCTGAAAAGGTGCTTATATTGCCTTGTCACTTGTCAGATTTGAGCAGTTGTTTTGTATAAAAATAAGTCGGGTTTTCTTTCCTGACGCTATAACTCCAGAGCGCACGAACCTATTTCCATTCGTTTTGCATTCGTTGGAAAGGTCTCGGGCTCCGTGAGGTCTATATAATAAAAATATTTTTAGAAAAAAAATCAAGAGAAAAGCAGGAAAACAGGGAAAATCATTTTATGGCAAAACAACGTTTGCCGGGACAGCTAGTTGAATATAATTCTATAGTTAATAGTTATCATTATATTTTAATGCCTATTTAGCTGATTTTAGAGTTAGTAGCATACTACTGGCGCCTAGATTATGCCTCTACACTTTTCTCTTTCTTTGGAAAAACGAAATAATACTTGGAATAAAAACTAATAGGTTCAAAGCGAGCAGCGGATATCCTGTATCCAGTGAATTCGCATCACCTGGCCGCCGGCTCACAAGGTGAAAATAAAATAAAGAAAAGGGCAACTCAAGATTGAGTGTGCACTTGGTTTGCTTTAAGAATTATAGATTCAAATTTGAGGTCATTAAGAGGATTCCACACCGCCATTTTTCCCATACAAACGCTGTCCCCTGTTTCCTCCCTGGATAATGCTAGTAGAGTTATAATTTTCCTGAATATCTACGGCCACTAATACAATGTCCCTATGTTTTCCTTTTTTTCATAATTTAATTATTAAATAAGATATGAACGTTCAAAAACCCAAAAAAATGGCCAGATTTTCCACTGTGTTCAAACGTCCAGAAAACAGATTTGGATAGATTATACAAAAAAAGCAAAACATAGGAACACAGCTCAAGCCTTTTTTTAATCTTTAATGAAAAAAGTACTTAAATCGGTTAAGTTTTGGAGAAGGAATCAGGGGACAACGAATCGTTGATTTTCTGGATTTTCTGCAGTTGTCTCTATCGCGTTCTGCGGTATAGGCTTGAGGTAAGGGAGACAGCTATAGATATTACACGTACTTTTTTTTCATTTCTCTAGCTGCTGTGGTATCCTCTTAAGTCGTTATATTAATAATAAACTTATGAATAATTATACTTTTCAACACACAGACAACTCTACCCTCTATTATAGATATAACGAAACCTCTATAATGAATTAGTTTTCCAAGATTTTCTAAAGCTGGCATTTACATGATTGACTTTTTAAAATTGGATTTTTTTATGTTCAAAATTTATCATTTTAGGATATCCAAATATAAATTTTAACATCAAAGGCTCGCAAAGCTTTTTGAACCTTATGAGGCGTTATTGTATTATTTGTGTTATACTCTCAAATATTCAGTCTAGACTCGAATTAAATTTTGAACTCAGTGCTGTTAATATACTTAATAATTATTATTGAAGGGGACTTTCTGAATTCAATTAAAATAGCTCATTACTTAATGCACGCTTGCCTAGCGTTTACGAATTTTGTTGTTATGGCATTTTATCTATAGCTCTATATTAACCGATTCAGTGCGGATGACACGGGAGCCGTGTCATTTGAAAACCGACTGTATCTCAATCAAATTACACTTTAGAAGGTTCTACTCTGAGCGAAATCATCTTAATTTTCCCCGTAGAAAAAGCCTATAGGCTTCGCCTCTGAATATTCTGTGAATTGAAAAAAAGTATCATCAACCTTTTTTAAAAGTTGCATTCATTGCGGATTATACGACAGCCGCGTCTTATGGGTTTATAACGTGTGGCGTATGACACGTGAGCCGTGTCAGTTAAAAATCAAATTACACTTTAGAAGGTTCTGCTCCGAACAAAACCATCTAAATTTTCTACGTAAAACAAGCTTATAGGCTTTCTCTCTGAATATTCTGTGAATTGAAAAAAGTAGGTGCTGTCTCCTTTTTTAGCCCACCGTACATTATCCAAAATTTCTGATCACTAAAATTCGGACGCCCGCCGGAACGTACTCTGTTCATACATTTTGTTATGGACCCCGCATACTATCAGAATTCTGACGTGTCAAAATGTATGAGCGTCCTACTTTTTCTGATAATAAATTCGGATAATGTGCGGCCGGGCTTTTTAATAGTAAACTTTTAAGAAAATGAGGAAGTAATATTGGGAGTCTTCATGGTTCCCATCATCAGATCACCACTTTGATGAACATGGTATACCAACTCGGAACCGGATTAATCGGAACAAATACCCTATACAACAAAAGAAAAATTTTGAAAATCCGTTCACAAACAGCGGAGTAATCGTTGAACACACATAAAAAAATATCCACAGCCAAACGTATAACCTCCTCTTTTTTGGAAGTCGGATAAAAAATATTAACTACGAACTTCTTTAAAGGGGTTTGGGTAATATTGGCGTCATTTTCAAATCTCGCGGCCACTCACCAAACCGGCATATTATGAAAGAACATATCAAGGGGAGTAAACTTTAATAAGGGGGACATATTGCTAAACTATATCGGAGCCGAGATATTAGGCATTTTAAGTTCGTATTTTCAACTAAACGTAAATTCAATCATAACATGAATATTCAGGAAAATACAATAAAACGGCGTTATTTATTAGCTTAAAGCCTTCCTCGATAAATGGCCATTCAACACAAAAATATTTTTTCAAATCGAACAAGCAGTTCCTGAGATTAGCACTTTCAAACACACAAACACTTCAACTTAATATTAGTATACACTATACAGGGTATAACAATACTAAGTGATAATACTTTACGGTGTGTACTGTGTATGATTCCCGTGTATTAGAGTTTACTGTGAAAGTAGTAGCGCTGAAAGAGAATATTTTTTTTCACTTTTGTATGAGGAAACTCTTTACGCCAGGGCGCGCAAATCAAAAAAAAATTTTTTTTGGTCCTTCAGCCCTGCTCTTTTCAGGGACACATAATTTATACCCTAACTAAAGTATTATCACTTATGTTACAACCTGTAGATATAGCTACAAGAACAGTCAATTATTCATCTCATCATTTATTTTTAATTTTAGATATTCGTACATTTTAGTTAACATGCAATCTACGAGCTGCGCCGTCATTTAATGAGTTTTTTAACTAAGTATTTATTTTGCTTTTGCAAAAAAATGCAAATCCATTTTTTCTCCAATTTCTTAAAGAGGGCCGTTTCCCTCCGTTTGGCCGTTATCCGTTTTGATTTTTTTTATATTTTTTGTGTAAGTAAATAGTTAATCTTCTCATAAGTATAAGTATCTATATATATAAAAATGGATTTTCAATTGTGTTAGTAACGTTAAAACTCGAAAACTATTGAACGGATTGAGCTAATTTTAGTCTTAAAATATTCGTAGAAGTCCAGGAAGGGTTTTAAAGTGACACGAAGTTCACAGGGACAGCTAGTATTCTATAAAACATTCCTGCAGACAGCTGCAGGAATGTTTTATAGAATACTAGCAGAAGTACAGACTTCTATAATGAGTCGGGGAGTAGATTAAAAGCTGGGCTGAAAATTCTGCCGAAAGCTGGTGGCGTCGGGCATCATACTACTTTGCATACTGCAAAATTCGCTAAATAGTGGAAATAATCGACATTATATTATGGGGACAACACCCTAGAGTCATTTTACCCACAACACATTAATACACAAGAACAATAATTATAATTGCCTAATAATGCATCCGGCCCTTTGAAAACCACTGTCTAATGAAATATAGTCTCAAGTCTGGCTATATTTTAGTCGGACGAGAGTTAAACCCAGTGTGAAAATATGTATGAAAAATTATTCATATTTGACGCTGACGAAGTCGTGGGCAATAGTTAGTGAGAAATATATATCCAACAGATTAATATACCCTTTTTACGCCTGTTTGTTAAGGATAGCTCCATAAAGTAACGTTAATTACTATTGATTTTGTGAACATAAGATGCAAAAATAAAAATACTAAAATGATCGTAGCTCAGCTCCGATATTACTTAGAACAATGTTTATTACTAATATATGTTTCTCTAATGTAGTGCTACAACATAGTTATGGTTTTATCCCTGGCCGCTGGAAACAAAAAAATGACGCCACAGGTCCATACAAAGTTACCCAATGCCCTTTATCTACGAACGTATAATTTACTTTGGAAACCCAGATCTATTTAATATAGGTAGGTACTCATTTTTCTAACTTTGAAACCTACAAAAGGTTTGCAACATCTGATTAAAAAAATCGCTTACCTGCCATTTTCAGGTTTACTCTTAGTAAAACTACTCGAAATCAACTTAAAACAACGTAGCCTTCCGTCAACAACAATAGTTTGGGTTCAATTAAATAAATTAAGTTAATACAAGCGTAAAAACCAAAAAAAACCATAAAGTTTTTTGAACGTGGCGAACACGGTAGCCGTGTCATCTACTCCTATGGCGTATGACACGGCTCACATGTCACCGGAAAATTGTATGCCGCCACGACTGAAAGTCTTCAAAAAGGTGCGCCGCATTGAATCGGTTAAACTTAATTTTTGCTCTGTGATAAAAATGCGTTAAGACTTAAGAGTAATAAGAACATATTTTGTAATAATATGAATTTACCTAGTACAAAAAACATAAAGAACATTCATGTGTAGAACATATTACGCGCAAATGTGCATTACTAAGAACGTCGTATTGCGTCATTCATAATACATTATATTATCAACAAGCGCCCAATTTTTTCCCAAAAAAATTAACATTCGCAGGCCGTCGCTTACTCACACACGAGATAAGAAGTTAAACAAAATTAATGTGGGTAGATAGGCAAATTTTTGAATTTCGAACCCGACTCGATAGGTATTCAAAAAGCGTCGTCCAAAGTGACATTAATAACAGTTAAATCACTCAATCAATGTCCTGTTCCCGGTGACCAGATCCGATAATTGCTTTCCATCAGGCGCTTTTCATGTTTCAAGCGGGCAGGTAGTTGCAAATATCCAGTCAATGTTAATTAATACGTCGAGTCATTTTATTTGGACGAACATTTTAGGTGGACACTTGCATGATCAATCCATTAAATATGTACACTATTAGACTATAGGTAAGTAAGTACACAAAAACTTCAGCAGTAATTTTGTTACCAAAAAAATATATTGAGGCTCTCTTGGCCGAAAAACTAAATAAATGTAAAATTCAACGTTTTGGTTTCTAAACAATCATAAACTGTCCCTTGCGGTATTTCCGGATAGGTCCTTTAAACTTTCAAGAATCCAGAAACTCCTCTTCCAACGGCCGGAAACGCTCTTGCGTGGGCATTCACTGTACGAGGGGGATTGCTTCAGGGCATCTTTGCCTTCGGAGCATTCTTCTGCTACCTTTTTTTACTGCAAACATTGAAATGTTTTAAATAAGGACATGCTCACTTAATAAAATTAATAAATTCTCAAGTTGTGTCAAACTTTCGTCACACTCCGATCGCGGTAAACAATTTCAAGTTGGTGCAGGTAATGGAAAAAGTTGAAGATTGACTTCAGCCGGTTTGGTTATTGATTTGCCTGATATGGTGGCGACGTGACCTACTTTCCGCTGGTCGGTGTGGCCTAGCCATCACTTGGAGATGTCTGCAGTGACGTCATCGAGTGCTCGACAATTAGCGTTTTCTGGAATGTTCGCTTGGACTTCGAGGGTTCCCAAATTACTGTCTGATGCTAATTGTATTTTCTTTATGTAATTTATTCATGCTTTATATTGCAGTTAACTTTAAATAGGTATACAAGCAAGAAGCGAGTTGCGAGATCTTCGATTATTTGATAAAGATAAGAGAAACTATCTATGAAATGTTTTCTTTTTTACGAATCGAATATTATGCCCTTATACTTGAACGACCTATTTGGTCTAAGACAATAGGTAACCACTTATATTTGTTCAATTATCAAGAGCGATACAGCCCCGATACCGATTGACATCAATGGCGGGATTCGCTTTCTCCTGGCGGTTAATTATCCGATCCCCTTCCAAGAACATCCTTATCCGTCTTAATTAACTTTTTCATTACTGAGATACAACCGAGTGGCTTCGATTTTTCAGATAAAAGAGGTTCATACGACAAGGACCAGGTTTTTATCTCTATGCTTCGAAGTTCCTTGCATGTTGCCACTCGTACAGCAATATACTGTAATAGCCTGTACAGTTAGGAATAGATAGGGTATATTCTCTACCCGGTAGAAGAATTATTAATAACTAGAGATCGCCCAATGGTCGAAATTCGACCTTAGTTTCAACGACATTAGGACTACTATATTTTGTAAAAAAAATATTGACTTTATTCTATTTTTTTCAACTCTTTTCTCTGGGACTCAGCTGATCTCAGACTGGCCGTGTAAGCATTGTCTCATAGTATCTCAGATTCAATAAAAAAACTATATCCATTTTCAATTTGTCACCTTGTTGTCAACCATAGACATAATATATACTGTTGTCAACAGACTTCAACCATAAATAAAAGAGTATAATTCGTATGTATAGGCTTGTCATTGAAAAATCTGTCATTTTTCCTAGTGTGTGTGTTGTAGTGTCTGTAATGTTTTATTTGTTAAAAAAATGTATGATAAAAGAATAAATTCAAAATAATATTAGCTCGATGCACTAGTGCCTTCACCATATAAACTATAACTGTGCAAAATTTTATTCACCTACGTTTCCCCATTTTTCGTCAAAAGGGATACAAAGTTTTTGGCTCACGTATTAATTTAAAGATTAATAATAATATACGGATATTTTAAGGCTTTTCCGCCGGCAAGTCTGTACCATTACAGACTCTATCTAAGAGATTTTGCGCGTTAACATAATATAGAGAAAATATTTGATAAACATAATTAACTAATTATAATAATTAGGTAAGTAATAGCAACTGCTTATCTCAAACACAACTTAATTCATCTTCAATGAAACAGTACCATTTTAAATTAAATATAAGTACTTAAATAGTTCTTTATCTCCTTGAACTTTGCGCACAACTACAAAAACTTATATTTTTTTCTGAAATCGGCGAATTGTAACTTGCGGTAGCTCGAACTATTTTTAAACACAACACGACTGATACTATGTTCGTAAAATTATGTTAAAATTTAGGTACGTCTCGATTACTATTGTAAAGGTGGAAGAAGAAATTGTTTTCTTACTGGAAATGACAAGTGGCTACCTAAAAGTAGAACTGCAAGAATCTCTACATTTATTTTATCATTATTATTTTCTTTACAATTTTGTAGTTAGCTCTTCGCTTTCTAATAAATCATTAATATTCGGACAAGTCAATGATAATTTACAAGTAAAAAGAGCAATAGGTTCCAAAAAAACATACGTACCTCTAGAAACTCAAAGCAGAATAGTGTTCGACTAATTTCGCCTATCTTTTAGTAAACATGTTCGGTAGTACACAGAACACTTTATTGGTTTAACCTTCGTTTATGGGCTATTTGGGGCACGAGCATGGTTGTCGTAGGACGGTACCGTAGGTGGATTGCCTTAACTATTTAAGATGTATGGCAATTGGATATAATTTATGTTTTAGGAAAAACATTGTTTATTGGTGATTTTCCCCATTGACTCATTCGTCTACTTTTTTCATGAGAAAATAGTCGCCGTGTTGTGTGGTTTTAAATAAGTATATAATTTTTTTCAACCTTTTTTTGCTATTTATCTACATAATGTTAAATATGTATTTGCTGTAGTAGCTATGTATATCTGTAACAATAACCACTGCATTATTAACATTTAAAATACTATATTTATATTCTTAATAAAAATTAAAGCAAAATTATGCAAAGTCAATCATTGTACCAATGTAGTTTGTAGACGTTTATTTCGTCTTGTTCCAGTCGCCATCGATCTGTTTGGTCTCAAATTTATGGCCAGCCGTCGGACAACTCGTAAAGGCCAAGTTTGGGTGGATTTATTGAGGACCGTGCATGCAAATACCGAAAAAGACCGAACATGTTAGAACTTTACAAAGTTTCACAAGTTTTATTTGAAAATCGTGTCCATAAATCTGCGAGTGCCTATAAAATATTCAACTCATTTCTGAACTCCGCCCCGAGTATGAGTTATTCGGGATTCGATGTTTGATGGCTTTTTGTGCTTTGTGCCCGCGCTGGAGCTATTTCTGTCTCTGTCACACTTTCCTTTTCTTTCGGGCTTGGCATGGCGACAATAGAAATGCAAAAAAACACTCAGATTTTAGGGCTTACTTACAGAATTTCCTTTATCTGTCACTTTGTTTAGTCTGGAAAGAAACCTTATGGTCATAGTAAGGGTGCTGCTGGAGTAAAGGTTTAAAATTAGCGCATAAACGTTTCCACTTTCCACCATACAAGCCAGTAAACAGTTTGTAATTAACAAATCTGTGATCAGATTATGACATGGTATGAATAATTAAATCCGTGATAAATCTATTTGTTGCGTGTCCGCTAATGAACTATTTCCCTATGTAGGACATTTCGGTGATTAATTTCATTCTTCATAAATATGAAGCATCTGCATTGAACTATAATCTATACATATTATAAAACAAAATCGTTTTTTTCCCGCATGTCCCTTTGTTCCCTTTAATCTTTAAAACTACGCAACGGATTTTGATGATTCTTTCAGTGTTACATAGCCCATTTATCGAGGAAGGCTTAAGGTTATATTTTATCACATTAAGACTAATAGGAGCGAAGAAATAGAGGAAAATGTGAAAAAAACGGGGAAAATTATTTGAAAGGGCTAACTTGAACGCGCTAATCCCAGGAACTACTGGTCCGATTTGAAAAATTCTTTCAGTGTTAGATAGCGCATTTATTGAGAAAGACTATAGCCTATATTTTATTACGCTAAGACTAATAGGAGAATGTTGAAAAAACGGGGGAAATTATTCGAAAGGGCTTATCTCGCGAACTACTGGAGCAATTTTTATGTTATTTGGCACAGATAAGAAGTAGAACACGTGAAGGATCATAGGCTATCGATTTTAATCATTTTTTCAGCGGCTATATATTTTATACCCGTGCGAAGCCGGGGCGGGTTGCTAGTAATTATGAAATAATAGTTCAATGAGCATCTGTTTATTGTTTCAGAATTGGTAGATAGTTATGGACTAATTATTGTTAACGCTAGGTGTTCTTATGGCCAAAAATAAGATGCAAGTGATTAAAGAATTTACTTTTGTGGCTCTTACGTTTTGCCAAAAACTTCGTCCTAGATTTTTAAACACAGTCTTGAGAGATTAGCTCTCACAAAACAAGCTAGATTTTAATAACGTATGCTTAACATCGTTTAAATTACATAACACAAACTTAATATGAGTTGGTGGCTTTGTGCTTAACGAGCTTTTTCTATCTGCCAGTTTTGCAAGATGTTTTAAATGCTGTCGTCTTTAATATTACTTTGAAGATTGTACGGTTATATGAAATATAAGCACCTAATTAGAACAGCAAGCAGCAGGCTAAGAAGCAAAAACTAGGAGGTTTTGCTGAGCTGGTCAAAGCTACGAGATTACTAAATTAATAAATAAAACATTAATAAAATACAAATATAAATTTATTTTTATTTATAAAATAAATAAAACTAAATAAACTAAATAAAAAAATAAATTTACGTAATCAAACATTAATTATTATTACTTATACTAAAATAGCCAGCATTGATAGACCCTTAAGAGCGCTCTTGACTCAAAAAATCAAACATCGTCCTTCTCTCTTCACACTCACGCCCGTCTTTCACTATGCCAGGTGAAAAAGGACGACGCGGAATCAAGTTAGTTTTACTTGAATAAAAGACGAACTATAGATTATGAAAAAAGTGTTTTGAGCAAATTCAGGTTTTATCAATGCCTTTTTAGATATTAAAAAATATTTAATAAAAGACAGCAAACTTCGAAGATCCAAGCAAAAATGTGTCTAAACCAAGGTTTCTTGTAAAAAAGAAACTATCGGGCATTTTTTCAGTAATCGTGTTTTCGTCTTGAGCATTTAATCTTCATGAACTGAAGTTACTTGTGTCAAAAAATCAGTTTTCTAGACCTTACAGATTTTGAGATCTAATTTTAAGTATGTGGTCAAGTTAGGGTCAGGTGCGCTCTTAAGATTAGGTACGCTCGCTCTATCTTCCTCAGCGTCTTACTGGTCACATAAAAAGTTAATTTACCTTAGTATAACTTGTTTTCCAACAGATTTATGTAGTTTTATCATGATTACCGATTACGGCACCTAAGCATTAGCTTTTAATTCAGGAAGTCGCAGATAAATACATAATTTTTAAATAGGGTTCAATTGATTAAGGGCCTGTTTCACCACTTCCTGATAAGGCTATCCACCAATAACACACCAAGCAAAACTTGACAGATCAAATATGGAGAATCTGTCAAAAAAGTTGTGAATAGCCTATTAGGCTTTTCATAGTAGCATGTCGTATGGCATCCTCTTATAGGGAAACGCTGCCGACATGAATACGATTTTTGTGCTGCAGAAGCGAGCTATACGTTCAATTTATAAAATGTCAGCTTTTGAATCTCTGAGAGAAAAGTTTAAAGAAATTGGTATTCTAACTGTTGCTTCTCAATACATTTTGGATAATGTATTATATTATGTTAGAAAGAATCTTAGTAAATTTACAACCAAAAGTGACAGTCACGGAAGAAACACTAGAAATAAGTATAAACTAGAAATACCGGTGATCAGACTTAGTAAAGTTAGTAAATCTTTTAAAGGTCAATGTATACCTACGCCTTTACAATAAAATCCCAGAAAACGTTCAAAATCTTTCCATTAATAAATTTAAAAAAGTAGTCAAAAAGCGTTTGTGTGCCAAAGCCTATTATAAGGTCAATGATTTCATAAACGATGGCACATCTTGGGAGTAGGATGGCTGCTTGCAAGGCTATTTCTACATAATATTTTATGACTTACAATTATGTATGTATGTTGACATTGTGTATATATAATTTTAAGTTACAACATTGTAAACCTTATTTTAAAAGATTATTTTTTTCTCACTTTTTTTGGTGAAAAAGTGGGCCCCGTGCGAGTTTCTTACGCCGGTTCTTCTCGCCGGGCTAGTTCCCGAACCGGTGGTAGGCATCATGTAGACGTTCAGAGAATATTTGCAAAAATTTATTCTGAATAAAAAAGTTTGAGTTTGAGGCACTTTATCAGAAAGTGGTGAAACAGGCCCTTAAAATTGTAAATGGACGAATCAGTTATTTAAAATTTACGTCTTTATCTCTTATGCTTCGACCTATTTTAAATCTTCTAGGTACCGCAGTGTCGGTACTCTCAGTTAAAACGTTTTTAGGATAGCCTGCTTTAGGATTCATCTTTCTACATTTAAAACGTTACTGCACCAATTTTCTGGACTTGGCAGTTTCCTTAGTACTTTTAAGTAAAGTGGAATTATTATTCTCGAGCACTTCATTGGTAATCCATTTCAATCTTTTATGTTTAAAATATCCTTGAGAAACTGAAGTTACTTCGCTGCTAGGAAAGTTCCTTTAAATGGTCTGAGTCAGAAGTTTGCACTGCTTTAAAATTCTTTTCTTTTCCCTAGAGGTGAAGTCTTAGTTTGCAAGTAGGACGTCATATGGTACTTTACATTTACATACAGTTTTCTTTAGTTTTTGCAACAAGCAAGCAAAAACTTGCTTGCCTGTTGTTCGAGAAATCTCAAGAGTTTGAAATCTATACTTACTTTGTATTGGCAAAGCAGCCGGCACGCACTTTCAGGCAAATCTGTTCTGAAAGTCTAATCAAGATATGAGTAGACTATGAGTAGAATCATCAATCAAGACAGCAAGATCATTATGCAAGTTACTTAATATTACTTTCTCAATGTCATACTAATAAAATATGGAATATAAGTTGTGTATGGTTTATTGATTTCTCTATAATATAATAATATAATAATAATAATATCTATGGACGCTTCACACCACGTCAGTCTGGCCCCGTGCTAAGTACCTAAAGGACTTGTGTTACAGGTACCAGACAACGGAAATATATTTAATACTTTATACTATACATATATTTAAGATTTTTATTATATCATACATATATTTAATATACATCCAGACCCGGGAACATTGAAAACTTTTTGTTCCGTCGGCGGGATTCGAACCCGCGACCCCCGGCTTGAGCTACCGACGCGCTCACCACTGAGCCACAGAGGGCGTCTATACACATAATTAGTGTTTAAAAACGAAAAATTCACCTGTAAAACAACAAAGTTCTGCAAATCGTGTGAGTTGTGACGGTTGTTATTGAAAGTTCTCTATTAAACGCAGGCGATGACACGTCGTCCAAGCTTGTGAAGTGTGACCTATATCCGGTGCCAGTTAACCTGAGAATCCTTTATCTTATAATCCTGTTGACCCAGGCCACAGAAACCTATTTAACTATACGACCTCACTTTGGTGACTAAACTAAACGATTGAGGCTATATCTAACGGAAAATTGGGTTTAGGCGGTGTTCCGAATCTCGTGCCTACAATCTTGAATCTACATAATATTTAGCAAAAACAAACTTTACAAAACTTTCATCCCTCGAGGATGCTGAGTGGATGTTTGTGGTGAAATGCGTGCCAATCCGTCAATTCCGATGGGGTTGGAAGAATTATTGCTACATTTGCCTGTTCGTAAGTTCTACTTAGATAACAAAAAGTTCTATTGAAACCCCATGCTAATAATTAAACTTTAGTTGTATAATATTGTGTATACAGTTATACAATGTATTTTCATTGTTGGTGAAGTCACTTTTGTAAACTATAATACGTTCGATAGTAGCTTGATAGATTAGGACACTACATTGTATAACGCCTATGGACCTTTTTGTTAGTGAAGAGCTTTGAATCTTCTTATATAATCTAAGCAGAACTTGAGAGAGGGTAGTGCTAATAAATACCAGTTGATTTTAGATCGGTAAACTGGTTGCCGAATGTATCGTAATTTTATACCGTGGGTGGCTAAGAGCATTGTAAAAATATCGTTTTGTTACGAGGGCCGTTGCCTCCGCTGAATGAATCATTAATGACCCGATTCGCTCCGAAGACGTGACCACTCTTGGTCGACTGCCAAACTATATTTCATTGGAAATTACCACTTCTCACGCTATCACCAGGAGTTGGGTAATATTTCCTTTTACCCACATTTCAGTAGGATCTTGGAAAGTTATGCAATTGAACTTGATAGCATTTTCACGATGATTGTTTGAGTTTTTTAATATTTTGGGGTTTTATTTAACTAATTTATTCCAAAGCGACGACCTGGAAGCAAACCAGCCAGACTGACCAACGGTAGCGCAGAAGCTAGCACAATGGAAGGCTCTGGGGGAGGTCAACTGGACAGTCCAATCCATTATTTTTCCTACCGACATACCTCACAATACGGTACGAAAATGGTAATTTTTTGCTTTTTTATTTTGAAATCAGGATACCAAGTCGGCCTTAATTATTAATATAACAATACAAGTATAACAACCCTTTTTTGCGAAGTGACTCAAGATGTCATAGTCGTTAAGGCGGCCACTCATTTGCGATCCATCGTTTCGATCGTTTTATAAGGTTGAATGGATCGAAACGACCGATCGCAAAAGAAAAATACGTGGCAGAGGGGCAAACACACAAATTGTTTAAATCCAGAGCTATCTTAATTTTTATCATCTGTTTCTGATTATTATTTTGTACAGAAAAATCTGATTTCTTTGGATAAAAACATTGTTCGCAATTTATTCATGAAAAAAATGCAGCGATTTGTGTGAAATTAAGCAATTTTCTGTTTAGAATGTTAAGTTATGGTAAATTTATGTAAATTATAGTCGGGGATGGAATATTCGAGACCCGGGCCGGGTCCGCGATGGAAAAGGCAAACAAAGTCGAACACAAAATAAAATAACATCGAATACCTGAATACCTGCCCAGTTCTGGGAATCGTAACGTACGGTGCTGCCGCGGAATGCTGGATTTTTTTACTACACTCATCAGGCATAACCCATCACATTTGTTCGTGATATCCCATCCCATATTAACAAAATATAGTATTTATTTAACAGAGTGTATAAGGGCTGAGATTAATTACAACCGTACTGTTTTTATTTATTTAAAGCGATAAAAAATATGTGTGTCAGGCACTGTCAGCTTTTTACCAATACGCATGTAAAAATAATATTTTATTTGAAAATCTTTATTAATGGTAAATAATGAGATGTTACGTTATAATTTATATTCAAGATCATTACTTATTTCTCAAGGACCTAATAATGGTTTCTTGGAATCGTCCACAGATCTAAAGACAATTTCGAACGGTCCGTTTTTAAATAACGTTAGCGAATTAATTATGACAAAATATGGTTTTATTTGGTATAAGATAATATTATTACGTAGATTATCACAAAGTTCTATCGGAGTTTGTAGATAGTGCTCCTTACCTCATCCTTATGACGATAGTGTTAAGGTCCTGCAAATGTAAAATCTATATACTTATATAAAACTCAAAGGTGACTGACTGATTGACATAGTGATCTATCAACTCACAGCTCAAACCACTGGACGGATCGGGCTGAAAGGCGAATGCCCAAAAATGTATGGACTAAAAACCCGTAATCGATTGAAACCATTTATATGTGGCATAGTAGACTACTCATACTGTATCCCAAATACAATGTCCTTTTTGGATTAAATAATCACCGAGTACTTTAAAAACGATCGTAACTAATTGACTTTTCTTATAGGAATTTATATGATATTCAGGACGACGCGATGCTACAAACGATAGTTTGGCGATTAGTACGTAGTAAAAACATTTTTAATACAGATATACAGTGTTGTTATTATGTATTTATGAATTTAATGTAGATTTAATGTTTAAATATTTATCACTTTTATATCTGACAGTATAGAATGTTAGTTTGGACTTTGGTATAGAAAATAATCTGTACTTATACAATATGTTCTGTTTTTTTAGGATTATTAAGTACACGATATCGGTTATATGATCGTTTTTTTTTATAAAATAAGAGGGCAAACGAGCAAACGGGTCACCTGATGGAAAGCAACTATACTGTCGCCCATTAGAAGAGCTGCAAGTACGTTGCCGGCTTTTGAAGGTTTGCAGGTCGTATTGAAAATATAGTGACAGTTTATTTCAGAGTTTACAGTGCGCAGCAGAAAGTTACGCAAAAAACGCACGGTGGAAGACTACCACTCATCAAAGTGATGAGGATGGTATATTTTTCGCGTGGACCGATGGCGAAACGTTGTTGCGGTGGTATGATTCCGAACAGTTTCTTAGAGCACGGGAGTGATAAAACCGATAGAGGATGTATAGTGAAGCCACTTGTGATTTAGTTTATTCTTAAAATATATTATATTTGACATACTTTTTTAGGGTTCCGTACCCAAAGGGTAAAAACGGGACACTATTACTGATACTTCGATGTCTGTCCGTCTGTCTGTCTCCAGGCTCTTACTCAAGAACCGCTATAGCTAGACTTCTGAAATCTTCACAGATTGTGTATATCTGATGCCGCTGTAACAAAAGATACTAAAAACTAAATAAAATTAAGATTCAAGGGAGGCTCCCATACAACAAACGTGATTTTTTGCCCTTTTTGGCTCCTAATCTATAATGGCTATATTATGTAGACACATGATTTTTTACGAAATCCTCAATTATGTGTGTACTTTAATATTTAATCGCAAAATTAAAGTAAAATAAATAATTAAGGGGGGCTCCCATACAAAAACAATTTTTCCCTACTTTCGCTCTATAACGGTATGGAACCCTTCGTGCGCGAGTCCGACTCGCACTTGGCCGATTTTTTTTCTATTTAATTGTAAGTACATTATTGTCAACATCGCTTTCACGAGAAAGATCACAAAAACAAAGGAAATAACTAGTTGATTCGAAGTAGATACCACACTGTGTATCTCAGTTTTTTTTTAATTATCGGTTTCGGTTATGGTTTAGAAAAAAATGAATTGCATATTTTCAATCTACTATTTATGCTCTACTTTGCTGTACATAAATTATTTTAATCGACTATGGGTTTTTTTTGGGCATTGTCCTTTGGCATGAAGGTAGATGTTATGACGTAGGCATCCGCTAAGAAAGGATTTTGATAAATTCCAACCCCAAGGGGTTCAAATAGGGGATGAAAGTTTGTATATAACAATACTTCTTAGCGCGAGCGAAGCCGCGGGCAAAAGCTCGTGGTCTATAAGGTGCTTAACAAGACTTAGGTAAGCGAATAATTTTACATGAGATACTTATTATGTAACAAGTAGGTATTATATATTCTAGTTTTGATATTGTTATTTTTGTTTGACGTACCTACTTATTTGCATAAAATAACAGATCACTAACTCGAAGGAGTAGAAGAATATGAGGGCATGTTTCACCACTTCCTGATAGGTAAGTGCCGGATAGGCTATTACACAACTTATCTGACATATTCTCCATCAGCGTTGCCAGATTTTTTTGTGCCAAATCGGGACTTTGGAACACTTTTTAGGTGAAAATTCTTCCGTCAAAAGCGGGACATAGTAAAAAAACTTATAAAATCAAAAGTTTTCTAATTTTTATCCTTATATTTGACTAAAATTAGGTTAACGTGACAAAAGATAGCAAAAGTAGCCATACAAAATCCACCCGTTTATCTCCCACACTCTTATCTTCATTACGCACCTTTCTTTTACTTTATTTACGCTGCACGTTTAATTTTGACTTAAAAATCGTGACGTCCCGCCAAAATCGGGACGTCTGGCAACGCTGTTCTCCATACTCTATCTGTCAAGTTAACTTGTGGATAGCCTATCCGGCTCTTATCAGTAAGTGGTGAAACAGGCCCTAAGTCTCGCCTCCCCTTACCAATAAATTTGATATTTAGGCAGCTTATTATGTTAAGGTCCGCTGTCTTTGTCTGTTATTTTTTGGCTTTTCCAATAGGACAGATAAAGATCATCAAACTTGGTCGCAGTGTCAAATATAAATATTTTTATTAGTGGGGTTGAAACTTTATTACCAAGTGATAAGGCTCTATGGAGGGCAGTTCGTCGCATTCCACGCGGCCGAACAGTGACAATGGTGGCGATAGCTCGAATATCACACCTTGTGGTCAGCATTATGCGTTCGCTTGTGCAATCTGCCGCGTCGGGTTACACTGATATGTTCGTCATCACTTATTTATAATCCGTTCAAAATTAATCTATTTTCTCTACATTTGGTAGGTGATTCAGGAAAAACATTTCTTTTCAGACTCTTTCGTCTTTACGCTTAAATCGCTGAATTATTTTGAAAAAATTTGGTATTATAGATATCTTAAGTCCGGGGAAAGGACATGGGATCTAGGTATCTCGCGGAAAAATGAAAGGTCCTAAATGATAAAGTAAAACAAGTGCATTAATGTTACGTCTTCTTATAATATGTGTATTCTTTTTAGATAGTTAATATTAATACCAAATTGGTAAATGCTAATCAATTATAATAACTTACCTTAAATACAATTTTATTCCTCAAATAATTGGGCAAAGTGATCGCTTAATTGGGGTGAAAATATGTAATGAGAGTCCCCGAATCGTGAATAATTTCCACTGAAACTTGTGAAAGGTAATCGTAAAACGAATTAATACAGCAGAATAAGCTCATTTACATGCGCTTTTACTGAAAAAAATCATCCATTCCATGTTTATTCATAGGGCAATAGGTTATGCCAGCGGTTCTTAACCTTTTAGTCATGAGGGACCATCTAACCAAATGTTTGTCTTGCCGTTGCCGGGGACCACCCTGTTGGCTTACCTTTTTTTTGCGCAGGTTGGGGGTTTACACCAATTTAGGTTAAACCTTTCTCTAGTTCCTAATTCCTATATGCTTGGTGTCGAGTTTTTGAATCTAGAGCGCTCTCGATAAAATTTCATATTTTTACCTAAGATTTCATAGGTGGGTATTAAGGTTTTAGAATAAAACCTCAAGTTGCCATTAGGTAGGTACGTAGATTATTTTTAGAATCTAGATCACATTCCTGCCGACCATTCTACCTGGAAATAAGTTATCTCAGTATCTAACAAGGACCAATAACCTCTCTGCGATCGTAATAGAAGTCCTTGTCGGCATTTATTTTAATTACGTGGAGTGTACAAAATTAAATGAAACAAGCGAATAAATTCAAATCGCTCTACCTGGGGGCCAAGTCCGCCATTTTGTCGACGTCAGTGGCGTCACGAAAAGAAGCGCCAAAATTAATTAAAGCGGCGTAAGCACAATTCTTTGGTTGGTTTAACAATTTTGCTTGAAATACCAACGTAGACTTGCTATTTTTTCATCATGTACTTTAATCAGTATCATAATTATTTAAAGAATTTTTATTGGTCGTTGATAACTTTAATGAGACAATTAGTCTGACTCTGACCTCATTAATATACCATTACTTACTATGATTTTACTCCATACTTACCTATAATTTAAATTATACATTCTGATACTTCACGACGATCACGGTCATATTATTGTACCACCAGGTAGGTAATGTAAATAAAATACCAAATCACACCAATTACTTAGTTTATTAATCACAAGGTACTTTCATTAGTTAATTAGTTTGCTAAATCAGCACTTATAGTACTTAGTTTTATATTTAAAACACTGAATACAACTTCTAAATAATTATGACCACTAGAAGTCCAGAGCACTGCACAAGTGAACACTTTTGCGATACCGATGAGACTGCCTCGAGCTCTCCAACGTAGGAACCAAGAGGGGATGCACCGGTGTGAAGTTGGGCGCACTTTGAGTGGTAGGGAGAACGGCACTAGTTTCATGCTCGCTAACTTCAAGTTGTTTTTGCTCAGCGCCAACAGTAAATTTTCAAAATTGCTATGTTATCCATTGCAAAACAGCAATGTTCAGTTTCTTTAAACTAGATGACGTTCGCAACCCGTATACCGCGCGGGAACCGTACATTTTTCCGGGATAAACAGTACCTATCCTATGTGCTTACTTACTTGCTATCATAGAAGCATGATCAAAACTTTCAACACTACGGCTGATTCAAAAGCAGCCGTTTGATTGAATTAGTTCAGCCCTCACCACTTCGGCGCTAGGTCGTATTGTTTACAATATGACGTAAACTAGCCGGTGTTTTGTGGCTGTATTAGGATATCTTTCGTAAATATACGTTACAAGTGTTATTAAAGAGACAAAAATGGCACATACGAGTGAATCAAAATTTAAACAAATATTCGAGGAGAAATTATGAAATGCATTACCAAGGTATTTTTTGCAATTGTGTTCAGAATG
Source organism: Aricia agestis (assembly GCF_905147365.1). Lineage (NCBI taxonomy): Eukaryota > Metazoa > Arthropoda > Insecta > Lepidoptera > Lycaenidae > Aricia > Aricia agestis. The sequence continues at coordinate 5,630,416 of NC_056424.1, read as the reverse complement.
AGTTGGAATACAATTTATTCTGCATGTTATCATTACGTTTGAATAAAAATAACACGAAACTATGGTCACCTTAGTTAATTTGCCATTTAACCAGTTAGCTAAGCGTCGTCTAGCTGTAGTGTTGAAGCTTGCAGTCAACAAGTCGGCTAAACGACGTATAGCCGTGTGATTGAAAGGCTAGCTGTTTGATTGAAGGGCTATTTCAACCAGTCGACTGCGACATAATATACACTCCATGGCGCGATTTGAAAAATCCCGATTCCCGATCACAAAATCTAGGATCAACAAGCGATCGATCATGTAACCGCAGCAAATGGAGCGTCAATTTGTCATCGAATTTGCACTTAGCGTACAGACAGCGGGAAATCAGACGCAGCGAGTGACGTCACAAAAACCGCCATCATTTATCACCGAACGCCCCCTGGCAAACATTTAATAAAGTATGTTAATTAATCATGATAGACTGGTTAGACAGATCGGTCTAGCTCGAGCGTGAAAATAACAGTTTCTAACAAAGTACACACCGGCGATTAGGTTATTGCATAAGACTATCCGTTCTACGGTGTTTTCGATTTGTTGATTTTTTACATTAGCCAGTTAAAAGCGCTTGTGAAAAGATAAAAACCATTAGATAATACTTACCAGATCGAAAGGAGTAGCAAAAGGAGCACTTACAATTTAGATACAGGTAGTAGGGTATGTAAACTAAGTTCGATTCATGCAAATTGCAAACAAATTGTCAAATTATATTTAAAGCAAAACATCTGACAAGTTATCGAATGAAATCCTGTTAATTTTGTACGGGAGAACGCGTCAAACAAGTCCCCTTTGAGATGTTCCCGTATTATTGTCAGTTATTGCTTGATTGAAATTGATATGTGACGCCTCCCGTGTCGATCGCTAATTTGATTTTGGAACTTTTAATTTTTTTTTAAAGGATTTACAAATGGACAACCATGACTTTTTAGACGTAGGAGAGCAATGCTTTATCAGGAATGGGCCGGCTCGACCGGAGAAATACCACGTTCTCACAGAAAACCGGCGTGAAACAGCGCTTGCGCTGTGTTTCGCCGAGTGAGTGAGTTTACCGGAGGCCCAATCCCCTACACTATTCCATTCCTTACCCTCCCCTATTCCTTTCCCTTCCCATCCCTACCCTCCCCTATTACCCTAGGCATTCCCTCTTAAAAGGCCGGCTACGCACCTGCAGCTCTTCTGATGCTGCGAGTGTCCATGGGCGACGGAAGTTTTTTTTATTTTATTTTTTATTTCGTCCCTCTAACATTATCAGGGCTATTTATTTTCTATTTGTCTATACATACAATTTGCCTAATCAGCCTTTGATGTTACAATTATGTTAGGATATTATATAGGCGACGGAAGTTGCTTTCCATCAGGTGACACGTTTGCTCGTTAGCCCCCTTATTTCATAAAAAAAGGACTTTATAAGTTTATATGGCAATTGGCAAAGTACGTAGCCATGTCAGTGCCAAAATCCACACAAAAAAAACCTTGACTTTAGAACCCTGTAAGGCCCATTCTTAGCTCGTAAGCGTTCCCTTCAAAAGCTAAAGAACAAGAATACTAGTTATTTCTTGTTCTGTAGTGTAATTAATCAATACACTGAGATATAAGTACTACGTACGTAGTAAGTAGTACTTATACCTCAGTGAATCAATAAAAATTATTGTACTACATATCGTAGCACTGATTACCTACAAATCACTAATTTCTTTTATTCATAACTATTTAGATCACTTATTAGGCTGATAACTAATTAATAATTATCTATAAAATATGTTTCGAGTACTTCACATAATTTCTGCAATACATTTTGCGACTGTATTTTAATAACTGCAGAGCTCTACAACTCGGAACTTTGGAAAATTAATATCATTCAGTAAAGTGTCGCCATTTTGCCGGTATTCGATTCCGAAACTAGTTATCGATAGATATTTTCACAACAATTACTCGATGATTGCCGAGCCGAGTTGAGAGTTTGTAGATATGTATTTGTTTTTTTCAGATATTTACAGTTTTCAACACCGTTTAGAGATAAACTTATCTAAATTTAGGCAAAACGTTTGAGGCTAACTTAAGGTTATATTTTTTCCGTACTTTTTGCCCGAAACTATTCTTATTTTAAATACATACTTATATATTATAATCATAAAGGTTTTTAAAACAACATAGACCGAAATGAAATCAAAAATGACACAAAAAATACAATAAAATCGCAACTCATTGAACTCACACATTTACATAAAATATTGTCAGCTCTCACCCGGGGCGTATTTTTTAACTTAGGAAGCTTAGGAAGCTTTTACCCTGCTTGCGTAATGTTTGTGTGACTTATAACTTTATTCTAAATACAAAATATTAATGGTGCGAATGTTGAAATTTTGATTTATTTAATTTATTGAAGTTATTCAATACGTTTAAATAACTATTATGGTCACCTGAAAGTAGAACTGACATGAATAAATAGCAGAGACGGATTAAGACTCAATGCACTAAGCATTTATTTAAATCAGGCCCAAGCTACGTAGCCAGATTTAAATAAAAAAATAAAAAGCAATCCATGCCTGTGGGCCCTATCCGTACAGTCTTCTGGTGCCTCTCAGACGTAAATCGTGATACGGCGCTGGCGTCACGACTCACAGGCAATTGCTTCATTTGATTAAAGGTTAATCCGTCAGAGTAACGGCCGTACTCGCAGTCATTTAATGATAATTAAACTTCAATTTAATGAAGAGTTTAACAGCTATAATATTGTATTGGGCTTATGTCATAATATTCATTTAATTACTACAGTTAACTTATTTTAAATATTCGTATATGAGTGCGGTATGGCGCCGGTATGAATAGTCAGTACTCAAGATGCATCTCGGTCTCAAGACACTGTTCAGGCTCTGTGATTGGTTGGACTTGGCTGTCAAAATTTGGACCAATCACAGAGCCGAACCGCGTCTTGTGACAGTATTATGGCGATCATACCTAAGAGTTAGAACTTGCTTGGTTAATAATAAACCCATATGCTTTTGAGGATACTAATGAGTAGAATGCCTCTGGTCCAATAAAGCCCTGTCACCGATCAAGAAGAATGGAAAGAAGACGAATTTAGCTGTCTTTTTCGTTCACCTGCGAAGATATTGCTTTCGCGTCGTTCTTATGCCCTACCCGTCGAAACCCGGCTTAATGTAATTGAAGTGAAAAAGTCACAAAGACTTCTTAATCAATGGCCTCGAATTTCTATGAGTTCGGCAACCAGTCTATAGCTATACCCTCGCCTAAGACGATAGCAAATAATCAAGCTGTATGTTTAAACTTTCAAAGATTTACAAAATAGCCAGAGGCCGTAGCCAAAGCCCCTTTCATTAAAAACGATGACGAAATTCGTTATCAAAATGTATGAGATTTGACATTAGTCTTCGCAAGCGAAATGTCATTTAGCGATGACTTATGTCAAACCGCATTATACATATATTTTGAAAACGAATTTCGTTATTGTTTTTAACGAAAGATACTTTGTCTAAGGGGCCTGGACATTTTTACTACCGAAATAAAAAACTACCTTATCTCTTATAAGTTTCTCTTTATCATTTTCTCAGATAACATACTTAGTAACTGTAAATAAGGTTTTAATGTAAATACCCGTGATTTATACAGTGTAAACTGGCGTAAGTGAGTCGTAAAGGCGCGCCGTCTGATAGTAAACTAGGCTATCTGACGTTAGCGGTTTTAGGTTATAGACTGCAGGGGTTCCCAATCTTTTTCAGCCTGCGGCGCAGTTGCACGTCAAAGAAGTAAGCACACTGAGACCGGGGCTCAGCGTGCCGGGCTCATCGCAAAAATCCGCCTCCATACAATTTGTATGGAAGCGGATGCGCGTATCGCACACTGTGTCGGGGCGTAGCGGATTTCCGCTTCCATACAAATTGTATGGAGGCGGATTTTTGCGATGAGCCCCGGCACGGCCCGTCTCAGTGTGCTCACTCCTTAAATATTCTGTCACGGGCCACGACGCCCTACTCTACCTAGCTATTCGAAAAAGATACATAAATAAATACATTTAGTGATTATAGTTAGGTTAAGCAATTATATAGTAATAAATAAATATTTAATCATCTACCTGCTTTACATAATTAATATTATAATTTAAATGTATAATATTTGTGGTGTATAAAGAATCGGCTCTCGGCGCCCCTCTTGCCTTTCCACGGTGCACCAGGGCGCCGCGGCGCACAGTTTCGGAACCCCTGTTATAGAGTATTTATAGCTATCGATTTACCTAGGTTTTATGCCTATATTTTGTCGTTCTAAATGACGTCCGCAACTCCGTTGCGCCAAAATTAATTTATTACGCTGGAATTGTACATTTTTCCGAGATAAAGAGTATCTCGGAGGAATGTACGGTTACCCTTCTTGCCTTTCCACGGCGCACCGGGGCGCCGCGGCGCACACTTTGGGAACCCCTGGGTTACACCAAATTTCAGCAAAATCGGCTCATCTGTTTACGTGTGAAAGGTAACAGACAGACAGACACACTTTCGCATATATAATATTAGTATGGATTGTATTTTTACGAGCACTAAAAAGTATTTTAGGAGCCCTAAAAGGTTGTTTCGTTACTGATTGTGTTTTTTTATTTGTTACAGGTACATAAGCTACTTGAATGTGGTGAAGTCGAAATACACGAATGTACCATCTAAGAAATTGATTCATAGCCAGTTAACGGACGTACGTCATTTGGTCGCGTTATGTCAAATCCATCCAATAGCGCACAGCTTAGTATTGACATAATTCGACCAAATAACGTAGGTCTGCCATCTGCCTATGAATCAACTTCTCTGATAGTACATAATGTATCAACACTGCGATTTCATTGAAAATCGACGTCAAACAACGGTATTAGGGCCTGTCCACATGTCCACGTTACGATGTCGTCAACGTGGAACGGTGCGGTAATGTGGCACGGTACGGTGTCGTGACGTGAAAAACGTCAACGTAACGTGAAAATGCACGTCACGAATCACTTAAAATCAATTAATCTCTCTCCTCGTTTCCTCGTTCATTTAATAAAATATAACATAAAAAACTACTAACACGTCAATAGCGAGTCAGGTATTTTTCTGAGAAGGATCGGTCGAATCTTGTGAGGGAAATAGTTTATTTTTAGTATGAATACCTAGAATCAACTTTAAATAATAGTCCTTATATGTTTAAATTGACGCGAGTCCTTTGAGAGAACCTCATTCTCCCTTTATACGTGGGAGAGCCATGCTTCGGCACGAATGGGCCGGCTCGACCGGAGAAATTTCACGTTGTCAGAGAAAACCGACGTGAAACAGCGCTTGCGCTGTGTTTCGCCGAGTGAGTGAGTTTACCGGAGGCTCGATCCCCTACCCTATTCCCT